>NW_027361908.1:29985000-30662500 GCF_039654945.1 Dendrobates tinctorius
GACCCTGTTAATGTAGAGGGAACCGCCTTACAGGCTTTTGAGGGATTGAAGCGCGCCCTTACAGCAGCTGCTGCATTGATTAACCCTGACCCTTCCCAGCCTTTCTACATTCAGACTCACACCGGTGATATCTCTATTTCTTCTGTGCTCCTACAAAAATGGCCCAAAGAAAGCCCAGAAGTGTCTAGTCAGTTGTATGCCCTAGGTTATTACTCCAGGTTGCTGACCCCCCGTGGAAAAAGGATTCACTCAGTGCATGAAGCACCTACTGGGCGTGCACTGGACTATGAATCAAGTGAAGCATATAGTGGGATTTGCTCCTTTAATTCTACAAACCCTGCATGTCACTTTAAAAACTTTGCTGAAGGGAAAAGCTTCAGGT
Organism: Dendrobates tinctorius; assembly: GCF_039654945.1. Classification (NCBI taxonomy): domain Eukaryota; kingdom Metazoa; phylum Chordata; class Amphibia; order Anura; family Dendrobatidae; genus Dendrobates; species Dendrobates tinctorius. The sequence goes on from NW_027361908.1 coordinate 29,985,383, forward strand.
ATTAATTCACAGAGAATGGCCCAATGGATCATTGATTTTGAGACTAGAGACTTACAAGTCGAAGTGGGTGAGAAATATCACTTAGCCCAGATGATGCAGTATGCAGGAAAAAGTCACGATTGTCAAATTGAACAGGCTAATGTTACTCCCTCTCCCTTCCGAGCAGACTTTCAAGAGGGAATCCCCTGTGCCTATATTGACGGAGCTCACTATTGGCATGAGGGGCATTATGTCACAGGCTTCGCTGTGTGGTTTCCAGCTAAGCCAATGCTGCTGCAGTATAAACTCCCTGGTCATTTCTCCGCTCAAAGAGCTGAGTTGGAAGCAGCTTTACAGGTCATTCTCGTGTGTCCAGAGCCAATGAATATCTTCAGTGATAGCGCATATGTTGTGTCATCACTCACTCTATATCTTAATGTATGGGCCCTTAGGGGGATGGTTGATTCTCAGAACAAGCCCTTGCAGCATGCAGACATTCTAAAACAAATTGAGCAACGGGGTAAAGAATTCCCAAAATTATGGTCCTTCTGCAAAATTAAAGGACACCAGAGGCTAATTCCTGACCCTCACATCCTTGGCAATGCATATGTAGATCACGCAGCCAGGGAAGCTGCACTCACAGGCGAGGACAAATATCCCCAAGAAGTCATCGCTGCAGTTACTAAAAAAACCCCGAGAGCCCCCCCTTGTTTATTCTTCTCTTCAAGATCTCGTAAAAGCACAGGAGAAGGATGGAGACTCATCTCTGTTCAATTCCCTTGAGTCCCTGCCCATTGAGGGGGAGTGCTTGTACTACAAACGGGTTAATGATAGACTAGTGCTTTACATCCCAACAACAATTATTAAGTCTTTGCTCAAATTTTCAAGCTAAAAAGGTGATTAAAATGGTTCATATCAATCAGTGTAGACTTCTTAATTATTTTACTGAAATTTCTGGTAAGGACTGATACTCCACTCTTTTTTTCTATTTTCTCCAGGTCCGCTGAAGATTTTCATACTTGACTCCTGGGACCATGAACCTATTGGATGATCAGGAGAAGATGTTTCACACTATACAGTGGGACTATGATAGTGTGAGAGGGGGAGAAGATCAGGAAAATCCAGAAGACAAAGAATGAGAAGAAAAAGACCAAAAGACTTGACTATTGTGCAACTTATTTTTTTTGGGACTATTTGAATTATTTTTTTATTATGTGTTTGTTCTATTTTTAGGGACTTTTGCCTTACACACACACGTGCATAAAGTGCTGAATTACCTCAATATTCTTATTTTCAGTAATTCACCAATGAATATTACAGTCCTGTATGTTGTACTCTGGATAGAGTACAAGAGGGGGACTTGTAATAGAATGGTCAGCCATAATATACTGAGCGGCCATGTTGTCTCTAGCAGCCATTTTGTTGAAAGTTAGAGAAGATTCAACTTTTACAAAAGAGCTGATAAAATGTACTAAATGGAGGATGGAAAATGAGATCATGTCTCCTAGCAACCTCAGCCGATGTGCGTAGAGGAAGATTGGATCAATAGGGGAATAGGGTCACCAAATATATGGTCAGTATGCTTATACGTGATAGTGTGGTAGCGAAGTGTGGAGTAGTTAAAATGTCAGGATGTAAGAATTTATGGACATAGATTGGAGACAATGATAAGATTTTAGGACAGTAGCCATAGATACCAATGACTTATGGGTTTTAGTGTTGCTTGGAGAAATGTTAATTAATATCTTTGGATTATGTCATTATATTCTCTGTTCTAAACCACGTTTCTGTAGATTACATGAAAACGCCTTAGAATTATAATGATAACGCACTCTGCGGCAAAATGCAGCTTTCTTTGTTCTGGTAATGTATAAGAAGCCCCTGTTACTGTCGATCGGGGCCATTCCATCGCCATCATGCCACTGTGCCTCACCATGGCCAGGGCACAGAGCCTTACCATCGCTAGACCTCCTAGCAAATCTCTGCCTGTCTGTATTCCTGTTTTTGCCCGCATATTCCAACTCCTCTGTTATTCTGTATCTGTTTTGCCGTGTATCTCCGAATAAACCTTCAACCTCAGCTTGATAAGAGATCGTCTGTGGAACTTCTTCCCGACTCTTCCAGCTCTCAGTAGGACTTTTTCTTACATAACTCCTTAACCCCCAGGGGCGGTTTGCACGTTAATGACCAGGCCAATTTTTAAAATTCTGACCACTGTCCCTTTATGAGGTAATAACTCTAGAATGCTTCCATGGATCCTGGTGTTTCAGACACTGTTTTCTCGTGACATATTGTACTTCATGATACGGGTAAAATTTCTTTGATATGATTTGCGTTTATTTGTGAAAGAAATGGAAATTTGGTGAAAATTTCACAATTTTTCAACTTTGAATTTTTATGCCCTTAAATCACAGAGATATGTCACACAAAATACAAAAGTAAGATTTCCCACATGTTTACTTTACATCAGCACAATTTTGGAACTAACTTTTTTTGTTAAGAATTTATAAGGGTTAACATTGACCAGCGATTTCTAATTTTTATAACATATTTTATTTTTAGGGACCACATCACATTTGAAGTCACTTTGAGGGGTCTATATGTTAGAAAATACCCAAAAGTAACAGCATTCTAAAAACTGCACCCTTCAAGGTGCTCAAAACCACATTCAAGAGGTTTACTAACCTTTCAGGTGCTTCACAGGAATTTTTTGAATGTTTAAAAAAAATGAACATTTTTTTTTACAAAAAAATTAATTCAGATCCAATTTTTTTTATTTTTCCAAGGGTAAAAAGAGAAATTAGACCCCAAAAGTTATTGTGCAATTTATCCTTAGTATGCTGATACCCCATATGTGGGGGTAAACCACTGTTTTGGCGCATGGCAGAGCTCGGAAGGGAAGGAGCGCTGTTTGACTTTTTCAACGCAAAATTGGCTGGAATTGAGATCGGACACCATGTCACATTTGGAGAGCGCCTGATTTGCCTAAACATTGGAAACCTCCTACAAGTAACCCCATTTTGGAAATAAGTCCCCCCAAGGAACTTATCTAGATGTGTGGTGAGAACTTTGAACCCCCAAGGGCTTCACAGAAGTTTATAACGTACAACTGTAAAATTAAAAAATCATATTTTTTCCCACAAAAATGATCTTTTCACCCCCAGTTTTTAATTTTTCAAGAGTAACAAGACCCCAAAAGTTATTGTGCAATTTGTCCTGAGGACACTGTTACCCCATATGTGGGGGAAAACCACTCTTTGGGTGCATGGCAGAGCTCGAAAAGGAACGAGCGCCGTTTGACTTTTTCCACGCAAAATTGGCTGAAATTGAGATTGGATGCCATGTCATGTTTGGAGAGCCCCTAATGTGCCTGAACAGTGGAAACATCCCACAATTGACCTCATTTTGGAAACTAGACCCCCCAAAGAACTTTTCTAGATGTGTCGTGAAAACTTTTATCCCCAAGGGGTTTCACTAAAGTTTATAACGCCCAAGAATGATCTTTTAGGCTCCAATTTTGTACTTTCCCAAGGATTAACAGGAAAAATTGGACCCCAAAAAATGTTGTCCAATTTGTCCTTAGTACGCTGATACCCTATACATAGGAGAAAACTACTGTATGGGCACATGTCGGGGCTCGGAAAGAAAGTTGTGACATTTTAGATTGCAGACTTTGATGGAATGGTCTGCATGCGTCATGTTGCATTTGGAGAGGCCCTGATGTGCCTAAACAGTGGAGACCCCCACAAGTGACCCCATTTTGGAAACTAGACCTCACCAAGGAACTTACCTAGATGTGCGGTGAGAACTTTAAACCCCCAAGTGCTTCACAAAAGTTTATAATGTAGAACCATGAAAACAAAAAATCATATTTTTTTTACAAAAATGATATTTTCGCCCTCAATATTTTATTTTCCCTATGGTAACAGAAGAAATTGGACCCCAAGAGTTATTGTTCAATTTGTCCTGTGTATGCTGTTACCCCATATGTGGGGGGAAACCACTGTTTTGGCACATGGCAGAGCCTGGAAGGAATGGAGCACCGTTTTACTTTTTCAACGCAGAATTTTCTGGAATTGAGATCAGACGCCTTGTTGCATTTGGAGAGTCCCTGATGTGCCTGAACAGTGGAAACCCCCCAATTCTAATTCCAACCCCAACACACCCCTAACCCTAATCCCAACCCAAACCATAACCCTGACCCCAAACCTAACCCTAACACACCCCTAACACTAATACCAACCCTAACCGTAATCCTAACTTTAGCCCCAACCCTAACCCTAACTTTAGCACCAACCCTAACTTTAACCCCAACCCTAACCCTAACTTTAGCCCCAATCCTAACCCTAACGGGAAAATGAAAATAAATACATTTTTTTATTTTATTTTTCCCTAAGGGGGTGATAAAGGGGGGTATGATTTACTATTTATAGCAGATTTTTTTTGTTTGGCAGCTGTCACATGCTAAAAGATGATTTTTATTGCAAAAAATAGTTTTTGCCCCACCACATTTTGAGAGCTATAATTTTTTAAGTTTTTGGCCCACAGAGTCATGTGAGGTCTTATTTTTTGCGGGACGAGTTGAGGTTTTTATTGGTACCATTTTCGGGCACATGACTTTTTTCGATCATTTTTTATTATGATTTTTGAGAGATAGCATGAACAAAAACCAGCAATTTATTAATTTCATTTTGGGGGCCCTTTATTCCGCTACGCGTAAAATTGATAAAGCCGTTTTATTCTTCAGGTCAGTACGATTATAGCAATACCTCATTTATATCATTTTTTTATGTTTTAGCACTTTTATACAATAAAAACAATTTTATATTGCTTTATTCTGATAGCTATAACTTTTTTATTTTTTCGCTAATGATGCTGTATGGCAGCTCGTTTTTTGAGGGACAAGATATATTTGTATCCGTCTTTTTGATCATGTGTTATTCCACTTCAGGTTCGGCGGTATGATGATAAAGCATTTTTTTTTGCTTTTTTTAGGGGTTCACTAAAAGGGTTAACTAGCGGGGACATTATATAGGGCGGGATGTTACAGACACGGCAATACTAAATATGTGTACTTTTACTGTTTTTTTATTTACATAAAGAAATGTATTTTTGGAATAATATTTATTTTTTTTCTTTATTTATGAATTTTTAAAAAATATATTTGCACATGTTGATTTTTTTTTTTTTAACTTCGTCCTAGGGTGGGACATCACTATATAGTGTCAGATCGCTGATCTGACAGTTTGCACAGCACTGTGTCAGATCAGAGATCTGACAGGAAGTGCAGGAGCCTTGCCGGTGCCTGCTCTCAGCAGGCACTGACAAGCCACCTCCCTGCAGGACCCGGAAGGTCCCCACGGCCATCTTGGATCTGGGAGCCTGCAGGGAGGAGGCCCTCGGAACAATGAGATCACATCAATTTGTTCTGAGGGTCTTGGGGAAGCACGCAGGGAGCTCTCTCCCTGCGCGATGCTTCCCTATGCCACCGAAACACTGCAATCATGTTTGATCACAGTGTGCCGGGGGTTAAAGTGCTGGGAGCGGTCCGTGACTGCTCCTGGCACATAGTGTTGGTTGTCAACTGTGATAATCAGCTGACACCCGGCCGTGATCAGCCGCGCTCCCTCCGTGAGCACTGCTGATCGCGTATGATGTACTATCCCGTCCATGGGAATTAAGTCCCAGGGCACAAGGATTGGATAGTACGTCATATGGCAGAAAGGGGTTAAATAATCCCACTTTTCAGTCTTTCCTTGTCCCTTGTGAAAGCTGTGGCGAAACACGCATTGGGCATAGCAGTCTGAGTGGGAAAGCAGCCCCCATCACCATCTGGCATCTTTTACTTTCTAAATTGTGCACTAGTCACTTTAATATTTTACTTCTTTGATAATTTAAAAAACCTACAAGAAGCAAAATAAATGAAAACCCTGCTATAACTAAAGAAGTAAAAAGCAAATGTGCATTTAAATAACACAGGGTTCTTAGTAATATGATTTTTGATCAAAAATAGTATGAAAGCCATCTCACCGTCGCCAAGATGACCCTGATCGAGAAGATCCTACACTGTCTAATATTAAAACCTTACCATGTGTCAGAGTTGACTTCAGTGTGTGAATAAGGGCAGACAAAAGGACCAGTTTTTTTTTCTTTGATAATTAGTTATGCCAGCTTGGTGTGTGCTTTTTGCCACTAGGTTTTTGTACTGCAGGGGCATAGGTGCAATATTTGCTGGGTCTTGTTAATCTATTTAGCACTGCTATTTATCTATTTGACCCTTACCTTCCAATGTACCTGTGATTTTTTTGAACCATACCTCCTTTTCTGCAATATCTATCCATTTGGCTGCTATTGTGATTATGTATTACTAGATTATGGACCGATGCTATCGCATCGGGAGGATGCGATAGCATCACACCTCTTGCCATGTTAACCCTCAACACACACACTCCTCAACACACACTCCTCTCACCTTTCACCATCTCCACTCACTCTTTCACTCCACATACGACCCCTTCTCTCACTCCGTCTCTCATACTCACGCCGTCATCGCCGCTGCTCCACGATCCCCGACATCTTCTTCCACCGGCGCCATCCTGGATCCAGACGTTGTCCACGCCGGCGACATGTTCTTGCGACGACGCCATCTTGAGTATCGTGAAATCCCGCGATAGTCAAGATAGCGTCGCCGGAAGAACATGTCGTCGGCGTGGACGACGTCGGGATCCAAAATGGCGTCGGCGAAATCTCGCGAGTTTTCGCCGACGCCATTTTGGATCCCGACGTCGTCCTCGCCGGCGACATGTTCTTGCGGCGACGCCATCTTGACTATCGCGGGATTTCGCCGATCCAAAATGGCGTCGCCGGAAGAACATGTCGCCGGCGTGGACGACGTCGGGATCCAAAATGGCGTCGGCAAAATCTCGCGAGTTTTCGCCGATGCCATTTTGGATCCCGACGTCGTCCTCGCCGGCGACATGTTCTTGCGGCGACGCCATCTTGACTATCGCGGGATTTCGCCGATCCAAAATGGCATCGCCGCAAGAACATGTCGCCGGCGTGGACGACATCGGGATCCAAAATGGTGTCGGCGTAATCTCGCGAGATTTCGCCGACACCATCTTTTTGGATCCCGAGTTTTGGATCCCGAGTTTTGGATGCGGCGACGCCATCTTGAATCTCGCGGGATTTCACAAAATCCAAGATGGCGTCGCCGCAAGAACATGTCGGCGGCCTGGAGAACGTCTGGATCCAGGATTGCGGCGGCGGAGGAAGATGTCGGGGCAGCGACGATGACGGTGTGAGTATGAGAAACGGAGTGAGAGAAAGGAACGTATGTGGAGTGAAAGAGTGAGTGGACGTGAGTGGAGGTGAAAGGTGAGAGGAGTGTGTGTTGAGGCGGTGTGGTGTGTTGAGGGTTAACATGTGCGTGTGTGTGGTGACGTCACCGGTTACAACTGGACGGAAGTTGTTACAACCGGAAGCTGCTTAGGGCATTTATTATTATAGATGATGAGGAAGAAGCCGTCTGTTGTTGGCGGTGATGGCGTGTAGAGGCTTCTTCAGCCAATGTAATAGATTTAGAGTTAGGGGATTCATGTGTGAGACGACGGTGTTTATAAGCCTTAATCTTGTCAAGTCGATGCTGTTTTTCCTCAGGAGTCTCATTAGCACGGCATTGTTTTTGTCGTAGTGCTAAAGCTGCTTTCCTTTCACTGGCATTGGCATACTGTGCATCGGTATTGAATGGTGGTATTGATAGGGCAGAAACAGATTGCTGATTAGTTATGTCAGTGAACGGCATATGGGATGAAGTGTAGCAGTAAATTGTTCCACATGCTGATGTGGAAGCATCCTGTTGTGAGTCTAATAATAATGATGAGGAAGAGGCCGTCTGTTGTCGGCGGTGATGGCGTGCAGAGGCTTCTTCAGCCAATCTTATGGATTTAGAGTTAGGGGATTCGTGTGTGAGGCGACGGCGTTTATAAGCCTTAATCTTCTCAAGGCGATGGTGTTTTTCCTCAGGAGTCTCATTAGCACGGCGTTGTTTTTGTCGTAGTGCTAAAGCTGCTTTCCTTTCACTGGCATTGGCATACTTTTTGTTATGACTCATGTTGGCACAGGTAAAGGAGTCTATTTGGCAGTTATCTGGCAGTGAAGAAGGCGTCCTGGAGTATTGTAGAGTAAACAGATACTAATTGACCCTGTAATTGCCCAGCAGTAGTTATGAAGTGGTAGTGGCAAATTGGCCCTGTAGTTAGACACCGGCAGAGGAGCAAGGCAGCAGTAGTTATGGCGGTAGAGGCAAATTGGCCCTGTAATTAGACACCGGCAGAGGAGCAAGGCAGCAGTAGTTATGGCGGTAGAGGCAAATTGGCCCTGTAATTAAACACCGGCAGAGGAGCAAGGCAGCAGTAGTTATGGCGGTAGAGGCAAATTGGCCCTGTAATTAGACACAGGCAGTGAACAGTCAGAGGAGCAAGGCAGCAGTACTTATGGCGGTAGAGGCAAATTGGCCCTGTAATTAGACACCGGCAGAGGAGCAAGGCAGCAGTAGTTAGGGCGGTATAGGCAAATTGGCCCTGTAATTAGACACCAGCAGAGGAGCAATGCAGCAGTAGTTATGGCGGTAGAGGCAAATTGATCCTGTAATTAGACACCGGCAGAGGAGCAAGGCAGCAGTAGTTATGGCGGTAGAGGCAAATTGATCCTGTAATTAGACACCAGCAGAGGAGCAAGGCAGCAATAGTTATGGCGGTATTGGCAAATTGGCCCTGTAATTAGACACCAGCAGAGGAGCAATGCAGCAGTAGTTATGGCGGTAGAGACAAATTGATCCTGTAATTAGACACCGGCAGAGGAGCAAGGCAGCAGTAGTTATGGCGGTAGAGGCAAATTAGCCCTGTAATTAGACACCGGCAGAGGAGCAAGGCAGCAGTAGTTATGGCGGTAGAGGCAAATTGATCCTGTAATTAGACACCGGCAGAGGAGCAATGCAGCAGTAGTTATGGCGGTAGAGGCAAATTAGCCCTGTAATTAGACACCGGCAGAGGAGCAAGGCAGCAGTAGTTATGGCGGTATAGGCAAATTAGCCCTGTAATTAGACACCGGCAGAGGAGCAAGGCAGCAGTAGTTATGGCGGTAGAGGCAAATTGATCCTGTAATTAGACACCGGCAGAGGAGCAAGGCAGCAGTAGTTATGGCGGTAGAGGCAAATTAGCCCTGTAATTAGACACCGGCAGAGGAGCAAGGCAGCAGTAGTTATGGCGGTAGAGGCAAATTGATCCTGTAATTAGACACCGGCAGAGGAGCAATGCAGCAGTAGTTATGGCAGTAGAGGCAAATTAGCCCTGTAATTAGACACCGGCAGAGGAGCAAGGCAGCAGTAGTTATGGCGGTAGAGGCAAATTAGCCCTGTAATTAGACACCGGCAGAGGAGCAAGGCAGCAGTAGTTATGGCGGTAGAGGCAAATTGATCCTGTAATTAGACACGGGCAGAGGAGCAATGCAGCAGTAGTTATGGCGGTAGAGGCAAATTAGCCCTGTAATTAGACACCGGCAGAGGAGCAAGGCAGCAGTAGTTATGGTGGTATAGGCAAATTAGCCCTGTAATTAGACACCGGCAGAGGAGCAATGCAGCAGTAGTTATGGCGGTATAGGCAAATTGGCCCTGTAATTAGACACCGGCAGAGGAGCAAGGCAGCAGTAGTTATGGCGGTATAGGCAAATTAGCCCTGTAATTAGACACCGGCAGAGGAGCAAGACAGCAGTAGTTATGGCGGTAGAGGCAAATTAGCCCTGTAATTAGACACCGGCAGAGGAGCAAGGCAGCAGTAGTTATGGCGGTAGAGGCAAATTAGCCCTGTAATTAGACACCGGCAGAGGAGCAAGGCAGCAGTAGTTATGGCGGTAGAGGCAAATTAGCCCTGTAATTAGACACCGGCAGTGTAGCAAGGTAGCAATAGTTATGGCAGTATAGGCAAATTGGCCCTGTAATTAGACACCAGCAGTAAACAGGCATAGGACCAAGGCAGCAGTAGTTATGGTGGTACAGGCAATGCCAAGCGTCCGCACAGCAAGTCGGCGTGAGGTAAATGACGCAATTTCACGAATGCAAGATGGCGTCGGCGAAATCTCGCGAGATTTCGCCGACGTCGTTAAGGCTGTGTGCACACGCTGCGGATTAGGTGCGGATTCATCCACGCGGATTTTGTAAAATCCGCAGGTGAAACCGCAGGTCAAAAGACCTGCTGTTTTACCTGCGGATTGCTCTGCGGTTTTGCCCTGCGGTTTTTCATCTCCTCAATAGAGGAGATGGCAAACCGCAGGAGAATCCGCAGAAAGAATTGACATGTCAATTCTTTCTGCGGATTGAAAACCGCAGATAATCCGCGCGGAAAATTCCGCACCGTCTGCACTGCGGTTTTTGATTCCCATAGGGAATCATGGTACTGTACACCGCAGCAAAAACTGCTGCGGGTCCGCAGCGGCCAAAACCGCTGCGGAACCGCAGCAAAATCCGCAGCGTGTGCACACAGCCTCACACCTCTTGCCATGTTAACCCTCAACACACCACACCGCCTCAACACACACTCCTCTCACCTTTCACCTCCACTCATGTCCACTCACTCTTTCACTCCACATACGTTCCTTTCTCTCACTCTGTTTCTCATACTCACACCGTCATCGTCGCTGCCCCATCTTCCTCCGCCGCCGCGATCCAGGATCCAGACGTTCTCCAGGCCTCCGACATGTTCTTGCGGGACGCCATCTTGGATTTCGTGAAGTCCCGCGATATTCAAGATGGCGTCGCCGCAACAACATGTCGCTGGCATGGGCGACATCGGGATCCAAAATGGCGTCGGCGTAATCTCGCGAGATTTCGCCGACGCCATCTTTTTGGATCCCGATGTCGGCGGCCTGGAGAACGACTGGATCCTGGATCGCGGCGGCGGAGGAAGATGTCGGGGCAGCGACGATGACGGTGTGAGTATGAGAAACGGAGTGAGAGAAAGGAACGTATGTGGAGTGAAAGAGTGAGTGGACATGAGTGGAGGTGAAAGGTGAGAGGAGTGTGTGTTGAGGCGGTGTGGTGTGTTGAGGGTTAACGTGCGTGTGTGTGTGGTGACGTCACCGGTTACAACTGGACGGAAGTTGTTACAACCGGAAGCTGGTTAGGGCATTTATTATTATAGATACCTTTACTATATAATTAGTTTCCCATCCAGCGCCCATTTTTTTCTGTTGAGAGATTTGTCATGTCACTGTCTTATTTCTATCATATTAATAAATATTGAAATTAACTTCAGTCCTGTCCCCTCAGTATAGGTTTATTAATCTTCTTGAAGGTCACACAGCAATCATTACTGCTATCTATATATTACTCTTGTAATAACTGCAAAGTGTATTGTGATGTCTCCATCACGTCGTCTTTCAGCTAGCCTGAGAGAAACCCCTTGGTTAATTTTTTGAAACCTTTGCACATTGTGTTGTACTCTCTATCTCTACCGCTTGTAATAACTGCTAAGCCTATTGTAATGTCCCCATTACGGTGTCTTTCAGCTTGCAGACCCCTTGGGTAATTTTTGGAAAACTTTGCACATTGTGCAATGGTGAAACTTGTTCTCCCTTTCTCTACCTATTGTAATAACTGGCTAACACAAAATTTACCACTAGGACATAGCCATTGGTAAAAAGGAAGTACATTAAATTCAAGACTAAACATACCATAATATTTTATTAATAATAGTAATGTTAAAATGTTTTGTTTTTGTTTTTTTCAAAAAACACAATAACAAAGAAAGGTGCTGGGATAAAAAACAAGGACTCTATTCACAACATCTCATAGGAATCCAACATACAGTGACAAAAATTCCACAAATCATTAGTTGGCTATAAACAAAATTGCATGAAAAGTATTACATTAAGGCTGGAGTCACACTTAACGTATAAAAATACGGTCTGTTTTCTACGGATGAGAATCGCAGAAATGTTCCCTGAACAGTGATCTGGATGTATGTCATCCGTGTGCAATGAGAGCCTATATACTGTATAGTGAGATGTATATACGGTATATATATATATTTATATTTCAGAAAGAGGTAGATAGCAGAATATGTGATAATTCAATTGTCGGCTTCTGTAAAATTATTACAGAACCCGACAGGATATGAGACATGGTTTACATACAGTAAACCATTGTATATCTGTTAGATTTATATATGTCCCTCACTAATAATGTTAGGTGTGTGTGTGTGTGTGTGTGTGTGTGTGTGTGTGTGTGTGTCTGTGTAAAAATTTGGAGCTGTAGGTGTTAAATTAAAGGATTAATTCACGGAAAAAACTTGCATGGGCTCCCGCGCACTTTTCTCCACCAGAGAGGGTAAGCCAGTGACAGAGGGCAGAAATGAATAGCCTAGAGAGGGACCATTGTTTTAGCCCCCCGGCTAAAAAAAATCAGCCCCCAGCCACCCCAGAAAAGGCGCATCTGTAAGGCTACTTTCACACTTGCTTTTTTTTGCAGTGCGTTTTTCCCGCAAAAAAACGCATGGAAAAAACGCATACAAATGCTGCGTTTTTTTCAAGCATTTTTATGAGCATGCATGAAAAAAACGCAGCGTTTTTATGCGTTTGTATGCGTTTTTAGTGCGTTTTTACCGCGTTTGTGTTTTTTTCCAACATTAGTTGGCCCCTCACACTAACCCAAACCATGACTTTACTAACCCTAACCCTAAACCTGACCCTAACCCTTAACCAAACCATACCCTAACCCTAACCCTGACCCTAACCCTTAACCAAACCATACTAACCCTAACCCTTAACCAAACCCTACCCAAACCCTAACCCCTAACTAACCCTAAACCCTAACCCTTAACCAAACGATACTAACCCAAACCCTAACCCTAACCCTAAACCCTAACCCTTAACCAAACCATACTAACCCAAACCCTAACCCTAAACCCCCTTAACTAACCCTAACTATAACCCAAACCCCTAAATTCCATTGTCTAACTAATGGTCAACAAAAAAATGCATGAGCAAAAAAACGCATACATGAGCATGGCAATGCGCACATATGCGCACCCATAGACTTATAATGTCTTGCTGTAAAAAAACGCATTGCGATCATGCGTTTTTTTGAGGCAAGTCGGACGCCAAAAAAATGCAACAAGATGCATTTTGTGCGCCCGAGCGCACACCACAAAAAAACGCATGCGCCGAAAAACGCATACAAACGCATGTGTATGCGCACATAAGCGCATCCCATGCAAAATATAGGGGGAAAAAACGCATGCGTTTTTTAGCCCTAAAATCCAGCGCAAAAAAACGCAAGTGTGAAACCAGCCTAAGATGCGCCAATTCTGGCACTTACCCTCAAATTGCTGTTGGTGTACAGGCCTAAGGCGGCCACAGTGACCAAACTAGCTGGAACGTCACTAAGCTGAAAAAGGGACGGTGTGTGTATCCACGTCTCAAGTGAAAGTACGGTGTGTGTATACCGGGGCCTGAAAACAGAGGGCCGTGAAAGAATTGCTGTGTATTGCTGGGGCCGTCAGACGGATGGCTGGGAATAAACTTGGACCTGTTGTACCCGAAATCTGCCTCCATCTGGTGTCTGTGATGTCTTTGCGTGGTAAAAGAGGGACCACCTCCCCAGTCCGGCCCTCAACCCTACATTTGGCGTAGTCGGCAGGATCGCTACCGCTAATACAATACCTTCCGCGGCAGGCCTGCATCTGTAGAACCGAGAAGGACTTGGACTGTTATGTTGTGGAATATCAACACCTGTGGATTACAAATTGCTGACCTGTGGATTACAAATTGGGGACGCTGTTGTGGAATCTGTGCTGCGGACAGAGGATCCAGGGCGGCACCAGGTTCTGTCCAAGATGGCGGTGGTGCTCCAACTCAGGGGAGAGGCCCGGGTGTTTGCAATTGTTCCGGACGGCCTGGGGCCCCCTCCAACATACCCCTGGGGGAAGAGAAGTGTGCCAGGAGACCGCCGCTCCCACATACTGGACCCTGGCAGCTGGGTGGAGAAACCGGCCATTGCCCCACCCAACAGAGGGAGTGGCTTGGAAGAAAAGGCAGGCTGTGGCTGTTTGGCGCCATTTGACTGTTGCCCACCGGACGGGCTGCGACGCTGTAGTTGTCGAGGCCTCGGATGCCTGGAGTGGTGATGACGCTGGGAGATCGAGTCTCGCTGGGAGACCTGCACCTGGGAGTCACGGACAGCCATCCCGACCTCTGGCAGAGAAGAGGAGCGAATGCGGGCCCTGTGGGAGCGGCCGCCAAAGACAACACCGGAAAGCCTCCCCGCGGAATCCCTGAGCCTGGAGGCTAGCCCCGCCGGACGGCGGGGTGAAGAGTGGAGGCTGCGGGAGGAGCCGTGAGATGATGTGCCAGAGGCCGTGGCGCTGGGGAAGGTGAGCGTTCCACTGGCACCGCAAGCGGCTTCCACCACTCGGCCGCAGCACATGTCCTCCCGTGTACCTGAGAGCCTGCCCGCGGCCGACGCTGCTACGTTCCCCCTGCCAGCAGCGGCCTCATCCATGAAACCAGCCGCTACTCTGGCCCCGTCTGCAACTCCGGGTGCAGCCTGCCCTGCGGTCACTTCCGTGTCATCACCGGATTCAGCCGCAGCCTACTTGTGGAGCTCTGCGGCTTATTCATCAGAGACTATGGCTGCCCCTACCCACCGCCCGGCCCCAGCGGCTGCTGGGCCGTTGACATCTACGGCCGCCTCTGATCCGCTTTCAACCCCGGCTACGTCCCACCCACCGGACTCCGGGGTCTACGCTGGACCCTCTGTTTGGGTCGCGGAGGTCATCAAACAGAAGAAGGCCAGGGAGCAGGAAGTGTGGAACCTGCTCCATGAGAGGGGAGAGGCTGGTATGGTGGCTATGCGATCCTTGGGACGGCTCATGTATACTAACTTACAAAAAGGGTACGGGTTCATTCGAGACCTCGCAACCGTCCAGAAAGTGTATATTAGTGTGACCTCTATACGTCATGGCCGGGCCTTGCAAGAGGGGGACTTGGTATCCTACTATAAGGAGTATTGTCCCCGCGGCTACTATGCGGTAGCCGTGCTCGCTGAACCCGAGGAACATAAACCCCCGTAGAGAGGACTCTAAGGACACTCCCTGCATCCTGGGAGCTCCACAGCTGTGGGGCCCCTTGCTACCAGCCACCAGAAGATGGTTTGGACTGTCGGGAAACCGCTGCATCATTATGCAGATCATGGGGACAGTTTGCATCCTGGTTAAAGGAAAATGTTTTTTTT
This sequence comes from Dendrobates tinctorius, assembly GCF_039654945.1. Taxonomy (NCBI): domain Eukaryota; kingdom Metazoa; phylum Chordata; class Amphibia; order Anura; family Dendrobatidae; genus Dendrobates; species Dendrobates tinctorius. The sequence continues at coordinate 30,000,648 of NW_027361908.1, forward strand.
TTGTGTTGTTGTTTTTTTCCCCTCTTACTCCTATAGGAAAGTTAAAATGTTTTGCCTGACATAGCAGGGATGCAAATACAGAAAAAAAGGGGAGAGTCAATGTCCAAGGAAGGGGGGGTAAACCTGTTATTTTTTTTGTGTGTTGGCTAAAAAGAAACATTAAATGAAAAAAAGGTGGTACTTGTGCTATAAAGTTGGGTTAATGTATAATATGCATAAGAAATTTGCAACAGGTCCGGGTACGGGGGTTTGTGTGACCAAAGGGACTATGAGATAAGAGGGTCAGTGTGACCGGGACGCCAACCATGACTTGTTACTGAGAGAAAGGCTAAGAGATGGAAGATGTGGAAACAGACAGCAGTCCAAAATCAGGTCCCTGACACCACGGACACCCCAGAAGAAAGAAGGCGGACGCTGACAATGATCTGGTAGGCGTGAGGCCTCGGTCAGGGCGTACCGGATAGTGGAAGGTGACAGAAGGGGAGAGTAGGGGAAGGTACACGCTGTAGAGAAAATCCAGGTGTACCTGGCCCAATTTGAAAGGAGTTGTCATGTGGCGTGCGCGCTGGCGAGTGGCAGTAGGCTGCTTGGAACATGGTGCTCCCGGTTTGGTTTGACCCCCGCAAAAGGTGGGTTTGGCCCAACCACCGGTCCAACAACAGATAGTAGGGGAAGCTTCAGAACAACGAAGGCAGGGACTATGATTGTCGGGGACAATAGGCAAAGGAAGGGAGAGTATAGGGAAGGTGACCTGACGGATGGACGGACTTGTCAGTTATGATAGAAGGGAAACAGCTGAACAGTGTAGACAAAGTGCAGTATCCTGGATGACCACAAGATGGCAGGGGGGAGTGTGAGTTCAGGATTTGACAACAGCTTAGGACTTTAGAAACCATTGGTCATGGGGGGTGGAGTTACAGGGAACCGGGAAAGTTATAAATTTGACAGGAGGGTTCCAGAAAGTTCCAGTCACCGGGAGGAGCTCAAGAGACGAGAAGTCTGTGACAAATTGTGTGTTGTGAGGAGAGCTAAACCAGGGGACTGAGGAGGAAAGAAGTCAGGGGGGTGGTCCTGACACGAAGTACCGCAGTACAGACGAGGTCCCGGGGGAAAGCACAGCCACAGTGATCAAACTGGCAGGAACGTCACTAAGCTGAAAAAGGGACGGTGTGTATCCATGTCTCAAGTGAAAGTATGGTGTGTGTATACCGGGGCCTGGAAACGGAGGGCCGTGAAAGAATTGCGGTGTATTGCTGGGGCCGTCAGACGGACGGCTGTGAATAAACTTGGACCTGTTGTACCCGAAATCTGCCTCCATCTGGTGTCTGTGACGTCTTTGCGCGGTTAAAGAGGGACCACCCCCCCAGTCCGGCCCTCAATCCTATAAGGGGACCATGCATACCAGGATGGGGGGTGAGGGGACCATGCATATACCATGATAGGGATGAGGGGGTACCATGCATATCAGGATTGGGGGTAAGGGGACCATGCATACCAGGATAGGGGGGGTGAGGGGACCATGCATACCAGGATGGGGGGTGAGGGGACCATGCATACCAGAGTAGGGGGTGAGGGGACCATGCATATCAGGATTGGGGGTGAAGGGACCATGCATACCAGAATTAGGGGGTGAGGGGACCATGCATACCAGGATTGGGGGGATAGAGGACCATGCATACCAGGATAGGGGGGTGAGAGGACCATGCATGCCAGGATAGGGGGGTGAGGGGACCATGCATATCAGGATTGGGGGTGAGGGGACCATGCATACCAGGATGGGGGGTGAGAAGACCATGCATACCAGGATTGGGGGGTGAGAGGACCATGCATACCAGAGTAGGGGGTGAGGGGACCATGCATATCAGGATTGGGGGTGAGGGGACCATGCATACCAGAATTAGGGGGTGAGGGGACCATGCATACCAGGATTGGGGGGATAGAGGACCTTGCATACCAGGATAGGGGGGTGCAAGCCTACAATTTGAATGGGCAAGTAGAACTGGTTGAGAACACCTGCCCTTCTCTACTGTACATTCCACTTTCTGGTTATAAAACCTACAATAATGGTTTGCAGCCCAGGAGAGACATGTTTGTCCATTATTGTAAGGTTTTTTAACCAGAAAGTGGCATGTACAGTAGGGTATGGAAGGGTTAAGACAGGACCCGTCAGAGACGGGCACACATGAATTGGCCAAATCATGCGCTAAGAAGCTAAGAACCTTCGCTTTTTTTGTAAGTACATCTTGCTGAGGGACAGAGCGTTTGGAAGTTATTTCCATTGACATCATATGTCTTGGCATTCACAGGGAGCTGCTGTGCCTTTTTCATACATGTCTTGCAATCACTGCAGCTTGCAACTATTCACACTTAGGAGGTGCTGGTCAGGTTTTTTGTATAGCTATTTTTTTTTGGGGGGGTGACTCCCTCTACTCTGACGCTTGCACTCCTCCCATTAACCTGCAGGTGTTCTCAACCAGTTCTACTTGCCCATTCAAATTGTAGGTTTGCAGCCCAGGAGAGACATATTTGTCCATTATTGTAGGTTTTTTAACCAGAAAGTGGCATGTACAGTAGGATATGGAAGGGTTTAGACAGGACCCATCAGAGAAGTGTCACCTTGCCGCGGTTGACTGGCACACATGAATTGGCCAAATCATGCGCTAAGAACCTTCGCTTTCTTTGTAAATACATCTTGCTGAGGGACAGAGCATTTGGAAGTTGTTATTTCCATTGACATCATATGTTTTGGCATTCACAGAGTGCTGCTGTGCCGTTTTCATACATATATACTATATATATATATATATATATACCTATACTGTGTGTATACATGTATTCTATCTTTTCTATTTTAACCTGTCAGTGTGATTTTACGGTATAGCGCATTGAATTGCCGGCTTTTCTAAAGGACACCGGTGCGTATTTCACGCGCAGGGTCCATGTGTAAGGCCTGTTTCACACATCAGTTTTTTTGGTCAGTCCAAATCTGCTAAAATGGCCGATAGCGGATCCGTTCCTGTACTGACCACAACGTTTGTCACCGGACCGCTATTTTAACGGATCCGTCAAAGAAGGAATCGCTGCGAGAGAGAGAGAGAGATTTTTCAGCCGCCAGAACAGAGTTTAGGGTTAAATTTCCGGGTGATTGAAGTCTTTCGGGCATACGCAGTGAGAAGTGCGGATCCTGCCACCCGAAAAAGCGTTGCATGGTCCGTTCGGGCATGTCGGCGGACATCAAGATCCGCTGGTAATGCAACTCAATGGGAAAAAAACGGATCCGCCATGAAAAATGGCGGATCCATTTTTTTTGCAAAACGGCGGATTTTGACTGATGGACACAAACGGATGTGTGAAACAGGCCTAATCCATTTTTTTCTCGCACCCATAGACCTGCCATTGGTGAGACTCGGCCGTAAAACGGTGCAAATCGCAGCATATTGCGATTTCACCCGCACGTATAATACGGGCAAGAAAAAAATGGATGATAGGAGCTGCCCATAGATTAACATTGGTCCGAGTGCTGTGCGATTTTTTTCTCTCGCATAGCACTCATCCGTATTTCTCTCTAGTGTGATTCCGGTCTAAAATGTATCTCAAGGCTGCAACAGCATGCCTGAATGGAAAAAGATCTGGACTAAAAAAAGACCTCAATTGATGTCAAACAATGAAAACATAAAGCGGAAAAAAGGTCACTGTGTAAGGTGCAAATACAAGAATTCACTAAATAAGACACGAGTCAGACAAAAGCAATCAGTAAAAATGGCTGCTATAAAAGCATACCTATTGGTGGAATCAATGCATCAGCCTGTTAGTGTAATCAAGACCTAATCCCTGTCAGCCACAACCATGGGAACAAATAACCTGGCCAAACAAGGAAACAAATATAAAGCTAATGAGACAGTGTGTGTAAAAACTGTACTTGTATTGCACAATCCCAGTGAGCGAGGTGAAGTCCCTCTGCCCCATTGTAATAACTGCAAAATGTACTGTGATATCCCCATCATGGTCTCTTTCAGTGTGTATGATACAGCCCCCTTGGGGTAATTTTTGGAAACCTTTGTACATTGTGCAATGGTCAAATTTATACTCTCAATCTCTATATAATAGTCTATTATAATTTTTTTATTGTGTTGCACGTCTCACGGTCTCTTTAACCCCTTTTTGACATCGAACGTAATATTTCGTCCATGTGTCCTGAGCCTATTTGACTATGGATGGAATATTACGTCCGAGCGATCGCCCACGGGAGGTGTGCCGGCGATCGCCGCCGGGTGTCAGCTGATTCTGACAGCTGACCCCTGGCAATAGGTGCCAGAAGTGGTCACAGACCACTCCCAGTACTTTAACCTCCAAAATCTTGCTATCAAACAGGATCGCAGCATTCCGGAAACTGGCAGAAAGCTGACAGTCCTTCTGCCTTTGGATTGGAGACCCTGCGGCATGACCGATCGTTGCCATGGTGATTCGATGATGGGCAGCATGGTGGCTCAGTGGCTAGCACTGCAGCCTTGCAGCGCTGGAGTCCTGGGTTCGAATACCACCAAGGACAACATCTGCAAGGAGTTTGTATTTTCTCCTCGTGTTTGCGTGGGTTTCCTCCGGGTACTTCGGTTTCCTCCCACATTCCAAAGACATACTAATAGGGAATTTAGATTGTGAGCACCAATCGAGGACAGTGATGATAATGTGTCCAAAACTGTAAAGCGCTGCGGAATATGTTAGCGCTATATAAATATTATTATTATTTATTATCCGGGTAACCAGAGCTAGGAAACTTGCTGATCATGTGCAGTACATGATCAGCAAGTCTCTCTGTCAGTGCGGAGATGACAGTTTCTATAGCATGGGGAGGCTGCTTCATCTCCAAGCTATAGAAGTAATCAGCCTGCAAAAAATGATTGTCCCATATTGGGACAAAGTAAAAAAGTTAGAAAAATTAATAATTAAAAAATCAAAAGATTTTGTATTTCAAAATAAATATTTGAATGAAAAAAATATGTAATAATCAATAAAAGTGCACATATTTGGTATTGTCACGTCCGCAACAATCCGACCTATAGAACTGTCCCACAAGTTATCCCTTTCAGTAAACAGTGTAAAAAATAAACAAAAAACGAGGCAAAAAACAATGCTTTATCATCATACTGCAGAACAAGAAGTGGAATAACACGCAATCTAAAAGACGGATATAAATAATCTTGGTACCACTGAAAATGTCATCTTGTCCTGCAAAAAACAAGCCATCATACAGCTCCATCAGTGGAAAAATAAAAAAAATGATAGCTAAAAGTTTTTATTGTATAAAGTGCCAAAACATAAAAAAAAATATATAAATGAGGTATTGCTGTAATCGTACTGACCCGAAGAATAAAACTGCAGTATCAATTTTACTACACACGGAATGGCATAATTCCCCCCCTCAAAAGAAATTCCTGAATTGCAGGGTTTTGTTCATTCTGCCTCCCAAAAATTGGAATAGAAAGTGATCAGAAAAGGTCATGTACCCAAAAATGGTACCAATAAAAATGTCAACTTGTCCCGCAAAAAACAAGACCTCACATGACTCTGTGGGCCAAAATATGGAAAAATGATAGCTCTCAAAATATGGGGATGCAAAAACTAATTTTTGCAATAAAAAGCGTCTTTTAGTGTCTAACAGCTGCCAAACTTAAAAACTCGCTATAAGGCCTTTTTCACACGTCCTGATATTTCTAGTATCGGAAAAAAATAGTACGGAGATGTCAGTGTTCACGTGTGTACTACTTGCGGCACACATGTGACATCCGTGTGCTGCATCAGTACCACAAGGACTGGCACCAGAGAAGAAGCGTTACAGTAAGCGCTGTTCCACAGCGCCTTATGCTGAAGACGGCTTTCATCATTCTCCCCTGCTCTGCCGGCGATCGCCGCGAGCAGGGGAAGCTGATGAGTTATATTTAAGTGATAAAAGAGACAACAGATGGCGGCTGATGGGACCATTAGGCCGGGATCACACATGTGAGAAACACGGCCGAGTCTCGCATGTTAATACCCGCCACTGCCGCCAGCACTCTGGAGCGGAGTGTGCTGCTGCATAGCAATACGAGGGGCGCCTGAAAACTTCGAGGCCCACCCATGAAATCTTTTTTGCATGGTCTGTGTGAACTTTGCCAACTTCTCCATTTCCATATTTCAGCCTTGCGACTCAACTTTAAAATTCTGTAACGGAAACAAAAAAAATCAAAATAAATCAAGATTGCTCATGAGACCATTCAACTAACTAAATAACATATTGCATTGCAAAACAAGACCATGCAAAAAAGATTTCATGGGTGGGCCTCGAAGTTTTCAGACGTCCCTCGTACATGTAGCCGCATGCTCCGCCCCCGAGTGCTGGTGGCAGTGCTGGGCCTTAACATGTGAGACTCGGCCGTGTTTCTCGCATGTGTGATCCCGGCCTTATTCCTATCAACCTACCCCTGCACCGCTAATAAGGCTGGAGTCACACACAACGATTAAAAAATCGGGACGATTTTAACGGTCCGAAATCGCACAAAGGTTTCTTCACCATGGCTCCGTCTGTGATCCGATTTTATTACCATGTAAGCATCCGTTTGACATCCATCTGGAGAGATTTTCTCGCAGACTTGCAAAATGGACATCTAATGGAGCCCTATGACAGGTTTTCAAACACAAAGGAAAGAATAGATATAGACACACAGAATACACGTATATATATATATATATATATATATATATATATATATATATATATATAATTCATGCAGTTCTTCATAGCAGAATAGCCACTGTAACATTTGCCGGCTTCTGTAAATTCATTCCCCTACCCGACATGAAATGACACATGGTTTACATATAGTTAACCATTTCATTTCTCCCTGCAGCCTCAGTGACGTCAGCGGAATTCCCCGCAATTTTTTACAATGAATTAACCCCTTACATTAACACCTACAACTCCAAAATTTTACACAAAAACCCTCATCTAATTACTAGTGATAGACATAAAAAAAAACATGAAATGAAATGGTTATCTATATGTAAACCATGTGTCATTTCATGTCAGGTAGGGGAATGAACTTACAGAAGCTGGTAAATGTTACAGTGGCTATTCTGCTATGAAGAACTGCATGAATTATAAATATATATATATATATATTGTAATCTATGTGTCAATATCTATTCTTTCGTTTCTTTATTTAACCGGTCAGTGTGATTTTACTGTATTGCTAAATGAATTGCCGGCTTTTTGTAAAGGACACCGGGTGCGATTTTATCGCAACTCACATATCTGGTCCGTTTGTAATCTGATTTTTTATCGCCCCCATAGACTTGCATTGGTGAGTCCGATCCGAAAATCGGTGACAATCGCAGCATGCTGCGATTGTCTCGGTCCGAGGAAACGTTCAGAAAAAAAAAAAATCGGATGATGGAAGCTGCCCCATAGAATAACATTGGGACGAATGCAATGTGATTTTTTATCGCATTGCATTAGTCCGATTTAATCGCTAGTGTGACCCCGGCCTAACAGTGACAGCAGGAGCGACTGATGGGGGTATTTATCAGCCTCTACTAGCACTATAAATAAATAAATGAAAAAAACGGCATGGGTGACACTGTATTTTCTAAAATGAACCAGGCAAAACTCACAGCTGGGGGATGCAATCCTCAGCTGTCAGCTTCAGGAAGGTTGGTTATCAATAATAGAGGGGTCCCCACGCTGTTTTTTTTTTTTTAAATTTTAAATAATTAATAAAAATGGTGTGGGATTCCCCCCCCCATTTTTTTCAACCAGCCTTGCTAAAGCTGATAGCAGGGGGCTGGTAGTCTGAGGCTGATAAGGGGCCATGAATGTTGACCCCCAGCCTAAAAATAGCAGCCCACAGCCACCCAGAAAAGGCACATTTAGTAGATGCGTCAAATCTGGCACTTTGCCCGGCTCTTCCCACTTGTCCTGTAGCGGTGGCAAGTGGGGTTCATATTTGTGGGGTTGATGTCACCTCTGTATTTTCATGTGACATTCAGGGCCAGCATTAGGGGCAGGAAGACCTAGGGCTCCTGCTCCTCCAGGGGCCTCCATCCTGTGGTCGCTATGGGGCCCCTTAGTAAGATGGGCCTGGTGCCGCACCGCCCCCCGCATCGCACATTCAACTTATCGGCATCATTAAAAACGGCCCTGGTGACATCAAGCCCCTTGTTTAGTAATGGAGAGGCATCTATGAGACACCTATCCATTACTAATCCTATAGTTGTATGGTAAATAAAGACACAGCCAAACTAAAATCTTTTATTAGAAAGAAAACAATACACAGTTTTACTTAAATAACAAACAAACACAGTTATACTCACCAAACGCCTATTCCACCGAACCCCTCGTTCTCCTGTAATATAATTAACCAAAAAATAAAAAAAAAAACAATCTCCCTCACCTCTCCGACGTTCTGTCCCACGTCATAATCCATGTCTGGGGGAGAAATAGTTTTCAACCTGGATGGTGCCAAGATGCGACCGTCCAGGCTGAGAACCACTGGGGAATGAGCGCCTGCGAGTGCAGCGTCAGTGACTGTCAGTGACTTCATCAAGGTTACTGCTGGTCACTGAGGCTACCATGCTGAACTGCCGTGACTTCGTTAAGACCCTCGCTAGCACTGTGCTGGATTTTTCTCGTTTATTTATTTATAGCGCAGGTGGCAGCTGATGAATACATCAGCCACTCCTGCTATCACTGTTATTAGCAGCTGCAGGGGTCGGCTGATGGGAGTAATAATCCCATCAGCCACCGCCTGCTATTTCTTATATTACTTAAATATATCTCTCATCATTCTCCCCTTCTTGTGTCGATCACCAATGAGAGCCATGTTCTGTACTATATTGTACTGTAACGCTTCTTCCCCGGCGCCGATGCATGTCACATGGATCACATCCATGTGTATTATCAGTGTGCACGTGTGCGGGACGTTTTGTGGCCCTAATGACATTAAAAAACAGACATGTCAGCGTGTTTTGCTCAAGGACACACGGTCCATGGAAACACATTGATATGTGCACAGACCCATTCATTTGAATGGGTCTACGTGTGTACATGTCTCCACTGAATGTGAAAACTGTCACCACTAGAGTTGAGCGATACCGTCCGATACTTCAAAGTATCGTATCGGATGGTATCGGCCGATCTTTAAAAAAAGTATCGGTATCGCCGATTCCGATACCGGAAGTCCCATTCAAGTCTATGGGACTTCCGGTATCGGAATAAGAAAAACCCTTTCCTGCCCTTGTACAGCCTCTCTGGGGTCTGTACGGGCCTTTCGGGGGGCTGTGCCGGCCTGCCAGGGGGTCTGTGCAGGCTCCGGTGGTCTGTGCCGGCCTGCCGGGGGGCTGTGCAGGCTCCGGTGGGCTGTGCCGGCCTGCCGGGGGGCTGTGCCGGCCTGCCGGGGGGCTGTGCAGGCTCCGGGGGGCTGTGCCGGCCTGCCGGGGGGCTGTGCCGGCCTGCCGGGGGGCTGTGCAGGCTCCGGGGGGCTGTGCCGGCCTGCCGGGGGGCTGTGCCGGCCTGCCGGTGGTCTGTGCAGGCTTTGGGGGTCTGTGCAGGCATCGTCCGATGGGACTACAAGTCCCATCGGGCGATGCCTGCTACCATGACAGTGATTGACACATTAGCCAATGATGGGACAGTAGTAGTCCCATAATCCTGCTAATGTGTTAAATGTTAAAAAAAAAAAAAAAAAAAAATTACATGCTACATACATACAACATGCATACTACATACATGCTACATTCATACTACATACTACATACATGCTACATTCATACTACATAAATACTACATGCAACATACATACTACATATATACTACATACATACTACATATATACTACATGCATGCTACATACATACTACATGCTACATACTACATACATACTACATGCATGCTACATACATACTACATGCTACATACATACTACATATATACTACATGCATGCTACATACATACTGCATGCTACATACATACTACATATATACTACATGCATGCTACATACATACTACATGCTACATACATACCACATATATACTACATGCATGCTACATACATACTACATGCTACATACATACCACATACATACTACATGCATGCTACATGCTACATACATACTACATATATACTACATGCATGCTACATACATACTACATATATACTACATGCATGCTACATACATACTGCATGCTACATGCATGCTACATACATACTACATACATACTACATGCATACCACATATATACTACATACATACAATACATTCATACAATACATACATAGACATACAGTACATATAACATAGAGTAACATACTTACCAATACTTGTCACATTGTTCCCCGAAGCCATTGTCGTCTACGGAATAAATATTAACATAACAAACCACAAAAATACTCACCCACGATCCGAAGCAGTCCACGAGTGTGTCCCACGACTATCTTGGGTAGAGAACTGCAGCATCAGATGATGCTGCCGTTCTCTACGGGCTGCAGGAATCCAATGACGGAAGGTAGGTATCCTTCCGCACTGTATTCCTCCGCCACTTAAAAAAAAAAAAGTCCCTAGTCTCACTTTATGCCATTGCTGTGTGGGAATTTCCCACGCAGCAATGGCATAAAGTGAGACTAGGGACTTTTTTTTTTTAAGTGGCGGAGGAATACAGTGCGGAAGGATACCTACCTTCCGTCATTGGATTCCTGCAGCCCGTAGAGAACGGCAGCATCATCTGATGCTGCAGTTCTCTACCCAAGATCGTCGTGGGACACACTCGTGGACTGCTTCGGATCGTGGGTGAGTATTTTTGTGGTTTGTTATGTTAATATTTATTCCGTAGACGACAATGGCTTCGGGGAACAATGTGACAAGTATTGGTAAGTATGTTACTCTATGTTATATGTACTGTATGTCTATGTATGTATTGTATGAATGTATTGTATGTATGTAGTATATATGTGGTATGTATGTAGTATGTATGTAGTATGTATGTAGCATGCAGTATGTATGTAGCATGCATGTAGTATATATGTAGTATGTATGTAGCATGCATGTAGTATATATGTAGTATGTATGTAGCATGTATGTATGTGGTATGTATGTAGCATGTAGTATGTATGTGGTATGTATGTAGCATGTAGTATGTATGTAGCATGCATGTAGTATATATGTAGTATGTATGTATGTATGTAGCATGTAGTATGTATGTAGCATGCATGTAGTATGTAGCATGCATGTAGTATATATGTAGTATGTATGTAGCATGCATGTAGTATATATGTAGTATGTATGTAGCATGTATGTATGTGGTATGTATGTAGCATGTAGTATGTATGTGGTATGTATGTAGCATGTAGTATGTATGTAGCATGCATGTAGTATATATGTAGTATGTATGTATGTATGTAGCATGTAGTATGTATGTAGCATGCATGTAGTATGTATGTAGCATGCATGTAGTATGTATGTAGCATGCATGTAGTATATATGTAGTATGTATGTAGTATGTATGTGGTATGTATGTAGCATGTAGTATGTATGTAGCATGCATGTAGTATGTATGTAGCATGTATGTAGCATGCATGTAGCATGCATGTAGCATGTATGTAGTATGTATGTAGTATGTACTGTATGTAGTATGTAGCATGTATGTAGTATGTATGTGGTATGTATGTAGCATGTAGTATGTATGTAGCATGCATGTAGTATATATGTAGTATGTATGTGGTATGTATGTAGCATGCAGTATGTATGTAGCATGTATGTAGTATGTATGTAGTATATATGTAGTATGTATGTAGCATGTAGTATGTATGTAGCATGCATGTAGTATGTATGTAGTATGTATGTAGCATGCAGTATGTATGTAGCATGTAGTATGTATGTAGAATGCATGTAGTATGTATGTAGTATTTTTTTTTTTTTTTTTTTTTTTAACATTTAACACATTAGCCGGATGATGGGACTACTACTGTCCCATCATTGGCTAATGTGTCAATCACTGTCATGGTAGCAGGCATCGCCCGATGGGACTTGTAGTCCCATCGGACGATGCCTGCACAGACCCCCGAAGCCTGCACAGACCACCGGCAGGCCGGCACAGCCCCCCGGCAGGCCGGCACAGCCCCCCGGAGCCTGCACAGACCACCGGCAGGCCGGCACAGCCCCCCGGCAGGCCGGCACAGCCCCCCGGAGCCTGCACAGCCCCCCGGCAGGCCGGCACAGCCCCCCACAGGGTGCACAGACCACCGGCAGGCCGGCACAGCCCCCCGGCAGGCCGGTACAGACCCCGGGCAGTCCACACAGCCCCCCCGGCAGGCCGGCACAGCCCCCCGGCAGGCCGGCAGAGACCCCCGGAAGGCCCGAAATGACGGCGCATCATGATGCGCACACACCGCGCATCATGATGACGTCAGTCTGTCAATCAACTTTGAACTTCCGATTCCGATGCCGAATTCCGATATTGAAAAAATATCGGAAGTCGGTATCGGAATTCCGATACAGCAAGTATCGGCCGATACCCGATACTTGCGGTATCGGAATGCTCAACACTAGTCACCACATGTATCGAGACACGGACGTCTGAAAGAAGCCTAGATCTGGTATCGCTGATATCTCATCGACCTAAAGAATAAAGTCGCCTAATCACTTATACCACATGAGGAACAGCGTAAAAAATTAATAAAACCAATTCTTCACATGCTGTTTATTTTTTCATTATGCCACCCAAAGATCGCAGTGAGGCTCGGGGTTTTCGCATAAATCTCTGAAATATGCGTGTCACGATTTCTCTGCTCAGAGTGTCTGGGACTCTGTGATGGACAGCTCTGCCATCCTATCCTGTGCCAGGGCATGCTGAGCTGTTGGTGCTTTGATTGACAGCTTGGTTGCCCTACCTGACTGGAAGGTGCAGAGATTTCCATAGGTGCTCCATGTTCTTGGTAATTGCCCTGCTATTTAGGTTAGCTGTCTGGCCCAAATCATTGCCAGTCAAAAGCTTGTTCTAAGCTTGTGCTCTCTGGTGTGTTCACCTGTATCTGCTGCTGACCTTTCGACCGTGTTCTAACTACCCGTTTTTTCTTGCTCCTTTGCATCTGATTTTCTGTTGCTGACCTTTGGACTGTGTTCACACTACCCGTTTGTTAATGCCCCTTTGCATCTGATATTCCGGTGCTGACCTTTGGACTGTGTCCAGACTACCCATTTGTTAATGTCCCTTTGCTTATCCGCTATTTCTCTGGGTATTCTGACCCTGGCATGTGACCTGACTTGAGACTTCGTATTTTCCCTTGGTCTACTACATTATCGCTTGGTATTGACCCCAGAACATTTGACGGAAGCAGGGTGGACGTAGTCTGACCTGTGATCCGGCGGTGTCCGTCATTTTAGGATTGCAGTTTGCAATTTTCACTCAGCAACATTCATTGCTGCTTATTTCTGGAAAATGCCAATGAAGTAAAAATCGTCACTACACCTCTAGATAAATTCTCAAAGTGTATAGTTTCCCAAATGGGGTCACTTGAGGGAGGATTCTGCTCTTCTAGTAATTAGGGGCTCTGTGTATGGAGTCCGCAAACTGTTGTAGGAAAATCTGAGCTCCAGGAGGCAAATAGCGATTCGTTCCTCCGAGTCTCTCCGTATGGCTTAGGCCTGTTTCACACTTCCGTTTTTGTGTCCGCCAAACGGATCCGTTTCCGTTTTTTTGACGGAAACTGATGCAAACGGATCCGTTTTTAAAAAACCGGATCCGTTTTTTTGACGGATCCGCGGTAACCACTAATGGAAGTCTATGGGACAAAAAAAACGGATCCTGCAAAAAAATGGCGGATCCGTTTTTTTACGGAAACCAACGGATTTTGACGGATTTGAAAAAACGGAAGTGTGAAACAGGCCTAAGTAGTACCGTCAAGCCACCTAAGGGGTATTGCCATGTTCAGTAGAAATTGTGTGACAAATTTTGTGGTCATTTTACCCATTTCTTGTGTGAAAATGTAAAATCTTTGGCTAAAACAACATTTTGGAGGGAAAAATGTAATTATTTGTCTTCACTGCCCAATGGTATAAAATTCTGTGACACACCCATGGGGTCAATATGATCGCTGTACCCCTAGATTCATTGAGAGGTGTAGTTCCTAAAATGAGGTCACTTGGGGGGGGGTTCTGCTATTTTGGCACCTCATGGGCTCTCCCAGTGAGTAATGGCACCTGCAAACCATAACAGTAATATCTGGCGTGCCTTGCTGTCTGAGCTTTGTACTGTGCTTGAAAAATATTTCTCAATTACATGTAGGGTATTGGCACACTTAGGAAAAAATGGACCTCAGTTTGTTGTAAAAAAAAATGTCCTATTAGCTTTTAGAAAAATTAAAAACTTGGGGATAAAACAACATTTTAGTGGTAAAAATGTAATTTATTATTTCTTCACCGCTCAGTGGTAATAAAATTCTGTGAGGCACATGTGGTGTAAACATGATAACTGCACCCCTACATGAATTCATTTGGGAGTGTAGTTTGTAAAATGAGTTCACATATAGGGTGTTTCTGTTGTTCTGGCACCTCAGGGGCTCTACAAATGTGACATGGCACCTTCAGGCTGTGTGCCCACGATGCGATTTTTAAGAGTTTTTGCCACGATTTTCGGCGCGAAAACGTTTAAAAATCGTGTACATGACGCACCCCATGCATTACTATGGCATTCCGCACATGCTGTACTAATGCTGCGCTTTTTTCCCGTGGCGGAATCGCATCGCGGAAAAAATCGCAGCATGATCATTCTTTTGTGCGGAATCGCAAAGAATTGCCGCGATTCCGCACCCATAGGAATGCATGAGAATCGCTTACTTCCCGCATGTGGCTATGCCCACCATGCGGGAAGTTAAGCGTCTCATGTGCGGTTGGTACCCACGGTGTGGAGGAGAGGAGACTGTCCTCCAGGCCCTGGGTACCATACCCCTGTAAAAAAAAGAATAAAAAATAAAAAATCGGGGTATATTTACCTTCCGACGTCCCACGCTGCCATCCCGGGCCACAGCGTTCCCAGTAATGCCTTGCGGCAAGGTCCTGTGATGACGTAGTCTCGCGTGACTCTAGCGGTCTCGCGAGATCGCTATAGCAAAGCGAGACCAACGTCATCACAGGTCTCGCAAGGCATCGCTGGGGACGCTTAGGCCCGGGAATGCAGCGCGGGACGTCGGAAGGTAAATATACCCCGATTTTTTATTTTTTTATCATTTTTAACATTCTATCTTTTACTATTGAGGCCGCATAGGCGGCCTCAATAGTAAAAAGCTGGTCACACTTGTCAAACACTATGTTTGACGAGTGTGACCAACCTGTCAATCACTTTCCAAGCTATGCTTCAAATCGCTTGGAAAGTGCTTGAGAAAATCGCAGCAAAATCGCGAACAGAATCGCGGTGAAATCGCGCGGAAAAAAACGCGCCATTTCTGGGAAGGAGTCCGGTTTTCACTGTGCGTTTTAAAACGCTACATGGGCACATAGCCTTAAACTAATCCAGCAAAATCTGAACTCCAATATGATTCCTCTTCCCTTCTGTGCCTCAAACATAGTATTCCCTTACATATGGGGTATCAGCGTACTCAAGAGAAATTACACAACAAATTGTGTGGTACAATTTCTCTTGTTACCTTTATGAAAATTCAAAATTTGGGGCTAAAATACCATTTTTGTGAGGAAAATGTGATTTTATTTTTTTCACAGTTCAAAGTTATAAACTTCTGTGAAGCACTTGGGATTTCAAATTGCTCACCAATCATCTAAATAAGTTCCTTAGGGGGTCTAGTTTCCAAAATGGTTTCACTTATCGGGGGTTTCCACTGTTTAAGCACATCAGGGGCTCTCCAAATGCCACATGGTGTCCGATATCAATTTCAGCCAAATTTGTGTTGAAAAAGTCAAATGGCGTTCCTTCCCTTCAGAGCTCTGCCATGCACCCAAACAGTGGTTTACCCCTGCATATGGAGTATCAGTGTACTCAGGACAAATTGCACAACAAATTTTGGGGTCCAATTTCTCCTGTTACCCCTGGGGGAAAAAAAATAGATCTTTTTTGTGAAAAAAAGTTAAATGTTCATTTTTTTTAAACATTCCACAAATTCATGTGAAGCACCTGAAGAGGTAATAAACTTATTGAATGTGAGTTGAGTACCTTGAGGGGTGCAGTTTTTAGAATGGTGTCACTTTTTGGTATCTTCTATCATATAACCCCCTGAAAGTGACTTCAAATGTGATGTGTTCCTAAAAAAAAATGGTGCTGTAAAAATGAGAAATTGCTGCTCAAATTTTAACCCTTATAACTTCCTAACAAAAAAAAGTTTTGGTTCCAAAATTGTGCTGATGTAAAGTAGACATGTGGGAAATGTTACATATTAAGTACTTTGTGTGAGACATATCTCTGTGATTTAAAGGCATAAAATTTCAAAGTTGGAAAATTACAAAATTACAAAACTTTTCAGCAAATTTCCATTTTTTTTCACAAATCAATGCAAGTCATATCAATGAAATGTTACCACTATCATGAAGGACAATATGACACGAGAAAACATCTCAGAATCACCAGGATCCATTGAAGTTTTCCAGAGTTATATCCTCATAAAGGGACAGTGGTCAGAATTGTAACAATTGGCCTGGTTATTATCGTGCAAACCAGGGGTGTACATAGAAATCATGGGGCCCCATAGCAAAAGTCTGAATGGGCCCCCCCTCCCAAAAAAAAATAAATAAAAAATAAAAAATCAACAGGTGCTCTTAACTCCAGGCATGCATGTTATAGGTCAAACATCCAGCCACAGCAGCACAGAGGATGTCAGGAGAGTCAGCCACAGCAGTATACAGGATATCAGGAGAGCTATCCACAGGAGCACAGAGGATGTCAGGAGAGCCAGCCACAGCAGCACAGAGGATGTCACGAGAGCTAGCTACAGCAGAACAAAAGATGTCAGGAGAGTCAGCCACAAAAGCACAGAGGATGTCAGGAGAGACAGCCACAGCAGCACGGAGGATGTCAGGAGAGCCAGCCACAGCAGCACAGAGGATGTCAGGAGAGCTAGCTACAGCAGAACAAAAGATGTCAGTAGAGTCAGCCACAAAAGCACAGAGGATGTCAGGAGAGACAGCCACAGCAGCACAGAGGATCTCAGAAGAGACAACCACAGCAGCACAGATGATGTCAGGAGAACCAGCCACAGCAGCACAGAGGATGTCAGGAGAGCCAGCCACAGCAGCACAGAGGATGTCAGGAAAGCCAGCCACAGAGGCACAGATGACGTCAGGAGAGCCAGCCACAGAGGCACAGATGACGTCAAGAGAGGCCCAGCCACAGAAGCACAGAGAATATCAGGAGAGCTAGCCACAGCAGAACAAAGGGTGTCAGGACAGCCAGCCACAGAAGCACAGAGGATGTCTTGAGAACCTGCCACAGCAGAATGGAGGATGTCAGGAAAGCCAGCTACAAAGGCACAGAG
The DNA here is from genome assembly GCF_039654945.1 of Dendrobates tinctorius. Classification (NCBI taxonomy): domain Eukaryota; kingdom Metazoa; phylum Chordata; class Amphibia; order Anura; family Dendrobatidae; genus Dendrobates; species Dendrobates tinctorius. The sequence goes on from NW_027361908.1 coordinate 30,018,153, forward strand.
GATGTCAAGAGAGCCAGCCACAGCAACATACAGGATATCAGGAGAGCTATCCACAACAGCACAGAGGATGTCAGGAGAGCCAGCCGCAGCAGCACAGAGGATGTCAGGAGAGCTAGCGACAGCAGAACAAAGGATGTCAGGAAAGCCAGAGATAAAAGCACAGAGGATGTCAGGAGAGACAGCCACAGCAGCACAGAGGATCTCAGGAGAGACAACCACAGCAGCACAGAGGATGTCAGAAGAGCCAGCCACAGCAGCACAAAGGATGTCAGGAGAACCAGCCACAGCAGCACAGAGGATGTCAGAAGAGCCAGCCACAGAAGCACAAAGGATGTCAGGAGAACCAGCGACAGCAGCACAGAGGATGTCAGGAGAGTCAGCCACAGCGGCATACAGGATATCAGGGGAGCCATCCACAGCAGCACAGAGGATGTCAGGAGAGCCTACCAAAGCATCACAGAGGATGTCAGAAGAGCCTACCAAAGCATCACAGAGGATGTCAGGAGAGCCTGCCACAGCAGCACAAAGGATTTCAGGAGAGGCCCAGCCACAGAAGCACAGAGGATGTCTTGAGAGCCTGCCACAGCAGAACAGAGGATGTCAGGAAAGCCAGCCACAAAAGTACAGAGAATGTCAGGAGAGCTAGCCACAGCAAAACAAATGATATTAGGAGAGCCGGACACAAAAGCACAGAGGATGTCAGGAGAGCCAGCCACAGCAGCACAAGGGATGCCAGTAGAGGAAGCCACTGCAGCACAGAGTATGTCAGGAGAGGTAGCCACAGCAGCACAGATGACGTCAGGAGAGGCCCAGCCACAGAAGCACAGAGGAATCCACACACACACCTGCAGTGCATGCAGGGCCCCCTCCACCCTCCACAGTGCATGCAGCCGGGCCCCCCTCCCTAAGGTGCAAAGTGCCAGGCTGCCAGCACAGTGAGGGGACACATTTAACAAAAAAAATCCACCCCAGCCGGGCTCACCGTCTTGTGTGTGTGTCCACCCTCTCCCTGAGTGAGAGAGGCTCATGAATGTTTTCTGCTTTCTGCTTCCTGCAATGCACGTGTGCTGCTCTCTGGCTGCCAGGAGGCGTGGCGCTCTTATGCAAATCCAGCCAGAGACTTTAGCCAACTTCTGACCAGGAAACAAGGAAAGGGGAGCTTCAAGGGGGTATACAGCGGCCGGCGCTTACATTTAATTAAAGGAGATAGTGCTGTGTCAGCACAGCACAGCTGCCAAACCGCAGCGGCCGTCGTGGACCCCCTCACCCATCCGGGCCCCCACACCTGTCCGGGCCCCATAGCAGCTGCGTGGTCTGCTACTATTGATGGTACGCCACTGATGCAAACCACCCACGGGGGTAAAGGGCTTAAACATGTATCTGGTAGCCTGATGTTGTTTTTTGGGTCTGCACTTGGACATTTTGAAACATAAATCCATTAATATGCTCCACACAATTCTTCAGGTTTCAGCCTTACACAGAATAATATGAGTAATTTAACATGCACTATATACAGTTGTGCTCAAAAGTTGACATACCACGGCAGAATTTTTGCTTTCTTGGCCTTATTTCAGAGAATATGAATGATAACACCAAAAGTTTTTCTCCACACATGGTTAGTGGTTGGGTGCAGACATTTATTTTCAAACTACTGTGTTTTCTCTGTTTAAATCATACTGACAACCCAAAACATCCAAATGACCCAGATAAAAAGTTTACATACCCTGTTGATTTTGGCCTGATAACATGCACATAAGTTGATACAAATGGGTTTGACTGGCTACTAAAGGTAACATCCTCACCTGTGACCTGTTTGCTTGTAATTAGTATGTGTGCATAAATGCTGAGTGAGTTTCTGGGATCCAGACAGACTATTTTATCCAGACACTGGATGGTGTTATCAATCATATTCTCTGAAAAAAGGCCAATAAAGCAAAAATTCTGCCGGGGTATGTAAACTTTTGAGCACAACTGTATATGCTGCTAGTTCGAAAATCTTACCCACACATCCCTTTATAACGGAAAATTCGACATAATATCTAAATTAGCATACACCATATACTGCTCATATACGCAGCACCCCAGTAGGTGGGCGGAACGCCAGGGTGCAAAATATGTGTCTGACGGTGAAACCACTGGCCCTTCTCCTATGTTACATGATTCCCACTCTGCTGTCTAGGAAGGAGGCGCTGGGGCCTCCTGTCCACAACCTACAGATGCAACAGTCAGCAACCATGTCCAGTTCTTTGTCCCAGCGCAGCGTTCAGTTGTCCCTTGTCAGCATATATGTCTGTTCACAAATTGTTAGTCAGATATGGCATACATTCGTTAACAGTTTAAATTGACCAGTGCTGGACAAAGATCATTGCTGACTTTTCCAGGCTCCTAAATGAGACTTGTTAAACTGTTGCTTCCCTTACATTCTCTAAATTTGGGTCCTTACAAAAAAAATGGTGGATTAATACGTTCCACAGACATATTCAGGCCGCAGCCTTACACATATTGGAACATAAAGAAAAATAGAACTTGGCACACCTTTTCAATGCTGAAATATTTATTGCACAAATAGAAAAACGAGAAAGATCCACATTACAAAAAAGCGTTGATGTTTTGACCTAATCGGCCTTCCTCATTGATCCACCTCATGTTCTGAGGAAGGCCGATTAGGCCGAAATGTCAACGCTTTCTTTTTGTGGATCTTTCTATTTTTTCTATTTGCGCAATAAATATATTATTTCAGCATTGTAAAGACACGTGGCTCCGCTCCGTACACCACGTACACACGCAGCTCCCATCCATACACCACATACACATACAACTCCCCTCCGTACACCTCGTACACACGCGGCTCCTCGCCATACACCTTGTACACATGCAGCTCCCATCCATACACCACGTACACACGCGGCTCCCCTCCGTACACCTCGTACACACGCGGCTCCGCTCCGTACATGCGGTACACACGCGGCTCTGCTCCGTACACCTCGTACACACACGTCTCCGCTCCGCACACCTCATACAAATATGGCTCCGCTCCGTACACCTTGTACACACACGGCTCTGCTATGTCCAAAATTGTACACACATAGCTCTGCTACATCCACCCTGTAAACCTCTCCTGACCTCACACAGAAACTTCCCTCATCCAGCACCATGATGACAATCAGCACAGCAGAATTCTGCACACAACGAGGCCCCTGATCATGTGACCCCTGACTCCTCCCCTCCTGTGACCTCATCACAGGTCCGTGCTTACAGAAGATTACAGCCTGTGCCCCTTCCTGTCATCATGGTGTGGTCATTGAGGTCCCAGTCCAGTGGGGCTGAGAGTGAGGAGCTGGACAGAGATGGAGGGAGAGAGGAGGATGGCAGCCGATGCTGGAGGAGGTAGAGATGGAGAGAGCGAGAGGGGGAGGAGGCAGCACAGGCGTCGGGAGTGGAGGAGCCGGCTGTATGGAGCAGCTGAGAGGAGGGGCAGCTGGAAAAGAGTAGGGATCCGAGCAACCCCCACAGCTGGATGGACAGCTCCAGAGTCCAGACCAGTGGGGGATTATAATTGGGCAATTGATCCTGGGTTGGTGGGCCCCCCACACCACTGGGCCCTGGGATACTGCCCAGATTGACCTCACTATAATCTGCCACTGACTGAGCCAGAATCTGACCCTTCTGAAACTCAGGTGCCTCTTCCCGCATACTATACCACCTTACACGGTGACACAGAGGAAGGTTCAGATGAAATTGAAGAGGAGGTGATGGATGACCCAGTTGTTGACCCGGATTGGCATCCATTGGGGGAAGAGGGTGCCGCTGGCAATAGCTCATATGAGGAGAAGGATCTGCAGCAGGCATAGACATCGCAGCAGCGGTTATCTGACAGGCCCGTAGCTGTACAAAAACGTGGAACAAAAACCAAAAAAGTTGCAGGACAGCTTGGCCACACGGTGAAATTAGCACAGCGTGCAAGCCCTGAAAATTTATAACATAGTAGGAAGAGTGCAGTGTGGCACTTCTTTGTCCAAAATCCTACTAATGAGGCAAAAGTTATCTGTAAGAAGTGCGGAAGGACCTTTAACCGAGGGAAAAATCTCAGAAATTTGAATACCAGTTGCATGCTTAGACATTTAACCACCATGCACTTGCAAGCGTGGACGGACTACAAAACCTCAGGTACCACATGTGCACCTGCTCCGACTGAAGGTAGCCAGCAACGGTCCATCGCTTCCCCCCACTGTAAGACCACCGCCACCGGTAAGCACACCACCACCAATAAATGTTGAGGTGTCGTCACAAGGCCAAAGCAGTCAGGAAATATCAATGGTTTAGCAAAAAAACACTGAATCTAGGCCATCACAACAACACCATCACCAACCCCCTCTCAGTCCGTCCGGTCCACTGCTAGTTCCCCCATATGCAGCTCTCATGTCCAGCTCACCCTAGCAGACACTCTGAGTAGGACAAGAAAGTAATCATCCCCGTACACTGGCTTTGAACACCTACATTGCCAAACTAATCTCATTAGAGATGATGCTCTTCCGTTTGGTTGAAAGCGAAGCTTTCCGAGAGCTCATGGCCTACACTGTCCCACGCTGTGACCTACCCAGTCGGCATGGCCAGGCCCGTTACGTGTCCATCACTGTGCACTGGGTTAATGTGGTGGATGCAGGCTCCACAGGGGATAGCGGTGGTGGAACAGTGCTGCCTAGCCCACGGTATAGGAAACAGTTGGCAGTAGGCGTTCGACCCTCCTCCTCCAGAAGCGAAAGCTCGTCGACAGAGCGCAGCCACACGAGCACTCCATCCACAGCTGCCAGTGTTGCCACGAGGTGTCCCACTATCGAACGGCTAGTGGTAAGCGGCAGCAGGCTGTTTTAAAGATGATGTCTTTGGGCGACAACAGACACACCGCGGAGGTACTGGCCAACTACTTGCAGTGATAAACTGAGTCATGGCTGCACAGTCTACATCTTCAGCCAGGCAAGATAGTCAGTGATAACGGCCGGAATTTTGTGGCAGCCATAGCCTTTGCAAAACTCACACACATACCTTGCCTGGCTCACACTTTGAACCTGGTGGTGCAGTGCTTCCTAAATAACAGCCCTGTGTCATGATCCATGCTGGATCATGACAGATAAAGTGTATAAGTAGCTTTTTTTTCTTTTGGCTCAGGGTTGGTTTTGTCCCCGGTGGCCATTAGGGTTATTACACAGTGGTGTCTTTTTTCTAGTTTTGCCCCCAGTGGCCGTTAGGGTCATTGCACTTGATGTTTTCTTTGCTTTGCCTTTTGCCCCCGGTAGTCACTGGGATTATTGCAGCTTTTGGCCCCTGACCATTTGACCATTCCCTTTTCCTATTTAGGGTCACATGGTCTATGAGCAGGGGTTGGTGATAGCGTCTTTTTGGAATTCCAACCAAGGTGAAGGGAGCAGCTGGCTGAGGTGTGAAGCCAATGCAGAAACCTGGTGAAGTGAGCAGCTGGCTGGAAGGTTGGAGCCACTGCTGAAACTGGTGTGAACTCTGGCTGCCCGGTGTCCACAGCAGAGTGAGATGGTGAAGGTGGCAGCTGGCTCTGAGCTGTCGAGCCACTGAGAAAAGTTAATCCGGTCTCGCACTCTGCTGCCTGGTGCTGCAGCAGAGCAAGATAAGTGTTTTGGTGTTTCCCCTGTTTGTATTTTTCCCTGGTGTATATTAGTACAGCGGTGGGGCCAGTGCCTGCACCACCCAGCTCCCTAGCAAGGGATAGGTGTAGGGTGTGCTAGGGTGACCGGTATCCTGATCGGCGTCCGGTGAGGAACCGGCCTAGGAATCGTTAGGAGTGTGAGGGACACTGACTCAGGGGAGTGCAGGAGGTCTCCACGTCCCCTGTTCCCTATCGCAGGCCCACCATTGTAACTGCTTCCCCTTACCCCATGTCTTGTTGTTTTAGTTACCGGCATGCGGGCCGTGTCACACAGGACAGTTTCACGTGCCGTGTCTTGTTGTCTCAGTTACCGGCCAGCGGGCCAAGTCACACAGGACGGGTCCACGTGACACCCTGCTCCAAAAGGTGCGAAGACTGTGCTCGCACATCCATCGCTCGCCCGTACACTCCAGTCGTATGCAGAAGCTGCAGCGATTGCTCCACCTTCCCAAGCACCACCTAATCATAGACATTGCAGCAAGGTGGAACTCCACTCTGCACATGGTTGATAGGCTGTGCGAACAGAGGCAGGCTGTAATGCATTTGTGGGAGGATACACGGGCAGGCAGTTTGAGGGCAGACATGGAGTTTTCGGGTGTGCAGTGGTCAAAGCTGAAAGACCTCTGTAAAGTCCTTCAGTGTTTTGAGGAATGCACATGGCTGGTAAGCGCAGATGACGCCATCATAAGCATGAGCATCCCACTTATGCGTCTGCTCATGCAAAGTTTGACGCACATTAAGGATCAGGCATCTGCAGCGAAGGACGAACAGGAGGAGGAGGAGGAGGGAAGCCTTGATGACAGTCAGCCATTGTCTGGTCAGGGAACTGTCGTGGATGAGGTGGAGGAAGAGGAGAAGGAGGATGAGGGGGATGATTATTTTGGGGAGGAGGATGCTTCTCTGGGAACAAGAGAAAATGTTGGCATGGCAAGGTCAGGTACAGGGTTTGTGCGTGACAGGAGGGATGTGGATTTGCCAGAAAGTGCTCCTCCACCCACCACTGCCAGTGCGTCATTGACACCTGGAACATTGGACCACATGCGTGATTATGCCTTGCGGATCCTAAAAAGGGACCCCCGCATTGCCAAAATGATGAAGGATGACAACTACTGGTTGGCCAGCATCCTCGATCCATGCTATGAAGGCAAATTAGACATCATGCCCCAGGAGAACCTAGAGATAATATTAGCTAACAAACAAGCAACTCTGGTGAACCGTTTGTTTGAGGCATTCCCAGCACACAGCAGTGGTGCTGGTTCTCCCACGAGCCGAAGTGGGCAAAATGGAAGAAGTGTTCGTGGTGCACACAGCCGAAGTGGCGTTGAAGACAGGGGTTTCATGACCATGTTGTTGACTGAGTTCACATGACTGGTAATACTGCATCGATTGCAAGTGACAGGAGACAGCAGTTGTCAACTATGGTTACAAACTACTCCTCCCATATGGATGTTCTCACTCACAGGTCATTCCCCTTTGACTATTGGGCCTGTAAACTGGACACCTGGCCTGAATTGGCACAATATGCCTTACAGGAGCTCGCTTGCCCTGCTGCTAGTGTGCTATCTGAAAGAGTCTTCAGTGCTGCTGGATCAATCCTGACAGGAAAAAAAGACCCGTCTGTCGACCCAAAATGTTGATGATCTAACCTTCATTAAAATGAACCATGCATGGGTTTCAAAGGATTTTGTCCCACCTTCCCCTGATGACACATAGGTTGCCAGAAAACTGCCTCACTTTTGTCCTCCTCTTCCTCGGACTTGTCAAATTCCTCCATTTGCAGCTGCTGAATGTACAGCCTACACATCAACATATGCCATTTTTTAAACCTCCCTAACTGGTCTGCCCCCCCAAGGGCTGGGGTCACCACCTGGCGCACCCGGGCATGTGCCATTGCTCTGAACAGGTGGGTGGGCCCACTCTTGGCTGACGGCACTGGCACAGGGCCCCTAATAGTATAATACAGTGTCTCTGACGGTGAGGGGGCCCACTCACCGTCAGACACTCCGGCATACTATGAGGGTCCCTGTGCTAGTACCGTCGCCCACGAGTGGGCACCCCCTACTTGCTCATGGCTACAGCACTGGCAAGTTGCAATACTTACCTCTCCCTGCTCCACCGCTGTGTAGTCTGGGCAGTTAAATCCTTCACAGGGACGGCCACTACAAATTTTGTGAACTGATTGATGATGGTTAAGATGTAGCTATGGCCTGTCCTGCTGAACTCTACCTTCAGATGATCAATGGCTACCATTTCTAATGGACGTCAACTCACAATCGGATGCAGTGGTGCTTTATGATCAGTTTTCACAGTTTTCCCAGTCACAGACATGTGACATTCCTGCCACCATTTTTCAGTGTCTTCTCTCATGCCAATCCAATAGAATCGCCTACGGCCTGTGGCTTCTGTCTTTTGCACTCCAAAGTGACCAGACACATCATGATATGCAGGGAGGACCATGTCTACATCTTTCCCTGTCATCACAATTTGATGTAGACGAGTAACGGTGATGGGATCCACGCTACTGTGATACAGCAATCCTTTCTTCACAAATAACCGTTTTCGCTGTCTCCACAGACAAAGTAATTGAGGGTCAGCATCGCCTCTGCGAAATCTGCCGGGAGGTTTTCCCGTGATCAGTAATTCCCACATTTCTGCAAACACTCGACTTTCCATCTGTACTTGTATCCATCTAGTTTCCAGTAGCGGAGAGTCTGGACTGGCTTACTGAGACTGAAATATATACGAAGATTTAAAAGTACACCAACAATGTATACTGGTGTACGCTTCAAATACATTTCCTTTTTATACTTTTTATTTCTTGTGTAATCCATACTGAGCCTCTGAGTGTCTGACTCCGGAAATATAGACGGAAATTTACAATTACCCCTAGACTGGATACACCAGGTATCTGCTGATACAGTACCTATGTTCTAAATTTTTTATTACGGTATAATCCATATTGAGTGAGCGTGTGTGGTTTCCTCCTTCTATATATACGGAGATAAAAATTTTACCCTATACTATATACAGCTTCTATCTTGATATACAGTACCTTTGTTTGACATTTAGTATTAAGGTCAAATCCATACTAAGTGAGCGTCTGAGGGTGACTACGGGAATATCTATATGGAGATTTAAATTGTACCCTATAATATATATACTTGCTATCTTGTTATCCAGTACCTTTTTTTCAACATTTTGTATTATGGTCAAATCCAGACTGAGTGAGCGTCTGAGGGTGACTCCGGAAATATATACAGAGATTTCACATTTGCCCAACACTGTATACTGCTCTACGCTTCTGATACAGTACCCTTTTTGCTATTTTGATTCTGGTGTAATCCATAATGAGCCTGTGAACGTCTGTCTGTTACTCTGGAAATATAGTTGGAGATTTAAGATTACACCAACACTGTATACAGCTGTACGCTTGTGATACATTACCCATTTACTGCTTTTTATATTCTTGTCTAATCCATACTGGGCCTGAGAGGGTTTGTGTCTGCCTCCTGAAATATATAAGGAGATTCAGAATGTTTAAACTATACTATATATACCTTGTATCTGGTGATACTGTACCCTTTTTCAACTTTTTATATTATTGTGTAATCCATACTGAGCCTGTTAGCGTCTTATATGACTCATGAAATATATACGGAGATTTACAATTATCCCTAGACTGTATAGAGCTGTACGCTTCTGATACAGTACCATATATCTGCTGGTATTTTGGGTACATTTTCACAAAAATTAGTAAGTATGGAGGAAGAGGCCGCGGACGTGGGCCTGGGGGGCCAGCTGGTACTTATGGTGGTGCATCTGCTGGTAGTGCCAAAAGCACAATAGCAGCTAAGGCAGGAGGTGTTGAGCCTGCATCATGGTCTGGCTCCGGAAGGCCTGTAAGGCTCCCTTTTCTGGGAGTAGGTAAACCGCTTTTAAAGTCGGAGCATCAGGAAGTGGTTTTGCCTTACATTGCTGAAACAGCCTCCAGCTCTATCGCCTCCTCTTCTGAAGTTTCAAAAAATGCAAGCACTGAGTTGTCAGTGCAGGTTTCTGGTCAGGAGCAACCCTTTTCCTTGTGTCCTTCACCCACACCAAAAGTGAAGGATGCGGCAGCCCACACTTCAGATTACTCCATGGAGCTCTTTTCACATACCATCCCTGGGTTCATTCTAAATGGGGCACATTATATATGGAGCATTATTTGGGCCCATCATACACTGGAGCATCATCCATGAGGCCCATCATATACTGGAGCATTCCAAATGGGGGATATCAGACACTGGAGCAGCATTTACGGGGCCCATTATACACTGGAGCATTAGAAATGGAGCCCATTATATATGGAGCATTATTTGGGCCCATAACACACTGGAGCATCATCCATGGAGACCATCATATACTGTAGCATTATGTGGAGCTCATCATATACTGTATGGAACATTATATTATTATTCTGTATGGAGAAATATATGGGGCTCATTATTCTGTATGGCGCACCATGTGGTGGCCATAATACTGTATGGAGTTATATACTGTCCCTTTTTTGAGCTATTGTAGAATTTAAAATAGATATCAGTCATGTCATGTAAGAAGTGAAGTATTTTTCATTGTACTATACCTATATTTCTGTGCCGTATCTGACATCATGAATTGTGGTATGTGTTAAAGGGGCGCACTGACACTCTTTGGCACCCAACTCGACCCTAAAAAAGGTAAAGTTGCTCATCTCTACCGGTGACCTTTCGAGAAACGCACCCATGCTCTAGCGAAGTGTTATCAATCGCTACTACAGGAAAAGGCACTCAATCTTATACTTGTCTAGAAATTGTTGATCGATCAAACTCAGTGCAGACCCACAGTCCACCATCACTTGAAAATCCATAGTATGACCATGACAGATAGAACTACCAGAAAAAGAAACTCCTGCGGAGCGTAAAAATGCAATTCAGACCTGCCAAAAACTGACTTTTGACTGCTGGATCAGCCGTCTGAGGTTAGCCTCGACTGTATCGACCCAATCCAGATCATCATATATTAACCCCATAGCAGAAAAAAAGCTTCTACTGACATCAAACAAGGGTCATCTGGACGCAATGAAAATGCCCAAACTTGCGGCTCCAATTGCAATAAGGACATAATAATCCCCACACGCTGTAATTCAGCCCCTGAAGACCTGGGTCTAAGCTGAAAATAAAGTAAACATGCATTTTTAAATGAAAAAAATTCCTGCCGTTTACCAGAAAAACATTCAGGTAAACTCACCTTAGGCTCTTCAGGGCGGACTCCTGGGCAATTACTCACGTGCTAATGAAAGCTGGCAACTTCCAACGTTAACTGTTGCAGGTGTTGATCAAGATCCTGAACGCTGTTCATATTGTAGAAATCGTAGAAATCCGGGAGGGTTTTATTTTTTTTACTTTCTCGGGCGGGACTAACTGTTACGGATCTGCAGCACAGGACTAGGGTAGGAGGGGGGAAAACTGACCCTGCACTGAGACTAGGCTGATACTCTACGATGGAGTGGGCAACCCATTCCTTGCGAATAGACCCACCAACGATCATAGATTAATCTCAAGCGAAGACCTATAGATAGGGGGAAGGGGGTCCCTGAAAGATCTAAGGACTGGGTACAAAAACAGGTCACCTCCTAATAGAAAACAAAGAGAAGGCTGCAGAAACAAACTGAAAACAGAAACTAAGACTAGCAGAACCAGAGGTCCCAGCACTGCACTAATTAAACACACAGGAAGCAAAGCTCCAAGCCAGAACTTAAGCGGATTAACACTGTTGTCCAGCAAGGAATGGGAGACAGCTGCAGGTTAATAAAGGGTGATACAATCACCTAACCCAAGACAAACCCAGCACCAGGGGAAAAAGACCAGCAGCCAGAACACTACAACAAAATGGCAGATAGTCACAAACTGAACAGATTCTAACAAATGGAGCCCGTGAATTGTTCAATCGAACTCTAATTCAGATGCTAAGGGTGCTACAGGAAGATCAAAAAGTCAGGTGGCCTGAATTCATAGCTGAGTTAGTGTGGGTGTACAATAACCGAGTACATCGCACCACTGGTTACACTCCATATACCCTGCTGTTCGGCCGGCCAGGTAGAGAGATTACTGAGCTGGAGTTGGATCCAGAGGAGGACTACCTACGGATGAGGGTGTCCACCTGGGTCTGAGAACATCAGCATCGTCTGCAGACACTACATCACCTAGTGCAGACTAAGTTTCAGGAACTTGAGCATCCAGAGACAGCTCCTCTGCGAGGGACAGCTCTCCAAGCTGGGAACCATGTGTTGGTCCGAGATAAGCATCCTCGGGACAAACTGGAGTACCGGTGGGAAAAGTCCAGTATCTGGCGAAACGGAGAATCAATCCCAAAGGGCCAGTCCATGAAATCCAACCTGAAGGGGACAAAAATGCCCCCACTCAAGTAGTTCACTGGAATATGCTACGTCCCTGCTTGTCGAGATATCCTGATCATGTAGAAGAGATGCAAAGTGCTCCTAAAATACTACCTCTGGCAGTTGCTGATTGTGAAGAATAATAATTTCCTGATCTGTCGCCTGTAGACACAGGAGAGGGACAGGTTCCTGAAGTCCCTGAAGTGGTGGCTCTGTTGGAAACGTGCGTGTCTCCGCCCTCATCTGTTTAGCCCAACTCAACTATTTAACCTGACTCGACAACTCCTTCTGACTTACGGCGCTCCGAACAGGCAAAAGCCAGGATGCCCCCCAACAGATATGATCAAGATCAGTTTATTTGGCAACGAATCATCCAAGGAAAGAAGAATGTCAGCATGTACTACTAGAACTCTCGCCCACCTGTGGAATGGCGAGCAAAAGGAGAAGGGGAGTGTAAGAAGAAGGACCGGGGGTACCTCTCTTGCATGAACTGTGCCCTTTCTCACCCGCATACATCTGCCGAGCCACGTTAAGCTTTGGCAGTGTTGGAGACTGCACTTCACTCCTCATGACGAATCCTGGACTCAGGACCCCGCACAAGACGTCAAGGACTCACTGCTACCACCGGGAATCATATCATGAACGTCTCAGGACAACACCAGACTCATCACGCCCTAACTGCGTTGGCGCCATCGTTTGAACCTAGGACTCTGCAGTCAGATAGCCATCAGACTGATAAGTTAACCCTTAATGAACAGTTGCTTTACTTATTACAATTGTTACCTCACCCTACACACCCTTTGTGCACACATCATTTGCTATACCCCTGTATCTTCCTTCTCCTCTCTGCATGGAGTATTCCCCTCTTCAAGTAAAAATAATGTTAACCCTTGCTCTGCATCCTGTCGGTTACTGCATCCGGCACCCTGCTCACACTTGCTCAAAACCATGAAAAGATACATTCCGCCTGGTTGGGTAGTTTCCAGAAGTGTGTAGTCTTGAGCAGATTGGTCAATGGCACTCCTGTCTCTTTCCCTTGAGGAGGATGCTTCCAAGTCAAATGAGGCTTGTACATGTTCTTGACAGACTGACCACAATACAAGCCCTCGCTTGCATACACTGTATTCAGAATTTAATTCTAATGCTTTTGGTGTTTGGTAGAATCCAATTTCCTGACATTGATCATACTGCTCCCCCAACTCCTGTATTATATTCACCATACAGCGGCTTCACCCGCTATGACAGTGGTTCCATTGTGATCCGGTGGCAAAAATGAACTGTGAACCTTACAAAAGCAGGTTTCATAGCACCTGCTGGCCCTCTGAAAATGGCAAGCAATGGCCGCATAATGACATGGCGGTGGACATGGAGGTGGTGGCGGGCAGAGCCCAAGATTCAAATGGGCATGTTCCACTATCCTACTAACTATTTGTCATGAGGCAGGGTCCTCCCAAATGTAAGTGTAAAAGCCCTCACAAATGTTAAAGGAAAAACTAAAGCCAAAACACTCCATGTGAACAGATGCTAAAAGGGAGGTATAATTTTTTTTAATGTTTATTTTGTATTGAATACATGTAATTATGATAGAAAAAAATATTTGGTTTTGTTTGGCAGGTCTTTTTAAAAATCCGTAAAAGCGGCGCAATACTCTGACAACATTATTCCCAGATACCATATGTGAGTCAGAAGGGCATGCAGTCATCGTCTCCATGCTGTTCCTATTTAGTTTTAGCTCTTTCCCATCCATTTCAGCTTTTTTCTCCTGCCCCCAGACCTGTTTCTTGGTTCCAGCAGAAAAATATTTGACTTTCCCATTGATTAGAAATTATTTGTGCCAATTTGCCCGAATATTTCACTATTCGATCAACACGAGTGCTGAGCCTTTCACTGCCATCATCTCTACTCCAAATCAGTACATCCTTATATCAATGCAGCTGAAGGTAGATAAGTAGACTAATTAAAAGCATGAGATTGGAAGCCACTTGCAAGCAATTTTTACAAATCTGAAGATAAATTGTCTAAAAAAATTATTTGCAAAGTTTCATAACTTCCCGCACTGTACAACACTATCAAAAACATTGTATCAATTGTAATTGTAGCCCAAAGGGAAGAAATTTGTTTCCTCAGCTCTATGGTTCAGTTAAACATAAGTTCCCATTTACCAGACCGGTCTTTAAACAATGCGGGGATTGATTTTATAGTAATATAAAGATTAATTGAATAAAAGAATCTTTTATTTTCTTTTACTCTACATTGCAATCAGCAATCATGAAGCACAAGCCACAGAAGTTAATCTGTTCACAATGTATGGGCGACGTAAATAGATGAGGAATACCCTTCAGGGTGTAAATGCTTCCACCTAAAGCAAGGAACAAAAAGATATTAGATTTCAAAACCAAAAGGTCAATGACTAACTGGAAGTTTCTCCATTTCATGTCACTCTCATTGTCATTTTAATCCTAGAAAGGAAGAAAAACTACATTCTTTAACCCTTACTACCACTCCCATGTGTCAAAGTGGACCTGTCATGCCACTTATGCAAGTCTTGTAAAGCTTGAAATGACACAGAAATTCTTCTGATAAAACAGATCTTTTCTAATCTAAAAAGGTGGAACTGAACACTTGACGGTTACAGATCACACTATATGACATGATAATTTTGATGGTTACAAATCACAGTCAACTTAAGGCATAGCAGGGCAAAGAACAGTAATGTATAATGTGAAGTAGCGTGCTGTTCAGCAGGGTGTCCTTTTTCTATATAAAAAAAATAATTTGTGGTTGAATCTTATGTGAAACAGCACTTTTACTCTTTATATGTCAGCAGGTTTTTGCCACCTAATCTCAGAGCATCATGGTGTAGGGGCAGAGAGACCGTGTTTCCAGCAATGTATCACTTACTGGGCTGCTTGTTGCAGTTTTAATAGCACAGTTAATACATTTGCCCTAACTTTCTGGAGTCCTGGGTTCAAATACAAAGAAAATATTTTCTATGTTCTATTACCGTATATACTTGTGTATAAGCCGAGATTTTCAGCACTTTTTTTGTGCTGAAAACGCCCCCTCTCAGCTTATACATGAGTCATTGCCGGCGGGGAGGGGGGAGCAGAAGACATCATACTCACCCTCCTGGTGTCATCGCTGCATGGCAGTCCCTCCCTGCATCTCAGTCCAGGCGCCGTCATATCTCTTCCTGTCTTCCTTCCAGTGCTGAGCTGTCACGTGGTACCACTCATTAAAGTAATGAATATGCACGTGTCTCCACTCCCATAGGTGTGGAACGCATATTCATTACTTTAATAAGCAGTACCACGTGACTGCTCAGCACTGAAAGGAAGACAGATGCCAGCACCCATCCCGGACAGAGATGTAGCAGTGCCAGAAGGGTGAGTAGGACTGGGGGAGGGAGAGCCATGCGATACTCACCTGTTCCAGTTCCACCGTCCGCTGTGCTGTCTTCCGCGTCCTCTGTCTGTGACGTCAGGTCAGAGGATGCGATGACGTGTTTAGTGCGCGCCCTCTGCCCGAACAGTCACTGCAGAGAGACAGAAGACAGAGCGGCACGCGGCGATGGAATGGGGACAGGTGAATATCGCAAATGCCGGAGGCCTGAGCCAGTGGAGACACAATAGCGCGCTGGTGCCCCCACCTGCTCAGGACACTGGCACCTGGCCCCCACCGACAAGAGGTGAGTATGTCTTTTTTTTTTAATTCATAGCAGCAGGATTATATGTGGCATATTTTAATATGAAGCATCTTATTGGGCCATCATTAACCTTTGTGCAGCATTATATGGGGCATATTTTTCTATGGAGCATCTTATGGGGCCATCATGAACTTTATGGAGCATCTAATGGGGCCCATCATGAACTTTATAGAGCATCTTATGGGATGTATATTGTATAGAGCATCTTATGGGGCCCATTATGAACTGTATGGAGAATTATATGGGGCTCCTGATTAAATATGGATATTCAAAAACATTTAACCTACTGATGTCTCAATTAATTTTATTTTTATTGGCATCTATTTTTATTTTTGAAATTTAGCAGTAGCTGCTGCATTTTCCACCTATGCTTAAACTCAAGTCAATAAGTTTTCCCAGTTTTTTGTGGCAAAATTAGGGGCTTCAACTTATACTTGGGTCGGCTTATACTCGAGTATATACGGTTTTGTTTTTTACATTCTTTCCACCAGAACCCATACTGATAGGTTAATTGGCATAATCTAAAATGTTCCTGTATGCATGTATATATATGATATAGCATCATTAGATTGTGAGTAACGATAGACTGATATTTGGCAAAGATGCAACGCTTCTTTAATTGAAATTGTATCTCTTTCTGTGTGCTGTTACTAACATGTTTAGACATGAATACTAGTAAAATGACTAATAAACATGTAAACTATAATAACACTTGTATATAAAGTATAAAGCTAAAGCACAATCATTGTCATTAGGGTGCGCTCGCATCATCAGGGTTTAAACTTGGCAAATGCAATGTGAGAAAACCTCATAGTGCATTCGCTACAATGTTAGGGTGGTTTCACATTGGCGTTTCATGCAGCAGCGTCAGCCTGCGCACGGCCGCCGCTAAAGCCTCGCCCCCTGCTTCGCCTCCTCCGGTAGCTCCGCCTATGGGCGCATGACGCTGCATGCGACCTGCATCCCCTATCTTTAGTACTGGGGATGCAGGCCATGCGCAGATATGCGTTTGCCGGCGCATGCGCCCTTTTGACGGTGTGCCGACCTTCGCCAAACGCACCGTGTTTGCATTTTGGTGCGCTTGGTGCACCATCAAAAGGGCGCATGCGCCGGCAAACGCATATCTGTGCACGACCTGCGTCCCCAATGCTAAAGATAGGGTACGCAGGTCGCATGCAGCATCATAGGTGGAGCTACCGGAGGAGGCGCGGCAGGGGGCAGGGCTTTAGTGTTGGCCGTGCGCAGGCTGACGCTGCTGCATGAAATGCCAATGTGAAACCACCCTTAGTCAATGAAGCATTGCTCACCTGCGAGGTTTTCATCATCGGGAATTTGGGTGAGGAAAAATTTGCAGCATGCTGCATATGGCGGCGTGAAATGGCCGAAACTCACCAATGGAAGTCAATGGGTGCAAGAAAAAAAATCATTTTACGCATCCATCTTATAGGAAACGTGACATTTCACCAGCCGAGTACAGCAAATTCACAGCATGAACTATCAGAATACAATAGAAGAGATAGATTGAATAAAAGAAAAAAATGGCATGGGATCCCCCCTATTATTCATACATGGCAGAGGGAAAGCCGACATCTAGGGGTTGTTGTTTGTTATCTGGGAATGGGGAAATAAATATAGAGTTTCCCAGGCTATTAATATCAGCTCACAGCCGTCTACTTAGCCTTTACTGTTATGAATGAGTCACCGTAGGAGGCAAAAGCAGAAATACAAGCTAAGTCCAGAAAACCAGAGAAGTTGGCAACTATCAGATTGCAGACCCCTGAACCTATCAACACAACTAGCAGTAGCCGTGGGGGGTTCCTACGATGCCCTAGACCCCTCGATCACAGCCGGAGAATTACATAGGCCTAAAGAAAGAAAGGGGAAATCTAAACTTCCCCAGAGCAGACCCCAAAGCAATAGGCAGCCCCCAACATATAATGACGGTGAAGCAAGATGAAAATACTAACACAGACAGAAAGATAGATTGAGCAAAGACGGGGCCCAAAACTACCTAGATAGGAAAGGACAGGAAGGCTGCTGCCTGCAATCTGCCAAAACCCTATCAAAGACATAAGCCAACAAGCTGATATGAAAAAGGCCCTGAAGCAGCTAGGCTTCAAAAACTAAATCAGCACTCAGGTAATTTCAGAAGACAGAGCTAAATGAATTCAGCACACCCCAGCAGGGAATGCAGAAATCCAGAAAAACAAAGCAAAACAAAGTCAAAGCACCAAAGCAAAAGGCCGAGCAGCAAACTTAGCTTTAGAGGAGCAGGAATTCAGACTGGTCTCCAAGGATCCCACAGAGAAATCACCCGCAGGGCAGAAGGGCGTCGGCAGCCTTCTATCCAGTCAGTAACTCCACTCAGCCAGTCATCATCATCAGCCTCAGGTGTTTGATAATCAGGCTCACTACCTTTCTTTACCAGAAGAGGGAGTTCCTTGGGCCTCAGTAATGAAGGGGAAAATGAACTCACAACACTTTACTGGTTATTAATAAAGGGTGACCCCCAAAATGGTGTGGAGTACCCCATATAATTCTTACTTGGTTGAGGGAATGCCGACAGCTATGGGCTGTTGTTTGTAGTCTGGGAATGGGGTAATAAATATGGAGCTTCCCAGGCTATTAATATCAGCTCACAGCTGACTACTTAGCCTTTACTGGCTATTAATAAAGGGTGACTCCCCCCAAAATAATGATGTAGGGGCCACACATTTTTAATAATCAGCAAAGGCTAGGAAGACAGCTGCGGGCTTATATTAATAGCCTAGGAAGGGGTCATGCATATTGACCCCTCCCAACAAGACTAAAAACATCAGCCATCGGCAGCCTGAGAAATAGTGCATCCTTTAGAGCTGCCAATTCTAGTGTTTATGTAAATATGAGGAAGAAGTGATTTCTAAATAGAGGAAATAAATGGGACAGTGAGCGCCTGTACCACTTCTTCCTCATATTTGCATTTGGAATTTTACTGTTGGACTTTATGTGGAGTGGCACCCGAGGTCCCGAGCCAGCATCTATTCACAGTCCTGGAGCAGTACAGCTGTGCCTGGCCATTCTGACCGCTCCTACTCTTGATTCATTGAATTCTAGTGCTTAGCCTCCGCTCTTCACCCTTGCCCTGGTGCGGTGGGGTTGATGTCAGTTTTGTATTGTCAGCTGACATCATGCTCAGGACTTAGCAATTGAGAGGCATCTATAAGAGGCCCCCATTACTAACCCCAGACTCCTTTATTTGAAGTAGAAAAACAAAAATGGAAAGCGCACATAGGGTGTATTGTCTTGAAGAACCACAATAGCAAGCAAGCCCAATCAGTTAGACTCACCTGCTGAAGTTGTGTGAGTCACAACAAACTGGGAATCACTCATAAAGGTCCGGTCATCGCTGGTATCCCGCTGGTAGTAAATGAAACAAATCTAAAGTGGAAAAAAGAGCCGGGCTGAATAAACCGCGCTGACCAGAAAAAAACGCACCTTTGGTGTATAAAATTTCCATGATATTGATAGATATGTTATTGGATTTTAATCACAATATTTAAGCATTTTTTATTTATATACATGGTTTTATATGATATATGGGTGTTTCCACAGGAAATGATGTCAAAGAAAGGTGTATTGAAACAGTTTGTGATTGTATTTATATCCTGAATTTGTGCCCTGATGAAGTGGCTGGTTTTGCCACGAAACGCGTAGGCTTATTAAAGAAGTTTTTTATTATATGGACTGCCGAAGGTGCGTTTTTTTCTGGTCAGCGCGGTTTATTCAGTCCGGCTCTTTTTTCCACTTTGGATTTGTTTCATTTATTTGAAGTAAACACTCCCCATCCTCTTTACCCATTTATTAATGTAAAATAAAAAATAATAAACCACCATATTCCTCACATATTCCATTTGTCATACAAACAACTACAGCTCTTCTACATCTGGATAGTTTACTGAGCAGTGGCATGCTGCGACTGCTCAGCAAGCCAGCCAGAACACACTGACAAAGGAGCATGAGAACACTCCTGAAGTGTTTAGCACTGACATGAGAAAGATCACTAGAGTTCATAGCTATTGAGCCCCGGTGAACTTAGTGACATCACCGCTTGCCTGGGAAGCTCCATGTTTACTGCCCCATTCCCAGACTATAAACATCAGCATCCAGCTGTCGGCTTTCCCTCAGCTGGTTAAGAACAATAAGGGGGAACCCCATCCCATTTTTTTCTTTTTTTCTATAATTATTGCCTAAATACATGCACAGTAAGCTACACATGCACTGCACTAATTATATATCTCACTGACATATTTCTATTAGTCTATCTATATATCTATCTATATCTGTATATTAGTTTGTTTTATTAGTTCAAAAACTAGCTTGAACTGACAGAGAATTACTGTATATAAAATCTGATGTTAAAAATGCATTTCACATGCATGTTATACGGTTATACAGATGCTAGGTGAAAAAAAAGCATGACACTCACCTGAGTGTCACACCCACAAGATTCCTATTTTGTTTCTCTCATTGAGAGCACTTTATATATACTCACCTGACACGCTCCAAATTTTCTGGCTGAGAATCTCAGCTACTTTTTATACGCAGATGTGAGCGTACCCTAAGGACGGAGTCACATTAGCGCTAATAACACACGGCTCCAACTCTGCTGCGAGTGGGAGCTGAGTGTCAGTGTTCTGTGCTCCGATCCTGTCGCATCAGAGAATTAGAGCACAGATACGGAGGAGTCAGAGAAATTAATTTCTCCATTTCTTCTGCTGCCATCGTCCACATGACTCTCACTACACCTGGGTGATATCCGATTGCAGTGAGATGTTTCACACGCACCCATAGACTTATGTGGGTTCGTGCGATCCAAATTTCCCAATCGAATGCAATCCGATCAGAGCATAAAAGAGCTAAACGCAGCTGAGAGCAGAACCATAGGATCAAATAGGTACGAATGCAAACCGATTTTTAATTGGATTGCATTCGTCCGATTTAATCGCAAGTGGGAGCGAGCCCATAGATTAATTTCATTTGTGGTGAAAATTTATATACCTCTCTTCATGAAGGATTTCATTTTAATTTGTCTACAGTAAAATTACAGAAAAAAAATGCAGAATCACCTTGACATCATCTCGTAATCACATAATGTCCATGGCCGGCTTAGCAGGATTGATGTCACCTGATAAAGTCAATTTGTAAAACTTCCTCCTTTTTTGTCTGTATATAGATTATTTTATGCGGTTACGTCTCACTTCTGTTCCTAAATCTAAACAGCAAAAAACAGTTCTCTGACTTCCTGTTGTTAATCCTACTCAAAGAAAATAAAAAGTTCTTCCCGCGGTAAGCCACCCAGGGAGAGCTGGAAAGTCGCATAACTAGTTTAATGTTTACCAAACATAGGCCATGAGATACTGACCAAGGATCAAATGTCTACGGGAACACAATGTACCTATAAGAGATGAGGGACAGTGGCTGATAGCATCACACAGGAGGAAGGACCACCGGGGAGGAGGGAAGTCTGTGCCTAAAGGTATTCCAGCAAAAGGCTTTGAGGAAAGACTCATGGGCACCATAAATGCACATTATTATTATTATTATTATTTATTATTATAGCCACTACCGTGCGCAGTGTCATCAAGAAGTTTATAGCCATTTATTCCATGGTGCTTTACATGTGAGTAAGCACATATTATTATTACATAATTATTTTTATCTATTATTATCATATCAATCAGCTCATTTCATGTTTTATTAATGCATGCAAAACGAAAAAAGTGGTTTGGTACCGTGTTAGCCAGTAGAAAAAAATATATAAAGTGCTCTCAGTGAGAGAAACAAAATAGGAATCTTGTGGGTATGATACCTTTTAATGGCTAACAAGTAATAGTGAATGATGTTACAAAGCAAGCTTTCGGGACTGCTTACGTCCCTTCATCAGGCTGATATGACAAAATATTTGAAGAAACCTTATTTATATACAGTTTAAGGGTACTGTTACACATTGTGATGCACCAGCGATCCCCACAACGATATGGATCGCTGGTGCATCGCTAAGTGGTTGCTAGTGAGCTGCCACACAGGCAGATCTCACCAGCGACATAGCAGGGGTCGGGGGTCGCTACTTACCTGTCAGATGCGGCGATCCTGACGTCCTCCCGCCCGCGTCCACGCGTCGCTCGTCGACACAGCAGGAAGCGCCGCAGGAAGCTGACGACGAGAAATGGTCCAGGACCTTCTCGCGCGACCAGCGATAACCAGCGGGGGAGTCGGTCGGAGGTAAGTATCACATGTAGCGATATCGCTAGCAATATCGCTGCTACGTCACAAAATCGGTGACTTTACAGTGATATTGCTAGCGATATCGCAGTGTGTAACGGGGGCTTAAAGCACAACGTTTCAATAAACAAACAATGAGCTTGAAGAGAGAATCCTTAATTAGGTAAGATTAGATAGGTAGTGTGAAAAGTTCTGTGAGATCAAAGGGCTACTTAGAGGAGATAGCTCAGATATGGTAATGGGTCATAAAACCTTCTGACAAATTGAGTCCTGTGTGCATAGAATCAAAGATTGTAATGAATTTGTGTTCCCACACTCTCCGATGTGTCTGTGATTTAAAATTGCCTTTTAAAATGAGAACTTTCATATTGGCTATGTTGTGTCCTGGATCACAGAAATGTTTAGCCACAGGTAAATGGTTTTTTTTGTCTGTAATTGTATGACGATGATGAGGTCTCATGTGCATACCAATAGTAGTGGTGCATAACAGAGCCTGAAAACTGGTACCAGCACTCATATCCCTTTAAATCAGTGTGACTGAAAAAGGGGCCCTAAGGATACCGTTACACTTAGCGATGCACCAGCGATCCCGACAACGATATGGATCGCTGGTGCATCGCTAAGTGGTCGCTAGTGAGCTGCCACACAGGCAGATCTCACCAGCGACATAGCAGTGGTCGGGTGTCGCTACTTACCTGTCAGATGCGGCGATCCTGACGTCCTCCCGCCCGTGTCCACGCGTCGCTCGTCGGCGCCACAGGAAGCCCAGCAGGAAGCATCTGACGAGAAACGGTCCAGGACGTTCTCGCGCGACCAGCGATCAGCAGCGGGGGAGCCGGTCGGAGGTAAGTATCAGACATAGCGATATCGCTAGCAATATCGCTGCTGCGTCACAAAAACCAGTGATGTTACAGCGATATTGCTAGCGATATCGCTATGTGTAACGGGCCCTTAAGACAGATAACCAGAGAGTCTTGTTGGGCAACTGCATCTTAAAGCAACGAGAAATATTCAGACATTTATCTTGTAATATCATGGTTTTAATACAGAAACTAAACAAGAGAAATGTATTGATTACTAAAGTATTACAATTAAAGCGCCATAGAATAAATGGCGCTATAAAAATGAATGATAATAATAGTAATAATAATAATAAAGGAAAGAACCATAAAATATATTTTATATGTATTCAATACATGCAAGGGGAAATTGATCCTAGAAAAAAACGACATGTTTTCGCAGTAATACTATTGTATTCAACATAATCACCTTTCAATTCCATACTTTCAATGCATCAATCAAAAACTAACTCTAATTCAGTATTGATTACCATCTCATCTGGCATATGTTTTCATCCTTTCAATAATTTTGAGGGATTTTGAAAACAATAATAATCAATTGGGGCCAAATCTGGAGAATATGGTGAGTGATTGCAAAATTTTAGGTCTCATACACATCTGCAAATAAATTGTACGACTGTTATTCAATGATTATGTGTTCA
Organism: Dendrobates tinctorius; assembly: GCF_039654945.1. Classification (NCBI taxonomy): domain Eukaryota; kingdom Metazoa; phylum Chordata; class Amphibia; order Anura; family Dendrobatidae; genus Dendrobates; species Dendrobates tinctorius. Next base: position 30,041,710 of record NW_027361908.1, read on the forward strand.
TCTGTGATTTTTTTTTTCTCAGCTCGGATCCTACCGAGAAAAAAATAGCAGCAAGTTGCTAGTGGCGGGGTATATCATGCAAGTCAATGGGTGCGAAAAAAAATTGCATGGCACATGGACCATGCATGTGCTGTACGACTTTTATGCACTCATCTCATACGAAACCTAACAATTCATCAGTTAAGTACAGTAAATTCCCAGTTTAAACCTTCAGAAAATAATAGAAAGAATAGATATGAAGATAGAATAGATAAAAAAATAGAAATATGACAGTGAGATATATAATTAGTGCAGTGTGTGCTTAGTTTAATGTACATTTATTTACCTAAAACATTTAAAATTAAATTTTAAAAATGGTGCGGGGTACGTCTTATTTTTGCTAACCAGCTGAGGGAAAGCAGACATATGGCGGCTGATGTTATTATTCTGGGAAGGGGCCACTATCCATAGATTTCCCAAATTATTAATAACAGCTCCCAGCTGTCTGTGTGGCCTTTACTGGTCATAAAAAAGGGAGACCCAAAAAAATTGATTTGGGGTTCCCTTATTTTTAATTACTTTGATTTCTTTTATTTTTATTTTTAGGTTAATAAATGGTTAAAAGTGGGTCTGGGAGTGTTTTTTTTCCAATTAAAGGACTTTTCTATATGTGTCTTTATTCATTTTGACTACAGGGTTAGTAATGGGGTTGTCTGATAGAAGCATCTCTATTACTAACCCCTGGACTTAATGTCAGCGGACATAAAACAGCTGACATCAACCCCAAAATGATTACCCCAATTGCCGACGCACCAGGGCAAGTGGGTAGAGCCATGGCAATGTGTATTTCTGAAGAAGCTGAGGACTGGTGGTTTTAGTTTGGAAGGGGGCCAATATCCGTGGCCCCTAACAAGCATATTAATTTCAGCCAGTAGCTGTCTGTTTAGCATTTAATAGTTATTAAAAATAGGAGGGACCCCAAGTCAATTTTTATAAACAATCAAGACAACGCAGACAGCAAGGAGCTGTTATAAATAAGCTGGGAAGATCCATGGATAGCGCCCCTTCTCAGAATAATAACACCAGTCCCCAGCTGTCTGTTTTCTCTATCTATCTATCTATCTATCTATCTATCTATCTATCTATCTATCTATCTATCTATCTATCGATAAGATTGCTTTATTACTTAGATAACTAGCTTTAAATGTTATAGGCAATGACAGTATGTAAAAACAAATGTTAAAAATGCATTCAATACGTATGTAGTATGTATGCTAGTTGATAGAAAATCATCGTACTCACATGACACTCGTCCTACTTTTTAGGAACAACACCGAAGCGATTTTATTTACACTGATGAGTGCGAGCCCTAAATTTGAGTATTTAGCTAACAACCGCCATATATTGTTCTTAGGCTGGTTTCAGATTTGCACTTTTTACATGCAGCGCATGGCGTCGCTAAGCCACGCCCCCTGCCCACCCCATCCGGTCATCGCTTCCTACTATCGCACAGGGCTGCATGCGATCTGCGCACCCTATCTTTAGCATAGGGTGCGCAGACAGTGCACTGGCCGTGTTCTAGTAGGATTTTGGCGTGCGCTGCGCACTTTTGAAGGTGCGCCGAGCACGCCAAAATGCAACATGGTGCGTTTGGCGCACACCGGCGCACCTTCAAAAGTTTGCAGTGCACGCCAAAATCCTACTAGCGCACAGCCAGCGCACGGTCTGCGCACCCTATGCTAAAGATAGGGTGCGCAGATCGCATGCAGCCGTGTGCGATAGTAGGAAGCGATGACCGGATGGGGCGGGCAGGGAGCGGGCAGGGGGGCGGGTCTTAGTGGCGCCGTGCGCTGCATGTAAAAAGCGCAAATCTGAAACCAGCCTTACAGTGAACATTTTGAGAACTTCTTGTGATTTGCCACATCATATTTCAGTCAATAAATAATACAGCATATCCCAAAATAATATCAACTAAAACTTCAAACTGATTCACAAAAAAAGAAAAGCCAACGTAAAAGAAAAACAAATGAAAAAAATATTATGACTCTCAGAATGTGGTGAGAGAAAAATGACTTAAAAATGATGTTTTTTTATTTTGCAAAAGCTCTAAAACATGACAAGCAGAATATAAAACTCTTGAACACTGACTTTTCAACTCCAAGAAGGAAAAGCCATGAAATTCTGAAAATCACAGGATCGATAGACTTGTTAATGAAATGCAAATAATGAAAAAATTGCAGCAAATTTTTCACAACATTTTAAAGATGAAATTATGGCTATCACTGCATCCAAGACAAAAACTGGACTCATCCCTGAAGCGGATAGCCCTCCACTCCAGCCTCCATTGCGATACTGCAACACAATATGGAGCAATGTTTTATAAACCGAATTACATATAATTTAAAACAGAAAAAATAGTGAAATTGCTGAATTTTTGTTGTCAAAATTAGGTCTATTTACTCTAGAAAAGAGAAGACTTAGGGGAGACCTAATATATATGTACAAGTATATCAGAGGGCAATACAGAGATCTCTCCAATGAACTGTTTGTACCAAGGACTGTGACAAGAACAAGGTGGCATTCTCTTCGTTTGGAGGAAAGACAATTTCTGCACCAGCATAGAAGAGGGTTCTTCACGGTAAGAGCAGTGAGGCTCTGGAATTCTCTTCCTGAGGAAGTGGTGATGGCCAACTCACTGAATGAATTTAAGGAAGGAATGGATGCTTTTCTTGTGAGTAACAGTAGAGAAGGTTACGAATAACAGAATATTATAGGTAGATGGTTGACCCAGCTTAGGGGAAGGAATTTTTTTTCCCTATGGAGAAAATTGGCTTCTACTCTGTGGGTTTTTTGCCTTCCCCATTATCAACAATGCAGAACAGCTGCACTAAAAATAGGCTGAACTAGATGGACATAAGGTCTTCCTTCAGCCTTCAAAACTATGTTACTATGTTACCATGTTGTTTTGCATTTCTTCTTACCAAAATAGTAAATCAAGGCTAATAGAAAATAATCTTTCATTCAATTTTATTAACATAAAAGCTATGTGTTTCAAAATGTGACAAGACAGTAAAAATAGATTTATTCTTGGGGTTTAAAACACTTATGGTATGGTATATGGTATATGGGGTGGCATAAGAACTAACTGGCACAGTGCTGCTCAAACATAGACATATAAAAGTATATCCCAAACTCCTGTTCATTGTGATTAGAAACTTGTGCAGTTTCTCCACGCTGGAATGACCGCCATTTCCTTAATAATCTGAAAAGATAACATCATTTGTTGTAGGTCGAGAAGTTTATGGGTGGTCTAACACAAACTTCAGGATAAATTTACTAATTGGCCTTGTGATCCAAGGTTTGACTTACAAGAAATGAATACAGGAATATTATCAACTGAAAAAGTGAAACATGAAGCAATAGAATCTTCAAAATCTTATATCCCAGATTGTAAGAAACATTTTATCATATATTTATTGTTACATATAAATGTCATACAATGTATCAGAATGAAAAAAAGAAATGACAAAAAGTGCATATAGTCTAGGTAAGCAATATGTAACATTTAAATTAACATAGGGAATATATATTGCAATAGAGAACTTCTTGCAGTTCTCTATATGTATGTATTAGCTTGATGATGCTGGATGAAGACCTAATGGCTTTTTTTAATACTAATTTTTAATAATGTGACAGAAAAAAAAACACAAAGTACAAATTATTTTGGCGGACAGGGGGCGGACACTGACAGCTTGGGGTCCCTGTGCAAGAAAGGTGTCCGGGCCCCCCTCCTTTTATGGCGTCAAAGCTACGTGTGTGTATATATACATATATATATAGATTATTGATGTTATATAGCCACACACACACACATACAGGTATATATTACATAGTCTCCTTTATTATGTATATCCCAATCCCCCACACCCCTCATTGTCCTCCTCCCCTCGCATCCCATTATTGTCCTCTCCCCCACCTCCATCATTTTCTTCTCCACCACTATCTTTGCTTTCTCCCCCACCACTCCCATCATTGCCCATTCCACCACCTCCATCATTTCCTCCTCCTCCACCACCCCCATTTATTGCCCTTTCCACCACCACCATCATTGCATTCTCACCCACAACCCCATCATTGCCCTCTCGACCATCACCCCATCATTGTCTTCTCCCCATCACTGCCTTCTCCATCACCCCATCACTGCCTTCTCCCCATCACTCCCATCATTGCCTGCTCCATCACCCCATCATTGCCTGCTCCATCACCCCCATCATTGCCTGCTCCATCACGCCATCACTCCCATCATTGCCTTCACCATCACCCCATCACTGCCTTCTCCATCACCCCATCACTGCCTTCTCCATCACCCCCATCATTGCCTGCTCCATCACCCCATCACTCCCATCATTGCCTTCTCCATCACCCCATCACTGCCTTCTCCATCACCCCATCACTGCCTTCTCCATCACCCCATCACTGCCTGCTCCATCACCCCCATCATTGCCTGCTCCATCACCCCCATCACTCCCATCATTGCCTGCTCCATCACCCCATCACTGCCTGCTCCATCACTCCCATAATTGTCTGCTCCATCACCCCATCATTGCCTGCTCCATCACCCCCATCACTCCCCTCACTGCCTGCTCCATCACCCCATCATTGTCTGCTCCATCACCCCATCATTGTCTGCTCTATCACCCCATCACTGCCTGCTCCATCACCCCATCATTGTCTGCTCCATCACCCCATCACTGCCTGCTCCATCACCCCATCACTGCCTGCTCCATCACCCCATCATTGTCTGCTCCATCACCCCATCACTGCCTTCTTCATCACCCCATCATTGTCTGCTCTATCACCCCATCACTGCCTGCTCCATCACCCCATCATTGTCTGCTCCATCACCCCATCACTGCCTGCTCCATCACCCCATCATTGTCTGCTCCATCACCCCATCATTGTCTGCTCCATCACCCCATCACTGCCTGCTCCATCACCCCATCACTGCCTGCTCCATCACCCCCATCACTGCCTGCTCCATCACCCCCATCACTGCCTGCTCCATCACCCCATCACTGCCTTCTCCATCACCCCCATCATTGTCTGCTCCTTCACCCCATCACTGCCTTCTAGACCATCACTCCCATCACTGCCTGCTCCATCATACACACAGACATACACACAGACATACACACACAGAGACATACATACATACATACACACATACATACACACAAGACACCACCTCTCTCCTCTCACCTGTCCGCAGCATCGCCAGCGCTTCCTCCCTCACACAGCAGCGGCCGCTGAATGATGACGTCATTCAGCGGTGCTCCTCTGTGTGAAACAGGAAGCGCGGCCTCCGGGCAGGAAGCAGGACGGACCCTTGCCGCTCCGTTCCTGCTATTCACTCTTGCAGGCAGCGGAGCTGCCGTGATCGCATCGCTCCCTGCCCGCCGCTGCACTGCACTGCAGGGTGGAATTGCTGCTGCCGCGCCGCCCCCACACACATGCCGCCTGGGGCGGACCGCCCCCCCCGCCCCCCCCACGCTACGCCAGTGATCAATTCTTATTACTTAAGCTTGTCAACCTTAATTTTCTTTATAATAATAGTTAGGCATTGAAAACTGGGGGTTATTTGGCTAAAGTTGTGGGGGGGGTAGGGCTGGCTGCAGATTTTCGTGGGCCCAGGGCCAAAGAGTGTCACTGGGCTCCTTTAACACATGCCACAATTCATGATCCTCTGATACGGCAGAGAAATAGCGGTATAGTACAATGAAAAATACTTCACTTCTTACATCACATGACTAATATCCATTTCAAATTCTCCAATAGCTCCAAAAACAGACAGTATATTACTCCATATAGTATTATGGCCACCGCATAGTGCGCCATACAGAGTAATGAGGCCCATATATTTTTCCATACAGAATCATTGGTCCCATATAATGTTCCATACAGTATATGATGAGCTCCACATAATGCTACAGTATATGTTGGTCCCCATAGATGAAGCTCCACTGGTCTGGGTCAATGTACCAGCAGAATCATCTAGCAGTGGCTGGGCATCAGTGCACTTGTGGCACCCCCAGGAGTACAGTCGCCACAGTGGCATTACCTTCCTCCTAGGGAGTGTGATGTCATGGTTGGGAGCAACGAAGGATCTCTCTAGCAGTTAAACCAACACACAACACAGTTCCCACTCTACGCCAGCAGGGAGAGCTCTGAACCTGACTGCTGAGGAGCTGCTCTCTGTGGTCAGGAGGAGGGAAGTTAGGGCAGCCTGTGAAGGGAAGGGGAAGTGTGTGGATGTGAGAAGGGGAGCTGGAGGATGAGCAGAGTTAAGACTCACTCCTAGCTGGAGCGCATGGTCCGGATTCCGGTCTCCAAGTTTGTAGGGACACTGACGGTCCTGCAGCAGAGATCGGAGGAAGTAGGAGCTGTAAATGCTCTGTTCCCAACTAAGGCTCGGAGGCCCCAGCAGCGACGTGTGTGAGACAGAAGGAAAAGGCTACAGCTGCCTGCCATACGAGAAAGTTCCAAAAGAGAGTCAACAGGGGGAACTTCAGTGAACTCAGTACTGCGAGTACCTCAGATAAGTGCTAGAACGGAGGCCACACTACCTATCTGCAGAGAGAGAATTCCTAATTTGCTTCCAGGCTGACTAACTCCTTCTCCATCTGTACTCTGGGTCCTGGACGGCACTTACCAAGTACAGGTAAAGGAACTGCACGACTGTGTCTGTCATCTTTCTACTGCGCCTGGCGCACGGCTCTGCTACATCCTGCACTGCACACCATCTACCAACTCTTTCATCTGCCCTGCGACTACGGCCCTATCTGTGCAGGGCTTCTACATCTTAGCTGCACCACAACATCTGTCCCAGAGAAGTGACACTGCTGGTCAATCTGATCAGAAACCACAGGTGGCGTCACATATAATTCACCTATAAATGTTATTCACCCCTTTGCATGGACTCCCAGGGCCACGGACCGGTTCACCACCAACGTGACACATCCGTCTGAGACACCGGCCCGGTACCGGTTAACCCCACTGCCCTGGCTGGTGACCCACACTCCATGTCAGATTCATCTTGGACTGGGGAATTCACAATTTGACTTGATAACCCAGGCATGGTATGTGAGAAAGAGCTACATGGACTAATGAGAAGTGTGGCCTGCTGCATCATTCACTTTTGGTGGGGATGAAGGACACAAGGAAAGGTGTTGTTCCTGACCAGGAGCCTCCACTGATGACTCAGTGCTTTTATTTTTTGAAACTTCAGAAGAGGAGGCGATAGAGTTGGAGGCTGTGTCAGCAATGTAAGCCAAAACTTGTTCCTGAAGCTCCGGCTTTAAAAGCGGTTTGCCTACTCCCAGAAAAGGGAGCCTTCGAGGCCTTGTGGAGCCAGACGATGACGCAGGTTCAACACCTCCTACCTTAGGTGCTATTGTGCTTTTGCCACTACCAGCAGATGCACCACCACCACCATCATTGCCAGCTGGCAACCCCCGCCCACGTTCACTGCCTCTTCCATCATACTTCCTCATTTTTCGGAAAATGTATCCAAAATGCCACCAGCTATATGGTACTGTAAATCAAGGTACAAGGTGTATATAGTATTGGGGAGAATTTGAATCTCCCTAGAGATTTTAGGAGGCTGAACTATTATCTCAGGCCCACTATAGATTACACCTCAATTTAACAGGCTGAAATTGGCTGGTGTATGACAAGGTACAAGGTGTATATAGTATTGGGGAGAATTTGAATCTCCCTAGAGATTTTAGGAGGCTGAACTGTTATCTCAGGCCCACTATGGATTACACCTCAATTTAACAGGCTGAAATTGGCTGATGTATGACAAAGTTCAAGGTGTGTATATAGTATTGAGGAGAATTGGAAGCTCCATAGAGATTTTAGGAGGCTGAAATATTATCTCAGGCCAACTATAGATTATACCTCAATTTAACAGGCTGAAATTGGCTGGTGTTTGACAAAATACAAGGTGTATATAGTATTGGGGAGAATTTGAATCTCCCTAGAGATTTTAGGAGGCTGACAATGATGCTCTCAGTCCAAGTATGGATGCAGGCAGCCTAATAAGCAGGACTGCTGCACACAAAAGTGTGGAAAAATGAACACTTGGTTACTTTGCAGAAAAGAGGAAGAAAAATATTTTTGCTTTTAAAAAAGCAGTTTGCACAGCAGTGTGCAAACAGCAATGCAGCTATCAGGGAGCCTTATACGGCAGCCTAATAGCCAACAGAGCTGATGCACAAAAATAGAGCCTCCCCTGTCACTGCACACAAACTGTTGTGTTGTACAGTGAAAATCGCTACCAGCAGAAGCAGTTTTTTTGTTCTTCTTCCCCGCCTAACGCTCTCCCTTATTCAGAATCAGCAGCAGCAACCTCTCCCTATGCTAAGATCGGCAGAAGTAAGATGGCGGTCGGCGTGCACGCCCTTTTATAGCCCCTGTGACGCCACAGAAAGCCAGCCAATCACTTGCATGCCCTTCTCAAAGATGGTGGTGACCGCTGCCCATGTCATCACGTTACCCACAGTGTGTGTCCTCCATCATTGGCTGAAAAAGGGCGCTGGAAGCATAATTTGAAACGCAACTTTGGCGCTCTGGTCGCCGACCTCATGGCCAACGTCACGCAATGGTCGGGTTTCGTTTCATGAAGCCCGACTTTAGCGAAAGTCGGCGACTTATGAATTTGACCCGTTTCGCTCAACTCTAGTAAAAAGTAAGTGAAATGTTTGGCACTATACTATAACTATATTTCTCTGTTGTATCTGTGCATCATGAATCACATGGTATGTGTTAAAGGGGCCCACTGAGACTCTTTCACCCAGGGCCCACGAAAACCCGGAGCCAACCCTGTCAATGACATCACCACAGGTCACTTAAGCTGCGATCTAAGGCTCAGCTGAGTGGTCGCATCATGCAATCCAGGTGAAGCAGAATTGTCCTGTTCATCGGACAAATGGATTGTCATTGGACAGGTGAGGAATTGTTTTTTATTATTTTTAATTTTACATTAACCCCTTTCCTACATTGGACGTAATATTCCGTCCATGTGACCTGGGACCTAAGTCCCAAGGACGGAATATTACGTCACAGGCGATCAGCGGAGCTCACGGGTGGAGCACAGCTGATCGCGACCAGGTATCAGCTGATTATCACAGCTGACACCCGGCACTATGTGTCAGGGGCAGTCACGGACCGCCCCCGGCACATTAACCACTGGCACACTGCGATCAAACATGATCGCAGTGTACCGGGGGCATAGGAGAGAAGCGCGCAGGGAGGGGGCTCCCTGTGTGCTTCCCTGTGACCCCCGAAGCGAAGCGATGTGCTGCCTCACTCCGAGAGTCCTCCTCCCTGCAGGCCCCTGGATCAAATATTGCCGCGGGGGCCTTCGGGGTCCTGCAGGGAGGCGTCTTCCTCACTGCCTGTTGTGAGTAGGCATGAGGAAGCCTGCAGAGCACCTGTCAGATCGCCAATCTGACATAGCGCTGTTCTAAGTGTCAGATCGGCGATCTGACAAAAGACAGTGATGTCCCCCCCAGGACAATATAATAAAGTTAAAAAAAAAATGTGTAAAAATTATTTTAAAAAAGCAATAAAAGTATACATATTTAGTATCATTGCGTCCGTAACGACCCGCCCTATAAAATTATCCCACTAGTTAACCCCTTTAGCAAACCCCTTAAGAAAAAAAAAACGCAAAAAACAATGCTTTATTTTCATACCGCCGAACAAAAAGTGCAATAACGCGCGATCAAAAAGATGGATATGAATAAACATGGTACCACTGAAAACGTAATCTTGTCCCATAAAAAGCAAAAAACGAGCTGCCATACTGCATCATCAGCGAAAAAATAAAAAAGTTATAGCTAGCAGAATAAAGCGATGCAAAAATAATTATTTTTTATATAAAATTGTTTTTATTGCATAAAAGCGACAAAACGTAAAAAAACAACATAAATGAGGTATTGCTGTAATCGTACTGACCCGAAGAATAAAACCGCTTTATGAATTTTATCGCACGTGGAACGGTGTAAACGCACCCCCCAAAAGAAATTCATGAATTGCTGTTTTTTGTTCATTCTGCATCTCAAAAATCGGAATAAAAAGGGTTCGAAAAATGTCACATGCCCGAAAATGGTACCAATAAAAACGTCAACTCGTCCCACAAAAAATAAGACCTCACATGACTCTGTGGTTCAAAATACGAAAAAATTATAGTTCTCAAAATGTGGTGATGCAAAAACTATTTTTACAATAAAAAGCGTCTTTTAGCGTGTGACAGCTGCCAAACATAAAAACCCGCCATAAATAGTAATCAAACCCCCCTTTATCACCCCCTTAGTTAGGGAAAAATAATAAAATTTAAAAAATTTATTTATCTCCATTTTCCCATTAGGGTTAGGGCTAGGGTTAGGGTTAGGGCTAGGATTAGGGTTAGGTCTAGGGCTGAGATTAGGGTTAGGGGTGTGTTGGGGTTAGGGTTGGAGTTAGAATTGGGGGTTTCCACTGTTTGGGCATATCAGGGGCTCTCCAAATGCAACATGGCGTTTGATCTCAATACCAGCCAAAAAAGTCAAATGGCGCTGCTTCCCTTCCGATCTCTGCCATGCGCCCAAATAGTGGTTTATCCCCACATATGGGGTATCAGCGAACTTAGGACAAATTGCACAATAACTTTTGGGGTCCTGTTTCCCTTGGGAAAATAAAAATTGGGGGTGAAAAGATCATTTTTGTGGACAAAATATGATTTTTTTAATTGTACGGCTGTACTTTATAAACTTCTGTGAAGCCCCTGGGAGTTCAAAGTTCTCACTACACATCTAGATAAGTTCCTTGGGGGGTCTAGTTTCCAAAATGGGGTCACTTGTGGGGAGTTTCCACTGTTTAGGTACATCAGGGGCTCTCCAAACGTGACATGATGCCCAATCTCAATTCCAGCTAATTTTGCGTTGAAAAACAGTGGTTTCCCCCACATATCAGGTATCAGCGTACTCAGGACAAATTGCACAATAACTTTTGCAGTCCAATTTCTGCTGTTACCCTTGGTAAAATAAAAAAAATTGGACCTGAAGTAATTTTTTTTGTGGAAAAAAAGTTAAATGTTCATTTTGTTTAAACATTCAAAAAATTCCTGTGAAGCACCTGAAGGGTTAATAAACTTCTTGAATGTGGTTTTGAGCACCTTGAGGGTGTCATGGTTAGGACATGGTTAATGTCCTGTTCTCACAGGGTTAACTTTTGCCGGCCTCTCTTTGGATCTGGGAGGGGTATTTATACTCACTCCAGACTAGCATTCTCTGTCAGCTATACTGTTATTCTGGCTGTGTGTCTGACCGACTCCCCAGGTGTGCGTGTATTCTGCATTGCTTGTTTGATTCCCGTGTATGACCCAGCCTGTTCCCTCACTCTGTATTCCGTCTCTCGTTTTGGTACTATTGCCTTCTCCGGTTCTGACCTCCTGGCTTGGCTATTGTTACTCCATTGCAGTTTGTCCCTGTTGTACCGTCCATTGCCCGTTCTGGTTTTCTGATCTATTGCTATGTCCTGACTATTCACTCTGTCTAACCCTTTGGTACTGTCCTGCCTATCACCCGGAATCCAATGGACAGACTATACGCACCAACAAGTCGTTGGAGCAGATTCTGAGATGCCTGGCCTCCTCCAGACAGGAAGACTGGTGTGAGGTATTGCCCATGCCAGAATTTGCATTCAACTGTCGTATTAATCAGTCTACCAGAAAGTCTCCCTTTCAGGTCAATTATGGGTATGTTCCGCAGCTTGGGGAATTTTCCCGAATGGATTCGAATTGCCCTGGTGCCGAGGGGATGGTACAACAGTTAAAAACCCTCTGGAGGGAGGTGCAGGGGAATATCTCCAAAGCCCAGAAGAAGTATAAGCATTTTGCGGACAGGAGGAGGGGGTTGGGCCCTGCGTTAACAGTGGGGGAAAAAGTCTGGTTGTCCACCCGTAACATCAAAGTTAAAATACCCTCTACGAAGTTGGGCCCAAAATTTATTGGCCCATACAAGATTGTAGAGGTGATCTACCCGGTGGCATACAGATTACAGTTGCCCACCTCCTTCAAAATCTCTAACGTCTTCCACAGGTCCCTATTAAAACCTGTGGGGACAGTTAGAGAAGATCCCTCATCTGTGGCTCCACCAGTGTTCGTAGAGGGTCAACTGGAGTATGAGGTAGGGTGCATCGTTGATTCGCGGTGGGTACGCCGGAGCCTTCAGTACCTTATCCATTGGAAGGGATATTCCGTTGAGGATCGGTCGTGGGTTCCGGCCAGTTCGGTGCACGCTGATCGACTGGTGCGGGCTTTTCATGCCAGATACCCTGAGAAACTTGGGGGTCCAGTGGCCCCCCATTAAGAGGGGGGTACTGTCATGGTTAGGACATGGCTAATGTCCTATTCTCACAGGGTTAACTTTTGCCGGCTTCTCTTTGGATCTGGGAGGGGTATTTATACTCACTCCAGACTAGCATTCTCTGTCAGCTATACTGTTATTCTGGCTGTGTGTCTGACCGACCCCCCTGGTGTGCATGTATTCTGCATTGCTTGTTTGATTCCCGTGTATGACCCAGCCTGTTCCCTCACTCTGTATTCCGTCTCTCGTTTTGGTACTATTGTCTTCTCCGGTTCTGACCTCCTGGCTTGGCTATTGTTACTCCGTTGCAGTTTGTCCCTATTGCACCGTCCATTGCCCGTTCTGGTTTTCTGATCTATTGCTACGTCCTGACTATTCGCTCTGTCTAACCCTTTGGTACTGTCCTGCTATCTCGTGCTTTGACCCGGCTTGATCTGGTTTCTGTCTCTGTCTATGCCCCTTGGTAACATTGTCCTGTAGTTACCTTTCTAGGAGTTTCCCTGCAGCTCCTAGCTCTAAGGAGCTTAGGCCACGCCCCCAGCAGTCAGGTGGTTCAGGTCCTGGAGCATGCATTGTCACCACTGCTGCCCGCTCCACAGGTATCTTTGAGCACTGTTTTTGTACTCAGGACACACGCACTGGCTCAGTGAGCAAGTGCAGTGCGGTGTTTCTGACAGAGAGGTGCAGTTTTTAGAATTTTGTCACTATTGGGTATTTTCTATCAAATAGACCCCTCAAATTGACTTCAAATGTGATGTGGTCCCTAAAAATAAAATGGTGTTGTAAAAAGGAGAAATCTCTGGTCAACTTTTAACCCTTATAACTTCCTAACAAAATAAAATTTTGGTTCCAAAATTGTGGTGATGTAAAGTAATCATGTGGGAAATGTTAATTATTACGTTTTTTGTGTGCCATAAGTGGATTCGGGAAGGAATTTTTTTCCCGAATGTGAAGCTTACTGTTTGCCACATGGGTTTTTTTTTGTCTTCCTCTGGATCAACATGTTAGGGCAAGTTAGGATAGGTTATGGGTTGAACTAGATGGACTTAAAGTCTCCCTTCAACCTTAATAACTATGTTACATGTTACTATGTTACTATGTTATATCTCTGTGATTTAAGGGCATAAAAATTCAAAGTTGGAAAATTGTGAAATTTTCAAAATTTTCGCAAAAATTTCCATTTTTTCCAAAAAAAACGCAAGTTATATCAATGAAATTTTACCACTGACATGAAGTACAACATGTCATGAGAAAACAATGTCAGAATGACCAGGATCCATGGAAGCGTTCCAGAGTTATGGCCTCATAAAGGGACAGTGGTCAGAATTGTAAAAATTGGCCTGGGCATTAATGTGCAAACCACCCTTGGGAGTAAAGGGGTTAATAAATAGGGAAGTGTTTATTTCCAATAAATTAGTTTTTCTGTGTGCTTTTTTCTTAATTAAAGGACTTTTTGTGCATGTCTTTATTTAATATTCACTGCTGGGTTAGTAATAGGGACGTCTTATAGACGCCTTTCTATATTTTCCCCTGGGCTTGATTTCAGCTGACATTACAAAGCTAACATCAACCCCACATATATTACCCCACTTGCCACTGAAAAAGTGCAAGTGGGCAGCACGGTGGCTCAGTGGTTAGCACTGCAGCCATGCAGCGCTGGGGTCCTGGGTTCAAATCTCACCAAGGACAACATCTGCAAGGAGTTTGCGAGTCCTCACCGTGTTTGCGTGGGTTTCCTCTGGGTTCTCCGGTTTCCTCCCACGCTCCAATGACATACTGATTTGGAATCTAGATTGTCAGCCCCAATGGGGACAGTTCTGATAATGTCTGTAAAGTGCTGTGGAATTAATGGTGCTATACAAGTGAGTACAATAAATAAACAAATAAATGAGTGGGAATTGGTGCATCTAATAGTTGCACCTTTTTTCTGGGGCAGCCCTGGGCTACTAATTTTAGGCTGGGCAGGGAAAATATCCATCGCTGCTTTAGCTTGGCTGGTTGTCAAAAATAGGGGGGGACTCCAAGCCATTTTTCATTATTTATTTAACTAATTTTAAAAAATGGCGCGGTGACCCCTCTTTTTTTTATAACCCGTCAAGATAACACTGACAACTAAGCGTTGCAACCCTCAGCTGTCCTCTTTGCCTGTGCTGGTTATCAAAAATAGAGGGTACTCTACGTCATTTTTTATTCTATTTTATTTCTTTATTGCACAGGTATCAGCTGATGAAAACTCTCATTATTGTATGCCTGCTCTTGCTGCTATCAGGGAAACCAGCATACAATGATGAGAGTAGTACTTACTTATAGCAGGATATATGTGAATTTTGCGCTATTGTAGGTTTTGTCTGTTTAATGGTCAGTGTGAACATTGCACTACAGGCTGCATGTATACCAACTTAAACTTCAGTTAATTTTCTTTCAGTTTTGTTTTAATAAATAGATTAGTCCTAGGTAACCAAAAACAATTGTGCAGAAAAGGAATTACCATACCCACAAAAGAGCTTAAGATAGTCAGCGAATTAATATAATCCAGTTTTGGAAAACAAAACCATACGCTCAGCATCCTATCTAACCAGTGTTTCACCTATTTGGCTTCTTCAAGGGGCTAAAATGAGAAATAAAAATTCCAATAAAAAAAAAAGATATATTACAACTGATGATAAGGCCAAGGTTATCTAAAACAGCCACAGAGAAAATACATCCAAAAGTACATCTACAATGTACAGAGATAACAGGTTTTATAAGATACTGTAATTCTTTGATAAGGGAATTCTGGGCAGTTCTAAGGTATCTGAGAAATTAAACAAAATCTTATTAATTTATGTCTAATCTGAACCACAGGCATCTGTCATCTCTAAGCAGGAAATTTCAACTATTCATCTCATGTAAATTGTTCATTAGATGCCACCCACAGGTCTGTAATATGACTTAAGGTCTCATCTCATTTCCCTTTTCCTGCCAGGCTCCAGGATGATGACCCAAGAGTACGTGCCAGTTCACATGCATAACAGATCATAGGAGCGTGGCACTGACTAAAACCTCAAGAAGCATGGGACTGTATACTGAGATACAGGGAAGTGGTAAGAGACAGAAAACAACAAAGTCTTATCTGACTTTATTAAATTATTTTAATCAGGTACAGCAAACTAGTGACAAAAAGTATCTATCTATCTATCTATTTTTCTGTCCCATATCTATCTATCTATCTATCTATCTATCTATCTATCTATCTCTCTATCCCATATCTATCTATCTATCTGTCCCATATCTATCTATCTATATATCTATCTGTCTATCTATCTAACTCTCTATCTGTCCCATATCTATCTATCTATCTATCTATCTATCTATCTGTCTGTCCTATATCTCTCTATCTCATATCTATCTATCTATCTATCTATTATCTATCTATCCCATATCTATCAATCTATCCATCTATCTCATATCTATCTATCTATCTATTATCTATCTATCTATCTATTTATCTACATTATCTATCTGTCCCATATATATCTATCTATCTATCTATCTATCTATCTATCCCATATCTATCAATCTATCCATCTATCTCATATCTATCTATTTATCTATCCCATATCTATCTATCTATCTATCTACATTATCTATATGTCCCATATCTATCTATCTGTCTGTCCTATATCTCTCTATCTCATATCTATCTATCTATTATCTATCTATCCCATATCTATCAATCTATCCATCTATCTCATATCTATCTATCTATCTAGCTGTCTGTCTGTCTGTCCTATATCTCTCTATCTCATATCTATCTTATCTATTATCTATCTATCTATCTGTCTGTCCTATATCTCTCTATCTCATATCTATCTATCTATCTATTATCTATCTATCCCATATCTATCAATCTATCCATCTATCTCATATCTATCTATCTAGCTGTCTGTCTGTCCTATATCTCTCTATCTCATATCTATCTATCTATTATCTATCTATCTATCTACATTATCTATCTGTCCCATATCTATCTATCTATCTATCCCATATCTATCAATCTATCCATCTATCTCATATCTATCTATCTATCTATCTATCTATCTATCCCATATCTATCTATCGATCTACATTATCTATATGTCCCATATCTATCTATCTATCTATCTATCTATCTATCTATCTATCTATCTATCTGTCCTATATCTCTCTATCTCATATCTATCTATCTATTTTCTATCTATCTAGCTATCTATCTATCTACATTATCTATCTGTCCCATATCTATCTATCTATCCCATATCTATCAATCTATCCATCTATCTATCTCATATCTATCTATCTATCTATCTATACCATATCTATCTATCTATCTACATTATCTATATGTCCCATATCTATCTATCTATCTATCTATCTAATATTCATTCCAAATGAGGGCAGCTCTCCTTCATGAGCAAGGCTCACTTTGAGCCGAAACGTTGCCCTGATATGTGGATCTAATAAATTCACTATCGCTTGAAAGATATACCATGGAGTGCTGCCTTCATTTGGAATGAATATTGGACATTGTGGTGAATATTGGACTATTTGCCTGGGGGGCCGTGCACCCGAAGCTAAGTACTGTGCTGTTTCTCTTTTTTCTACTTATCTATCTATCTATCTATCTATCTATCTATCTATCTATCTATCTATCTATCCATCTACATACAGTATCTATCTATTTATCTATCCCTTATCTATCTATCTAAATGGAAAAAAATCAGGCAGCACTCCAGTTATTTTTTTCCATTTATATTTTGCGTTGGACAACCGCATTACTCTGGAAGTATTGCACCCAAAATCTGCTCAAGTTTGTGCTGCGCTCTGTTTTTTCTATCTATATTATCTATCTATCTATCCAATGTCTAATTATCTATCCCATATCTATCTATCCATCTATCAAATATCTATCTATCTATCTCATATCTATCGATATTATCTATCTATCTATCTATCTATCCCATATGTAATTATCTATCTCCTATCTACAGTGGGGCAAAAAAGTATTTAGTCAGTCAGCAATAGTGCAAGTTCCACCACTTAAAAAGATGAGAGGAGTCTGTAATTTACATCATAGGTAGACCTCAACTATGGGAGACAAACTGAGAAAAAAAAATCCAGAAAATCACATTGTCTGGTTTTTTTTCATTTTATTTGCATATTATGGTGGAAAATAAGTATTTGGTCAGAAACAAGCAATCAAGATTTCTGGCTCTCACAGACCTGTAACTTCTTCTTTAAGAGTCTCCTCTTTCCTCCACTCATTACCTGTAGCAATGGCACCTGTTTAAACTTGTTATCAGTATAAAAAGACACCTGTGCACACCCTCAAACAGTCTGACTCCAAACTCCACTATGGTGAAGACCAAAGAGCTGTCAAAGGACACCAGAAACAAAATTGTAGCCCTGCACCAGGCTGGGAAGACTGAATCTGCAATAGCCAACCAACTTGCAGTGAAGAAATCAACTGTGGGAGCAATAATTAGAAAATGGAAGACATACAAGACCACTGATAATCTCCCTCGATCTGGTGCTCCACGCAAAATCCCACCCCGTGGGGTCAGAATGATCACAAGAACGGTGAGCAAAAATCCCAGAACCACGCGGGGGGACCTAGTGAATGAACTGCAGAGAGCTGGGACCAATGTAACAAGGCCTACCATAAGTAACACACTACGCCACCATGGACTCAGATCCTGCAGTGCCAGACGTGTCCCACTGCTTAAGCCTGTACATGTCCGGGCCCGTCTGAAGTTTGCTAGAGAGCATTTGGATGATCCAGAGGAGTTTTGGGAGAATGTCCTATGGTCTGATGAAACCAAACTGGAACTGTTTGGTAGAAACACAACTTGTCGTGTTTTGAGGAAAAAGAATACTGAGTTGCATCCATCAAACACCATACCTACTGTAAAGCATGGTGGTGGAAACATCATGCTTTGGGGCTGTTTCTCTGCAAAGGGGCCAGGACGACTGATCCGGGTACATGAAAGAATGAATGGGGCCATGTATCGTGAGATTTTGAGTGCAAACCTCCTTCCATCAGCAAGGGCATTGAAGATGAAACGTGGCTGGGTCTTTCAACATGAGATTGATCCAAAGCACACCGCCAGGGCAACGAAGGAGTGGCTTCGTAAGAAGCATTTCAAGGTCCTGGAGTGGCCTAGCCAGTCTCCAGATCTCAACCCTATAGAAAACCTTTGGAGGGAGTTGAAAGTCCGTGTTGCCAAGCGAAAAGCCAAAAACATCACTGCTCTAGAGGAGATCTGCATGGAGGAATGGGCCAACATACCAACAACAGTGTGTGGCAACCTTGTGAAGACTTACAGAAAACGTTTGACCTCTGTCATTGCCAACAAAGGATATATCACAAAGTATTGAGATGAAATTTTGTTTCTGACCAAATACTTATTTTCCACCATAATATGCAAATAAAATGAAAAAAAAAACAGACAATGTGATTTTCTGGATTTTTTTTTCTCAGTTTGTCTCCCATAGTTGAGGTCTACCTATGATGTAAATTACAGACGCCTCTCATCTTTTTAAGTGGTGGAACTTGCACTATTGCTGACTGACTAAATACTTTTTTGCCCCACTGTATGTATTATCTATTTATCTATCTATTTATCCCATATCTATCTATCTAGCTAGCTATCTAATTATCTATCCCATATCTAACTATTCATAGATTTTGGACGGTGGATAAGACCGACCTACACAATACACAATTTTCTACTGGTCATCAGTCAGTAGCATAGCTATGGGGGACAGAGGATGCGGTCGCCCCAGGCCCGCACTCAAAAGGGCCAACCCAGAGCTACGCTACCCTTAAATGTATTGGCATGCGCAGTACGGTGATACAGTTAAGGCTAGTTTCACATTAGGCAAAAAACGCAAAGAAAAACGCAAAACAAACACACTTTTTTTAACGTCATGCGCACGCTGATGCGTCAAAAAAACGCAGCGTTGCTTGCGTTTTACATGCGTTTTTGCATGCGTTTGCGTTTTTTATGCACATGCGTTTTAAGGTGTGACATTTTTTCTATTGTCTAGAGAACATTCTAGACTTGTTTAACTCAAAAACGCATGCGCAAAAAAATGCAAGCGTGCGCAAGACCATGCGCACGCATGCGTTCCCATAGACTTCAATGTGTTGTTTTTGCGCATTCCGTGCGCAAGCGTGCGCATGCGTTTTTTTGCCGAGACAGGGCGCACCAAAAAATGCAACATGCTGCGTCTGGCGCGCCTGGCGCGAAAGACAAAAAACGCATGCGCACGAAAACGCAAGTGTGCGCAAGGCCATGCGCACGTCATGTTAAACATAGGTGCGCAGTGCGCATGCGCACGGGTGCACACGATGCGCTGCGCACAAAAGCGCTAATGTGAAACCCGCCTTAGCCCGGCAGTAAATCAGGGAGAGACGATATCCCTGCGCTTCACACTTGTGTCTACAGAACAGCCGAGCAGCCGATGCATGCGTAGGACATGAAAGTCCCAGCGCAGTGACGTCATCGGGCTCTAACTCTGTTGTCCTGTGCGTGTGTCACCTCGTTGGTCTGCCGGAGCCTCGCTAGTGGAGTCAGCAGGATTGTGGATTACGTGAGTATATGATGTTTATTTATTTCAGTTAAAACTTGTGGGTGCATCATAAATAATGGGGGACCCTGAAACAATGGGGGGCCTTCATACAATATAGGGACTACTGTAGGGGCCCTTATAAAGTGTGTGGCAGGCAAATTATGCAGGGCCCACTATACAAATAGGGGGCTAATGTTCAGGCCATTATACAGTGTAGGAGCTTAATTGGGGAACATTATACAATATAGGAGCTAATATGAGGCTCATTATATAGTATAGGAGCTACTGTGAAGCCCACTATACCATTATACAGCATAGGAGCTTACTGCGGGACCCAGTAAACAGTGTGGCATCTAACGCTGGGGCCATTATACAGTTTGTAGTCTACTGCAGGGCCTATCATAAAGTTTAGGGACTAATGCTGGCTCATTATACTGTTTGGGGCTAATGTAGGGCCCATAATACAGTTTAAGGGTTAATGTGAGGACCATTGTATAGTTTGGCGCTCACTGTGGGAACCATTATACAGTGTGGGAGCTAATGTGGTGGCTGTTATACAGATTGAGGGCTAGTGTGGGAACTACTGCGGAGACTATTATACAATGTGGGAGCCATTATATGGTTTGGGTTCTACTTTGGGGACCATTATGCAGTGTAAGGACTTCTGTGTGGGACATGGGCGTACCCAATGTGGGGCAGGGGGGCAGCTGCCCCCCTAGAAGCAGTGACGCGCTGCGCACCTATCCTGCCGCCGGTTCTTTAAATCTTTGGGCACGGCGCCGTCGGCTTTACATGTGCGCGCAGTGGCCCGGGTGCCCTGTACATGATAGGGAGTTAATAAGAACACCTGACCTTCAACGTCAGGACGTTCTTTTTGGGTGGGGAGAGAGTGCTCTGTTCTCCCCGTCTCCCACCCCTGGCTGCAGCGAGCCGCTGAATGTATCAGGTCAGGCATCCGGAGGAGCTCCTAGTACCCGCACACTCCTGAGGCAATCACTACAGTGTCAGACAGGACAGGTGCTGAGTTGCGGGCTGGCTGGGCTGATGTATACAGGGGCTGGGGGCTGGGGCTGGACTGATGTATACAGGGGCTGGGGGCTGGGGCTGGGCTGATGTATACAGGGGCTGGCTGGGCTGATGTATACAGGGGCTGGTGGCTGGCTGGGACGATGTATACAGGGGCTGGGGGATGCCTGGGCTGATATATACAGAGGCTGGGTCAAAAGCCTCTGCCAAACACTTCTGTCAACTGCTTATTTCCCAAGAGATGATCCATCTAGAGCTAAACTACAGAACTAATGACTATTGGCCTACTATTATTAGAGCGGGTTTACACAGCATGATCACGGCTATTAATCGACCACCAATCAACTCTATACGAGCGATCGTCCATCACCTACTGACTGACCCATTTACACAGATTGAAGAATGTTCTGAGACTTATGTTATCAGTCGCACATCACCTACTGACACAAGACAATGTTCTGCTGAGAATGATAATTTATTAATAAGTCTAAAAATTATCGCACCCAAGAAACAAGCATTTTGCTGTCCTGTTTACACCGTCCAATAGTCAGGAATTAACATTCTCCATGATTGGCTACTGTGAATGTGACAATAGGCTTACATTTAGTTAAATAATTGTATCAACAATCATTAAATAAAGTGTAATAGATTTAACCCACCAAAATGAGTATTCATTAAAAATAATCGTTCTGATAAAGCATATGACCGTACAGGAAAATGTGAGACCCCCAAGGTTATTTAAGGAAATGCACTTCAAAGGTATAGGAGGCCAGCCTTGGATTCATAATAATGCGTCTAAATGTTACATTCCTGTGCTAACCTCGTGACCCCTCTATGGCACATAGTTTCCAAAGGTGAGGAGGTGATGGGCACTTCACGCTTTGTCAAATGAACTCCTGACCTCCCTAAACAGCCCCTTAATGATAGGGGCCCACCAATTATGTGAGGCCAACTATCACATTGAACTAGAGAACACAGCAGGAGGCCATTTACAAAGAGGAAAGGGAATGGATAGAAGAATGGTATTACTCCTCCTGATATTGCCTTTAGCCTAGATGGGCCAAACCAAACGGTTTTCATGAAGTGATCCATAGAGTAAGAATTGATCCAAGCCAACATCTATGCTCTGTATGAGCAAAACAGCTTGATAGATAAGACCAAGTGGGGCATTCTCATGACAGGCCATGCCTCTTATCCCTATCACCACATCTGTCATTTCACTTCTGAGTGATGGCCAGCTGTCACGTCTCTACCAGTGACCTCCTACAATGAATGGTGTTTGTGTTCAATCATCACTTGGGTTTTCTAGGGTTGTGGAGCCAAACCTTGGCAGACATGTGATCCCCAGGCTGCAGTCTGTCTGCCTGTAGATTTCACTTCTGGAGCCAGAGACTTCTTTTGTTGTTTTCTTTTCTTAAGCAGTACAATTCAGATAATTAGGGAAGGCTCTGTTAATCCTCTCCCGGTAAAGGAAAAATGCAATTGTCCAGAGTGAAAGCTCAATGACGGTTGTCAAACCTATTTAAATGGTCTCATAAAAGTAAGATGTTGGGTCATGGAAAGTTAACCAGGCCCAAAATTGTACCCATCCTAAGTAATTGGCAAAAAAAAAGAAGGTAACCCTATTGTTTCATCATAGATTACTGTATATTCATTTATTTTTTCATCAAAGTGAAGTGGAATTTTATTTGAAATTACAATTTTGTCATTCTAATGATATAAAGCACTGAAGAAATAAAAAAACATAGCCAGATCTTATTTACAAAAAAATAAGTGTGTCCAAACATATTGAATGTACTGTATGTCGGAAATGACCAACTGGTGTCCTTGCCCTTCACAGATATCACATGAAAGATGTATAGGACATGTTGGATTTCCACATACCTGACCTTTTGGGTTGTTTTTTTTTTTTAAGGTAAACCGCTACCAGAAATGTCCAAAAGCATCTTTTCCATCTTTCTTTCTGCTCATCTTATTCACCTATTGGTTGAGCCAGATATGCATGCATAAGGTGCCAGAGGAGTATATTCGCCCAGGAAATAATAGTAAGGCCTCGTACTGCTTAGAACAACGTGTACTTTCACTTGCTGTCAGCCCTCACTTCATAGATCATGACCTTAGCCCTATCTGACTATATACACGAAGCAGTCATTTGCTCTAACACTAAACCCTTCTCACTATAGGCTAGTCCCAAACATTAACTCTCACCTTACCCTAACGTCACTATCTAACTAGAGTCAACTATCTTATACTACCTATCTTATGTTCTAAGCCCTAAACTATCTTATCCTATGCTATCCTATACTGTACACTATCAACACTTGGCATTACCTTTACACTATTCATTACCATATCACAATACATACCAAAAGACGTCTTCAGGAGTAAGAACGTGACAGCCATTGTCCACCACCCTTACACATGCATAAGGTGGCTTTTCTCATCGTTTCCGACAACCTTGTAGACTTTAAATTGATTGCCAAGGCACATGCTTGACTGGTGCTTCTCTGAGACTGCTCCTCACTGTGCTTTCTTACCCTCAGTCTAGTGACTTTTGTGCCAACAGCAGTGAGGTCCTTATCAATCGGACAATCACTACCTGTCGGTGATGAATGCCCCGAACCAATATACATAATCACAGGGTGAACATACAGACTCCTTACAGATGTTGTCCTTGGTAAGATTCGAACCCAGGACCCAGCACTGCAAGGTTGCAGTGCTAACCACTGAGCCACCCTGCTGTCCCTTAGCTGCTTTACTGGCATGGTGTAAGGTCGCACAGAGTAATGGTGAAAGAACATTGGCTGTAGAAAATGAGTTTATACTTTTTTGTTCAGTGGTGACTACATATATTTCTCTTTTAAAAGGTCACTAACCAAATGTGAATGTTAGGTAGTTCCAGGCTTAGGAACAGCACATTATCATATCCTTATTTAGATACTGAGGCTCTTGAGAATGCAACAGAGGGCTTAAAAATAGTTTTTACAGAAAATCTAGGGAATATTCCCAACCTTAAGGAAGATCAAATACTATAATTGTAAAGTTCCTTGTGCTCATTCATCAGTTGATCGGTAATAAGTTTAGGCTATGTTCACTCATTGAGGTCATAATGCACTTTTTTTGCTGTGTGGCAAAACAATGTATCCTTGCAAAGGGCAAATGATCAGGAGTAATCAGTTAAAGTGATTATCGAACCGAGTAAAGGGACCTTTATTATTCTTGTACTAGTGCCGGGTTACAGCCTATATTATACTTAATGGGGTTGTCCATTCTGCACTGATGTCTGCAATCCCCCTGTGTGACTGCACTTATGAATGCCTCCAACACACGCACTATGCGCTGCAGGGATTCAACGGTTTCTAAGCCAGGACCGGCACGTACGTATGCATTATACATACTCCCGGCCAGAACCCGACTAGTGAGCATGGCCTCACTCCATGCACTTGTACTGGGGCGAGGTTACGCCCACTAGTCGGGCACAGCCCCTGGACGGCCATGGCACTAAACGGGGCTTGGCATTGCTCAATACAAGTGTATGGAGTGAGGCAGCACCCATTTGTCCATTTCTGACCAGGAATATGCATAACGCATACGTACCCACCGGTCCTGGCTCAGAAACTGGTGAATCCCACACAGTGCATGACTAAGAGACTGCAGACTAAGAGCCCTGTCACACACAGCGAGATCGCTGATTTTGTGACGCAGCAGCGATCTCTCCAGCAATCTCGCTGTGTGACAGCCATCAGCGACTGACCCCCCCCGCCGGGTATCGCTGATCGTGCAGGGTCGTCCTAGGCCATTTTTTGATCGTTGGTCTCCCTCTGGCCAGCACACAGGTAACTAAGAGCCGCGCGGCTCTTGGATACCCGCTGTTTACCCTAGAGACCAGCTTGCTTGCTGGTCCTGATCACTGGTGAGTCTGTCTAACTATGTCCCAGCGATCCCATCCATGTCGGATCATTGGTGGGATCGCTGGGACATCGTTGTAACGGGGCCTTAATTAAAACCAACAATCCCTTTAAGGATGACATTTGCATTATCGCACATTTAAGAATTTTGGAAAGTGTGCTTAGAAGTAGATTTCTACTTTACAATGACCTATTACCCCCTGTGACATGTCTGTTTTAGTAAGTACTTGCAATCCGCAATGTACAAGAATAATGGAGGATCATTTTTTTTGAAGTTTCAATTCTTCCTCTCTTATTCCTCCTGGAAATATGTAACTCGAATCTGCCCATGCCAATCACTACAGGAACAGGCTCTTTGAAGAATGGTAACTCCCGCTTGTTATTTTATTCTTATAGGAATACATGTAGGAATACAGAGGAAACCACACAATGCACAGCTCTAAGAAAATAGGCTTCGGCATAAATATTGCTTGGGGAAGACATATTAGAATTAAAACAGACATGTCAGAAGAGCAGGCATCATTAGACAGCAGCAGTTTAAAAAAATAGACCCATAAAATGTTTAATGTAGCGTTTAAAGGGAACCTGTCAGATAAAATAATGCTATTATCCTGCAGATATGGGGTTAATCTGCAGGTTGATAGCGTTCTGACGCCATGCGGCCGCTGCACTAAGAGCCCCGCTGCAGGGAGGAAATTAACTTTATTCTCCTCGGCAGGCATGCTCTTTCAGTCATAGGGGCGGCACTAGCACAGCGTGTGTATACAAGAGCGACGGCTGTAATCGCCTCCCGGAACTCACTGACAGCAGGTTTAGCATTAGGAAGGCTGTGTGGTGACTGAAACTGAGCTGACGCCCCTATGACTGCAAGAGTGAGGCTGCCGGGGGTAATAAAGTGCATTTCCTCCTGGCAGCGGGGCTCTCAGTAAGGCATCCGCGTGGTGTCAGAACGCTATTAACCTGCAGATTAACCCCATATCTGCAGATTATTTTACATGACAGGTTCCCTTTAACAGTCAAAGAACTAAAAGCAATTGCACCCGACCATTCAGGTAAAAATAAGTGAGTCACTCGGCTTCCTAGCTCTTTCTTCTGCCTCAAACAGAACCTGACCACTGCTGCCAATCTGAGCACATGAATTGGCTGCAGTGTTCATGTTATGTCTGAGGCAGAAGAGCTAGGGGATGGTTTCTTCATACACAACTGAAATGTGACCACTGCAGACAATCAGTACCCACAGATTGGCTGTATCAGTAACCTGGCGCCCTCCATCAAGAAGAGGAAGCAAAGGGACTGACAGAATGCGACCACTCCAGCCAATTCATGGGCTCAAATTGGCAGCAGTGGTCACTTGGTGGCCCCTGGCAGAAGAGGGGTGTGATCTAGTATCCAACCCCTTTCGTTCAGTTTTTACATAGAACACTGAGCAGTATGAGGTGATGACTTTAATGAAATCTCTAAATTCACTGATCAACTCAAGGGAGGAAACCGGAGGAAAAGAGTCAAAATATATGATTAACAGAAGAAAAAAACATGGTCTATTACCAATTGGCAGCAATATGTATAGATGCTATGTGTGGCTGAATTATCAAAATCATTCGTTGCTCCTTGTAATGATGTTGGGGCGTTGTATGTGAATTAAAGGCGTTATCTGGCCTTCTGCTAAAAGTCTGCCGTCCCTCTATTTGACTGCAGACTTCTGAGTCCTCTCAGCGCGCGCACCACATGCTGTCATGATTCTCAGATGTTGCTGCCGAGTGCAGGTGGTCACGTGACCGCAAGTATGCGCTTTGAATACATGTGGTCACATGGAGACTAGATGTACTAGTGATGCCACGCATGATTAGTCGGAATGTGGCCAGAAATATGAAAACTGCATACTTGTGGTCACGTGGCTGCCAGCTGCCTCTTTGGCAACAGTGGAGAATCCTGACAGCATGCGGTGTGCGAGCAGTAAATATCACATAGAGTGACTGCAGACTTTTCGCAGAAGACCGGACAATGCCCATATAAACCTGCAACCAAAGAGTTAAAATGTTTACTGACGGTGCACACAGAAAAAATAGCACCAGGTAAGTAGTTTAGAACCTGCAGGTTGGAAGCTCGCGGCTAGTAAACTCAGAATGGTCATGCTGCGAAGACTCCCAATGAAAGAAACCTCTTTCCGACTGTGGAAATGGCATACGGCACCTCACCTCACCAACACCGCTCATTTCTGTAGACCTAGGAAGAAAACAACACCCACAGCGAATCAAAAGGAAATGGCGGCAGAAGAGCCATCTGATGATTCGTGCAGAACTGCAGAAATATGCACGCAAGTTCTTCTAATAATCCACAAAGAGAGAAGAACCCTGGCTAAAATTATCTGCAGACCATATTTATATAAAAAAAAAAAAACTAAAACTCGAGATACAGCTGGACAGGAAATTGCCGGAGCTGCTAGCAAATCTGTACCCTGAACATAACAGGATATGGATGCCAAGAGAGGAAGAAGTATAAAACAAGATTGGGGCTGTTCCAGTTCTCTGCAGCCACTTTCACGGCTCCTCACAGCAGGTTATTCCACTTCCCTGGGGCTCCAGGCACTTAACTGTTTATGGCCAACAATATTAGCCAAAACGGTCCAATAGCACAAGGTTATATATATATACACATACATAGATACATTCATAAAGTCCCCATATGTCTAGGGCCGTGTGCTTATGGCACCTCCCAATGGTGTCGGTATTTACATCCTAATAAGGCCGGGGTCACACTTGCGATAAACTCGCAATCTCTCTGCCGTCGGGTATTGAGATGCGAGACTCGTGCGAGTTTCTTGCAAGTGTGACCCCGGCGGAATATGTGAAGTTGCCTAAAAGGGTTACCACCAGTTCTACAGCGAATAACTTTTTAGTTTAGATAGTGGACTTAGAAACCCTAGTAAGAAGCATAGATTGTAACCCCAATTCATCATTTGCATTCTTTTTTTTAATCACTTTTTTTTCTCCTGTAGTACTTGTTACCGCTTTGCACCAAATTCTTCAAAATGCCACACAAATTTTACAAAAGTCAAAATCAGATTTTATTTTTTTTCTGTTATCGGTTTTGCAACTCCTTAGCACAAAAAGCAGCATATTTTGCAAAATGGTGCAAAAATTGCACCAAAATATCTGGCGTACATAAAATCAATCCAAGAGGGGTGGGTGGGAAGGGAGACGGATTAGAGAATATTTGAATTAAAGTTCCTGGCTTTTTTTTTTTTTTGAAAATGGATGAATCAAGCAAAAAGAAAACATCTGAAAAGTCACAAAACTTTGCACACAATAGCGAAGATAAGAAATAATTTAGTTACCGTAATTCATTAAAAAAATTATCAAATTTTAAACACAAATTCATGTATTTGCCAACGCAAAAAAAAAATGCTTAGTATCACTTTGCAGATGAGAGTTGGTTGTGGCAAAAGCCACTATTGAGGCATTTAAAGTGCAATGGGACCACAACTTGGAGGCACACTCCCATTTGTCAAAAACAGATGCAATCATAGGGCAAGGTCAGCAGCAGCATTATCATACTCCAGTAGTAGGCTTGTGGTCTCTATACAATGGTAATGTAGGAGGATAACAAAAGGGTCTTGTTAAGCCTAAAGCTGGAGTCACACATAGCGACTCACCAGCGATCCCGACGATATCAACGTGTCAGGATCGCTGGTGAGTCGCTACATGATCGCTGGTGAGCTGTCAGACAGCTTCACCAGCGATCAGCACAGCGACGCGTTAGTTACCAGCGCGCTGATGCAGGGAGCTGGTAACTAACGTACACATCGGCTATCCAAGGGACGTCCGATGTGCACGTTAGTTACCAGCTCTCTGCATCAGCGCGCTGGTAACTAACGTACACATCGGGTTTCTAAGGGACGCACGTCCCTTGGATACACAATGTGTACGTTAGTTACCAGCTGATCGCTAGTTTCCCGCCTGTCACACGCAGCGATGCATGCTGGCCAGCGGGAGACCAGTGATGGAAGAAATGTCCAGAGGTTTCCAAGAGTGATCAGCGATACCGGCAGGGGGGCCAGTCGCTGATCGCTGTCACACACAGCGATCTCGCTGGTGAGATAGCTGTTGTGTCACAAAACTTGTGACTTGGCAGCGATCTCGCTAGCGAGATCGCTATGTGTACGTGTTGAGTATTTGCAGATTTTTCTGCAGGAAAAATACCTAAAATACTGAAAGATGGACATGCTAAAAAAAAAAAATAAAAATGCTTTGACGGCTCAAGTCTGCATAATATGCATGAGATTTCAAATCTTATTCCCTTTCCTAGTACAGTAAAATGCGGCATTATATCCTGCTGGTAGGGTCGTTCTGATACCTTTTAATGGAAAAATAAAATAAATGATGTCGCAAAGCAAGCTTTCAGGACTTCATGCCTGAGGAAGAGACCTAAGAAGTCCAGAAAGCTTGCTTTGTAACATTTATTTTATTTTTGTTAGCCATTAAAGGGTATCATAAGTACAAGATTATATTGTTTTTCACGCTGAGGGCATTATTTTTTTTCAGCTGGCTAACCAAACCCTTTTTTTTTTTCTCCTTCATGCTGGTAAGAACACTGCATGCAAACATATGCCCTTTGAGGTCATTCAGGTCTTTCTGGAAGGTGCTAGGAATGAAGCAAGATGACTGAACGCCAGTGTTGGCAAATAGACATTTTTATATTTGAGCATAGATCACAATGAATCTGTAGTTGTAGTCTGTCTGACGAGAGACATTGTTAGTCTGATGCACAAATAGAAGGAAGGGGAGAAGCCCTGCTCTACTCCCATCTAAAGCAACATTGGTGTCCATTTGTACATACTTGTAAAATGGAATTTCACATATTTCATACACTTGAGGACTGAAGGAGGTGAAGTGTCATAAAAAAAAAAAAAAAAAAAATTTTAAAAACCACCACCGAAGTCTTCAATTCCCCCTCACCCGTATTTAAATAGGTCTCCACAGACTTTAATGGCCACGTCTTAAGGAAGACTCAAGACAAGAATTGCAGCCCATTGGTTGGACTGACCATCAACTATCGTGCCCAGAACGTGACAGGACGTACTTATATTAAGTGTTACACTATACCGCTCTTCCATCACCTACTGTACCCTCACCCATCCCTTATACCTTGGCGGGCAGGGTCCACTCTCCTCCTGTACCAGTCAGTGACTTGTATTTTATTATGCGTACCTTTTTTCACATGTAAAGTGCCGTGGAATAAACGGCGCTATAATAAACTGTCACGCTTGGAGGAACCGGCCAGCCAGTCTTAGCATTGTGTTGCGATCTAGTCCTTGTTATACGGCCTGCTTGACTTACCTTATTCCTAAAGCAGATGAGAATTAGGACATGCTCTGGGATCAGGTTTTCAAACAGGATGTTTATATGGATCAATGAAGCGCAGTGCTCAATTCACTCATTTTTTTAATTATTTTATGGCCTTTTGCACCCAATGCCTAATTTGGCACCTTTGAATATATACATGCATCAGTACGTTACACTTTTTTTGGATATAAAGTGTTAATTTAATGTTCTTTATTTCATTTCCCCACTGTGGGCAGAGTTTAGTCTTAACAGAGGGATTTTTTTTTTTCCTAAAATGTTGCAAAAGTGTTGTCTGCAAGACATTGTCTACTGGTTGCGTTCTGGACACGTACAACATATGTTTATGTATCCCAAAGACACCAAGTACTTTGACCTGGTAAGTCATGCAGATTAGTTCCCCATCTGACCGTCCCAATTTTCTATATTTCTCATACAAGCAGTGAAATCCCCCTAACATTGCCCTGATGTGAAGGAAAGCATTCTAATGGAATATGTATGAAGCAGATGTGCGATCCTGTAATTACATCTTTTACTACAGGCATTAAAATTGAAGGCGCACCAACACTCATGACAAGTTCAGCAACAGGGAGCCATTTACTTGGGAAGAGTACCGCCATTGGTTTGTGGCCTTCTGCGACTTGTTCTGCAAACCGCATTTCCTTGCCAATGGAAAAATTTATGGTTAAAAAAAAAATAAAATGAAGTAATCAAGCAAAATCTCAAATAGCTCAATAAACAAAATAGTGATTTATTAATAATTTAAAGATCTATAATAAATTTTCATTTTAAAACTTTACTCCGTGGACATTCGGGAGTGCAATAATCTCCCTTATTGGCAATAAGTGTGCAATCTAAGCTTTGCAAGTCACTGGTACATACATACTTCCAGTTTACACAGTCCAGAAAAGAATCTCATACATACAATATAGCAATCGAGGTGAGGCTTCCTAAGGACAGAGGTAATTCACATTAAGAAAGTTCAGAGCAATTAAGAGATTAAAACATGAAAACCACCATGTGGTTCACAAAGCTCAGGCGTAAGAGCAGAACAAAGAAACGTTAATATGAATGAGTATTACACAACTGAAAGCTGTCAGCCCTACTTGTGTATAGCAGTTACACAACCCTTCTGGCTGCCAATGGACAGCTACCATAAGAAAAAAGTAGAAAAGCCAAAACTCGTGGATTCCTCCTCTAACATGGCATCAGCTACACTTAGGAAGCGTTCAGTCCACCTCTGTCTATAGGTAAAAACATTGACAGTGCTACATATAAAAGTGGATATGTACAGAACTTTGTAAATCTGAAATAAAACAAAGCCAAGTACTTCAAAGTCAGCAGAAGTTTTAATGCATTTCTTTGGCTCCTTCAATGTTTCAGGAGAAGCGGTCTTCACAGAAGACAGATCTACAAATATAAAGTTCATCCATACATCTGTAATGGATCAATACAAGTCCAACGCTACTTTTTTGGATCTTAAGCCACGTCATTTCTAAGGCAGTACTCTCAGGTAAGCTTTCCAAGGACTTCTTCATGCTTTGGAAACATTAACCCAACCATTTCTCCTACGTTAAAGAATCTTGATTCACAGGTATGACCTCCTGCAAGCAATGACAACTGTCAGACTCGACAGATTTAAAAGAGAAATTTCTTTCAAAAGGGAATGATTATCACCAGAACACCCCATGAACGACATCTCACGTGGACTGCAGAGAATCTACTTTAAAGACATTTTGATTGGCTGGACTTGTGAAGTATAATTGCTGAGGTGGGACTCTATTGTCACACGGACTACTAAGTCCTAATGTCCTTTCAAAATCCAGGAGCTGACCCATGAAGTTAAAGTTGGGGGAGATGTTGGATTTCTTCATCTTGACTATATCATAGGCGTCATTCATAGAAAGATTCAGCTTTTGCATAAGGTAGGCCACGGTGACTGTGACTGATCGACTGATTCCAGCCAGACAGTGGACTAGAACACCACAGCTTTTCCCTCGTGCTTCATCTGGGGGAGAGGACGAGACAGAAAGGTTAGCTCATGCAAGATAAGGGACATAATACACATTTTAGAAAGCTTATGCAAAATGAGTTACTCCTTTTCCAGAACATGGGCCACATTATGGACCAAGACCCAAGATCTGACTTTGAATGTAGATATCTTGGGGGGTCTTCTAACCTCATATGTACCAGCATAATACCAAGGGCCAAACAAAGGAATATAGTTATCAAGGCGAAAAAAGACATTTGTCCATCCAGTTCAACCTATATTCAAAATAGTATATATATATAAAAAAAAAAAAAAAAAGTCATCTTTCAGTCCTCAAACGTATGAAATGTGAGAATATATACAAACATACACATATATCTACATAAAAAAACCCTTAAACTACAGACAATGTGTTTATTCAGACATGTCGAGAGAAAAAGGGAAGTCACAAGGGACAGCCCATTAAGAGGAACAGGATGTCAACATTGCTCTAAAATGGGTTCCTTTGTAAGAGGAAACAGACTACAATGCGCAGAGATTAGGTTCTATGTGGCTTCCAGCCAAAACCTTCTTCCTGCCATGCTCATATTACCATCGCACCATGCTACGGAGAGAAAGTTCACCGCTCCATGGCTCTGCCGAGCAGCTATGGGGGGGGGGGCCTAATGTCTAATCTGAACAATGATTTTATCGTTAAAGTATAGAGAAAAACCAATACTCACCAATAAAGGAGATCGCTTCAGGGAAAAACTGAGAAAGGTTTTGGCTCCAGTGGTCAGATATGGGAATCTGCTTGTACCTGAACTCTCCGGCATTTTCAAAGAGATTAGGCAAGTTTGGGGTCACGTTAAGGATGTACTTAATGCCAAATTCTTCTAATACATCCAGGTTGGTGGAATCCTTGGCACATCCGAGGTACAAGTAGGGCAGTATTTCAACTGGGAATGAAGGCTGAGTATTAGAAAGGGGGCTTCCGTCAGAGTCTGTAGCACTGTTGGGGTCCCTATCAATGTCCGATTCAATATCGGATGAAGAATCGGAGCTGATGCGGAGACCTCCCAAGCCAAGGACTGGAGGAGAGCTGCTGCTACAAGAACTATCCAGATTGGTTTCACAATGGACGGGGAACTCGGCCTGGAACTTGTTAAAGCCACCTGCAATAAAAAGAGAAGAACATCAGGACCATACCAAATCAAGGACCCAGGTTGGTCAGAGCCAGATGCCCCCTGCCCAGCTTCTATACATGCCAGGTTAACCCTTAGTACCCTTGTCAAGGCCAATTTCAGCACTCCTCTATTGATAAGAGCCTCTGTCCTTCATTTGCAGATTCCACGCAGTGCGTTTTAGATAAGGTTACACAAGACTTTGAACCTTCTCAAGAAGAGAATCAATGGCTAGGGGTGCAATTAGGAAAGAAATCCACCCCATGCAGGTACATGGATCACAAGGTTGCTGATAACTTCCCTGGCTATTATCCCATATATAAAGTGAGGAAGGCATCCCTTGCGATATACAGATAAGAGGGCATTTAAATGGCAGACGAGCCATGAGGTCAGACAATTACTGCATTTAGGGTATAAACGTGGCCGTTTTTTCAATAAGGACTGGTTAGTTTAGCGCACAGACAATTTTTAGGGATATATTTTAGATTTATAAAGCTTGCGTCAGATCAGGAGCATAAACTTCAAAGACATGTATACTCAGCCAAGAAGATTATTGCAGATGTATGTCACGACGAGGAGATCTCTCCAAGCAAGACATGGCAACCAATCAGGGTACCCCAGATACAAGAGTAAAGGATTCACAATGGAGCCTAGATAGGAAAAACGCAGCTCTGCCCCCAGCAGACAGTGCAGGTATGAATGGCTCCCTCTGGTCAAGACACTGTCAGATCCCAATCATGACGGTAATGAATTCCCGCCGCAGCCTGGCCATGAGAACCGCAGCGCAGTATGAATGGTCACCAGCTGACACTCACCCTCCAGGTAGTACGCCTTGCAGCCCTCGTCCTTCAGCCTCTTCATCAGCAGCCCCAGCACCGTCTCCCCACCCGTGTTCTCGTTCCACTCGCTGCTGCTCTCGTCGTACAGGACGACCGTGTCGGAGCCGCATCTCCGGGCGAACGTGTCCCGGTCCTCCACGCGGGCGAACAGCGATCGGATGGGCAGGTTGCCCTTCTTCAGGCGGCGCAGCATGATGCCCGGGATGGCCACGTTGATGGCCGCCTCGATGTGGGACGACTCGTAGAGCTCCTGCGGTCTGCAGTCCATGAGCAGGAGGCGCTCGTTGGCCAGCGACAGCTGCTCGTTTAGCCAGGCCACCGACTTGCTGAGCGCCATGTCTGCCGCGGGGTGCACGGGTCTGAGCTTGTCGATCATTGAGGAGCGGGTGCAGAGGAGCGCGGCGCAGGAACGGGAGGCTCAGCCGACAGCCGCCGCATCAATGGCTGCTGCTCGTGAATGGTGCGTCTCTCTCCCGCGCCTCGCTCGCTCGGCGCAGCTACTGAATGGATACAAACAGCCAGCGTCTCAATGGATACATTGTGCGCGCCGACCAATCACAGCGGCCGAGAGCTCGTTGCCCTAGAGACGGGCCGGCTGGAACAGGTTGTGTTGATGAATTGTTAATGAGTTTGTCATTCACAAAAACGGAAAGGAATTTCCGCTGTGGATCAGCCGAGTGCAAACAGGCAGCGGAGGGGGAGGGGAGCGGCCGCCGGCACCAGGCCTCTGTCCAGAAGTGTGTGCAGGAATCTCCGGCGGCGGCCATTGTCCTGCCACACTTATGTGGGATTTACTCCTAGTGTTTAACCACTTCAATACTGGAGGGCAATCATGTTTTGCACATACCTACTCATTTATAGAGTAGCATTGATTCCACAGCCCTTTACAGACATCACTGCTGTCCCCATCGGGGCTCACAAGCTACATTCGCTCTCAGTGTGTCTTTGGAGTGTGGGAGAAAACCCACGCAAACACGGGGAGAACATACAAACTCCTTGCGGTGGGATTTGAACCCAGAACCCCAGTGCTAATTCCTGAGCCACCATGTCTGTCTGCGGTTGTCTAAGATTAGAAAAGCATGAGGCTGTGTGCACACGCTGCAGATTAGGTGCGGACTCATCCGTGCTGATTTTGTAGAATCCGCAGGCCAAAATACCTGTGGTTTTACCTGCGGATTGCTCTTCGGTTTTGCCCTGCGGTTTTTCATCTCCTCAGTGGAGGAGATGGCAAACCGCAGTGGAATCCGCAGAAAGAATTGACATGTCAATTCTTTCTGCGGATTGAAAACCGCAGATAATCCGCGCGGAAAATTCCGCACCGTCTGCACTGCGGTTTTTGATCCCCATAGGGAATCATGGTACTGTACACCGCAGCAGAAACTGCTGCGGACTCACAGCGGCTAAAACCGCTGCGGAACCGCAGCAGAATCCGCAGCGTGTGCACACAGCCTGACTGCTTTCTTTAACAAACAGCGCCACCCCCTAACCATAGGTTGTGTCTGGTATTGAACATCAGCCCCATATAAGTGAATGGAGCTTAGATGCAATACCACATCCAACCTGTGATCAGGGGTGGTGCTGTTTCTGAAACAAAGCACCCCTGTGTATTCTCCTCTTGGAAGCCCTTTTAATGATATTTCAATCAATTTTTTATAGGCAGTTTTGCCTCTGCCACATGAGCGAGGCGCAGTGGGCTGGATCCAATAGTCCTGACTGCTTCTTACCTAGAAAATCCACCCCACCGTACTTTTTGATAGTGTGATCTAGGGCTTACGCTCACAAACATATTAAAGCAACCTTCCACCTTGGCACTAAAGAGTGACCATAGTTTTATCACATATAGTCACCCTACCCGGTCCCCTCTATTTACCTCTGCAGCCCTCCTCTGCTAAGGCTGGCGTTCTGGCCTTCCTGTATCCAAGGTGGCCAATGTAGCGGCATAGGAAGGACTGTTGAAGGGAACCTGTCCCCAGTTTTTCACTTATAAACCGATGGGTCTGTGGACCCTTCGCTCTGTCTGCAACAAGCTTTCCTACATCCATGATCTTTTTGTTACTACCAAACTTTTCTTCCTCGCCATCACCGAAACCTGGCTCACCCCTTCTGACACAGCCTCTCCTGCTGCACTTTCATATGGTGACTTACACCTTTCTCACACCCCCCGCCCCAGCAGCAAACATGGTGGAGGAGTTGGTTTTCTCCTGTCAGATACCTGCTCCTTCACCCCAATCCCACTGCCACCCTCTGTTACCCTCCCTTCCTTTGAGGTGCACTCTGTGCGCATCTACTCCCCCTCCAACCTCCAAC
The DNA here is from genome assembly GCF_039654945.1 of Dendrobates tinctorius. Classification (NCBI taxonomy): domain Eukaryota; kingdom Metazoa; phylum Chordata; class Amphibia; order Anura; family Dendrobatidae; genus Dendrobates; species Dendrobates tinctorius. The sequence goes on from NW_027361908.1 coordinate 30,078,264, forward strand.
TGGCTGTCATCTACCGGCCCCCAGGGCCAACCACCACCTTCTTTGACCACTTCACCACCTGGCTACTTCATTTCCTTTCCGCGGACATCCCTACTATCATCATGGGCGACTTCAACATCCCCATTGACACTTCCCTCTCAGCTTCCACTAAACTTCTATCTCTTACTTCCTCCTTCGGCCTCACTCAGTGGTCTTCTACAGCCACCCACAAAGATGGCCACACACTGGACCTCATCTTCACCCACCTCTGCTCCCTATCTAACCTCTCTAACTCACCTCTTCCTCTCTCTGACCACAACCTTCTCACATTCTCTTCCCTCTCCACTCCATGTCTACAATCCCCACCCCACAAACTTTCACCCCTCGCAGAAATTTTAAACACCTTGACCTACACTCATTCTCTGAATCCCTCCTCCCTCTCACAGATATAAGTTCCTTACACAATGCGGATAACGCTGCTGCTCTATATAACACCACAATAGCTGTAGCTTTGGAATCTGCTGCCCCACTTACACATACCAAAGCTCGCAAAATCAACAGACAGCCCTGGCACACCAGCCTGACCAAAGAACTGAGGCGAGCTTCCAGGGCTGCTGAGCGCAGATGGAAAAGATCCCACTCCAACGAGCACTTCATCGCATTCAAACAGTCCCTCACTACTTTCAAGACCACACTCGCCACAGCTAAACAAACCTACTTCTCATCTCTCATATTCTCCCTGTCTCACAACCCTAAACACTTATTCAACACCTTCAATTCTCTCCTCCGTCCCCCAGCACCTCCTCCCTCCCCACTCATCTCAGCTGAAGACCGCCTCATTTTTCAAGCAGAAGATTGATAACATCAGAGACAGTTTTGGTCATCAACCCCTCCTCCCGACTTCCCAGCCCTCCACCTCCAAAACCAACTTCTCCACCATTACAGAAGATCGACTCTCCACTCTACTCTCAAGATCACATCTCACCACCTGTGCACTTGACCCGATCCCTTCCCACTTCATCCCAAACCTCACCACAGTCTTCATCCCAACCCTAACCTATATCTTCAACCTATCACTAACAACTGGTGTTTTCCCCTCAAGCTTTAACCCCTTCACCCCCAAGGGTGGTTTGCACGTTCATGACCGGGCCAATTTTTACAATTCTGACCACTGTACCTTTATGAGGTCATAACTCTCGAACGCTTCCATGGATCCCGGTGATTCTGACATTGTTTTCTCGTGACATATTGTACTTCATGTTAGTGGTAAAATTTCATTCAAATAACTTGCGTTTATTTGTGAGAAAAATGGAAATTTGGCGAAAATTTTGAAAATTTCGCAATTTTCCAACTTTGAATTTTTATGCCCTTAAATCACAGAGATACGGCACACAAAAAACTTGATAACTAACATTTCCCACATGTTTACTTTACATCAGCACAATTTTGGAACCAAAATTTTTTTTTGTTAGGAAGTTATAAGGGTTAAAAGTTGACCAGCGATTTCTCATTTTTACAACACCATTTTATTTTTAGGACCACATCACATTTGAAGCCACTTTGAGGGGTCTATATGATAGAAAATACACAAAAGTGACACCATTCTAAAAACTGCACCCCTTAAGGTGCTCAAAACCACATTCAAGAAGTTTATTAACCCTTTAGGTGCGTCACAGGAATTTTTTTGAATATTTAAAAAAAAATGAACATCTAACTTTTTTTCATAAAAAAAATACTTCAGGTTCAATTTTTTTTATTTTACCAAGGGTAACAGGAGAAATTGAACTGCAAAAGTTATTGTGCAATTTGTCCTGAGTACGCAGATACCTGATATGTGGGGGGGAACGACTGTTTCGCCGCATGGCAGAGCTCAGAATGGAAGGAGCGCCGTTTGACTTTTTCAATGCAAAATTGGACGCCATGTCACGTTTGGAGAGTCCCTGATGTACCTAAACAGTGGAAACCCCCTACAAGTGACCCCATTTTGGAAACTAGACCCCCCCAAGGAACTTATCTAGATATGTGGTGAGAACTTTGAACCCACAAGGGCTTTACAGAAGTTTATAACGTACAGCGGTACAATTAAAAAATCATATTTTTTCCACAAAAATGATCTTTTCACCCCAATTTTTATTTTCCCAAGGGTAACAGGACCCTAAAAGTTATTGTGCAATTTGTCCTGAGTACGCTGATACCCCACATGTGGGGGTAAACCACTATTTGGGCGCATGGCAGAGCTCGGAAGGGAAGCAGCGCCATTTGACGTTTTTGGCTGGAATTGAGATCGGACACCATGTCGCGTTTGGAAAACCCCTGATGTATCAAAACAGTGGAAACCCCCCACAAATGACACCATTTTGGAAACTAGACCCCCTAACGAACTTATCTAGATGTGTGGTGAGAACTTTGAACCCCCATGGGCTTCACAGAAGTTTATAACATAAAGCCATACAATTAAAAAATCATATTTTTTCAACAAAAATGATCTTTTCACCCTCAATTCTTATTTTTCCAAGGGTAACAGGACCCTAAAAGTTATTGTGCAATTTGTCCTGAGTACGCTGATACCCCACATGTGGGGGTAAACCACTATTTGGGCGCATGGCAGAGCTCGGAAGGGAAGCAGCGCCATTTGACGTTTTTGGCTGGAATTGAGATCGGACACCATGTCGCGTTTGGAAAACCCCTGATGTACCAAAACAGTGGAAACCCCCCACAAATGACACCATTTTGGAAACTAGACCCCCTAACGAACTTATCTAGATGTGTGGTGAGAACTTTGAACCCCCATGGGCTTCACAGAAGTTTATAACATAAAGCCATACAATTAAAAAATCATATTTTTTCAACAAAAATGATCTTTTCACCCTCAATTCTTATTTTTCCAAGGGTAACAGGACCCTAAAAGTTATTGTGCAATTTGTCCTGAGTACGCTGATACCCCACATGTGGGGGTAAACCACTATTTGGGCGCATGGCAGAGCTCGGAAGGGAAGCAGCGCCATTTGACGTTTTTGGCTGGAATTGAGATCGGACACCATGTCGCGTTTGGAAAACCCCTGATGTACCAAAACAGTGGAAACCCCCCACAAATGACACCATTTTGGAAACTAGACACCCTAAGGAACTTATCTAGATGTGTGGTGAGAACTTTGAACCCCCATGGGCTTCACAGAAGTTTATAACATAAAGCCATACAATTAAAAAATCATATTTTTTCCACAAAAATGATCTTTTCACCCTCAATTCTTATTTTTCCAAGGGTAACAGGACCCTAAAAGTTATTGTGCAATTTGTCCTGAGTACGCTGATACCCCACATGTGGGGGTAAACCACTATTTGGGGGCATGGCAGAGCTCGGAAGGGAAGCAGCGCCATTTGACGTTTTTGGCTGGAATTGAGATCGGACACCATGTCGCGTTTGGAAAACTCCTGATGTACCAAAACAGTGGAACCCCCCACAAATGACACCATTTTGGAAACTAGACCCCCTAAGGAACTTATCTAGATGTGTGGTGAGCACTTTGACCCCCCCAGTGCTTCACAGAAGTTTACAACGCCCGGGCGTGAAAATAAAAAATTCATATTTTTTCCACAAACATGATCTTTTAGTCACCATTTTTTTATTTTCCCAAGGGTACCAGGAGAAATTGGACCCCAAAAGTTGTTGTCCAATTTGTCCTGAGTATGCTGATACCCCATATGTGGGAGAAAACTACTGTATGGGCACACGTCGGGGCTCAGAAGGGAAGTAGTGACGTTTTGGAATGCAGACTTTGATGGAATGGTCTGCGGGTGTCATGTTGCCTTTGGAGAGCCCCTAATGTACCTAAACAGTGGAAACCCCCCACAAATGACACCATTTTGTAAACTAGACCCCCCAAGGAACTTATCTAGATGTGTGGTGAGCACTTTGACCCCCCCAGTGCTTCACAGAAGTTTACAACGCCCGGGCGTGAAAATAAAAAATTCGTATTTTTTCCACAAACATGATCTTTTAGTCACCATTTTTTTTATTTTCCCAAGGGTACCAGGAGAAATTGGACCCCAAAAGTTGTTGTCCAATTTGTCCTGAGTACGCTGACACCCCATATGTGGGAGAAAACTACTGTATGGACACACGTCGGGGCTCGGAAGGGAAGCAGTGACGTTTTGGAATGCAGACTTTGATGGAATGGTCTGCGGGTGTCATGTGCGTTTGGAGAGCCCCTGATGTACCTAAACTATTGAAACTCCCCACAAGTGACCCCATTTTGGACACTAGACCCCCCACGGAACTTATCTAGATGTGTGGTGAGCACTTTGAACCCCCAAGTGCTTCACAGAAGTTTATAACACTCGGACGTGAAAATAAAAAAATCATTTTTTTCCACAAAAATGATATTTTTGCCCCCAATTTTTTATTTTCCTAAGGGTAACAGGAGAAATTGGACCCCAAAAATTGTTTTGCAATTTGTCCTGAGTAGGCTGATACCCTACATGAGGGGGTAAAACACTGTTTGGGCGCATAGCAGAGCTTGGAAGGGAAGGAGCACCATTTGACTTTTTCAACTCAGAATTGGCTGGAATTGAGATCAGATGCCATGTTGCATTTGGAGAGCCCCTGATGTGCCCAAACAGTGGAAACCCCCAATTCTAACTCCAACCCGAACCCCAACACGCCCCTAACCCTAGCCCTAACCCTAGCCCTAACCCTAGCCCTAGCCCTAACCCTAGCCCTAGCCCTAACCCTAACCCTAGCCCTAACCCTAACCCTAGCCCTAACCCTAACCCTAACCTAACCCTACCCCAACACACCCCTAGCCCTAACCCTAGCCCTAACCCTAATGGAAAAATGGAAATAAATACATTTTTTTTATTTTATTATTTTTCCCTAACTAAAGGGGTGATAACGGGGGGTTTGATTTACTATTTATGGCGGTTTTTATGTTTGGCGGCTGTCGCACGCTAAAAGACGCTTTTTATTGTAAAAATAGTTTTTGCATCACCACATATTGAGAGCTATAATTTTTCCGTATTTTGACCCACCGAGTCATGTGAGGTCTTATTTTTTGCGGGACGAGTTGACGTTTTTATTGGTACCATTTTCGGGCACGTGAAATTTTTTGATCGCTTTTTATTCCGATTTTTGGGACGCAGAATGAACAAAAACCAGCGTTTCATGAATTTCTTTTGGGGGGGTGCGTTTACACCGTTCCGCGTGCGGTAAAATTGATAAAGCGGTTTTATTCTTCGGGTCAGTACGGTTACAGCGATACCTCATTTAGGTCGTTTTTTTATGTTTTTGTCGGTTTTATGCAATGAAAACTATTTTATATAAAAAATAATTATTTTTGCATCGCTTTATTCTGCGAGTTATAACTTTTTTATTTTTTCGCTGATGATGCTGTGTGGCAGCTTGTTTTTTGCGGGACAAGATGACGTTTTCAGCGGTACCATGGATATTTATATGCGTCTTTTTGATCGCGCGTTATTGCACTTTTTGTTTGGCGGTATGATAATAAATCATTATTTTTTGCTTCGTTTTTTATTTTTATTTTTTAAGGGGTTCGCTAAAGGGGTTAACTAATGGGACAGTTTTATAGGGCAGGTCGTTACGGACGCGGCGATACCTAATATGTGTACATTTATTGTTTTTTTTTATTATTATTTTAAAAAAATGAATTTATTGGGGAATATTTTTTTTTTTTTTTACTAATTTATTTGGCGATTTTTTTTAATTTATTTTTACACTTTTTTTTTTAATTTTTTTTTACTTTATTACATAGTCCCAGGTGGGACATCACTGTCCTGTGACAGATCGCTGATCTGTCACATCACAGATCACTGTGACAGATCAGCAATCTGTCACAGGCAGTGCACAAGGCTTCCTCATGCCTGCGCTTTGCAGGCACTGAGGAAGCCAGCTTCCCCAGGCCCCCGAAGGCCCCCGTCGCCATCTTGGATTCGGGGGCCTGGAGGATAGGAGTCCCCCGCAGCAGCGCTGCACATTGCGCTGCCGTGGGGGGCTCAGGGAAGCACGGAGGGAGCCCCCTCCCTGCCGATGCTTCCCTTTAACTCCCGGTACACCGCGATCGCGTTAGATCGCGGTGTGCAAGGGGTTAACGTGTCGGGGGCGGTCCGTGACCGCCCCTGACACATTGTGCCGGGTGTCAGCTGTGATAATCAGCTGACACCCGGCCGCGATCAGCGGCGCTCACCACGTGGGCGCCGCTGATCGCGGTAGACGTACTATCCCGTCCCCGGTCATACGGGCCCGGGTACCGTGGACGGGATAGTACGTCTCATGTCAGGAAGGGGTTAAACATGCCTCCATCACACCTATCCTCAAAAAGCCCTCTCTTGACCGATCCTCTGTATTTAGCTATCGCCCTATATCACTTTTCCCCTATGCCTCCAAGCTACTGGAACAACACGTCTACCTTGAACTGTCCTCCCATCTCTCTTCTTTGTCCCTCTTCGACCGCTTACAATCTGGCTTCCGGTCACACCACTCCACTGAAACTGCCCTTACTAAGGTCACCAATGACCTCTTAACCGCCAAGAGCAAGCGACACTACTCTGTCCTCCTCCTCCTGGACCTGTCGGCTGCCTTTGACACAGTGGACCATTCCCTATTATTACAGACCCTCTCATCCCTTGGCATCACAGACTTGGCCATATCCTGGATCTCATCATACCTAACAGACCGGACATTCAGCGTCTCCCAATCACACACCACCTCCTCACCTCGCCCCCTATCTGTCGGAGTCCCACAAGGTTCAGTCCTAGGACCCCTGCTCTTCTCCATTTACACCTTTGGCCTGGAACAGCTCATAGAATCTCATGGCTTTCAGTATTATCTCTATGCTGATGACACACAGATCTACATCTCTGGACCAGATATCACCTCCCTACTAACCAGAATCCCTCAATGTCTGTCCACTATTTCATCCTTCTTCTCTGCTAGATTTCTGAAACTTAACATGGACAAAACAGAATTCATCATCTTTCCCCCATCTCACGTGACCCCCCCAATGAACCTATCCATTACAGTAAATGACTGCCCACTCTCCCCAGTCCCACAAGCTCGCTGCCTCGGGGTAATCCTTGATGCTGATCTCTCCTTCAAACCACATATCCTAGCCCTTTCCACTTCCTGCCGACTTCAACTCAAAAATATTTCACGAATCCGTTCATTCCTCAACCAAAAATCTGCAAAAACCCTAGTCCATGCCCTCATAATCTCTCGCCTTGACTACTGCAATCTCCTGCTCTGTGGCCTCCCCTCGAACACTCTCGCACCCCTCCAATCTATTCTAAACTCTGCTGCCCGATGCTGCCTCTGATGCCCAGCTTCTCCCCTCTGTCAATCCCTTCACTGGCTCCCCATTGCCCAGAGACTCCAGTACAAAACCCTAACCATGACATACAAAGCCATCCACAACCTGTCTCCTCCATACATCTGTGACCTCGTCTCCCGGTACTTTCCTGCACGCAACCTCCGATCCTCACAAGATCTCCTTCTCTACTCCCCTCAATCGCATACAAGATTTCTCTCACGCATCACCCCTACTCTGGAACTCTCTACCACAACATATCAGACTTTCACCTACCGTCAAAACCTTCAAAAAGAGCCTGAAGACCCACCTCTTCCGACAAGCCTATAACCTGCAGTAACCACCGATCGACCAAACCGCTGCATGACCAGCTCTATCCTCGCCTACTGTATTCTCACCCATCCCTTGTAGATTGTGAGCCTTCGCGGGCAGGGTCCTCTCTCCTCCTGTACCAGTTATGACTTGTATTGTTTAACATTATTGTACTTGTTTTTATTATGTATACCCCTCCTTACATGTAAAGCGCCATGGAATAAATGGAGCTATAACAATAAATAATAATAATAATGGGTCCAATCCGAGCTGAGCAAAAACTTGCAGATGATCACTGGCTCATTAGTAACAATATGATGTGTTCTCGCATTGCACTTGTCCAATTTCACTGTGTGAGTGAGCCCTAAATCTTCCACACAGGGCCTGAAGTCTCGTACCTGCATAGAGGAATTAGACCAGCAGCGCAAAGTCAAGTCAGCAGCTCCTGATCTGTTCAATAGGGCAGAGTGAGGCTCTCTGATTGTACTGCATAGAAGCGAGACTTCGAGCATGGAGTAGAGACGTCATCCACTTGTATCCATAGTGAAGAGGTGGCGTTTAAAGGGAATCTGTCACCTATTTTTTCCAATATAAGGTGCGGCCACCGCCATCAGGGGCTTATCTACAGCATTCTGTAATGCTGTAGATAAGCCCCTGATGTAACCTGGAAGATAAGAAAAACGAGTTATATTATACTCACCGGGGGGGGGCGGTCCGGTCCAATCCGGGTCTGATGGGTATCGCGGTCTACATCATCTACATGGAAGTATATTGCAGTGCGCAGGCGCCGGACCTCTCTGACCTTTCCCGGCACCTGTGCACTGCAGTACTTTACTCTGCCCTCAATAGGGCAGATAAAGTACGCCTGCGCAGGTGCCGAGACAGAAGTAAGAAGTCATCGTATAAAGATGGGAGACGCCGGACTGGACCGCGACACCACCGCACCCGCCTCCAGGTGAGTATAATATAACTCATTTTTCTTCTCTTTCAGGTTACATCGGGGGCTTATCTACAGCATTACAGAGAGACCTCTTCAAAGAATTGATATTGGAGGACTGCGTTCCCCCCAACCCGAGGGACCCTTCCTCTTTGAAGAGGAAGAGAATGTTACGGGCTGGCGGAATGCACCAAATAATATAACGATAGTAGGTGCGTTCGCAGCCTGGGTTCCACCATGCAGAGGTGGTAAACTGCTGCTTAGTAATGGCGGATGTATATAGCGGTATACAAAGGTCATACGCGGGTTAACGTCACTCGGTGTGAACAGGAGCGGTCTCTGTTATGTCACAGAGCCGCAGTACCACGAAACTTAAATGCCGGAGTCTGTTAGCATTCACAGAGCTCGGCAAGGGGGCGCTCAGAATGTGGTCACGGAACTCTGCCCCAAGGACACGGGGTCAGAGTCCCTCTAGACCTTCTGAGCATGTGGCGTCGCACCTGCAGACACCACTATAGATGCTGACCTTGGAGAAGTGTCAAGCACGTGCACCGTGGCATGTAGAGCCAGCGGAGGACACTGATTCTAGTCTCTGACTCAGCCTCTACCTACACCTAGACCTGGGCGCTTGACAGGCTAACTTGCACAACACATGCCTACCAAGGGTAGAGGAAAGATGTATATCTTTGTACCGTGTTAGCCAGTGGATAGAAAAATATTCAGGATTGAGAGTCCTCAGTAGTTGATACCTTTTAATGGCTAACTGAAAATTAAAAGGTATCAACTACTGAGGACTCTCAATCCTGAATATTTTTCTACCAAGGGTAGGGGTTTCCAATGAGTCATTCACCAGAGACATTCATACATGCATACAACACTCACTCCAAGTGGTCTAATCTTTGCTAATACTAGCGCAAGGCCGTGCGACTCTTTTATAGCAGCGTTCTTCCGGGACCTTCCTGATGGTCCAATCCGAGCTGGAGAAGGACCTGAGCATGTGACCTCCGATCTCCAATGAGAGATCGTCCCACGGGCATGCTCAGTGGACCGAAAGGAGGACTTAGTCCCTGGAGTAGCTCGCTGCTGACCAGCCTGCATTGCTATAGCTGGACCAGAGGTGGCAGCAGCAACTAAACCTACAGAGCTGGTCTGAGCAGAGCGCCTGGATCGACAAGTCTGCTGAGCAGCCTCCTGTGCGGCCGGAGAGGAATGGGAGACTGCCAAATGCAAGGCTCAGGATTCCTGCTGTGCAGCGAGCGGAACCTGACGCCTAACAGAGAGATCCATGGACTCAGTATGAATGGGTGAAGTGGAATGTTCCACACCCCGAGCTCTGCTAAGCAAGCTTTGTGCGTGGCCGAGGAAGAAGTGAGGGCCTTGATAGAATATTGCGAGATCTCTCTCTCAATAGGAGAATGAGACTTAAGGCCCCGTCACACTAAGTGATATCGCTAGCAATATCGCTGTAACGTCACTGGTTTTGTGACGTAGCAGCGATATCGCTATGTGTGATACTTACCTCTGACCGGCTCCCCTGCTGGTTATCGCTGATCGCGCGAGAACGGCCTGGGCTGTTTCTCCTCATCAGCTTCCTGTGGCACCGACGAGCAACGCGTGGCTGCGGGCGGGAGGACGTCTGGATCGCCGCGTCTGACAGGTAAGTAGCGACCCCCGACCACTGCTATGTCGCTGGTGAGATCTGCCTGTGTGGCAGCTCACTAGCGACCACTTAGCGATGCACCAGCGATCCATATCGTTGTTGGGATCGCTGGTGCATCGCTTAGTGTACCAGTATCCTTAGCCCTCAGCTCCTTATTTTGTTTCTGAGCTCTAGAACAACCGGAAGATTTAGCCATAGGCAATTTAGAGTTGAGATGACTCATTTTGTCAAGTATTAGTATAAAAAATTGAATGAAGGTAAAATAGGCCTATCACGTTCACTAATCACAGTCATTCTATGTGTAAGTGTGCATGTGTAGCCCATTCACTATCTCCATCCATCCCTCACTCCCTCAAGATGGCTGGACCATCATTGTAAATACATCAATGTAAATACACACCTGTACTTTGTATCTCCCCCACCTCATTGTAGATTGTAAGCTCTCACGAGCAGGGTCGTCTTATTTTGCTTTAATTATTGTATTGTTAACGTTGTTACTTATGACTTATGTTTGGAACTGTTAAACTGTAAAGCGCTGTGGAATATGTTGGCGCTATATAAATAAAGATTATTATTATTATTATTATTATTATTAAATAGTAAGCTGTGAACAGGTAAAACAAAGTCCCTCCAAAATGCGTCCGGAAGAATATCAATTGGCCAGGCAATTACAGCCCCACCCCCAAAAGGAGGACCGAGGGAGCAAGTACCAATCAAAACAAGACAATATAGGTAGGAAACCAAATCCCAAAAGGCAACAATATATTAATGGAAAAGAATTTACTGAAGTATCAGAATTTGTATTTAAAGAAAGAGAGACCCCCCAGAAATGAAGCAAAACCCCCCGTCCACACCTCCTATATACACTCACTGGCCACTTTATTAGGTACACCTGTCCAACTGTGTGTTAAGACTTAATTTCTAATCAGCCAATCACATGGCGGCAACTCAGTGCATTTAGGCATGTAGACATGGTCAAGACAATCTCCTGCAGTTCAAACCGAGCATCAGTATGGGGAAGAAAGGTGATTTGAGTGCCTTTGAACGTGGCATGATTGTTGGTGCCAGAAGGGCTGGTCTGAGAATTTCAGAAACTGCTGATCTACTGGGATTTTCACGCACAACCATCTCTAGGGTTTACAGAGAATGGTCCGAAAAAGAAAAAAAATCCAGTGAGCGGCAGTTCTGTGGCCGGAAATGCCATGTTGATGCCAGAGGTCAGAGGAGAATGGGCAGACTGGTTCAAGCTGATAGAAAGGCAACAGTGACTCAAATTGCCACCCGTTACAACCAAGGTAGGCAGAAGAGCATCTCTGAACGCACAGTGCGTCGAACTTTGAGGCAGATGGGCTACAGCAGCAGAAGACCACACTGGGTACCACTCCTCTCAGCTAAGAACAGGAAACTGAGGCTACAATTTGCACAAGCTCATCGAAATTGGACAGTAGAAGATTGGAAAAACGTTGCCTGGTCTGATGAGTCTCGATTTCTGCTGCGACATTCGGATGGTAGGGTCAGAATTTGGCGTAAACAACATGAAAGCATGGATCCATCCTGCCTTGTATCAACGGTTCAGGCTGGTGGTGGTGGTGTCATGGTGTGGGGAATTTTTTCTGGGCACTCTTTGGGCCCCTTGGTACCAATTGAGCATCGTTGCAACGCCACAGCCTACCTGAGTATTGTTGCTGACCATGTCCATCCCTTTATGACCACAATGTACCCAACATCTGATGGCTACTTTCAGCAGGATAATGCGCCATGTCATAAAGCTCGAATCATCTCAGATTGGTTTCTTGAACATGACAATGAGTTTACTGTACTCAAATGGCCTCCTCAGTCACCAGATCTCAATCCAATAGAGCATCTTTGGGATGTGGTGGAACGGGAGATTCGCATCAGGGATGTGCAGCCGACAAATCTGCGCCAACTGTGTGATGCCATCATGTCAATATGGTCCAAAATCTCTGAGGAATGCTTCCAGCACCTTGTTGAATCTCTGCCACGAAGAATTGAGGCAGTTCTGAAGGCAAAAGGGGGTCCAACCCCTTACTAGCATGGTGTACCTAATAAAGTGGCCAGTGAGTGTATATTAGATGCTACGTATAAGCTTGTTATATGTCACAGATAAATATTAATTATTTTTATTATTTTATGTTTTATATTTTTATTAAGAATTATATTTATTTTATTATTTTTTATATATTATATATTTTTTATATTAAGAAGTAGATAAAAGTAACCTTGTTAGTTAAATATTATAGATATATAATTATACTCTATAAACTAGTTATATCCTTTATATAAATAGTATTATTTATTATTATTTGTTTTATTTTTATTTAATATTTTTATTTATTTTACTTTTTTTGTTTTATTATTCTTAGTATATATTTTATATGTGAGATATTAACTAGAACTAGCGTTCCTTTGATAAATTGAACTATGAGAGTAAGCAGCAATATAATTGTCTGACGTGTCACTCAATGCAACTACAGTTGAGGCCAAAAGTATTGACACCCCTGCAATTCTGTCAGATAATACTCAGTTTCTTCCTGAAAATGACTGCAAACACAAATTCTTTGGTATTATTATCTTCATTTAATTTGTCTTAAATGAAAAAACACAAAAGAGAATGAAGCAAAAAGCAAAACATTGATCATTTCACGCAAAACTCCAAAAATGGGCCAGACAAAAGTATTGGCACCCTCAGCCTAATACTTGGTTGCACAACCTTTAGCCAAAATAACTGCGACCAACTGCTTTCGGTAACCATCAATGAGTTTCTTACAATGCTCTGCTGGAATTTTAGACCATTCTTCTTTGGCAAACTGCTCCAGGACCATGATATTTGAAGGGTGCCTTCTCCAAACTGCCATTTTTAGATCTCTCCACAGGTGTTCTATGGGATTCAGGTCTGGACTCATTGCTGGCCACCTTAGAAGTCTCCAGTGCTTTCTCTCAAACCATTTTCTAGTGCTTTTTGAAGTGTGTTTTGGGTCATTGTCCTGCTGGGAGACCCATGACCTCTGAGGGAGACCCAGCTTTCTCACACTGGGCCCTACATTATGCTGCAAAATTTGTTGGTAGTCTTCAGACTTCATAATGCCATGTGTTGTGAGTTCATTTTCCCCTTCACTACTGAGGCCCGAGGAACTCCCTCTTCTGGTAAAGAAAGGTAGTGAGCCTGATTATCAAACACCTGAGTCTGATGATGATGACTGGCTGAATGGAGTTACTGACTGGATATAAGGCTGCCGACGCCCTCCTGCCCTGCGGGTGATTTCTCTGTGTGATCCTTGGAGACCAGTCTGAATTCCTGCTCCTCTAAAGCTAAGTTTTCTGCTCGGCCTTTTGCATTTGTGCTTAGACTTTGTTTTGCTTTGTTTTTCTGGATTTCTGCCATTCCCTGCTGGGGTGTGCTGAATTCCTTTAGCTCTGTCTTCTGAAAATACCTGAGTGCTGATTTAGTTTTTGAAGCCTAGCTGCTTCAGGGTCTTTTACATATCAGCTTGTTGGCTTATGTCTTTGATAGGGTTTTGGCAGATTGCAGACAGCAACCTTCCTTTCCTGTTCTGTTTAGCTAGCTTGGGCCCCATCGTTTGATCAGCCTATCTTTCTATCTGTGTTAGTGTTTTTTCATCTTGCTTCACCGTCATTATATGTTGGGGGCTGCCTTTTACTTTGGGGTCTGCTCTGGGGCAGTTTAGATTTCCTTTTCTGTCTTTAGGCTATTTAGCGCTCCGGCTGTGATCGAGGGGTCTAGGGCATCGTAGGAACCCCCCACGGCTACTGCTAGTTGTGTTGATAGGTTCAGGGGTCTGCAATCTGATAGTTGCCAACTCCTCTGGTTTTCTGGACGTAGCTTCTATTTTTGTGTCTGCCTCCTACGGAGACTCAATCATAACAGAATCACCCGCCATACCGCAGATCCTAGGGTACTCAATAGCAGGAAAGAATTGTAAAAAAAAAAAAACGTGTATATTTTTTCCTCTATATCTCTGAGGCCGTAGGGGGAATTTTTTTTTCTCTCAATGGAGATAAAGCAATTGTCTGATCGTGTGGAGCAGCTCACTACGGAAGTGCGGGGAATTTCCGCCTACCTTGCTCATTCACATGCTGCTGAACCAAAGATTCCTACATCTGATGTAGTTTTTGGGGATCGGTCTAAATTTTTGAATTTCAAAAATAATTGTAAATTATTTTTTGCCTTGAAGCCTAACTCGTCAGGGAGCTCCGCGCAGCAGGTTAAAATTGTCATCTCTTTGCTGCGTGGCGATCCCCAGGATTGGGCGTTTTCTTTGAAACCAGATGATCCTATTCTGACTAATGTGAACGCATTTTTTCAGGCCTTGGGGTTGTTGTATGACGAACCTAATGCCATTGATCAGGCTGAAAAGACCCTGCTGGCATTGAACCAGGGTCGTGATTCTGCAGAATTGTACTGTCAAAAATTCCGAAAGTGGGCAGTACTTACTACCTGGAATGATAATGCCTTGGCTGCTCTCTTTCGGAAGGGGTTGTCAGAAGCCGTAAAAGATACTATGGTGGGATTTCCTGTTCCCTCTAGTCTTGACGATTCTATGTCATTAGCCATTCAGGTTGATCGGCGTTTGCGCGAACGCAAAGCTGCACGAGAGGTGTTGCCACCTGTTGAACAAATGTCTGAACCTATGCAATGTGATAGAGTTTTTTCCAGAGAGCAGCGTCAGGAGTTCAGAAGGCGTAATAAGTTGTGTTTTTTCTGTGGAGATGCCTCGCATATTATTTCTGTCTGTCCTAAACGAGAGAAACGCTTTGCACACATGTTTTCTGTTGGTGGTGTTCAACCTAAGTTTCTTCTGGCTATTACTCTGATCTGCTCCCTGTCCACATTTTACGCCAAGGCTTTTGTGGATTTGGGAGCAGCCCTAAACCTAATGGACTTGGATTTTGCTAAACGTTGTAGATTTCCGATGACACCTCTGCAGACGCCTATACCTTTGAGGGGGATTGATGCTACTCCTTTGGCTAAAAATAAACCTCAGTTTTGGACCCAGGTGGTAATACGGGTCGCCCCAGACCATCAAGAAAATTGCAGATTTTTGGTGTTGCATAATCTGCATGATAATCCAGTTTTGGATTGGAAATCTGTGTCTGTGGTGAGTTGGGGTTGTCGGTGTGCCTTTAGTGAGGCTCCGGTGTTTTCCACCTCTCCTCAGTCGCATGATGTTCCTGATTATTTGGCGGACTTTTATGATGTATTTAGTGAGAATGAGTCTGCGTCTCTGCCTCCTCATAGGAGTTATGACTGTGCAATTGAACTGAGCCCAGGGTGTAAATTTCCCAAGGGTCGGCTCTTCAATCTATCTGTACCTGAGCAGGAGGCTATACGATCCTATATTAAGGAGGCGTTGGAGAAGGGTCATATTAGACCATCCTCGTCACCCTTAGGTGCCGGGTTTTTTTTTGTAGCCAAAAAGGATGGATCATTAAGACCTTGTATTGATTATCGTGCCCTCAACAAAATTACTGTTAAATATCAGTATCTGTTACCCCTGATTTCTGATCTATTCTCCAGAGTTAAAGGTGCTTGCTGGTTTACCAAGCTTGACCTCAGGGGGGCGTATAATCTTATTCGCATTAAGCATGGGGATGAATGGAAGACGGCGTTTAATACTCCGGAGGGACATTTTGAGTACCTGGTGATGCCTTTTGGGCTCACTAATGCCCCTTCTGTCTTCCAGTGCTTCATGAACGATATTTTCCGAGATTTTGTCGATAAATTTTTGATTATCTATCTGGATGATATTTTGATCTTCTCCAAGGATTGGGATTCTCATGTGAAACATATTCGGACTGTGTTCCGGATCTTGAGGGAGAATTCCCTGTATGTCAAAGGATCTAAATGCCTTTTTGGAGTACAGAGGATTTCTTTTTTGGGATTTATTTTGTCCCCGTCAACTATTGAAATGGACCCGGCTAAGGTACAGGCCATTTACGATTGGGTTCAGCCCACTTCTTTGAAGGCCCTCCAGAAGTTTTTGGGTTTTGCTAATTTTTATCGGAAATTTATAGCAAAATTTTCTAGTATTGCCAAGCCATTGACTGATTTGACTAAGAAGGGTGCTGATGTGTTAAATTGGTCTCCGGAGGCTGTTTCTTCCTTTCAGGAGCTGAAGCGAAGATTCACCTCCGCCCCGGTTTTGCGGCAACCTGATGTCTCACTTCCGTTCCAGGTAGAGGTGGATGCTTCTGAGATTGGTGCAGGAGCTGTTTTGTCCCAAAAGGATCCTGTAACATCTAAAATGAATCCCTGTGCTTTCTTTTCCCGAAAGTTCTCTCCATCTGAACGTAACTATGATGTGGGGAATCGGGAACTGTTGGCCATGAAATGGGCATTTGAGGACTGGAGACATTGGTTGGAGGGAGCTAAGCATCAAGTCGTGGTCCTCACTGACCACAAGAATTTGATTTACCTAGAGTCGGCTAAGCATTTGAACCCTAGACAGGCTAGGTGGGCCTTGTTTTTTACACGTTTTGATTTTGTGGTTTCTTTTCTTCCTGGAACTAAGAATGTCAAGGCAGACGCCCTCTCTAGGAGCTTCTTTGCTGATTCTCCTGTGGTGACTAAGCCTGCTACCATCTTAGGCGAAGGGGTAGTTCTTTCTGCCATCTCGCCCGATTTGAGACGTGCTCTGGAAGAGTTCCAGGAGGACAAACCTGAGCGTTGTCCCAGTGGAAAGTTGTATGTTCCTGACCAGTGGAAGAAGAGAGTGATGTCTGAAGTTCATTGCTCTGCTTTGGCTGGTCATCCAGGTATTTTTGGTACTAGAGATCTGGAGAGTTGGTCTTTTTGGTGGCCCTCCTTGTCTCGTGATGTCAGGAATTTTGTGCAGTCCTGTGGGACGTGCTCCCGGTCTAAATCGTGTTCTCGCACTAGTGGGTTGTTGATGCCTTTGCCTGTCCCCAAGAGGCCATGGACCCATATTTCAATGGATTTCATCTCTGATATGCCTGTCTCTCAAAGGATGACTGTTATTTGGGTGATTTGTGATAGGTTCTCTAAGATGGTTCATCTTGTACCACTCCCTAAGTTGCTGTCTTCCTCTGAGTTGGTGCCCCTGTTTTTACAACAGGTGGTTCGCTTGCACGGGATTCCTGAGAACATTGTATCTGACAGAGGAGTCCAGTTTGTGTCTAGATTTTGGAGAACTTTCTGTTCCAAGCTGGGAATTCAGTTGTCCTTCTCTGCTTTTCACCCTCAGACCAATGGGCAGACAGAGAGAACAAACCAGACCTTGGAGTCATATTTGAGATGTTTTATTTCTGCTGATCAGGATGATTGGGTTTCATTTTTGCCCTTGGCCGAATTTGCTTCAAATAATAGAGCTAGTTCTGCCACTTTGATGTCACCTTTTTTTTGTAACTTTGGGTTTCATCCTCGATTTTCTTCAGGGCAGGTGGAGCCCTCTGCCTGCCCAGGTGTTGACACTGTGGTGGAGAGAATGCACCAGATCTGGGACCAAGTGGTGGATAAGTTATCTCTCTCCCAGGAAAAGGCCCAGCGGTTTTCCAACCGACATAGGACCATTGGTCCCCAGTTTAAGGTTGGTGATATGGTGTGGTTATCATCAAAAAATATTGCTATGAAGGTGGCTTCTCCTAAGTTTAAGCCTAGATTTATTGGACCTTACAAGATTTTGGAGATTATTAATCCGGTCTCTTTTCGTTTGGCTCTTCCTGTCACATTTAAAATCCATAATGTGTTCCATAAATCTTTGTTGAAGAGGTTTGTTGAACCTGTTGTTCCGGAGGTGGCACCTCCAGACCCTGTATTGGTTGAAGGTAACATGGAATATGAGGTAGAGAAAGTACTGGATTCCCGTCTGGCTAGATGGAGACTCCAGTATTTGGATAAGTGGAAAGGTTATGGTCAGGAGGATAATTCCTGGGTCTCTGCCTCTGATATTCATGCCAAAAGATTGGTGCGTGCCTTTCATCGGGCTCACCCTGATCGCCCTGGTGGCGTGGTTGAGGGTTCGGTGACCCCTCCTCAAGGGGGAGGTACTGTTGTGAGTTCATTTTCCCCTTCACTACTGAGGCCCGAGGAACTCCCTCTTCTGGTAAAGAAAGGTAGTGAGCCTGATTGTCAAACACCTGAGTCTGATGATGATGACTGGCTGAGTGGAGGTACTGACTGGATATAAGGATGCCGATGCCCTTCTGCCCTGTGGGTGATTTCTCTGTGGGATCCTTGGAGACCAGTCTGAATTCCTGCTCCTCTAAAGCTAAGTTTCCTGCTCGGCCTTTTGCATTTGTGCTTAGACTTTGTTTTGCTTTGTTTTTCTGGATTTCTGCCATTCCCTGCTGGGGTGTGCTGAATTCCTTTAGCTCTGTCTTCTGAAAATACCTGAGTGCTGATTTAGTTTTTGAAGCCTGCTTCAGGGTCTTTTTCATATCAGCTTGTTGGCTTATGTCTTTGATAGGGTTTTGGCAGATTGCAGACAGCAACCTTCCTTTCCTGTTCTGTTTAGCTAGCTTGGGCCCCATCGTTTGATCAGCCTATCTTTCTATCTGTGTTAGTGTTTTTTCATCTTGCTTCACCGTCATTATATGTTGGGGGCTGCCTTTTACTTTGGGGTCTGCTCTGGGGCAGTTTAGATTTCCTTTTCTGTCTTTAGGCTATTTAGCGCTCCGGCTGTGATCGAGGGGTCTAGGGCATCGTAGGAACCCCCCATGGCTACTGCTAGTTGTGTTGATAGGTTCAGGGGTCTGCAATCTGATAGTTGCCAACTCCTCTGGTTTTCTGGACGTAGCTTCTATTTTTGTGTCTGCCTCCTATGGTGACTCAATCATAACAGCCATGCACACGGTCAAGCAGTCCAGTGCCAGAGGCAGAAAAGCAACCCCAAAACATCAGGGAACCTCCGCCATGTTTGACTGTAGGGACCGTGTTCTTTTCTTTGAATGCCTCTTTTTTTCTCCTGTAAACTCTATGTTGATGCCTTTGCCCAAAAAGCTCTACTTTTGTCTCATCTGACCAGAGAACATTCTTCCAAAATGTTTTAGGCTTTTTCAGGTAAGTTTTGGCAAACTCCAGCCTGGCTTTTTTATGTCTCGGGGTAAGAAGTGGGGTCTTCCTGGGTCTCCTACCATACAGTCCCTTTTCATTCAGACGCCGACGGATAGTATGGGTTGACACTGTTGTACCCTCGAACTGCAGGGCAGCTTGAACTTGTTTGGATGTTAGTCGAGGTCCTTTATCCAAAATCCGCACATCTTGCGTTGAAATCTCTTGTCAATTTTTCTTTTCCGTCCACATCTAGGGAGGTTAGCCACAGTGCCATGGGCTTTAAACTTCTTGATGACACTGCGCACGGTAGACACAGGAACATTCTGGTCTTTGGAGATGGACTTGTAGCCTTGAGATTGCTCATGCTTCCTCACAATTTGGTTTCTCAAGTCCTCAGACAGTTCTTTGGTCTTCTTTCTTTTCTCCATGCTCATTGTGGTACACACAAGGACACAGGACAGAGGTTGAGTCAACTTTAATCCATGTCAACTGGCTGCAAGTGTGATTAAGTTATTGCCAACACCTGTTAGGTGCCACAGGTAAGTTACAGGTGCTGTTAATTACACAAATTAGAGAAGCATGACATGATTTTTCGAATAGTGCCAAAACTTTTTTCCACACTCTTTTTTATGTTTGGTGTGGAATTATATCCAATTTGGCTTTAGGACAATTCTTTTTGTGTTTTTTCATTTAAGACAAATTAACTGAAGATAATAATACCAAAGAATTTGTGTTTGCAATCATTTTCAGGAAGAAACTGAGTATTATCTGACAGAACTGCAGGGGTGTCAATACTTTTGGCCACAACTGTACATCCAACCATGCAATGACAGTTCAGCTGTAGAGTCCTGCAGCATCCAGAAGATGGCCGCTGTCTGCGATGACGTCATCAGCAGAGGAGGAGAAGCCGGGGAGCAGGAGGAAACAGCAGTCCGTGACAGTAGCTTCCAGGGCAGTGTGCCCAATGAAAATCAGTGCAAAAGAGATCCCAGACCCCCAGTTCACTAGGGGCAAGTCCATGGAAGGTGGCTGAAAGTGTTCCAATGGAGTTTAATCACTTACAAGAAAGCTGCAGGCAGTGGTGACGTCACTGGAGGGGAGGAAGATAGCGCCTGAAGCGGTCCGTGACCGAAGCTTCATCCACGGTGTGCCAGGTATAAATGCCCTCAAAAGGGGGCGAAAACCCCCTGGTTGGGTAGGGGCACACCTAGGGAAGGTCCAGGGAGGTGTTTTGTAGTAATTTGTCACACCACCCGAATAGTGGTGACGTCACAGAAAGGGGAGGGAGATGGCAGATGGAGTGGTCCCTGACAGAATCTTCACCCCTGGTGTGCCAGGTGCAAATACAGTCAAAAGGGGGCAAAAACCCCCCGGTTGGGTAGGGGCACCCCCAAAGAAAGTCCAGGGTAGTGTTCTGTAAAATTTAGTAACACCGCCCGATTAGCGGTGACGTCACTAAAGGAAAAAAAATTGGATCTCCAGCGCTTGCAATGGACTGTGACAGGTTCTGCACAGATGGCGTGCTAAATGCAATCTTGATCAAAAAAGGGCAAAAATCCCCTAAGAGGCCAGGAGCAACCCCAAAAAGTACCCCAGGTGGTGTTATTAATAGGAATTATCACAACGCCCTCAGCAGAGTAAGACAGGTTGCTGGCGTAACCATAGTAAAAACATAGATGTCAGGTAAAATAGGTAAACCTGAAAAAAGCCACTAAAAGCAAAATATTGTTTTAAAAATGTTATAAAACCACACAAATGTATTTAGTAATAAAAAACAAAATGTTTAAAAAGAAATAATTGTAGTCCTGGAGTTTATTTTACCTCAGAAAAAGAGTCTCTCACAGGGGCCAGTCGTTATATGACGCCATTTTAGCAGTCCATCATCTTGAAAACAGGATAATTAATCCTAACAATATCCGATCAAGACAGGAAACATCTAAAAACGGATCACAAAAACTTCTGTAAGCAAATTAAATAGAAATGGAAGCAAAAAGGTGCAAAAAAGTCGCAATATATGTCGAGTTAGAGGGTTACCTCAGGAGCTCGCACGTTTGCGACCTACATCACCTGCGCCTAAGCCACTCCCCCAGATCCCACTTCTTAGGCCATGTGCACACATTGAGCATTTGGTGAGCTTTTTACCTCAGTATGTGTAAGCCCAAACCAGGAGAGGAGCGGTCAGAGGACAAGTATATTAGAAACATTTGCAACCCTTCTGCATTTTTCACCCACTCCTGGTTTTGGCTACTGGGGTAAAAAACTCACCAAATACTGGATGCATGCATGTGGCCTTAGGCTGCATTTCCAGTCATAGCGCCATAAAACATCAACCATGAAAGAAGGCAGGTGGATGTTTAATAGCCTGCCTAGACAGGACCACCGCATTTTCATGTTTAGACGGAGCAAAGTGCTGCCGAGAGCATTGTTAAAGCTTAAAAATCATTTCATGTGATGAACAAGCAATTTGTTTTTTCATTGGGTGATGGGCAGCCTGTTTAGACAGGGCGACACTCGGGACACGAGCGTTCCTAGGAATGCTCATTTCCAGTTATCGGCCATTGTAAGAGGAGCTTCAGACCTTCAGTGATATTACCGTCTGTGATATGTCACAAGACTATAGGGGAATTCCACTTTAAGAATTCCTCTCTATGGCAATTATGAGTCCAAGCCAAACAATGATACACGTTCATGATGGAAATCAACCATGTAAGATAAACATGTTGTTCTTTGCCGCTTTTCTGTGTTTATTGTTTGGGCATGCAAACCGGTTATGTAAACTGCTGACCTTGTAATGTTATCTAAATATGTAAAACATATGTAAAAAAAGGAATAAAACAAACTGCAATTGCAACAATATCACTAATGTAGCCAATGCTTATTCATGCAAACAGGCCTTTTTTCCATCTATAGCGTGCATCAGTTTGCAAACCGTAGAAACCTCCTAATCCGCAGCCTGAAGATTTGCATAACCTGGCAGGAAGCTGAAATTGTACATTGATACATTAGTGAAATGTTATGAATTGAAAGGAAGACGGTGCAGATCTTTTGTTCTTGTCGAGACAGGAAATGTCTTAATTTCCGATGGAATAGAAGTAGATAATCTAATGCATGGCCAGGATAATTGTCTGTTAGTGGATTAGGAGCTGACTGGTCACTTATGCGATTGAAGCTGAATCAAAGGCTCCTTCAATGTAGTATCAGCGTTAATCATTTATACAATAAGAGCACTTGAACATCAGAAGACTTCTGGCAGACTGACATCTCGCAGGGGAGATGGGTTTTTTTTTATTATGGTTACTGAAGATAACATAGGATCAATAAAATCATGCTGCTTTGTAGAGATATTTATAGCGAGTCTCTTTTCTTCTGGACCAAGCAAGACAGGTGACATTCTGTACAAGTTATTCCGATACTGATAAAGTAAGAAATCCGCTGGTCTAAAGGTCTATCCGCTCATTTCTCGTTAATCATTCAGTGTAAACAGGCTGCTTATCACTCAAAGAACGAGCGGTTTTGCTTCATTCATTCAGCGGATTAAATGATCTTTTGGTGTGCACAAAAGATCATCGTATTTGGTGGCGCATCATCCTGTGTAACCAATGCAGCTGAGAACAATAGCAGTCTATGTGTTTATACAGGAAGGGCAGTCTGCCTGTGTAAACAGGCCACTAGGTGACAATCGATCGGTATCATTTACAGTGCGGCGCTTAGAAACCCGATGTTTACCTTGGTTACCAGGCTCCAGCTCACTGATCGCTGGTCTCCCGCCTGCCACACGCAGCGATGCGTGCTGGCCAGCGGGAGACCAACGATCAAAAGGTCGCTGATAAGTGTCACACACAGCGATCTCGCTGGTAAGATCGCTGTTGCATCACAAAACTTGTGACTCAGCAGTGATCTCACTAGCGAGATCGCTGTGTGTGACGGGGGCTTAAGTATCATTTTAATTTTTCTCTCCATTCATTCTTCAGTGTCAGCACTGCGTGTGGGCGGTCATGTGACCACAAGTATGCTATACGCATACTCCCAGCCACATTCCGCATAAACACTTGTATTGAGCGCGTCTGCGCCCATCTAGTCAGAATATGGCTGTGAGTATGCATATAGCATACATGGGGTCACATAACCACATGCTGCCAACACTGGGGAATCGTCACAGGGCACAGTGAACACGATATGAGGATTCAAAAGTCTGCAGTCACATACAGTAACTCAAGACATGTAGGTTAAGACCGTACAACCCCTTTAATGACAGGGGGCACAGTGTATTATAATTCAAATTTAAACAGGTATGATCTACATAATATTAGAAAGTCATAATGTCATATACAGTTGTGCTCAAAAGTTTGCATACCCCAGCAGAATTTTTGCTTTCTTGGCCTTTTTTCAGAGAATATGAATGATAACACCAAACCTTTTTCTCCACTCATGGTTGGTGGTTGGGTGAAGCCATTTATTGTCAAACTACTGTGTTTTCTCTTTTTAAATCATAATGACAACCCAAAACATCCAAATGACCCAGATCAAAAGTTCACATACCCCATTTCTTAATACCGTGTATTGCCTCCTCTAACATCAATGACAGCTTGAAGTATTTTGTGGTAGTTGTGGATGAGGTTCTTTATTTTCTCAGATGGTAAAGCTGCCCACTCTTCTTGGCAAATAGCCTACAGTTCCTGTAAATTCCTGGGCTGTCTAGCATGAACTGTGTGCTTGAGTCGTCTTCAGAGTAGCTCAATGATGTTGAGGTCAGGAGACTGAGATAGCCACTCCAGAACTTTCACTTTGTTCTGCTGTAGCCAATGACAGGTCGACTTGGCCTTGTGTTTTGGATCGTTGTCGTGTTGAAATGTCAAAGTACATCCCATGCGCAGCTTCTGAGCTGATGATTGCAAACTTGCCTCCAGTATTTGCTGATAACGTGCTGCATTCATCTTTCCTTCAACTTTGATCTAGTTTCCTGTGCCTTTGTAGATCAAACATCCCCAAAACATCAGCAATCCACCTCCGTGCTTTATGGTAGGAAAGGTGTTCCTTTCATCATAGGCCTTGTTGACCTCTCTCCAAATGTAATGTTTTGGTTGTGGCCAAAAAGTTCAATTTTGGTTTCATCACTCCAAATTACCTTGTTCCAGAAGTTTTGAGGCTTGTCTTTGTGCTGTTTTGTGTATTGTAGGTGAGATACTTTGTGGCATTTGCACAGTAATGGCTTTCTTCTGGCGACTCAACATGCAGCCCATTTTACTTATTATGCATCTTGCAACAGCCAAACTGCTACTTTTCAGAGAGTCCAGTATTTCAGCTGATGTTTGTTGTGGGTTTTTCTCTGCATCCCGACCAAGTTTCCTGGCAGTTGTGGGCGAAATTTTTGTTGGTCTACCTGACCGTGGTTTTGGTTTTACAGAGCCCCTGATTTTCCATTTGTTAATCATCACAGTTTGAACGCTGCTGACTGGCATTATCAATTGCTTGGCTATCTTTTTGTATCCCTTTCCTGTTTTATACAGTTCAACTGCCTTTTCCCGTAGATCCATTGACAATTCTTTTGCTTTTCCCATGAGTCACAATCCAGAAACGTCAGTGGCTGGATGAAAGATGCAAGAGTCTGTGTGAATCGCAGATACTCACTCAGCTTTTATGCACACACTCTGATTACAAGCAAACAGGTCACAGGTGAGATTGTTACCTTTAGTAGCCATTCAAACCCATTTGTGTCAACTTCTGTGCTTGTTATCAGGCCAAAATCACCAGGGTATGTGACCTTTTGATCAGGGTCATTTGGATGTTTTGTGTTTTCATTATGATTTAAAAAGAGAAACACAGTTGTTTGACAATAAATGGCTTCACCCAACCACTGAGTGGAAAAAAATGTTTGGTGTTATCATTCATATTCTCTGAAAAAAGGCCAAAAAAGCAAAAATTCTGATGTGGTATGTAAACTTTTGAGCACAACTGTAATTAATATAAGTTAAAGGGAACCTGTCATCAGGATTGTGCACAGTAACCTACAGACAGTGCCAGGTTTGCACTGTTACACTGATTAAAATGATACCTGGTTTGAAGAAATCTGTCTTGTGGTTCTTGTTTAGGTCTCTTTCACATGTCCTGATATTTCTGGTACCTGAAAAAACAGTGCCGGAGATATCAGTGTCCGTGTGTGTAAAACTTGTGGCATACGTGTGGCAACCGTGTGCCGTCTGTGTGCCGCATCAGTACTACACGTACTGGCTCCTGGGAAGCAGCAGTACTTTTCTCTCTGTTTCCTGGTGCCAGATGCTGAAGACAGTTCACATAATTTTCCCTTGCTCGAGCTGCAATCAGCGGTAATAAAGGAGTGATGTTGAGAGTTGTACTCAACTGATAATAGTGAGAGCAGGCGGCAGCTAATGGGAGTATTCATTAGCCACCACTTGCGCTATAAATAAATCGGCGTGTGCTCCCCTGTATTTTGATAACCAGCCAGGCACAACAGACAGATGGGGGCTGCAACCCTCAGCTGTCAGCTTCAGCAAGGCTCGTTATCAAGAATAGAGGGGTCTCCACTCAGTTTTTTCAAATTATTTAAATAAATAATTTAAAAAACGGTGTGGGGTCCCCACATTTATGACAACCCGCCTGGCTAAAGCAGACAGCTTGGAGGGCTGGTATTCTCAGGCAAGTAAGGAGCCATGGATATTGGCTACCCAGCCTAAAAATAGCACAGTGGCTCAGTGGTTAGCACTGCAGCCTTGCAGCGCTGGGGTTCTGGGTTCAAATCCCACCAAGGACAACATCTGTAAGGAGTTTTGTATGTTCTCGTGTTTGCGTGGATTTCCTCCGGTTACTCCGCTGACTTCCCCCCACACTCCAAAAACATGCTGATTCTAGATTGTGAGCCTCATTGAGGACAGTCCCAATAATGTTTGTAAAGAGCTGTGGAATTAATGGCGCTATATAAATGAGTAAAATAAATAAATATATAAAATAAAAATAACAGTTTGCAGCCACCCAGAAAAGGCACATCTATTAGATGTGCCAATTTTCCCATTTAGGAAGCTACTGTTAGGGTTTGCTGATCGCACCAAATATAAATTATGAGAAGGTGTGATTGCAACCTGGAGTCCATAGCTAAATAACAATGATGGAGCGATGCTGCGTGCAAGCACCATAAACATACGGAGTTAAAGGTCACTCCGTGTGGACAGAGTGCAAAGTACCTGCTCGGTTGCTTCCTCAGAGTGGTACAATAACAGAGAGCACTCGGAGCTATACCCTGTTAGACGTCACAGAAGTACAGCAAATAATGACACTAGTTAGGGGTCCCTATAGCTACACCCCAAAGACCCATTTATATGCGCCGCTTAAGTCCAGTCAGACAGGACCTTGCTCGTGCACCAATCCAGAACTGCCACATGACCTGAGCAGCTGGCGACCGACAACCATGCTCATGAGGTCACCACCTCATGAGCATGCTCAGTAGAGTGATTTCTGGACTTAGCCTCTGGACTGGAGCGTCTGTTAGCCGCTGCTTATTGCTGGTTACCATAGCTTTGGCTGGCAGGCCAGCAGTAACCAAGCAAACCGCACGGTTCTGAGCAAGACGCTGAGACCGACGTCTTTCCTGAGCAGACCCCACTGTGGTCGGAGCAGAATGGGAGACCACAGAGGCAAACAAGGCTTGGGATCTACCCTGTGCAGCGGGAGAATCCCAGCACATAACAGCTACGGTCAGTGTTTTGATATTTGTATATATAAAAGCTCTCAGGTGTTTTCAATTACAGCAAACTCCTACGTTCCCATTTAAATGTAGGCTTTAGCCTAGGAGAGGATTCACATTAGGCAGGTTCCCAGCAATGAGAGTTGCCTCATAGTGGCTGCCGGGTACACATGAATTGGCCAGTTTATGCGCTAAATATTCTCAGCTATTCTTATTTTCTAGTGCATTAATGCAATTAAGGTTTCATAAAGTGCTACTTTATTTGTTGGTTATTGTTAGCACCACTCCGGAGTCCTGCTCTGACGTGCAAGGTCTTCTGCGTGTCACTTCACTCACCCATGCTGCGGTCGGTTCTTCCCTTCCCCATGCTTTGCATGCTCCCAGCAGAGCTTCCAGCCATGTCCTTAGGGCA
Organism: Dendrobates tinctorius; assembly: GCF_039654945.1. Taxonomy (NCBI): domain Eukaryota; kingdom Metazoa; phylum Chordata; class Amphibia; order Anura; family Dendrobatidae; genus Dendrobates; species Dendrobates tinctorius. The sequence continues at coordinate 30,105,631 of NW_027361908.1, forward strand.
CGCACGTGCACGCTCCCGCCCTCTTAAAGGGCTAGTGTGTGCACTTGCAATTTCCTCCAGCCAATGGCTGAGAGGCATTATATATATTGCTTCCTCCCCACTGGGGATGTGCCTGAGCAAACTTCCTGTTTTGCAGTCTATGTTCTGTAAGGTTGCATGCCAGACCAGGCTGCATTCGTGCAGATCCTGCCTGCTTCACTCTGGTGCAGATCCTGCCTGCTGCACAGATTCTGCCTGCTGCACTCTTGTGCAAATCCTTCCTACTGCACTCTGGTGCAGATCCTGCCTGCTGCACTCTGGTGCAGATCCTGCCTGCACCCTGGTGCCTGCACCCTGGTGCAAATCCTGCCTGCTGCACTCTGGTGCAAATCCTGCCTGCTGCACTCTGGTGCAGATCCTGCCTGCTGCACTCTGTTGCAGATCCTGCCTGCTGCACTCTGGTGCAGACCCTGCCTGCTGCACTCTGGTGCAGACCCTGCCTGCTGCACTCTGATATGAATTCTGCCTGCTGCACTCTGATACAAACTCTGCCTGCTGCTCCATCCAGTCTGTCTTTATGGGTCCAGCTGCTGTGCGACCATTGGTCTGTCCTGTAGTGGCACCTGGCATTTATTGGGAGCCAAGTCAAACCTCACCATCAGAAGCTCTAGTGAACTGTCCGGTGCTCGCATAGTCATGTGGCTCCAGGCTGTCCACGATGCTTGGCACAATGGTTCCACAAACCACGTCTCTGACAGTTATATAAGGAGATGGCTACTCCCAATAAGCACCTGTTCACACCTGATTTCTGTTTGGACAGGACGGTCAGTCTTTTGATAGTTATTAGTGACTAGATGTGTGCCCGATGCTATCGCATCGGGCGGGCAATAACATCACGATGGGGGCAGCTTTGTGGCACTGGGGGTGGCGGCCCACCCACTTCCGTGCAGTCACAACTGGCATTGTTTTGCTGCCTGTGCTGAAGATGGTGTGCGGCGCCACCAGAGGGTGGCTGCACCCAATCTCCAGCACATGCCTCAAGCCACGGTCTTTCCTGCCGGCTGTGACTGCACAGAGGTGGGTGGGCAGGCAGCGGCGGGATCCGGCGCGTGTAGTCAGGCGGTGGGTCCTGGCGGGGCTCCGGCGGTGGCATCCCTCTTATTTCTCCCCCCTCATTACACCCTCTCATTACACCCCCTCATTACACCCTCTCATTATACCCCCTTCATTATACCCCTCTTGTTATATCCCCTTGTTACACCCCTTTCACTGCCTCGTGATCGCAGCGGCGGCCTGGATCCGAGTGGCAGCTGGGATCTGAGCAGCGGCTGGGATCCAAGCAGTGGCCAGGATCCCAGCGGCAGTCAGTATCGCAGTGGCGTTCTGGATCGCAGTGGCAGCCTGGATCTGAGCGGCAGCTGGGATTCAGTGAGCGGAGGTTGGGATCGCAGAGGTGGCCTGGATCTGAGCGGCAGCTGGGGTTCCAGCAGCAGTTGGGATCACAGTAGTGGCCTGGATCCAAGCGGCAGCTGGGATCCCAGCAGCGGTTGGGATCGCAGTGGTGGCCTGAATCCGAGCAGCATCTGAGATCCCAGCGGCTTCGGGCTCGCAGCGGCGACCTGGATCTGAGCATCATCACTTGGGTGTTCCAAAATGGCGGTCGGCGTATTTCCAGTGTGGAGCAGTGGATTGTGGGATTCGGTGACATCAAGATAGAAGTGAATGACAGACAATTTAAGGCAATTATATATATAGATGAGCAAATAGTGAAATATTCGGATTCAGGAGAATCGGCACAAATACTTTCTAATAGCCATGTATTCGTACTGAATAACAGATCCAATGCAAGTTAATGAGAAAGCCAAATATTTTTCTGCTGTACCCAACAAACAGATCTTGGAGCATGGGAAAAATGCTGAAATGGATGGGATAGATAGGTAGATAATTAAAGACAATTTGGCAGCGCTACCAAAAGAGACTGGGTGCAATAAGACCTGTTAGGGCTCATACTCACTTGTGCGAGTCTCTCGCATGAAAATCTGGCACTGCCGCCGGCACTCGGACCGGAGCGAGCGGCTACATGTATTTCTATGTATGAGTATGAGCCCTTAAGGTGATGTACAAACCTCCAAAATATAAAATCAGAAAAAAACAGGCAGCACTCCAAAAAATAAAAGTAAAAAAACGTGGCTCTACTGATCCATTAAGGGTTCAGTATTTTTTGGCGTGCTGCCTGTTTTTTTCTGATTTCCTAGTAGATAACTAGATAGATAGATAATAGATAGACATGGAAATAGATGAAAAGATGGCAAATCACCTGCCACGTACAGTAAAATCATAGCGTGACAGGTTAGAATAGAATAGGTAGAATAGATATAAACACATAGCATACATAGATACATAGATGTCAGTGACACATACATATACTGTATATGCAGCGAAGGAAATAATTATTTGATCCCTTGCTGATTTTGTAAGTTTGCCCATTGACAAAGACATGAACAGTCTATAATTGTAAGGGTAGGCTAAGAAATTATATTACTTTTTATAACCAGTTTAGCATTTGACTACATTTTAATGTCTCAAAAAGCCAAAATGTATAATTATTTATTGAATAAGTATCAACTAAATGATTTAAAAAAAATTACCATATGTGGTAAATCTCCACTTGCGGTGCGGTTTGCAAACAAGCTGGAAGAAGTTTGCATTTTGTTGAACGTCCACAGTACTTACACTTTATGAATTTCCAATGTACACAACATAGGATAGTCCTAATAATAGAGGGATATTTGTTAATGAGCTTCTATTTGTACAGTATATGACGTAGTGTATGAAAAAAAAAGATGAATAATTCCATGGCAGATGCGATGGTGGAATTTCATGGCGGTTCCTGAAATCCTATATATGGCAGTAATAGCTTTTGTTAAAATATTAACAAGAACATTTGTTCCACAGGCATGATATATGTCAAATTAAGGCTTTGTAGCTCGGGTGACATCCGTTGTCATCAGTACTACAACGGATCCGCCATCCGTCCTTTTGGCGGATTATAACTGATGCAAAAAACTGAAGTGTGAAAGAGGCCTAACATGAAATCAGAATAAAGTTTAATGCCTTAAAACATTCTCTCTATCTCATTATTCTGGCATTTGGCAAATATTAATAACTATGGTAATCTTAATTGACCTAAAACGGGAAAGGTTTATTCTGATTTCATGTCAGATATTGAGAAAAACATACACTATATAAAAAGACATATATGTATGTAAACTTCTGGTTTCAACTGCACATATTTCAGCACAACGGCCTTTAATTCAATCGAGAAATGAATGTGTGTCTCATGGTTGACATACAGTGCCTTGCAAAAGTATTCGGCTCCCTGGAACTTTACAACCTTTTCCCACATATCATGCTTCAAACATAAAGATACTAAATTTTAATTTTTGGTGAAGAATTAACAACAAGTGGGACACAATTGTGAAGTTGAACGAAATTTATTGGTTATTTTAATTTTTTGTGGAAATACAAAAACTGAAAAGTAGGACGTGCAATATTATTCGGCCCCTTTAACTTAATACTTTGTTGCGCCACCTTTTGCTGCGATTACAGCTGCAAGTCACTTGGGGTATGTGTGGCGCCCCCAGGGGTATGGTCGCCACAGTGGCTTTGCCTTCCTCCAGGGAAGGGTAATGCCAGGCTTGGAGGCAGTGAAGGGTCTCTCTCACAGTTAACCTATACATGCAACACATTTCCACTCCAGGCCAGCAGGGGGGACTCTGAACCGGGATTAAGGGGAGGAGTGCTGTCTGAGGGCCAATAGGAAGGAGTGGTCAGTTAGTCTGCGAAGGGTGAAGTGTGCAGACGTGTGGAGAGAAGCGGAGGTTGAGCTCAGGAAGTAGAGCTCCCTCACAGTGAGAGCGCATGAACTGGAGCCTGGTCTCCATGGTTGTATGGATACTAACGGTCCTGCAACAAACATCAGAGGAGTAGGAGGCTGTAAATGCCCTACTCCCATCTAAGACTCGGAGGCACAACGGCACGGAGTGAGCCAAGAGAGGAATACGGCTACAGCTGTCTGCCATATGAGGTAGTTCTAAGAGAAAATAAGAGAATTAGGAGGAACTCCAGTGTAACTCAGTACTAGGAGTACTTCATCCAAATAGGCGCTAGGAAGGAGACTGCACAGCCCTTCTGCTGAGAGAGAATCCTGAGCTGCTTCCAGGCTAGCCTGCTCCAGTACCATCTGTAATCAGGACCCTGGACTGCATTTATCAAGTAAAGGTACAGAAATTGCACCCTGCTGTGTCTTTGTCTGCTTCCTACCCTTCCGGCACTGCTACATCCTCGTGCCAGCCACATCTACACTGCCCTGGGACTACAGCTTCACCTGTCGGGAGCTTTTACATCTTTGCTGCACCATATCATCAGTCCCAGTGGATCTGCATGCAGCGTCGGCTTAACATCTCACTTGCCGAACACCACAGGTGGCGTCATGAACTATTCCATTAACTACATTCCACCATTTCCATTCCCCAATTATTTGGGTGCCCAGGGCCACGGACCGGGTCACCGCTGCTGTGACACACCACCCGCTGACACCAGCCCGGTACCGAGTACCCCACAGCCTTGGGAGGGCGACCCATATGTCTCTATCTGTTTTGTACATCTAGAGACTGAAATTCTTGCCCATTCTTCCTTGGCAAACAGCTCGAGCTCAGTGAGGTTTGATGGAGATCATTTGTGAACAGCAGTTTTCAGCTCTTTCTACAGATTCTCGATTGGATTCAGGTCTGGACTTTGACTTGGCCATTCTAACACCTGGATATGTTTATTTGTGAACCATTCCATTGTAGATTTTGCTTTGTTTGGGATCATTGTCTTGTTGGAAGACAAATCTCCATCCCAGTCTCAGGTCTTTTGCAGACTCCAACAGGTTTTCTTCAAGAATGGTCCCGTATTTGACTCCATCCATCTTCCCATCAATTTTAACCATCTTCCCAGTCCCTGCTGAAGAAAAGCAGGCCCAAACCATGATGCTGCCACCACCATGTTTCACAGCGGGGATGGTGTGTTCAGGGAGATGAACTGTGTTGCCTTTATGCCAAACATATCATTTGGCATTGTTGCCAAAAAGTTCGACTTTGGTTTCATCTGACCAGAGCACCTTCTTCCACATGTTTGGTGTGTCTCCCAGGTGGCTTTTTGTAAACTTTAAGCAACACTTTTTATTGATATCTTTGAGAAAAGGCTTTCTTCTTGCCACTCTTCCATAAAGGCCAGATTTGTGCAGTGTACGACTGATTGTTGTCCTATGGACAGACTTTCCCACCTCAGCTGTAGATCTCTGCAGTTCATCCAGAGTGATCATGGGCCTCTTGGCTGCATCTCTGATAAGTTTTCTCCTTGTTTGAGATGAAAGTTTAGAGGGACAGCCGGGTCTTGGTAGATTTGCAGTGGTATGATACTCCTTCCATTTCAATATGATCGCTTGCACAGTGCTCCTTTGGATGTTTAACGTTTTGGAAATCATTTTGTATCCAAATCCAGCTCTAAACTTCTCCACAACAGTATCACGGACCTGCCTGTTGTGTTCCTTGGTCTTCATGATGCTCTCTGTCTATCAAACAGAACCCTGAGACTGTCACAGAGCAGGTGAATTTAATCCACACAGGTGGATTATATTTATCATCATTAGTCATTTAGGGCAAAAATGGATCATTCAGAGATCCACAATGAACTTCTGGAGTGCGTTTGATGCACTGAAAGTAAAGAGGCCGAATAATATTGCACGCCCCACTTTTCAGTTTTTGTATTTCCACAAAAATTTAAAAAAACCAATAAATTTCATTCAACTTCACAATTGTGTCCCACTTGTTGTTGATTCTTCACCAAAAATTAACATTTGGTATCTTTCTGTTTGAAGCATGATATGTGGGAAAAGGTTGAAAAGTTCCAGGGAGCAGAATACTTTCGCAAGGCACTGTATAACACAGACTTCCATATATTAATAGTATAAATGCAATTGTTAGGTATTATAAATTCTTCATAACTTTCTTCTCTAATTCATGTACTTTTTCTTCCAGAGGAAATGCCCCTTCTTCTCCTCTCTCTTATGGAGGTCTGTTATTCAACCACTTCCTAGACCCTTAATTTTTATAATCACTAGTGTTGAGCATTCCGATACCGCAAGTATCGGGTATCGGCCGATACTTGCTGTATCGGAATTCCGATACCGACTTCCGATATTTTTTCAATATCGGAATTCGGCATCGGAATCGGAAGTTCAGTTGATTGACGGCCTGACGTCATCATGATGCGCGGTGTGTGCGCATCATGATGCGCCGTCATTTCGGGCCTTCCGGGGGTCTCTGCCGGCCTGCCGGGGGGCTGTGCCGGCCTGCCGGGGGGCTGTGTGGACTGCCCGGGGTCTGTACCGGCCTGCCGGGGGGCTGTGCCGGCCTGCCGGTGGTCTGTGCACCCTGTGGGGGTCTGTACCGGCCTGCCGGGGGGCTGTGCCGGCCTGCCGGTGGTCTGTGCACCCTGTGGGGGTCTGTACCGGCCTGCCGGGGGGCTGTGCCGGCCTGCCGGGGGGCTGTGCTGATGTCCGGGGGTCTGTGCAAGCATCGTCCGATGGGACTACAAGTCCCATCTGGCGATGCCTGCTACCATGACAGTGATTGACACATTAGCCAATGATGGGACAGTAGTAGTCCCATCATCCGGCTAATGTGTTAAATGTTAAAAAAAAAAAATACTACATACATACTACATGCTACATACATACTACATGCTACATACATACTACATATATACTACATACATACTACATACATGCTACATACATGCTACATACATGCTGCATGCTACATACATACTACATACATACTACATACATACTACATGCATGCTACATGCATGCTACATACATACATGCATGCTACATACATACTACATGCATGCTACATACATACTACATGCATGCTACATACATACTACATGCTACATACATACCACATACATACTACATACATACTACATACTACATATATACTACATGCATGCTACATACATACTACATGCTACATACATACCACATACATGCTACATACATACTACATATATACTACATACATACTACATGCATACTACATGCATACTACATACATACTACATGCATGCTACATACATACTACATGCATGCTACATACATACTACATGCTACATACATACCACATACATACTACATACATACTACATACTACATATATACTACATGCATGCTACATACATACTACATGCTACATACATACTACATGCTACATACATACCACATACATACTACATACATACTACATACATACTACATGCTACATACATACTACATATATACTACATGCATGCTACATACATACTACATGCTACATACATACCACATACATACCACATACATGCTACATACATACTACATGCATACTACATGCATACTACATACATACTACATGCATACTACATACATACTACATGCTACATACATACCACATACATACTACATACATACTACATGCTACATACATACTACATATATACTACATGCATGCTACATACATACTACATGCTACATACATACCACATACATACCACATACATACTACATGCATACTACATGCATACTACATACATACTACATACATACTACATGCATGCTACATACATACTACATGCTACATACATACCACATACATACTACATACATACTACATACATACTACATGCTACATACATACTACATATATACTACATGCATGCTACATACATACTACATGCTACATACATACCACATACATACTACATACATACTACATATATACTACATGCATGCTACATACATACTACATATATACTACATGCATGCTACATACATACTACATATATACTACATGCATGCTACATACATACTGCATGCTACATGCATGCTACATACATACTACATACATACTACATATATACTACATACATACAATACATTCATACAATACATACATAGACATACAGTACATATAACATAGAGTAACATACTTACCAATACTTGTCACATTGTTCCCCGAAGCCATTGTCTTTTCCGGAATAAATATTAACATAACAAACCACAAAAATACTCACCCACGATCCGAAGCAGTCCACGAGTGTGTCCCACGACAATCTTGGGTAGAGAACTGCAGCATCAGATGATGCTGCCGTTCTCTACGGGCTGCAGGAATCCAATGACGGAAGGTAGGTATCCTTCCGCACTGTATTCCTCCGCCACTTAAAAAAAAAAAGTCCCTAGTCTCACTTTATGCCATTGCTGTGTGGGAATTTCCCACACAGCAATGGCATAAAGTGAGACTAGGGACTTTTTTTTTTTAAGTGGCGGAGGAATACAGTGCGGAAGGATACCTACCTTCCGTCATTGGATTCCTGCAGCCCGTAGAGAACGGCAGCATCAGCTGATGCTGCAGTTCTCTACCCAAGATCGTCGTGGGACACACTCGTGGACTGCTTCGGATCGTGGGTGAGTATTTTTGTGGTTTGTTATGTTAATATTTATTCCGGAAAAGACAATGGCTTCGGGGAACAATGTGACAAGTATTGGTAAGTATGTTACTCTATGTTATATGTACTGTATGTCTATATATGTATTGTATGAATGTATTGTATGTATGTAGTATATATGTGGTATGTATGTAGCATGTAGTATGTATGTAGTATGTATGTAGCATGCATGTAGCATGCAGTATGTATGTAGCATGCATGTAGTATATATGTAGTATGTATGTAGCATGCATGTAGTATATATGTATGAATGTATGTAGCATGTAGTATGTATGTAGTATGTATGTGGTATGTATGTAGTATGTATGTAGTATGTATGTAGCATGCATGTAGTATGTATGTAGTATATATGTAGTATGTATGTAGCATGTAGTATGTATGTAGCATGCATGTAGTATATATGTAGTATATATGTAGCATGTAGCATGTATGTAGTATGTATGTGGTATGTATGTAGCATGTAGTATGTATGTAGCATGCATGTAGTATATACGTAGTATGTATGTAGCATGTAGTATGTATGTAGCATGCATGTAGTATATATGTAGTATGTATGTAGCATGTAGTATGTATGTAGCATGCATGTAGTATATATGTAGTATGTATGTAGCATGTAGTATGTATGTAGCATGCATGTAGTATATATGTAGTATGTAGCATGTAGTATGTATGTAGCATGCATGTAGTATATATGTAGTATGTAGCATGTAGTATGTATGTAGCATGCATGTAGCATGTACTATGTATGTAGCATGCATGTAGTATATATGTGTTATGTATGTAGCATGTAGCATGCATGTAGCATGCATGTAGTATGTATGTAGTATGTATGTAGTATATATGTGGTATGTATGTAGCATGTAGTATGTATGTAGCATGTAGTATGTATGTAGCATGCAGTATGTATGTAGCATGCATGTAGTATATATGTAGTATGTATGTAGTATATATGTAGTATGTATGTTGCATGTAGTATTTATGTAGTATGAATGTAGCATGTATGTAGCATGTATGTAGTATGTAGTATGAATGTAGCATGTATGTAGTATGCATGTTGTATGTATGTAGCATGTAATTTTTTTTTTTTTTTTTTTACATTCAACACATTAGCCGGATGATAGGACTATTACTGTCCCATCATTGGCTAATGTGTCAATCACTGTCATGGTAGCAGGCATCGCCCGATGGGACTTGTAGTCCCATTGGACGATGCCTGCACAGACCCCCGAAGCCTGCACAGACCACCGGCAGGCCGGCACAGCCCCCCGGCAGGCCGGCACAGCCCCCCGGAGCCTGCACAGACCACCGGCAGGCCGGCACAGCCCCCCGGCAGGCCGGCACAGCCCCCCGGAGCCTGCACAGACCCCCTGGCAGGCCGGCACAGCCCCCCGAAAGGCCCGTACAGACCCCAGAGAGGCTGTACAAGGGCAGGAAAGGGTTTTTCTTATTCCGATACCGGAAGTCCCATAGACTTGAATGGGACTTCCGGTATCGGAATCGGCGATACCGATACTTTTTTTAAAGATCGGCCGATACCATCCGATACGATACTTTGAAGTATCGGACGGTATCGCTCAACTCTAATAATCACTCTACCTCCCCATTGACTTCCATCTCCTGATGTTCTGCGTGTATGTCTACTCTCCTTTACCAACTGCTGATTTTTAGGCTCATTACTGTTCTGCAATTTTTCTGTCTGACATTTACATTTTCTTGAACTCATTTTCACCTGTGTCTGATCTTTTTCCAATCTCCTAAATGAATTTATAGGAAAATGTATGATAATGATTGCAATATTAAGGAGGCAATAGGAGTAAGACAAAAATGTTTTTTTTTATCAGAATGTATCCATACTCATGATATTGACTTTAAAATTAAGAAATTACAACATCTGGTTTTAATTTTTGTGCAAAGAAGCCTCTCATAGCTGAATGCTCTACGGCTCTGGCAAAAATTAAGAGACCATTGCACAGTTTTATAAAAATCAGCTTCTCTACTTGTCTCACAGTCATTCCATTCCAGTGTCAGTTGAATTCCAACCAGAGTACACCTCATTCTACTTAATGTGCTTCTGATTAGGTGATCACCTGAACCAAATCTTATTTAACGAAGGAAAGTATAAAAAACCCTGCTGTGGTGTTCACAATCCTCTTGCAGTAGGACAAACTGGATGGCAAAACAAGTGCTAGTAATATCCCAAAAGTAATAGGAATGAAAATATAACTTTTAACCATGTAAAAGGAGTTGAAAAGAAAAGTCTTAAGTGAGAAAAAGAAGGGTTCAATTCTGGCTTTACTAGCAGAGGGATACAGTGAGCATCATGTTGCCTCCATCCTTAAAATTTCTAAGACGGCTGTCCATTACAACAAGGTCAAGCAGCAGGCATTGGGGACAGCAAAGCTATAGACTGGCAGAGGGCAAAAACGATTCTCCACTGGCCGGGAAGACCATCATCTTATTTGAATGTCACTCAGCAACCGCAGGATGACATCAATTGACCTACAAAAGGAATGGCAAATGGCAGCTAGGGTGAAGTGCACGGCAAGAACAGTTCATAACAGGCTCCTAGAGGCAGAGCTCAAGTCATGTAAAGTTAGGAAAAAGCCTTTCATCAATGAGAAGCAAAGGAGAGCCTTGCTAAAGTTTGCCAAAGACCATAAGGATTGGAGCATAGAAGACTGGAGTAAGGTAATCTTCTCTGTTGAGTCTAATTTTCAGCTTTCCCCAACACCTGGTCATCTAATGGTTAGACGGAGACCTGGAGAGGCTTCTGCTCAGGCAATGTTCCCCAACTCTGAGGACTGTTTTTTCCAGCTGGACAATGCACCATGCCACATAGCTAGGTCAATCAATGAGTGGTTGAAGGACCATCACATCAAATCCCTGTCATGGTCAGCCCAATATCCAGACCTGAACCCCATTGAAAACCTCTGGAATGTAATCAAGAGGAAGATGGATAGTCACAATCCATCAAACAAATAAGAACTTAAATTTTTGTACCAGGAGTGGCATAAGGCCACCCAAAAGCAGTGTGAAAAACTAGTGGAAAGCATGCCAAGACGCATGAAAGCTATGCTTAAAAATCATGGTTATTCCACAAAATATTGATTTCTGAACTCTTCCTGAGTTAAAACATTAGTATTGTTGTTTCGAAATGATTATGAACTTGTTTTCTTAGCATTATTTGAGGTCTGCAAGCACTGCATGTTTTTTGTTATTTTGACCATTTCTCATTTTCTTAAAATAAATACAAAATTTAGTGCTTGGAAATTCGAAGGCATGTTGCCAGTAGTTTATAGATTAAAAGAGCAATTTACATTTTACTCAAAAAATATACCTACAGTACAAAGAGAAAAATCAGACAAAATGAAAATTTTACAGTGGTCTCTTAATTTTTGCCAGAGCTGTATTTTGCCTGCCAAAAGCAACAGAAACTTGATGGAAAACAGCAGTTTTGGTTTAACCCCTTTCCGACATTGGGCATACATTTACGCTGATGTCGGACTCCCTCCCATGAGTCCTGCGCAGCCCAGCCAGAGGGGACGAGTGGCAGCTATGTTGTCTGCAAGAAGGGCTGGCATGGCGTGGTGGAGTCAGTTTATGGTGTCGGCAGGAAGTGCTTGCATGGCTTGGTGGAGTGACGACTATGGAAAGAGTTGCACTCAGCATGCGGGACTTGGTTGCTGAGAGCTGGACTCAAGCATGCTTGACTTTTTGGGCAGGAGCTGAACTCATCTATGGGACTCTGTTACTGGACTTCTGCAATTGGTGGTGGACTCTGCTCCAAGGCTGCACTATGGTGAAGGATCCAGTTATGGTGATGGATCCGGGTGGAGGAGAAGATGCACACAGGTGGTGGGCTCTGTTGCTAGGAGCGTACACAACAGAGCAAAGCTAAGTGGTGTTTCCCCTGTATTGTCATTTTCCCTCATGTGTGTTTAGTGCAGTGGTGGGATTTGTTTCAGCACCGACCAATTCCCTAGTGAGGGTTTAGGTTCAGGGCGAGCTAGGGTTTTTAGGTTCCTGTGCGTCGCCCGGTGCGGAACCGGCATAGGGAACGTTAGGAGAGCAGGGACACTGGCTCAGGGGAGTACAGGAGGTCTCCACTTCCCTATTCCCTATCGCAGGGCCCACCATTGTCAATGTTACCCAGGTTCTCCTTCATTATTTAAATTCGCCTTACTGGAGGCGGGGTTTCCAGACTATTGTATAAATACGTGTAATACCTAAATTCGCCAGTTGGAGGCGGTGTATCCAGCTGCACGTCTTATTATTTAAATTCGCCCAACTGGAGGCGGTGTATCCACGTGACCGTGACAGCTGGCTTGCTGTGTGTGCCGCTCACTGGTCGGTGCACATAGCAAATCAACAATTCTGCTACATACAGGTGATCTGATCATTGCCTGTATGTAGCACAGCTGATCAGGTTGTGGCAGCTTCTAGTCCCCCATGGAGACTATTGAAGCATGCCAAAAGTAAAAAAATGTTTTTAAAACTGTAAAAAAAATAAACGTTCAAATCACCCCCCATTCAAACAAAAATTAAAAAAATAAAACATTTGGTATCGCCGTGTTCAGAATTGCCCGATCTAGCAATAAAAAAGGATTAACCTGATTGCTAAACGGCGTAGCGAGAGAAAAAGTAAAAACGCCAGAATTACGATTTTTTGGTTGCCGCTTTAAAATGCAAGATCAAAAGCTCGTATCTGCACCAAAATTGTATCATTAAAAATGTCAGCTCGGCACGCAAAAATGAACCCTCACCCAACCCGAGATCACAAAAAATGGAGACGCAACAAGTATCGGATCAGGTATCAGCACTTAGCTAAAAAAAGATCCTAGACATGTTTGGTGTCTATGAACTCGTATTGACCTGGAGAATCATACTGGCAGGTCAGTATTAGCATTTATTGAACCTAGTAAAAAAAAGTCAAACAAAAAACAAGTGTGGGATTGCACTTTTTTTGCAATTTCACCGCACTTTGAATTTTTTTCCCCCTTTTCTAGTACATGACATGGGAAAACCAATGGTATCGTTCAAAAGTACAACTCGTCCCGCAAAAAACAAGCCCTCACATGCAAAAAGGAAAATACCTCCGGGGGTTAAGGTTCCTCGGGCCCACATTGCATCTAAGCAAAATATGTTCACTTATATTTGCATGTTAAATGTTGTCATTACACACACAGAATATATGATAAAGAGATCTAAAAGGTCATCCGATAGACCCTAATAAGTGATTTACTTTGCCTATATGAGAACAACACCAGTAAGCATGATATATTCAGAGGCAAACAGTGCACATTGGCACACAAAAACTTAGAAAGAAAGACTCAAGCTCCACATACACATGAAAAATAGGAGGACAAAGGAACGTATAAAATAGCAAAAATTTATCATCATCATCATCATATATATAACAACATGTCTAAGGCTACTTTCAAACTTCAGGCTTTTAGAATTCGGCGCCCTGCGGCGAAAAATCTGTGTTGCAAAACCGGATGATTTCGGATCCGGCGTCATCCGGTTTTTTGTATAATGGAAGCCTATGGGCGCCGGATCCGGCGTCATCCGGGTTTTGCCAGATCCGGCGTCCGGATCCGGTTTTTCTGTCTGAGCATGCTCAACAATGTATCAACTCATCCTAAAAAGTTGGCAAACAAACCCCACAGAAAAGGTAAAAAAAAACCTGATAGGTAGGACTTCATTCATCCATTGTCCTTCAAGACACCAGAGGAGCCATCCAGTAAGTATCAGACACAGAGATATCGCTAGCAATATCGCTATAACGTCACTAGTTATAGCGATATTGCTAGCGATATCTCTTGGTGTGACATGCCCTTAAGACTTCATTCCTGCTATACATCCATCCGGAGTTGCCAGCTATCCAGTGGGAGTTGCCAGCCATCCTGCCATCCATCCATCAGGTGTTGTCAGCCATTCAGCAGCAGTTGCCAGCCATCCAGCAGGAGTTGCCAGCCACCCATCCTGCCAGCCATTCAGCAGCAGTTGCTAGCCATCCTGCCAGCCATACAGCGGGAGTTGCCAGCCATCCAGTTTCAGAGTGAGTTTCTCTACGCAATGTCCTTTTTTTTGTTTTTCATAATGTTATAGTATTTCAAATAAAGAGCTGTGTAGCTCCTTTTTTATTTTAAAAACAACTGAGCAAACAATATAAATTAAAAAAAAACATTATATTAAAAATTTTCAGAAACCTTGGCATCTGTAGTATTTTTTCACTGTATGTTTTAACCAAGGTAACTTTAATAATTTGGGTTGTGTGTCGCCGGAAACCACCCGTGGTGATTAGTACTGTGGTCTAGATAGGGGTTTCTAGTTTTCATTTTTAAAAACCATGTTGTTACCAAATGGGGAATTCACACATTGGTGGTCGTACATTTTCCAAGTGTTTTTAAATATTTACATCAGTGACCAATATATATTCAGGTGTGGGTAGGGATTTAAAGTGAGTATGAGGGTATTTTAGGTACTATTTGGTTGGTTGAGGGTATTGTTTAGGTTAGTACTGTAAGGAGAAGGAATTATTAAAGGGGGTGGTGTATGGAAATGTTGTTATAAAAATGTTGTAGGGTGGCATAAGTGTATTTTATTTTGGGTGGGCAAGGGTTGAAATCTAAGTACCCACACAAAAAAAATTTACTCAGTCCTGTTTATTTCTTGCATGAAGTTGCCCAGGCCACCTGTGACACCACTGAAACAGACTGTTTATACCCAGACAGTGCAACTCATCATACAAGTATTAAGGCCTAAAAGCTTTAAGCATGCTTTGGGTAGGAGCTAACAAGTGTTTTTACTTGCAGATTGGTTTGCCAGGCTAAGTGGGCCACCGCTGACACCAGGACAACAGGACACCAGGACACAGAGTGCTGACCCAGACCCTGCCACCCATCATGTAAGTATGAAGGCCTGAAAGATTTAACTATGCTTTGTGCAGTAGCTATCAAGTCTTTCAACTTGCAGATACTTTGCCAAAGATGTCTTCTTCTGGGAGCCCTCCCTTACATCATCAGCGAATTGAGGTAAATTTTTTTAGTTTATTTTTTTGTTTTTAAATTTTTGGAACACATAACCCTATATGCATTTTGTTTTAACAGGAAGCTGCAGAAGAGGGTCTTCCAGAAGGAGACGGACGGGGTGGAGAAATACCTGAAGCGGGCTCTCAGAGTGTAAGTATCTTTACATGCATCGCACAAACAAATCATCGTAGCCATCACAGAACACCTAAATCATATGCCAACAACCAATAACATAATGTTACTCTTTTTTTACATTATAGGTTTCCGTTTCTGGTGCTCGACCCAGAGGTCCTCATAGCGCCTCCCAGAGTCGTTGGCGAAATCGTGGCTGCGGTCGCCAGAGAGTAAGTTTTGATATTGCATTTTTCTTTTTGTGTGTGTTTTAAATTTAATGTTGATGATTTAATTTTAATGTTTTTTTTTTTTTTTTTTAACAGGGGGAACAGCGTGCTCCTGACTCTGAGGGTAAGGAGGCAGATATAGATATAGACCTCCTCAGCGACCAAGTCCGAGAGCATGAACCACTCTGGAACATGAGTGACCGCCACCATGCAGATATAATCCTAAACTGACAACTCTGGGAGGAAGTTTGCTAGTCTGTTGTGGTGAATTGGGAGGACCTCCATCCTCGGGGCCAGAATCCAGCACATGAGTATTCACAGTTCAAAAAGTTATGTTGCAGGATGTAATGTGTTGTATCCTAGCCAATTTGCGCTTTCACTTTGCAGGGGAAAAAGTTCAGAAGCGGTGGTGGTCCATCCGGGATCGCTTCAAGAAGAAGTTCAATAAGGAGATGCAGGCTCCGAGTGGATCAGGAGGATGCAGGAGCAAGTACAAATACACATGAGCCCTGTTGTTCCTCAGGTCGACAATGGTGTCCAGAAGGTAAATATTCCTACCACCATTTACTAATTAAAACTGTGTACATGTCTAACCTTTTTTTTCAGACAGGGCTAACTTCTAGCATGATATTAATTCCAAAATATTTTCCTTTATTCAACAGCACCTTCACCAGCACTCGGGGTCCTGAAGTATTGAACCCTTCTGGAGCGATTACACAGGAGACCGCTACCGTGGACCACTTCGCCACAACCGACCCGTCTGCACCTTCCCAGCCTTCCCTCGTGTGTGATCCCCATCCACCAGCGCTGGAGTATCTTTGCAGATTTCGTTACATGAAGCTGCTGGTTACGAGGTAGCTTTCCCTTTACCCCACCCCTCTGACACTGCCTTCTCAATCAATCAATCAATCAAATTTATTATCGCCAAGTACATATTACATATATACAAGGAATTCTTTGTGGCAAAGAGGCAACATAATATATAACAACAGATACAACAAGTAACATCTAACAAGACAGATACAGTATATAGTCTGCACATGACGATTTAATTGTTGAACAGAGAGTGGATAGAAGCTGTTCATATGGCGGTTGGTGCTGCATTTGGGGACTCTGAAGCGACGTTCTGAAGGGAGTAGTTGGAATGAGGAATGTCCCGGGTGAGAGGGATCGGATGAAATTTTCAATGCGTGGGATCGAATACTCTTATCATAAAGATCCTGGATTTTAGGCAGGGGGAACCTATAATTCTCTCTGCTGTTCTGAAAGTCCTTTGTAAGCGGAGTTTGTCATGCGCAGTGGCTCCCCCATACCAGACTATCAGAGAGGAACAAATCACAGATCTGATGACAGCATTAAAGAATAAGATCAGCAGATTCTTAGACAAACCATATCTTTTCAGCTGACGCAGGAAGAACATCCTCTGTTGTGCTTTTCTTATAACAGCATCCACATTTTTCCCCCATTTAAGATCATGAGAGATGATAACACCAAGGAATTTGGTCTCTGTGACCCTAAGAACCACTTCGTCATGGATGTAGATTGGAAGTATCTCATGTTGATCTTTCCTAAAATCCACAACCATCTCAGCAGTTTTTTTAGTGTTGAGTACAAGATTATTGGCTTTACACCAGTCACATATTCTTTCCACCTCACTCCGATACAAGTCTTCAGCATTTCCCCTGATGAGACCAATCAGTGTCATATCATCGGCAAATTTCAAGATTTTTACTGAGTCTGCTGAAGAGATACAATCATTCGTATAGAGAGAAAACTGTAACGGGGACAAAACACACCCCTAAGGTGCCCCGATGTTTGTGACCAAGGTGTCCGAAGTGAATGGTCCAACTTTTACACTCTGTATCCTGGCTGTTAGGAAGTTATAAATCCACAAGCATAAGTTGAGAGGGACTCCAAGAGCTACCATTTTCTTATGAAGTAAATTCGGATCAATGGTATTGAACGCTGAGCTAAAGTCCATGAAAAGAATCCGGACATATGAGTGCAGTTCATCTGTATGATCCAAAATGTACTTCAGTGCCAGATTGACAGTGTCATTTGCCGAACGATTCTCCTTATAGGCAAACTGAAGCGGGTCCCATAACTTCTGCGTGAATTTTATCAGGTGGGACATCATAATTCTTTCGAAGACTTTCATAGTTACAGTCTTCGAAAGAATTATGATTCTCTGAGATGTTCTCTGGAACATCTGTGCGTTCTATGCGGCAGCATCAGAGGGGTCAGGAAAGGACGTATGCACCGGAGTTCTTCCATCTAAATGCATCATTCCAGAACATGTTAAAAATTATGTCAGAACAAATTAGTTCTGGCTTCACTGTTGTTAGTAAAGATATGTTCGATTTGAGCATGCGTCTGGATAGGATGCATTTAGATTCAAGACAATCTCCTCATCATACATTTTTTCGAGTGGTAGTAGAGCACATGGACACGCTATCTCCTGACCAGCAGATGCATGTAATGCAAGCCTGCCAGGTTGCTCTAGCTCAAGAAACATCAAAAGCCCCTCTGCCCACCCCATTCCTTCCTCCTGCACCTGCCCCCCATCCTGCCTCTGTCCTTTCTTCCCCTACTGTACCATAGCAGTTTCATTTCCAGTACCAACCTCCTGCCCCTTACCAGCCTCCTTCCCAACACCAGTTCCCAACCCCTGCCCAACCTGTACTCCCTGCCCACTACCAACAGTCTCCTTCCACCCCCATGTCCCAAGTCCAACCTTCCATCCCCAACACCTCTTTTGTCTCCCAATCCACATCTCAGAGTTTTGTTTCCGCCATGTCTGTTGTTTTCTCTACCCCTACACATACTTTCTCCCCTTGACCTTCTTTCCCCAGCGTACCTTCTCCTCTTGTGTCTGACCCCTCCCCAATTCCAACCACCTTCCATAATCCTAGTGTCGAAGTGGTCCCCGAGAGCCCCTCCAGTAGTATTTCCACCCAAAGTTTCCTTAATGTATGATGGGTTGCAATAAAAAAATGTTTGGACATGGGTTGCAATAAAGATTGGGTTTATGGGTTTACATTGGTTTGCTGAACATCAGTTTTTTTGGTTATATAAACTGTATTAAATAAATTATTTTTTTTTGGATTGAAACAGCTTCAGTGTATTTGATTTATTTAATAATGTAGAAGGTGAAATAATGTGTAAAATGTGGATTACTGGGTAAAAAAAGGTACATACCAACAAAACATGGTCAAATAAAGGTTTAATAGTTGGTAAAAAACGGGACAATACAGGGAGCAAAATACTTGATAATTAAAGGGTTAATACTTGGTACATACTGGTTTTAAAAAAAAAAGTTGGGTTTACTTGCTTTAAAAAAAGGTATATACTTGGTTTAAGACAGAGAAAAAGAAAGTATAATACCTAAATCCAACAAGGCATAACGTAAAAAAAAGGTACAATACTTACAGTTGTGGCCAAAAGTATTGACACCCCTGCAATTCTGTCAGATAATTCTCAGTTTCTTCCTGAAAATGATTGCAACACAAATTCTTTGGTATTATTATCTTCTTTTAATTTGTCTTAAATGAAAAAACACAAAAGAGAATGAAGCAAAAAGCAAAACATTGATCATTTCACACAAAACTCCAAAAATGAGCCAGACAAAAGTATTAGCACCCTCAGCCTAATACTTGGTTGCACAACCTTTAGCCAAAATAACTGTGACCAACCGCTTCCGGTAACCATCAATGAGTTTCTTACAATGCTCTGCTGGAATTTTAGTCCATTCTTCTTTGGCAAACTGCTCCAGGTCCCTGATATTTGAAGGGTGCCTTCTCCAAACTGCCATTTTTAGATCTCTCCACAGGTATTCTATGGGATTCAGGTCTGGACTCATTGCTGGCCACCTTAGAAGTCTCCAGTGCTTTCTCTCAAACCATTTTCTAGTGCTTTTTGAAGTGTGTTTTCGGTCATTGTCCTGCTGGAAGACCCATAACCTCTGAGGGAGACCCAGCTTTCTCACACTGGGCCCTACATTATGCTACAAAATTTGTTGGTAGTCTTCAGACTTCATAATGCCATGCACACGGTCAAGCAGTCCAGTGCCAGAGGCAGCAAAGCAACCCCAAAACATCAGGGAACCTCCGCCATGTTTGACTGTAGGGACCGTATTCTTTTCTTTGAATGCCTCTTTTTTTCTCCTGTAAACTCTATGTTGATGCCTTTGTCCAAAAAGCTCTACTTTTGTCTCATCTGACAAGAGAACATTCTTCCAAAACTTTAGGCTTTTTCAGGTAAGTTTTGGCAAACTCCAGCCTGGCTTTTTTATGTCTCGGGGTAAGAAGTGGGGTCTTCCTGGGTCTCCTACCATACAGTCCTTTTTCATTCAGATGCCGATGGATAGTACGGGTTGACACTGTTGTACCCTCGGACTGCAGGGCAGCTTGAACTTGTTTGGATGTTAGTCGAGGTTGTTTATCCAACATCCGCACAATGTTGCATTGAAATCTCTTGTCAATTTTTCTTTTCCGTCCACATCTAGGGAGGTTAGCCACAGTGCCATGGGCTTTAAACTTCTTGATGACACTGCGCACGGTAGACACAGGAACATTCAGGTCTTTGGAGATGGACTTGTAGCCTTGAGATTGCTCATGCTTCCTCACAATTTGGTTTCACAAGTCCTCAGACAGTTCTTTGGTCTTCTTTCTTTTCTCCATGCTCAATGTGGTACACACAAGGACACAGGACAGAGGTTGAGTCAACTTTAATCCATGTCAACTGGCTGCAAGTGTGATTTAGTTATTGCCAACACCTGTTAGGTGCCACAGGTAAGTTACAGGTGCTGTTAATTACACAAATTAGAGAAGCATCACATGATTTTTCGAACAGTGCCAATACTTTTGTTCACCCTCTTTTTTATATTTGGTGTGGAATTATATCCAATTTGGCTTTAGGACAATTCTTTTTGTGTTTTTTCATTTAAGGCAAATCAGCAGAAAGAGAAAGAATAAAACATAACTTTTAATATTATATAAAAGCTACCAAAAGAAAAAGTACGATTAAAATAAACCACTAAATCGATTGCCACAGACTATACGATAGAGTGTCTGTTTAAACCCCAGATCACCCAAGGTACATACATGTGGCTGATTCCATGTCCAAAAAGTAACATACCTGGACAGACCAATACAAGACAATGTAAATAACAACTACAGTCTTATCATGAACGGTTATTTGAGGGGAGGCATATATAGCCCCTATCATATTTAGCTAAAACAAGTAACTCATTCATGTATAGAGGAGGGGCATCAATAAATCAGAACAGTGGTCCAAAAAAAAAAATGCTCAATAAAGGAAGGATCTCACCCAAATGTCTGGAAGATGCCAATAATCAGATGTCCATCAGAGTTGAGACGAGTCAGGGATAGGGAATAACCCTAATCAAACCCTGTAAGGGCTAACAGACCTGACACCCATAGCTCCCGCCCTAACAAGGGCAGTCCACATCTGACCCTCACAAAAGTAGCCCTGCAATGTCCCTATGCATCCCGCAGGGCTACTTTTGTGAGGGTCAGATGTGGACTGCCCTTGTTAGGGCGGGAACTATGGGTGTCAGGTCTGTTAGCCCTTACAGGGTTTGATTAGGGTTATTCCCTATCCCTGACTCGTCTCAACTCTGATGGACATCTGATTATTGGCATCTTCCAGACATTTGGGTGAGATCCTTCCTTTATTGAGCATTTTTTTTTTTGGACCACTGTTCTGATTTATTGATGCCCCTCCTCTATACATGAATGAGTTACTTGTTTTAGCTAAATATGATAGGGGCTATATATGCCTCCCCTCAAATAACCGTTCATGATAAGACTGTAGTTGTTATTTACATTGTCTTGTATTGGTCTGTCCAGGTATGTTACTTTTTGGACATGGAATCAGCCACATGTATGTACCTTGGGTGATCTGGGGTTTAAACAGACACTCTATCGTATAGTCTGTGGCAATCGATTTAGTGGTTTATTTTAATCGCACTTTTTCGTTTGGTAGCTTTTATATAATATTAAAAGTTATGTTTTATTCTTTCTCTTTCTGCTGATTTGCCATTTATGTTTTGAGAGATTGTGGACTTGTATTCCATTAAGTGCTGTATGTTGTTTTTTTTTTATTCAAGACAAATTAAATGAAGATAATAATACCAAAGAATTTGTGTTTGCAATCATTTTCAGGAAGAAACTGAGTATTATCTGACAGAGTTGCAGGGGTGTCAATACTTTTGCCACAACTGTACATACAAGGTACAGCTTTGATAGTGCAATCTCAAACCATGTCATCCTGCCATTCAACTCTACCTTCAGGTGACATAAAATACTCAGCAAATTTGTCCCTCATTCTGGACACTGCAACAGTACTTCGAACATTAACAGTGCGATAATCGGGAAAGGTGGTTTCTACATAGTAACATAGTTTTGAAGGCTGAAGGAAGACCTTATGTCCATCTAGTTCAGCCTATTTTTAGTGCAGCTGTTCTGCATTGTTGATCCTGGGGAAGGCAAAAAAACCCACAGAGTAGAAGCCAATTTTCTCCATAGGGAAAAAAATTCCTTCCCCTAAGCTGGGTCAACTATCTACCTATAATATTATGCTATTCGTAACCTTCTATACAGTTACTCACAAGAAAAGCATCCATTCCTTTCTTAAATTCATTCAGTGAGTTGGCCATCACCACTTCCTCAGGAAGAGAATTCCAGAGCCTCACTGCTCTTACCATGAAGAACCCTCTTCTATGCTGGTGCAGAAATTGTCTTTCCTCCAAACAAAAAGAATGCCCCCCTGTTCTTGTCACAGTCCTTGGTACAAACAGTTCATTGGAGAGATCTCTGTATTGCCCTCTGATATACTTGTACATATATATTAGGTCTCCCCTAAGTCTTCTCTTTTCTAGAGGAAATAGACCTAATTTTGATAACCTTTCTGGGTATTGTAGTGAACCAACTCCATTTATCATTTTAGTAGCCCGCCTTTGAACCCTTTCAAGTTCAGTAATGTCTTTCTTGAGCACCGGCGTCCAAAATTGCACACAATACTCCAAGTGTGGTCTGACAAGTGATTTGTACAGAGGGAGAATTATGTTTTCATCTCGTTTCCCCAGACCTCTTCTAATGCATCCCATGACCCTATTTGCTTTGGTGGCAGCTGCCTGACACTGGGCACTCCAATTTAGCTTCTTATTGACTTAGATGCCTAAATCTTTTTCCATGTCTGATTTCCCCAGCAGTTTCCCATTTAGTAAGTAATTGTAGCATCTGTTTCTCCTTCCCATGTGCATAACCTTACACTTATCTGTGTTAAACCTCATTTGCCATTTTTCAGCCCAATTCTCCAATTTACTCAAATCTGTCTGTAGTTGCAAACTGTCCTCCTTTGTGTTAACTACCTTACATAGTTTTGTATCATCTGCAAATACTGATATTTTACTGTGTAAGCCTTCCACTAGATCATTAATAAATATATTAAATAGTAGGGGGCCCAATATAGAACCCTGTGGTACCCCACTAGTAGCCCTGGCCCAATCTGAGTATGCACCATTAATAACCACTCTTTGTTTTCTATCACTAAGCCAGCTACCTACCCATCTGCACACATTTTCCCCTAACCCAAGCTTTCTCATCTTACTTACCAATCTTTTATGTGGGACAGTGTCAAATGCTTTAGAGAAGTCGAGATAAATGACATCCAATGATTCTCCTTGGTCCATTTGAGAGCTTACATCCTCATAGAAGCTGATCAGGTTAGTTTGACAGGAGCGATCCTTCATAAGTCCATGTTGATATGGAGTTAAACATTTATTAACATTGAGATATTCCATAATGGTAGCCCTTAGAAACCCTTCAAAAATTTTACCCACAACAGATGTTAAGCTTACCGGCCTATAGTTTCCAGGTTCCCTTTTACTCCCCTTTTTGAATAATGGTACCACATATGCTTGCTGCCAATCAAAAGGAACAGACCCTGTTTCTATAGAGTCTTTAAAAATAAGGAATAGAGGCCTGTCTATCACATTACTTAACTCCCTTAATACCCGAGGGTGAATGCCATCAGGGCCTGGTGATTTGTCAACTTTAATCCTACTAAGACGGTTCTGCACTTCTTCCTGGGTTAGGCAGGTAATATTTAATGGGGAGTTTACATTACTACTCTGCATTTCCCCTGGCAAATCCTTTTCCTGTGTGAACACTGTTGAGAAAAAAGTATTTAAAACATTTGCTTTTCCCACATCACTCTCTATGATTTCACCCTCATTGTTCTTTAAAGGGCCGACACCATCAATTTTACTCATTTTACTGTTTATATAATTAAAGAATAGTTTGGGGGTTTGTTTTACTTTCCTTAGCAATGAGTCTCTCAGTTTCCACTTTTGCTAAATGTATTTGTTTTTTTTTTTTTTTTTTACACATTTTATTTTTTTCTCTATAACTTTTTAACGCTTCTTCATTGCTTTCTTGTTTTAGCTTCTTAAATGCCTTGTTCTTGTTATTTATTGCCCTTTTTACATCCTTATTTAGCCACATTGGTGTTCTCCTGTTCCTAGCTCTTTTATTTCCGTACGGTATGGCTAGCTCGCAGTGGGTGTGTAAAACTGATTTAAATATTTCCCATTTATTTTCTGTGCTCCTATTTTTGAGGACATTGTCCCAATCAATTCGGCGAAGGTCCTCTCTAAGCTGATCAAACTTTGCTTTCCTGAAATTCAGCGTTTTTGTAACCCCCTTCCAGGGCACCTTACTGAAGGACAAGTGGAATTGTATTATATTGTGTTCACTGTTCCCTAGGTGCCCATCGACTCGTACTTCTGTTATTCTATCTGGCCTGTTGCTTAAAATGAAGACCAGAAGGGCTGTCCCTCTAGTTGGGCCCTGCACAAGTTGTGACAGATAATTATCCTTGGTCACTGACAGAAATTGGTTTCCTTTCTGAGATACGCAGGTTTCAGTTTTCCAATCTATGTCGGGGTAGTTGAAGTCCCCCATAATAATCACCTCATTGTGATTTGCTGCTTTGTCTATTTGTTTCAATAATACATTTTCAGTGGTTTCTGTTATATTTGGTGGCTTATAACAAACCCCTATGAGGATTTTATTACTTTTCCCTCCTTGTATCTCCACCCATAGAGATTTCACCTCTTCATTTCCCTCTAGTATATCTTCTCTTAGTGTGGGCATTAAAGTGGACTTTATATATAGACAGACTCCACCCTCTTTCCTTTTTTTACAATCCCTCCTAAACAAATCATATCCTTGCAAGTTAGCCGCCCAGTCATAGCTGTCGTCTAACCATGTCTCAGTTATTCCTACTATGTCGTATTTTTCCTCATACATTACCAACTCCAGATCTTCAATCTTATTGGTCAGGCTTCTTGCGTTGGTCAGCATGCAGGAAAAAAGTTTTGCTTCCTTTTTCTTAGCTTCCTTCTGAGTACCCTGTCTTGGGTCCTCTTTACCACATCTAGTATCCTTGATTAGTTTGTCCTTCTGCTGCATGTTCTTGTCTGCTGTTTTTCCTCCCATCCCCTCTTCTTCTAGTTTAAAGCCCTCCTGATGAGTGTGGCAAGTCTTCTTGTGAATGTGTGTTTCCCAGGTTTTGTGAGGTGTATCCCATTTCTTGCGAGAAGTCCATCGTAGAGGTAATTCACGCCATGGTCCAAGAATCCAAATCCTTGCTGCCTGCACCACCGTCGTAGCCAGTTGTTCACCTCTAGTATCCTATTCCATCTTCTGATGCCATGACCATCGACTGGGAGGATTGATGAGAAAACAACCTGTACGTTCCGTTCCTTTATTTTCTTCCCCAGAATTTCAAAGACTTTGCAGATAGTTGGTAGGTCATTTCTTGCCGTGTCGCTTGTGCCTATATGTATCAGTAGGAAAGGGTAGTCGTCCTTGGATTTGAGGATAGTTGGTATCCTGTTGGCACTTCCTTGATTTTTGCTCCTGGGAGGCAGCATACTTCTCATGCGGTTATGTCCAGCCTGCAGATAGTTGCCTCCGTGCCTCTTAATAATGAGTCGCCCATAACTACCACTCTTCTTTTCTTTCCGGACGCACTGCTTGTTGCTTGTGAGTGTTTTTGAGTGTCATTTGTTTCCGCTTTTGTTGACAGAGTAACTTCTTTTGTTGATAGTGTGTCTTCTCTTGTAGATACGGTATCATCCTGAGCTGTGCCATTTTCGTTCTCCAGCATGAGGGCTTCATATTGGTTGCTAAGCTGTGTGGTTGGTGATGACCACTTGATCCGTTTGCTTCTTTTTGTCACATGGCTCCACTTCAGCCTCTGTATGTGCTCTGAAGCTTTTCTCACTTTCCGTATCCTGAATGGTTGCTTCTGCTTCATCCAAGAAGTCCTCATGTTCTTTAATTACCTTCAATGTTGCTATTCTTTCTTCCAGTCCCTGCACCTTTTCCTCTAAGAGGGCAACAAGTTTGCACTTCTGACAGGTAAAGTTGAGTTTTTGGGCTGGAAGATCCGTAAACATGTAGCATGTGTTGCAGGTGACCATGTGGATTTTCTTTTCTTCCACATTGCTATTGCTGATGCAGTCTATGACTGGTGGAAACTTAAGGCTTAAGGCGACTCTTCTCCTCTTCCCAGAAGGCACCGGAAATATGCAGATGAGCTTCCTGCTTCTCCAATCCCTGGTT
This sequence comes from Dendrobates tinctorius, assembly GCF_039654945.1. Classification (NCBI taxonomy): domain Eukaryota; kingdom Metazoa; phylum Chordata; class Amphibia; order Anura; family Dendrobatidae; genus Dendrobates; species Dendrobates tinctorius. The sequence continues at coordinate 30,132,232 of NW_027361908.1, forward strand.
TTGCTATGTCCTCAAACAGTGAGACCCGGCAAGTCCCAGAGATCGGTCAGCTTAAGGCGACTCTTCTCCTCTTCCCAGAATGCACCAGAAATATGCAGATGAGCTTCCTGCTTCTCCAATCCCTGGTTTTGCTATGTCCTCAAACAGTGAGACCCGGCAAGTCCCAGCGATCGGTCAGCTTAAGCTTCCTGCTTCTCCAATCCCAATTGTCTTCAATGGCAATCTGTTCCTTGGTAATGACAACATTGCGTAGGACCACACATGCTTTGACCACCTCATCCACAGTTTCAGTTTTCAAGTTAATTGCGGTCAACAATACTTTCCATTTTGCAGTCAGAATTCCAAATGTACATTTCACCATCCTCCACGCTCGTGTCAACCGATAATTGAACACTCTTTTGATTGGCGTCAAGTCTCTGCTTGCATATGGCTTGAGCAGGTGTTCCGACAGTTGGAAAGCTTCATCCCTAACGCATACAAATGGCAGTGGTGGCTCAGAAGTTTGAGGTAGCAGTCTTGAAGGTGGAAATTGGAATGTTTTTCCATATAAATTACGTCCCATTGCTGACAGTTTAAAAACTTGGGAGTCATTGGAGCGGCCATAGGCCCCAATATCCACCGCAATGAATTTGTACTTGGTGTCTGCAATGGCCATCAGGACTATGGAAAAATATTTTCTATAGTTAAAAAATTCAGATCCCGATAAAGCTGGTTTTGTGATCCTGATGTGCGTGCCGTCAACTGCACCCAGGCAATTAGGAAACTGACAGATTTTGTAAAATTGGTCAGCTATTTCCAGCCACCTCTCCATTGTGGGCTGTGGGATAAACTCTTCCTGTAGACCGACCCACAATGCACGGCATGTGTGCTTGATGATACCTGATAAGGTTGAAATCCCAATCCTATATTGGTAATGTAGTGAGGAAAGGGATTCGCCAGTTGCAAGGAATCTGTTAAAAAAGGCAAAAACAATAATTAATACAAAATACCAGCAACAACATTACAGTTACAGGAGGAGAAACATTAGCTTTAACAGAAGGAGAAACATTACAGTTATAAGTCTGCTTTCGAGGAGGAAAAATAGAAAATGGCTTACCAGAGAGTCACCATCAAGCGCACTGCCGGTGAGATGGAGAAGCGGCATTAGGTGTCATGTCTCTGGATCAGTTCTCCAACCCGGTTCACCAGAAAGTCAAAGCTTTCCGCTTTCATCCTCACATAATTAGAAAACTTCTCCGGATTTCCTCGCAACTCCAGATATAAAGTGGAAAACACCCCACGTGTCATCCTCAGTACCGTTATAGAGTGAATCCAAATCCGACGTCGGCGAAGATGCATGACACGCTGTCTTTCTCTCTCCTTCTCCATGACAATCATTGCCAAACGATTGGCCTCAAAAGTAAGATCCACATATATCTGCAAGATGTTTGCAATAACAGCTTCCATTTTTCCTCTTGCTCGCCAACAATTTCCAACAACCTATCAAGCAAGGGGTGTAAAACCAATGTATATATAGGTTTCCTGTAGTTTTCCAGTAGCCAATAAAGTTTTTGGGGCGTTTCTAAAAACCGGGTCCGGCAAAAAAAGGGCGAAGTGGGTGGAAAACCGGATGAAAACGTATGCGCTGGATCCAGCTTTTTGCCGGATCCGTAGACCGGATCCGGCAAAAAGCCGGAACCGGCACATGCGGTTTCCGCATTTTATGCCAGATCCGGCAATGCGGCGCAAAAAACCTCAAGTGTGAAAGTAGCCTAAGGCTGAGTTCACACGTGGCGTTTTTTTCGCGTTTCCGCGGCGGTTTTAACTGCACGATTTTGCCGCAAAAACGTGAAAAATAAGCATCCCATGCATTCCTATGGGATTCCGCAATGCTGTGCTAATGCTGCGCTTTTTACCGCGGCAGAATCGCTTTGCGGTAAAAACCGCAGCATGCTCATTAATTTTGTGGAATCGCGGCGATCCCGCACCCATAGGAATGCATTGTTCCGCTTACTTCCCGCATGTGGCTGTGCACACCATGCGGAAAGTAAGCAGAACATTTGCGGATGGTACCCACTGTCCGGAGGAGAGGAGACTGTCCTCCGGGCTTTGGGTACCATATCCCTGTAAAAAATAGAATTTAAAATAAAAAATATTGTTATTCTTACCTTCCGGCGTCCCGCGCAGCCTTCCCGCCTCTCTCCATGCTCTAGTTCCCTGTAATCCTTTGCGAAAATGCCGGCGATGGCGTCTGTTCTCGCGGGATCGCGAAGTCTCGCGGTCATTCGCGCGACGTCATCGCGAATTACCGCGAGACATCGCGATCCCGCGAGTACGGACGTCATCGCGGGCATTTTCGCAAAGGATTACTGGGAACGGCTGCGCGGGACGTCGGAAGGTAAGAATAACACCAGTTTTTATTTTTTTTTTACATTTTATCTTTTACTACTAATGCTGCATAGGCGGCCTCAGTAGTAAAAAGTCGGTCACACTTGTCAAACACTATGTTTGACGAGTGTGACCAACCTGTCAATCAGTTCTCCAAGAGATGCTACAGATCGCTTGGAAAACGCTAGCATTTTGCAAGCTAAATACGCTTGCAAAATGCTAGTTTTTCCGCGGGAAAATCGCGGGAATTTAAAATGCGATTTTCCCGCGGAATGGAATTCCGGAATTCTCGCGGTAATTTCCGCGAGAGTTCCGGTACGTGTGAACTTAGCCTAATAGTGAAAATTCATGCAAAAAATGGCACAGTATAAGATACACAAAGGAGAGGGCGATATTGAGGTTAAGTATCCCAGGCCACAGCGTTAATACAAATGTGATAAATACTTAGGCATGTATGGACCCCATAAAAGTATATATATATGTAATAAAGTGCTAATTGCCCTGAAAAAAACAGGGCATATATACAGTATCAAAATGGGGGCCAGAATAGCCTCTATGTAAACGTCAGTACTGTGCCCAGGATAAGAACCATAGAATAAAGACCCCATAGCTATGGCGTGCCATACCGGTAACAAGTAAAAAAGGTCCTACAGATCCTTATCTGGTGCCCCATACCTGGTTCACACTGGTAAGCGCCATTATTGGGCGGTTCACTTCCGGGACCTTTTTTGCTTGTTAGGCTAAGTGCACACGTACCGGAACTCTCGCGGAAATTACCGCGAGAATTCCGGAATTCCAGTCCGCGGGAAAATCGCATTTTAAATTCCCGCGATTTTCCCGCGGAAAAACTAGCATTTTGCAAGCGTATTTAGCTTGCAAAATGCTAGCGTTTTCCAAGCGATCTGGAGCATCGCTTGGAAAACTGATTGACAGGTTGGTCACACTCGTCAAACATAGTGTTTGACGAGTGTGACCAACTTTTTACTACTGAGGCCGCCTATGCAGCATCAGTAGTAAAAGATAGAGTGTAAAAAAAAATAAAAAATAGTGTTATTCTTACCTTCCGAAGTCCCGCGCATCCGTTCCCAGTAATCCTTTGCGAAAATGCCCGCGATGACGTCAGTTCTCGTGGGATCGCGACATCTCGCTGTAATTCGCGATGACATCGCGCGAATGACCGCGAGACTTTGCGATCCCGCGAGAAGGGACGTCATCGCGAGCATTTTCGCAAAGGACTACTGGGAACGAGAGCGTGAAGAGAAGCGGGAAGGCTGCGCAGGACCCCGGAGGGTGAGAATAACAATATTTTTTATTTTTAAATTCTATTTTTTACAGGGATATGGTTCCCAAAGCCTGGAGGACAGTCTCCTCTCCTCCGGACCATGGGTACCATCCGCAATTGTTCTGCTTACTTTCCGCATGGTGTGCACAGCCACATGCGGGAAATAAGCGGAACAATGCATTTCTATGGGTGCGGGATCGCCGCGATTCCGCAAATTAATGAGCATGCTGCGGTTTTTACCGAGAAGCGATTCCGCCGCAGTAAAAACCGCAGCATTAGCACAGCATTGCGGAATCCCATAGGAATGCATGGGATGCTTATTTTTTGCGTTTTCGCGGCAAAATCGCACGGTTAAAACCGCCGCGGAAACGCGAAAAAAACGCCACGTGTGAACTCAGCCTTACTAGTATGGCATACCATAGCTATGGAGTCTTTTTTCAATGGTTCTTATCCAGGTCACAGTACTGACATTTACATAGAGGCTATTCTGGCCCCCAATTTTGATACTGTATATATGCCCTGTTTTTTTCAGGGCAATTCGCACTTTATTACATATATATATACTTTTTGGGGTTCATACATGCCTAAGTATTTATCACATCTGTATTAACGCTGTGGCCTGGGATGCTTACCCTCACTATCTCCCTCTCCTTTGTGTATCTTATACTCTACCATTTTTTGTATGAAGTTTTCACTATTAGACATGCTATTATATATATGATGATAATAAATTTTTGCTATTTTATACGCTCCTTTGTCCTCTTACTTCGCCTATATGAAGAGTTTATTTTTGAGGCACATTATTGAGTGTAGGTCAAATGAAGGATCCTCCGATAAGCTAGTTAAAATAAAGAATGGGATCTAATCTGTGGATGGCATTTCCAACCTAAAATCAATGTAGCTTTGGGCTGAGTACTGACTTTTCTCAGAATTATCCTTACCCCACAAGTAGGTGTTGCTTTCTCACTAAGCTGCTTGCCTGTTGTCATGTAGCCAATCCTAGGCTTGTGCAGGTTTACATTTTTGTCAATGGTGTCCTTAAACAAATAGAAAAATATTCAGGATTGAGAGTCCTCAGTAGTTGATACCTTTTAATGGCTAACTGAAAAGATGGTAACACATTGCAAGCTTTCGAGACTACTCAGGTCTCTTCATCAGGCTAGACTAATACAAAATCTGAAGTCACATATTTATGCACAATACAGCCTAGAAAAAATGCAATAGATAAGACAAGTGATGTGAAGCAGAACTATCAATATGGGAGAGGGAGAAACATAAATATAAACATTGGACCAGTTCATAGATAAGGAGTCTGGATGTTTTATGGTCCTCTGATTGGGGTCTAGTTCTGTGTTGCCCCGCAAGGTTTTAAAAGGAAATTCCTTAATTGATGTAAAAAGACATAAATCCATGCGACACATTCATTCCAGCACTGAGAGTGTCAAAGTTCGTCATAAATTTGTACTCCCAAACTCGTCTCTCTTTCTGAGATGTGAAGTTACCTTTCAATACCAGTAATTTCATATCCATGCTGCTGTGATCAGGGATACAGAAATGTTTTGCCACAGGTAGATCCATTCTTTTTTCTCTTATTGTGTGACGATGAGCATTCATCCTTGTTCTAAGCTTTTGCCACATCCAAACATCCAGACTCACAATAAACCATACAAAAACGAAACAAAAATTGATTTTCCTGGGAAATATGTTAAGGAACATTCTTTCCAGGGTAATGACTTGTATATAAGGCAAAATAAATAACCAAATACAAATGCTCCTCCACACCTTTGGCTATGTTCACACATAGCATTTTTGATGCGTTTTTGAACTTTAGCTTTGCTTTCAACCAAGACAAATACATTCACTGGGAAATGTCATTTTAACATTTTGCAACCTTAGCTGGCAATGTGGTGTGTGACAAATCTTATTTCATTTATGAAGAATGGACTCTGAAAGTCACAAAGCCTATTTTTATAGGGCCATCAGGCGGCCCTCACTATTCTTAGAGAGCCATCAGCCGGCTATTCTTTGTGGTTACCATTATTAAACAGTGAGTCTCCTACAGTATGCAGTGAGTGGCAGGTCTGCCCAAAATTTGGACGCACCCAAATACCCCTTTGAAGAGACATACAGGAGGGCCTCCTGAAAACAATGTTCCCATTATTAGGAAGTGTGTCTCCCATAGTGTTTGCCTATGCAGTGAATGCAAGGCCTGCCAAAAATTTGGAGGCACTCCAATGCCCCTTGGAAGAGATGTAGCGGAAGGCCTCATAAAAAAAATATTCCCATTTGAAAGGAACGAGTCTTCTATACTTGTAATGCTCATGCACTAAGTGTATGGGCTGACAAACATTTACCCCTGAGGGGTATACATGAACATACTGTATAATTTTTATTTTTACAAGCATCATAAACACCCTTTAAAAATTTTTTGTGGGTATTGCATTACGGACCACAATCACCCTGGTGATATAGTGGTAGAGGATGAGAATGAGGAGAAGAAGGACAACAGCAAATAGACAAAATCAGGAAGCATATACATATGTGTGGGTGTGAAGAGGTGCATGGGAATAGACCTCACAAAAAAAGACATTGAATTTGAGTTTATGTTACGCAGCTATTATTCATTGGTGTTGAGAAGTCTGGCTCAATCCAGCCCTTGTTCATTTTTTTATGAGTCAGCCTGTCAGCATTTTCAGTTAACAAATCAAAAAACTGACCGTCACATCCAAATATGAATTAGGTATGAACAGGTGCCTACCTAGAGTCGACATCTCATATGCAATCAAACAAACAAGGCAGCACACTGCAGCGCTATAGCATGCAAAAATGAAACATGAAAATTGAATTGCATTACTGCACCAGAAATATGAAAAATTGAGAATGCTTAGTGCATAAATTGGCCAATTCATGTGTACCTGGTAGCCATGGTAAGGTGATTCTCGTATACCAGGACCTAATGGGAATTTTTTTAATAATTTCACAACAAGAGCCTTCTGGTACTGCCACATTTTAGTAGACTTGTCTGCCTCGGGAATAAGAGATAGAAAGTTCTCCTTGTAGCATGGGTCTAGAAGTGTCACCAACCAGTAATAACCGTCACCCAAAATTTTGAGAACACTAGGGTCACGGGAAAGGCAGCATAACATAAACTCAGCCATGCATGCCAGACTGCTAACAGGCAAGACATCTGTATCCTCACCAAGAGGACGACTGACCATGCTCTCTTCCTCCTCCTCCCTGTCCTAAGGCCATCCACGCTGAACAGACGTATGACAGTTGTGCAGGTAGTACCGTCTATAGCGCATTAAACTAGCTCCTGTCCTTCATCCTTCTCCTCCTCCCCCTCTTCCTCATTGTCACCCAATCCTCGTTGGGATGAGATGAGACTGGGCTGTGTGTAATCACCCTGTATGGTTTCTTGCTCCATTTCATCGTGCTCAGCTTGCAATGCATCCTCTTTGATTGTGAGCATACAGCATTTCAGAATACAGAGAAGTGGGATGGTGATGCTAATTATGGCATCATCGCCGCTCACCATCTTGGTGGAGTCCTCAAAGTTTTGTAGGATGGTACATATGTCTGACATCCATGTCCACTCCTGAGGTCTTAAGTGTGAAGTCTGAACTGAATACTGACAGCCTTGTTGATGCTGGTAGTTAACAACTGCTCTCTTCTGCTCACAAATACTTCCCAACATCTGCAGTGCAGAGTTCCAACGCATGGGGACATCACACACTAGTCGGTGAGCTGCAAACGCTGCTGAAGCACAGCAAGGGCAATGGAAGCTGTAGCTGACTTTCTAAAATGGGCACACTGGCAGCGTACTTTGACAAGCAGATCTGGCAGCTCGGGTAGGATTTGAGGTTAAGCACATGGCCCAGGCATGGTTCGTGTGTGAGCTTGCCTCGCCTCAGTAACGACCAAGTTCCAGCCATTGTCACACACGACCATGCCTGGCTGTAGGTTCAGCAGTGTCAGCCACAGATCTGCCTGCTCTTTCAGAGCTGTCCACAACTCTGCAGCATTGTGTGGTTTGTCACCTAAGCATATTAGCTTCAGCACAGCCTGTTGCCGCTTGGCTGAGGTAGTGCTGCAGTGCTTCCAGCTTGTGACTGATGTGGTCATTTTGGAGATGGAGGCTGAAGAGGAGGAGGATGAGGTGCAGGAGCTGTAGACTGTGGGGGCAACCCTGATAGACCTAGGGCTCGCAATCCTCAGCATCGGGAGGACGTGTTCCATCCCAAGGTCCGACTGGGTCCCGGCTTCCATTATGTTAACCCAGTGTGCCGTCAGCGAGATGTGCCATCCCTGCCCACAAGCACTTCTCCACATGTCCGTGGTTAGGTGGACTTTCCCAGTAAATTCATTATTGAGGGCACGGCTAATGTTGTGGGACATGTGCTGGCGTAATGCGGGGACGGCACACCGTGAGAAATAGTGGTGACTGGGGATCGAGTACCAAGGGATGACTGTCGCCATCACATTGTGGAAAGCTTCCTTCTCCACGAGCCTAAAAGGCAACATTTAGAGTGCAAGCAATCACGAAATGTGGGAATTTAGTAGTGTGGCCTGTGGGGCTTTGGCTGCGTATTTGCGCTTGCGTTCCACGGATTGGGGTATGGACAACTGAACGCTGCACTGGGACAAGGACATGGACGTGCTTGCTGATGGTGCTAGTTGAGTGTGTGCAATGACAGGTGCAGGGCAGGAGGCATCTTTGCATGCATCATGGACAGGAGGATTGGCTTGCATGCAGCGGAAGAAACAGCGGAAGAAGCAGTGGTGTCACCCGCAGACACTCTTCCTGGACCCTGGAGTTTGACCCACAAAGTCAGGTGCTTTGCTGCCATGTGGCTGATCATGCTGGTGGTGGTCAGGTTGGTAGTTTTGCTATGCTGTGCTGGCAGGTGGTGCAAATGGCCTTTTTGAGGTTATCAGCAGAGTCTTTAAAAAACAACCAGACTCGGGAAGACCTAACAGTTGGACTGGCAACTTCCGTCATGTTGGTGTTACGGGGAACGGTTGCCCGCCTTCTGTCTGTGGCCACCACACTGCTTCTTCCTGCCTGTTGTGGTACTATGCCTCCCTCCCCCTGTGTGCTGCTGTCCTTGCTCTGCATGTCCTCCTGCCAGGTTGGGTCAGATACTATATCATCCACCACCTCGTCTTTCACTTCTGGACCCTGGTCCTCCTCCTGACTTTCTGGCAATTGTGTCTCATCATCGTCCACCTTTTGTGACACTTTCCCTCCATCGCCTTTGTGTGACCTTGGCTGATCAAATATATGGGCATAGCTACATGCGATCTCCTCTTGCCCTGCTTCAAGTGGATTGGGCGAGAGGCCTGAATCTAAAAATGGAAAAGTGAACAGCTCTTCAAAGTGTCCAAGTGTGGGATCAGTTCTTTCCAGCACTTGGCATGGTGAGAGGTAGGAGGATCAGGGTGAACATTATGCGGTCCAGACTCACGGCTACTGAGACTTGACCATGTGGAAGACAAGGTGGTGGTGGTGGCAAAGTGACTGGAAGCATTATCCGCTATCCAACCATCAACCTTTTGACACTGCTCTGGGTTCAATAGTGTTGTGCTGCGGTCCCCTAGTAATTGGAACAGGAAGGTCAGGCGAGAAGATGTGGGTGTTTGTTGTGGCACAATTTCAGCTTGCCCACAGCCTCGTCCTCTGCATGCACCACTATCATCAACATCACGTCCAGTTCCCCATCCCTTGCCACGCGCCTTGCCCATTTTAAATGGAAGACAACATTTTCAACGTTCTCTACAAATGGCTGAAATTGGAGCGAATTTATATGTAATTCGTGTGACGAAAAGCCACAGTTTTAAATAGCTGGCCTGTAGGTAATTATTTTTTATCAGCAAACTGGTGTCAATATCTTTGCTAACACACTGCAATAAAATTTAAATGGAGGTGAGAAATGGCAGAATTTTGAGCGCACATATATGTGATCCGTGTGATGGACAAACCACAGTTTTAAATAGATGGATTTTTAGTGCTGTAATGTGGAAAGGATCTGGCTATATTCTGCAGTGCCAACAAGCAAATTGAGAAGAAAAACGGTGTTCTCTGGATTGCTTTTTAATCAAATAATCAGGATTAAAATTAAAAAAAAAATATTCCTGGCGCCTGATACTTGGGGCTACAGTATATCTAGAAATATCTGGAAAAGCAGCAGCAGACAGAACTAGAATGGATCCTCTTACTATAGGCACTGAAGTCTGCCATATACACTACCTGCCTGCCTAGCACTGATATCTATGCAGCTGGATTAGTCCTTAGAAGGACTGTTAGTTGAGATGGATATGTAGCGCCCTGCGTCTTTGTCACCACAAAAGGGTTGCTTGTGTTTTGTGAGAGTTATGCTTTCTCTGCTAGAGACCTGCAGCTGCACTCAGGGATGATCCAACCAATCAGCAGTGGTTTTGGGCTGTAATTCACGACTCAACTCAGACTAAATGTTATGTCATTTTGTTATGTGCTTATGTTCTTTGTGTAGCCCGAGGATGTGCTACCTTTAACTAGGGGGAATGTGGTGCCCTGCGTCTTTGTCGCCACAAAAGGGTTAAATATGTACTGTTTGCATGTGTTTTGTGAGCAATGGAAGTTATGCTTTCTCTGCTAGAGACCACAACACACACAATTTACCTCACTCCCTTACTTGTCTGAAGCTGAGAGCTTTGCAGACATACCATAACTGGGAGGGGGAGGAGTCGAGAGTTGTTGTTTCAGTGATGAAGAAGGGAAGATGAAGAATGCTCCTGGAAGCCATGATGACATGTGCTCCCTCAGGAGTAAAGCTAATAAGCATCAGGGAATCAGCCCCTAGGCCATCCATGCTTTCAGAGCAGGGTGGAAAGCTGAGAGACTGTGTGAGTTTATACAACCAACAGAAAAGTGTTTTCCCCAGGAAGACTGCCGCAAACTAGGATCAGTGAAGGATTGTGCAAGAAGAAACTCGAGCTTCACACAGGATCCAAGCTGCATGTTGCCAGCAGAGGGAAACACAGTGACTAGTGGTTATACTGGAAAGTTTAGACTCCAGGAAGCCTTGGTCCTAGAAGGGATTAGAGTAGCAGGAAGCTTACACCAAGTCACAGCAGAGTGAAGGATAACTCCCATTCTGCAGAGCAGACTGTAACCTCGTGAGAGTTGTAATATCTCCTCTGAACTGCACCTGAACTACAATAAATGATAAAGTGAATTTCCTTGTCTCCTGCCTTATTACTCCGTGCTTTCTACTTCCATCACAATCTCTGGGGGTCAGCCCTGGTTGGAGAGGGTTAAACATCTGCACTGCCATCACCATCTACTCCCCCAGGGATCATCTGCAGTGCCGGCTATACTAGTCGAACACTCCTACTGTCGTCACGAATCACTACATAAACTTTATCCCTAATCAATACTCCCCTTTTACATGACCGCCTGGGGCCACGGACCGGGTCACTGCCACTGTGACACATCCCTTTAAGACGACCGGCCCGGTACAGAGTATCCCACAGCCTCTGGGGAGCGTCAGATATGTGTATAATATATTGTGATATGCATACACTAACTAAGAAACAAGCAAATCTCTCTCTAGCTCAGCAGCAACTCTCCCTACACTGCCTGATTCCGGAGTAGACTGTGACGAGCATGGCGGTGCCAGGTCTGATATAGACTGGATGACGCTGTGTGGCCGGCCAATCATTGTAATGCCACAAACAACATGGCTGCGGCATTACAGTGTGTGGCAGACAATCGCAGTATGTTCATTGGCTCTCTAAAAAGTGCCAAACATGCAGGGAGGGGACCCGAGCTCCCGCCAAGCAACTCTGGAAATACTCGGCGTGTTCCGAGCATCTCAAACAGTGAGATGCTTGGGTGAGTACCGAGTAGTGAAGAGCATGCTCGCTCATCTCTAATCCCTGCCAGTCATTATTTACTTGTCTTGCTGTGATGACGTCACAAACAATGTGATTGCTGAAGCCAATTGTTTTTACCTGTACATGCAAGCATCATCACTGAGGGCAGCAATTGGTTGAAGTGGTCATGTGGATGTACAACATGTCTTCACTGCAGCAAGGTAAACAGATACAATCAGGGAACACCAAATCATCAGTTCTTGAGCAGCTGAAGATTTAACATGTGAATATTGGTTATTTTTTTATTTTATCGACTGCTACACTAGTTTTAACCCCTTCATGACTGGAGCTTTTTTTGTTTTTGCGTTTTCACTTTTAGCTCCCCTTCTTCCCAGAGCCATAACTTTTTTTATTTTTCTGTCAATATGGCCATGTGAGGGCTTGTTTTTTGTGGGACAAGTTGTACTTTAGAACAGCACCATTGGTTTTAGCATATAATGTACTGGAAAACTGGAAAAAAAATTCAAAGTGCAGTGAAATTGCAAAAAAGTAAAATCCCACACTCCAGTTTGCATCAGCTGCTCAGATATGCACAGAATGTTGCGGGTGCTCGAAATACATGCTCGAGTCCCTGCCCTGCATATTTCATGACTGTTAGACACCCAAAAAAAGCAAGTGGGGATCTGCATTATTTCATGCATACCCAAGCACCTGATGCAAACTCAAGTAGCGAGCACTTGCTCTCGACACCAACTGTCATATCGTCATTTTTTTTTACTTTTGCAAAAAAGAAACAATTCTAACCCTAACACAACCCTAACCCTAGCACAACCTTAACCCCAACTCTAACACAACACTAACCCTAACATACCCCTAACCCTAGCACAGCCTCAGTTCTAACCCTAACCCCAACCGTAACCATAAGCCAAACTGCAAAGAATGGAAAAAATAAAAAAAATTGTTATTTTATCATTATTATCTAACTAAGGGGGTGACAAAGGGGTGTTTTATTTACTATTTTTTAACACAGTGATCAAAAGGAACCAATAGGAAAATTTCATATTGTTGCCAGGCACCGACAGGCAAATCTCGGTGTGCACACTGTACATGCGCTCGCCATTTGTTTTCCGGGACCATGTCGCCTAGCCAGCGGATGGAGCAGGAGGAACCGCGGGATAGCAGAGGCACTGGTGGGTCTCAGGGGGGCATAATTTCTCTCTCCTCTGACATGTATATCATGTCAGAAGAGGCAGAAATCATTGAAACAGCCGGCCCACATTTTTATTTTTATGATCGCCGTTATTCACTGGATCGGACAAAGAAAAGTCCGGCCCTGATCAAGTTCTCTGTGGTCTTAGCTACCCCTGGTAGCGGAGATCCCAGAGATTTTCCAACTCTGGGGGGAGCTGCTGCTTTATTCTTGTTTGCTGTTTTAAAACAGCGATGAGGGAATAAGTACCGTTAGAGCCACCATTTTAATGCGTATTGGTGGTCGCAAAAGGGTTGCATCTATTTAGTGGATACGTCCTAATTCTGAACCTACACACAAATATGAATATTTTTTGCATTATTTTTGTAGGAAAGAATATGAAATATAAATAAAATTCTGAAGAGAATCATCATAAGGCCGGGGTCACACTTGGGAGAAATTCGCACAAGTCTCGTGTCTCAATACCAGGCACTGCCGCTGGCACTCGGACTGGAGCGCTCCGCTGCATAGAAATACATGCAGCCGTACACTCCAGTCCCGAGAGCCGACGGCAGTGCCGGGTATTGAGACGCGATACTTGTGCGAGTTTCTCGAAAGTGTGACCCCGGCCTAAAATGTAAACTTGTCATGCAAAAACCTTTGTTCCTGAAGTTTTAATTACTTAAGACAATAAGAGAGAGGTCCCTGCCCAGTGTGTACAACTCTGGATATAGTTAAATAAATTAATGGGATTTAGGTCTTCTTAAAGAAATTAGCTTTCAAAGCGATCTTAAAACTAGGAATGAAATGTGTAAGTCTACTCTTCCGGTCCAGTAGGTCCCATAAAATGGAATGAGTGTGAGAGATTGTAATAAGTATGGCTAAGAATCATAAGCAAAAACAAAAGAGAACATTTCAGCTCACCCCTGAGATGTAATTCCAAGCACAAGAAGGAGCACGGCTTCCTCACTGCTGCACAGCGTCCAAGGCAATAGGAAAAATAGAAGTGGATCCAGCTCACTCACAGGGCTTATTTAAAAATTAGAAAACTTTTATTGGATGATCCTTAAAAAATTCAAAATGACAAAACAGACATCTCAGATGGCACAGCAATGACAGGGGGTGGTGTATAATAAGATCTGTCTTTTAAATAATCCCTGTGAGTGAACTGGATCCACTTCTATTTTTCTTAAGAATCGTAAGGCATTGGCTGACAGAAGATCTTGAGTAGGTTGATAAACTAAAATGAAAGCTAATGTGCATGACAATACAATATTGTGGAGGGCTTTGTAGACAAGAAGGAGAGTTTTTGACTTGGAGTTTTGAACTTCTACAAGAACCCAATCATGTTTTTCTTTAACTAAGGCTTAGTGTTGAGCGATACCTTCCGATATCGGGAAATATCGGATCGGATTGGATTGGACCGATACCCCAAAAATATCGGATATCGCCGATTACGATACCGGAAACCAATGCAAGTCAATGGGACACAAATATCGGAATGAAAATAAACCCTTACTTTCCTTGTAGGTTAATTCTACATGAAGGAAAACAACTAAGAATAATGTAGAATGTATTGGGGGAGGTGGAGGAGACATTAAAGGCATAGAGGTTTAGCCCAATCAAATGGAATAGCAGGAATTAATTTTTTTTTTAAGACGTTCGGAGTTACAAAGATATTGACTATGTTAAACGGGTTGTCCGGGCTTTTCACATAATCTCAGTGCATATCAGGGCTGCAGAATGCTGACAATAAGTAATTTACCTTCTGTGGCTAGTCTGCACGGTTTCCAAGATATCATCTCTTGCTTCTAAGATAAACGTCTGGGGGGGTGTTCTGGCATTGAAATGAGAACTGGTCGCTTCCTCCTCCCTCACTAGTTTCACTTTCCATAGATCACTGTTCAGCGTGTGTCTGGGGGAGGAGCAGCCGGGTGGTCTGCTCGCAGCCAATCACAGCCATGCCATTAGTTAACATGCCTAACATGCATAACAGTATGTGCCCACACTTCTTAGGATTCCTCATTGGCTGAATAAAATCAAACTGGCTGATTGCATTATGGGAACTTCCGATTCCGGTATTCAATATTCTAAAAGTATCGGAACTCAGTACCAGAACTCCGATACAGCGAATATCGGCCGAAACCCGATACTGCAGTATCGGAATGCTCAACACTACTAAGGCTACATGTAAATGTTTTGATCAGTACCTGGAACCAGCCAAAACAAACACCAAGAGTTTAACAAAGATCAAATATAACTATTAGGCTAAGTACAGACAACCGTGTATTCTCTCATCCGAGAGAATCAAGTCGATTATGCAAATCACAATCTGAATAAACTCTGATCAGAGTTTGATCAGAGTGTGATCACATTGTGATGCAATTCTTTTGGATGAAGAAAAGATGGAGAAAAAATGTTCTCCATCTTCTTCATTCTGTCAGCGTGTGAATATGAGTAAAGGAAAAACAGTGTATGCACAACTTCAAAAGTTGCTCAAGTAGGGCCCCACACCATACATGAATAATAAAGAAAACTTGGCACTCAACTTCTAGAATATTTTTTTGGATTTTTTAATGCAGCCAGAAAATAATAGACGTTTCGGCCTCACTGGCCTTCATCAGTAACTATAAGTGAAAAAAATATATACAGCATATAATTGACAATGAATATATATCAATGAAAATTACAGCAAAAACAAATAAAATGAAGTATATGCAGGATTGGGCAATCTAGAATGACAAGGTAATATCTAGACATAAGGTCATGTCAGAATTGAACAGTCAGATTCGCTTAATGTGGCATGAAACTACCATTACATTGCACAAAAAAAATTAGAGACATACCAGATTGCAGTATAGTAGTTAATCGCATTCAGTGCGATAATAGAAGTGACACCATAGTCTAAAAAGGTAAATAAGTGGAGTTAAGGACATCAGACTAAATATACATAAATTGGAGGGCATAGTGAACAAGATGAAAAAGGAGGCCTACCACTTTAAATGTGCCTGGTCATGCACTAGGCTCTGGGCATGGAACCTGAATCAAATAGTACCTAGTGAAGGAAATAACTAGCCATAAAAATTGGTCCAAAGCAATGAAAGTACAGATTCCGGTATGAAGGGGGTTACAGGCTCACCTGGGTGGGGGTGTCATGCAGACATCAGCGACCCAGAATCCACTGTTGGTCAGCTGTGTGTGAACATGTGGGGGGCTCTGTATAAGCGAGGAAGGGGAGGGACAAACAATTTGCTAGGACCAATGGCAGTCAGTAGGAAGTGAGGGCAGTGAGAGCTTGTGCTCCACATGCGTTCCAGCAGCCATATTGGAGCCCAATAATGAATAAGAGGAGGATTTCCTGTATTCAAAGTGAGGTCTGGGAGGCAGAATGTGTTCCAGCGGCCATCTTAGAAGTGCAGAAGTATTCTGAGGCTCATTACAGCATCCATTAGAGTAGGATAGGTGGTGGCTACTATTCACTATTCAGTGTGGAGAATGGTGATAAATGAAGAGGAGAGTCAGAGGACAAGGATCCAAACGGAACAGATAGTCAATATAGGCGGCTCTGAAAAATGATAAGAGACAATTAGTAATCGGCATGCAATAGAATAATACCAGGAAAATATACAAGATCAGGAAAATAAACAAAATCAGGAAAATATGCAAAATCAGGAAAATATATGGAAAACAGGTAATTGATTAACAGTATGCATTAGACAAATGCTAGTAAATCATAATCGCAGTTTAATCCGCGTGGTCTTAAGGTACCCAACGTGTGAATCCAATAAGCTTCACGCATTGTGAGGGTTTTTATGCGGTCACCTCCTCTCCTAGGTGTTCAATTACCTGGAAACGAAGTTGGGAAATTTTGTGATTATGGGTAATGAAATGATAAGGAATGGGTAACAAGTTTCTGCATCTGATTGTGGACTTGTGCTTAGAAATTCGATCTTTCACAGGTTGGGTGGTTTCACCTACATAAGCAAGTCCACATGGACATTTGATCAAATAAACAACATGTGAGGTATCGCAGGTTGAGAAATCCCTGATTTTGAAGGTTTTGCCTGAGTGTGGGTGGTGAATTACGACACCCTTAATAACACTACTACATTGGTTGCAGTTGAGGCATGGGAAGGTACCAGATTTTGGTTTATGTAAGAACCGTTGGGTAGATGGAGTCGAATTCCTGTGTATGTCTGCTTTAACCATTTTATCCCGTAAGTTGGCCGCCCTTTTAAAACAAGGGAGAAAAGGTTGGTTAAATTTGGCAATATCTGGGTGCGCCTCTTTAAGTAAATGCCATTGTTGACGGATGGAACGGAGTAGTTTGTATGCAAAGGGTTGATAAGTATGTACAAATGGTATATGTTTACTGGAAGTATTATGGGTTCTGGGGGTTTCTTGGTTGGATTTGGTCAATACATGCTCAGGATAGCCCCTCTCACTGAATTTGATATGCATTTCACTGAGACGTGTTGATTGCAAAGTTTCATCTGTTACAATCCTTTTGATCCTCTGGAATTGTGATCTAGGGATTGAATTTTTCATAGCAGGTGGATGTAGACTATTGTGGAGCAGACTGTTGCGGTTGTTTTTTTTTGTTTATATATCCGTGCTAAGATGACCATTGTCATCCTTAATGACCAATGTATCCAAAAAACTGATCTGATTGAGGTCATATGTGACTGTAAAACTAAGACCGGGCCATGAGGAATTAAGTAGGGTGAGAAAATCGCTCAAGGAATCAGCTGAGCCCCCCCCATATGCAAAAGATATCATCAATATAACGTTTCCAGATAAGAACATTCTCTAGAAAAAGAGTATTCTTGTAGATGATAGTGGCCTCAAAATCGGCTATATAGCAATTTGCATACAGGGGGGCTACATTCGAGCCCATTGCTGTTATGAATGAGTCACCGTAGGAGGCAAAAGCAGAAATACAAGCTAAGTCCAGAAAACCAGAGAAGTTGGCAACTATCAGATTGCAGACCCCTGAACCTATCAACACAACTAGCAGTAGCCGTGGGGGGTTCCTACGATGCCCTAGACCCCTCGATCACAGCCGGAGAAATACATAGGCCTAAAGAAAGAAAGGGGAAATCTAAACTGCCCCAGAGCAGACCCCAAAGCAATAGACAGCCCCCAACATATAATGACGGTGAAGCAAGATGAAAATACTAACACAGACAGAAAGATAGACTGAGCAAAGACGGGGCCCCAAAACTACCTAGATAGGAAAGGAAAGGAAGGCTGCTGTCTGCAATCTGCCCAAACCCTATCAAAGACATAAGCCAACCAGCTGATATGAAAAAGGCCCTGAAGCAGCTAGGTGTCATGTCGGACGCTATTCACACCACAGCGTCCGGCAGGCAGAGGTAGTTCCACCTCCGTCCACTATAGCCTCAGTGGCACCGGCTTGAGTTTCTCAGGCTATCGGGGGTTAATCTAGCTGATGTATATATATCCCTTAAAAATGATACTTTATTCATTAAAAACCACAAATGTGGTAAACACCAACGAAGTGACAAAAATAAAGAAAAAGAAAAGTGTTCAAGCAGAAACCACTCTAAGGTGACACCTAAGAGTCCCTGATATGATCCTGAGCTGAAGTCTACCTGTCCGCGGAGGTTGGCACCCTAGGGGGGAACGTTGTGGCGCCCCCGCTCAACGATGACTGTCCCTAGGGGCCCTGGTATACCCTACAGCCGCTAGTGGTCACCTCTACCCGATGATAAAAGGGGACCTCTACTGCTAGACAGAGACCAATCTGCTCTAAAGAGGGCCCTGTGTCCCAAAGAAAAGAAGTTAAAAATAGAGAACACATATGGCATCAGGTGGTGTAATCAAATACTCAATTGCATAATGATGTCACCAATATTGACAATGGGGCATCATATATACACTAATGGGAGTCATAAACCGGACACTTTAGATACACTCCTTATTGCCACAATCTCACAGCTGTACGGTCTCTTCACATAAAGAGAAAAGATATATGTAATGCTGGCAATTTGACCAGTGTAGCACCGGATAAAGGATAGTGTCCCCTTATAAAATCATTTGACATCCCAATAGAAAAATAGCCCAATAGAAAAATAAACACAGAGCTGCCACAGCGATACTCATCTGTGTTCATCACCACCAGCCATCAAATGGTTAACGCCTCAACGCGTTTCGCCTGAGTAGGCTCATCAGGAGGCCCGATAATACAATATCTTGTGTCCCATAACGGTGCAGAAGCCAACCGATGCTCATCAAAGTTCCTCCTTTTAAGCCCGATTTTTCTAACTGCAAGACCACGGGGGTTGTCTATATGGCCATTTGCTCTTGCCCAAAAAATTATATAGGGAAGACAAGGAGAGAATTCAGAAGGAGAGTAGGAGAACATATGGGGGATATTAGAAATCAAAGAGACACCCCACTTGCTAAACACATGTGGATATGTCATAGAGGTGACCCCGGTGAAATTAAATTCTGTATTATAGAAGTTGTGAATGTGAACCCCAGAGGAGGGAATGTGGATAAGAATATTCTGAAGAGAGAGTGTGAATGGATATTCAGGATGGAGTCCTTGGAGCCGAGGGGACTGAATGACCAATTGTCGTTTGCCTGTTTCTTATAAGCCATAATTGAATAGTGTGATCTCCTCTTTTGAGGATATTGACCTTCCAGATTTTGTCTTTTGTTTCCCGTCTATTTGGGATTCCCATGTATTGTCATGGATCATTATATATATATAAATGTTCCCCCTTTTATTGCCCTACGCTAACTCACTCCCCATTGGACTTTGAGCAATTTATAATACCAGTTGATATATACAAAAAAAGTCTTTTGATTATATGTATTTGATAAGAAATACGCATTCTGACGCTTGTTCACACTAGTTAGCGTCAGTTGCGGTTTATTTGTATGTATATTTGAACTATTAATGCACAGTGTATATATAAGACACAACTGTTAAGCTAGTGAAGAGTGCAACTTGGTCATATAAAATATATACATAATGGTGAACTGTGGTATTGTGTGTGGCGCATCCTTTCAAGATGGGGGAGTGTAACATTCTCTGTGAATCACATGTGCGTGCGCTGCACGTCAGACCTGGCAGTATGTTTCATCCGCAGCGATTGGAGAGAGCTGCGAGACTGCCTATTGGTTCTCTAGAAATGACGCTGCGCACGTCAGACCATGTAGTTTGTCTCGGCTCCAGCGATTGGATAGTGCTGGGATACCTGAAGAGACCCGATTGGTTGTCCCTGAGTGACGCTACATGTGGGTCCTGACAGCCAATCGGAACACCTGGGTCTGTCTAGTGCTGCTTGATAATATAGTAGGGACACCGCAATAGGCGCTTAGCGCTGCTATGTCACACGAGTGGGC
Source organism: Dendrobates tinctorius (assembly GCF_039654945.1). Lineage (NCBI taxonomy): Eukaryota > Metazoa > Chordata > Amphibia > Anura > Dendrobatidae > Dendrobates > Dendrobates tinctorius. Next base: position 30,152,304 of record NW_027361908.1, read on the forward strand.
GGAGCATATGCGGTCTTAGCGGCGGGCTTAAAAGGAGGAACTTTGATGAGCATCGGTTGGCTTCTGTACCGTTATGGGACACAAGATATTGTATTATCGGGCCTCCTGATGAGCCTACTCAGGCGAAACGCGTTGAGGCATTAACCATTTGATGGCTGGTGGTGATGAACACAGATGAGTATCGCTGTGGCAGCTCTGTGTTTATTTTTCTATTGGGCTATTTTTCTATTGGGATGTCAATTGATTTTATAAGGGGACACTATCCTTTATCCGGTGCTACACTGGTCAAATTGCCAGCATTATATATATCTTTTCTCTTTATGTGAAGAGACCGTACAGCTGTGAGATTGTGGCAATAAGGAGTGTATCTAAAGTGTCCGGTTTATGACTCCCATTAGTGTATATATGATGCCCCATTGTCAATATTGGTGACATCATTATGCAATTGAGTATTTGATTACACCACCTGATGCCATATGTGTTCTCTATTTTTAACTTCTTTTCTTTGGGACACAGGGCCCTCTTTAGAGCAGATTGGTCTCTGTCTAGCAGTAGAGGTCCCCTTTTATCATCGGGTAGAGGTGACCACTAGCGGCTGTAGGGTATACCAGGGCCCCTAGGGACAGTCATCGTTGAGCGGGGGCGCCACAACTTTCCCCCCTAGGGTGCCAACCTCCGCGGACAGGTAGACTTCAGCTCAGGATCATATCAGGGACTCTTAGGTGTCACCTTAGAGTGGTTTCTGCTTGAACACTTTTCTTTTTCTTTATTTTTGTCACTTCGTTGGTGTTTACCACATTTGTGGTTTTTAATGAATAAAGTATCATTTTTAAGGGATATATATACATGAGATTACATTTGACCCTTTCTAATATTATATGAGAGATTGTTGTTATTCGAATCTGGAATGGCTAGTTTCCTCGCAGGCCCCATTAATTCAGATTTATGGCTAGAAGATGCAAATCAGGCATTCAACATAGCAGGGCCATCTGAGAATGGTACTGGCCCTTTGGCTCTTAAGAATTTGTTTAATGAGGTTTATGGGGGATATAAAGAATTTTTGAAATCTTGGTGGGAGATAAGGACATTGGAGAATTATCTTAAAAATCAGATCATCCCAAGGGGTTTGAGGATAAATATTAATCCCTCCCCCAGAATTGCCTCATCAGATCTTATGAATGTGTGGATTAAGGAATCTATTGAGTCGTCCCTTAGATTCATGCAAATTTTGTTGTCAGAGGAAGAGAAGGTATTTGAGAAGGCTACTGGGGAGTTGAACAAACTGATTGAACGAGTCCTGAAATTTAAAGGGGATCCCGACTTCAATAGAAGGGAGGGGTTATTACAAACCTCTGTTGAGAGATATCAGGCTCTGCTGAAAGAACGTAAGCATCTTCAATTTCATAGGGATCTGAGAGATTTTAATGAAAACCAGGTGTTCAATTATCAGAAAGAAAGACAGTCTGAAGTCTCGTCCTCTGATATTGATACTTCTGATACAGAAAGGACGGAGAGAACACCAGGTGGTCTATATCACTATAGAGAGACAGTGTCGAAACAAAGATGGCAGAGGGGGAGGGGAAGATCTGGGAGAAAGGGAAGAGGACAACACAGGGGAGGAACACAAACACCCACCCCGTTTATAAGTTCCAGTTTGGCATCTGGTCCTGTTCAATCCTCTGCCTTGGCTCCCTCCTCTTCCTTGTTCCCTTTTTTGGAACAAGGTGCGAGGACGGGTTATCAATTAAGAACCCGGTTCAACCAATAAGGGGGCAGATTGTGAATCTTTCCTCGCACATTCTTACCAGGGACGAGCAGAGTGTCCTCTCGAGAGGCCTCAATTTTGTGCCAACAAACAAGTTCAATTGTTTTGAGTGGGTCAAGGATTTAAACCTGTTTTGCAGGAAATTAAAGTGGAAGAAGTTTTTTAGACACAATAGCCGAGAGGCTTGTAAACAACAAGGCCTCAGTGAGGAAGATATTGAAGGGTATGAGGCGCTCCTTGGACTTTTGAATGAAAATAATAGAACCCCTGCTGCTGGAAAGGGTCCCTTTTCCACTTTAAGAAATAAAAGTGAAAAGATGCCACCTCAAGGTGACATGGGGAATATTGATATATTCGCCCGGTTGGTGGAGAGGGACCTTAAGAGATTAACAGCACCAGATTGGGAAAATAATGATAACTTAATGACAAGTGAGCGCTCAGCACTTGAGGCCCTCAAGAAGAATGAGCAAATAGTTGTGAAGCCCTCCGATAAAGGGGGAAATTTGATTATCTTGAATCATAATGAGTATCGTAAAATGTCTTATGCTATTTTGCAAGATGATTCCACTTATGAGGTGCTAAGGGTTAATCCTATGACCACTTATAAGGAAGAACTGACAATCCTTTTGGATACGGCCCTGGGGGATGGTTTAATCTCGAAGGTAGAATTTGATTTTATTCTTCCTAAGTTTCCATTAATAGCCACGTTTTATACATTACCAAAGATACATAAAGGCCTGAACCCTCTAAAGGGGAGACCGATTGTATCAGGGGTGGATTCATTGACACAAAACAGTGGTCTCTATATTGATCAGTTATTACGCCCCTTTGTGGTCTCTATTCCATCATATCTGAGGGACACCTCAGATCTATTACTAAAGCTAGAGGGCGTACATCTGGAAGGAAATGCCTGGTTGGCTTCCATCGATATAGAAGCCCTCTATAGCAATATACCACACGAAGCAGGGATCCGGGGTGTTGGACACTTCCTTAACCAGAGGTCAATAGCATGTAGGGGGCATAACATCTTTTTGACATCTCTCCTACGGTTCATTTTGACCCATAATGCATTCTACTTTGATGGCAAATTCTACCACCAGCTCAGGGGCACTGTGATGGGGTGCCCCTGTGCCCCGTCGTATGCTAATTTGTTCCTGGGCTGGTGGGAGGAGACTATCGTGTTCGGAGGGGAAGAAAAGTGGTGGCACGGAATGATTTCCATGTGGTATAGATTTATAGATGATGTCTTTGTAATATGGACAGGGGAAAAGAATCAATTTGAAGAATTCGTAAAAGAATTGAACCAAAATGATGTGAATCTGAGGTTTACCTCAGAAATTCACAAAACTGAAATACCATTTTTGGATATTAGAATCAAAAAAGATCTGATGGGAGGGATCTCCACAAGCATTTTTCGTAAACCGACGAGCACAAATAGTTTGTTACATTGGCAGAGCAACCATCCAGTCCCTCTCAAGAGAGGAATTCCGAAGGGACAATTCCTCCGACTTAGGAGGAATTGCTCGAGGAATGATCTCTTCCAGAAACAAGCTGGGGATATGTTTTGCCGCTTCAAGGATAAGGGTTACCCTAAACATATTTTAGACACAGCATATGAATTTGCAAATAAAGCAGACAGACAAAAACTGCTGCAGAAACGTGAGATAGGGGACTCTATGGAACAAATAAGGGTCATTGGGACTTTTGATGTCAAACATCAGGAGGTCAGAAAGGTCCTGTCCAAACATTGGGACGTTCTCAGATTGGATCCGGATTTAAAGGATGTGATCGGTGAGCGCCCCAACATTACGTTCAGAAAGGGTAAATCCATCAGAGATATGTTGGTCCATAGTCAGTACAGGAGGCCAGTGGTGAGTGGCACGTGGCTGGATAGGAGACCTTGTGGCTTCTTCAAATGTGGGGATTGCAGTTATTGTAAATATATGAGACCGGGGAAGTCCTTTTGTAGTGCAAGCACTGGCAAGACTTTTTATCAACGAGATTTTTCTAACTGCAAGACCACGGGGGTTGTCTATATGGCCATTTGCTCTTGCCCAAAAAATTATATAGGGAAGACAAGGAGAGAATTCAGAAGGAGAGTAGGAGAACATATGGGGGATATTAGAAATCAAAGAGACACCCCACTTGCTAAACACATGTGGATATGTCATAGAGGTGACCCCGGTGAAATTAAATTCTGTATTATAGAAGTTGTGAATGTGAACCCCAGAGGAGGGAATGTGGATAAGAATATTCTGAAGAGAGAGTGTGAATGGATATTCAGGATGGAGTCCTTGGAGCCGAGGGGACTGAATGACCAATTGTCGTTTGCCTGTTTCTTATAAGCCATAATTGAATAGTGTGATCTCCTCTTTTGAGGGTATTGACCTTCCAGATTTTGTCTTTTGTTTCCCGTCTATTTGGGATTCCCATGTATTGTCATGGATCATTATATATATATAAATGTTCCCCCTTTTATTGCCCTACGCTAACTCACTCCCCATTGGACTTTGAGCAATTTATAATACCAGTTGATATATACAAAAAAAGTCTTTTGATTATATGTATTTGATAAGAAATACGCATTCTGACGCTTGTTCACACTAGTTAGCATCAGTTGCGGTTTATTTGTATGTATATTTGAACTATTAATGCACAGTGTATATATAAGACACAACTGTTAAGCTAGTGAAGAGTGCAACTTGGTCATATAAAATATATATACATAATGGTGAACTGTGGTATTGTGTGTGGCGCATCCTTTCAAGATGGGGGAGTGTAACATTCTCTGTGAATCACATGTGCGTGCGCTGCACGTCAGACCTGGCAGTATGTTTCATCCGCAGCGATTGGAGAGAGCTGCGAGACTGCCTATTGGTTCTCTAGAAGTGACGCTGCGCACGTCAGACCATGTAGTTTGTCTCGGCTCCAGCGATTGGATAGTGCTGGGATACCTGAAGAGACCCGATTGGTTGTCCCTGAGTGACGCTACATGTGGGTCCTGACAGCCAATCGGAACACCTGGGTCTGTCTAGTGCTGCTTGATAATATAGTAGGGACACCGCAATAGGTGCTTAGCGCTGCTATGTCACACGAGTGGGCGGAGCATATGCGGTCTTAGAGGCGGGCTTAAAAGGAGGAACTTTGATGAGCATCGGTTGGCTTCTGCACCGTTATGGGACACAAGATATTGTATTATCGGGCCTCCTGATGAGGCTACTCAGGCGAAACGCGTTGAGGCGTTAACCATTTGATGGCTGGTGGTGATGAACACAGATGAGTATCGCTGTGGCAGCTCTGTGTTTATTTTTCTATTGGGCTATTTTTCTATTGGGATGTCAATTGATTTTATAAGGGGACACTATCCTTTATCCGGTGCTACACTGGTCAAATTGCCAGCATTATATATATCTTTTCTCTTTATGTGAAGAGACCATACAGCTGTGAGATTGTGGCAATAAGGAGTGTATCTAAAGTGTCCGGTTTATGACTCCCATTAGTGTATATATGATGCCCCATTGTCAATATTGGTGACATCATTATGCAATTGAGTATTTGATTACACCACCTGATGCCATATGTGTTCTCTATTTTTAACTTCTTTTCTTTGGGACACAGGGCCCTCTTTAGAGCAGATTGGTCTCTGTCTAGCAGTAGAGGTCCCCTTTTATCATCGGGTAGAGGTGACCACTAGCGGCTGTAGGGTATACCAGGGCCCCTAGGGACAGTCATCGTTGAGCGGGGGCGCCACAACGTTCCCCCCTAGGGTGCCAACCTCTGCGGACAGGTAGACTTCAGCTCAGGATCATATCAGGGACTCTTAGGTGTCACCTTAGAGTGGTTTCTGCTTGAACACTTTTCTTTTTCTTTATTTTTGTCACTTCGTTGGTGTTTACCACATTTGTGGTTTTTAATGAATAAAGTATCATTTTTAAGGGATATATATACATGAGATTACATTTGACCCTTTCTAATATTAGAGAGATTGTTAATCTAGCTGAAGATCAGGTTGGATGTTTGGTCACGCCCACGGTCTTTAAATAGTCGTGCTGGCCTATGGGCGTCGCCGATTATAGCTTGTGTGTCATACCAAGTGGTTCCGGTCTGGAGTGGAGGTGTTGGAGAGAGAGAGAGAGATTCATATCTGGTGTCGTATGATCCATTGTTACCTTCTCGCCTTCCCATATTTGTGTTTTGTTGTGCCCTGTTCACATTACTGTATAGTCCTGTGTGTATGCGGCGCGGTGCAGTTTAAGTTCTCCCTGTCTGTCTTTATTGTTTGGGGCATTGGTGGTTTGTCTCCTCACTGGGTGGAGGGTGGAGGGTTAAGCTTAGGGCTGAGCAGGAGATAAGGAAAGGGTGGAGGCTCAGGCATTTGCACCTTCAGCAAAGACCCTGGGTTGAGGGTCAGACAGGGTTTCCCCTAGTTAAAGGGACATCACAGGGGCCCCGGGTATTTCTGCCTTAGTTGACCTAAGCCCCGCGTGACATTATAATCGGCCCACATTTTTCAGGAGTCCATGGATCCCATGGATTCCATAACCCGCCAGTTGGCGGCGCTGTCCTTACAGGTCTCAGAGTTGAAAGGGGCAGTTCAGCAGCAGGGCCTGGTAGTAGCGAAGGTGCAAACGGCATCTGCAGGTGTCGGTGCAGAGCCAAAGATCCCGCTGCCAGAACAATTCTCAGGGGAACGCAGCAAATTTGTCATATTTCGGGAGGCCTGCAAGTTATACTTCCGTATGCGCCCGGTCTCCTTAGGTAATGAGGCTCAGCGGGTGGGCCTGGTGTTATCATTACTGAGTGGGGACCCCCAAGCATGGGCATTTTCCTTACCAGCTGACTCTGCTACATTTCATTCTGTCGATAATGTTTTTTCTGCTCTCGGGCTCATTTATGATGATCCCGACAGATTAGCTCTAGCAGAATCTAAAATCCGTGCCCTCCGTCAGGGGGAACGTATGGCGGAAGACTATTGCTCCGAATTTCGCCGTTGGGCAGTAGACACACAGTGGAACGACCCAGCGCTGCGGAGTCAGTTTATTCATGGGGTTTCAGGAAGAGTTAAACAGGCCCTCCTGATGTATGAGACTCCTGCATCGTTGGAGTCTGCCATGAGTTTGGTTATACGTATTGATCGCCGTTTGCGTCAGGGGCACAGGAGACGCTACCCCTGGGGGAAAGCAGGGGTGCAAGTGTGGTTGCTGCAGGTGAGCCCACTGAACCTATGCAAATTGCGGGGGTGTCACAGGTTAAGCGTCACGTCCCTGGGTTCACGAAGCCCGGAGCATGTTTTTACTGTGGTAAAAGGAATCATTATGTGAACGCTTGTCCTGTGCTACCGAAGAAGGTCACACCGGCGGAAAACTACTAAGCTCAGTGGGTATGGAGGAGACCCAACTGAGCGTATGCATATCCTCCATGATGGTATCTCAATGTATGCTCCCTGCCAAGGTTATTATCGCGGGCAGAGAGCTACCAATATCAGTGTTTGTGGATAGCGGTTCCGCCACCAATCTCATAGATGAGGAGTTTGCATGCACTGCCGGGTTTAAGATCGAAAAACTCCCTCATCCTATTCAGGTAGTTACCATTAATGCCGCTCCCCTCCCTCAGGGGGAGATTACGGAGTTTGTGGCTGAGGTGAAACTCCACATTGGGGTCCTACATTCGGAGTGGGTTACATGTAGGGTCCTCCGTAATCTCCCAGCACAGATGGTCTTGGGTTTTCCATGGTTGTCCAGGCACAACCCAGTGATTGATTGGAAAACTCAGGACATAGTCCAATGGAGTGGTTTTTGCCAGGACAATTGCTTGGCCACATGTGTGTCCGCCGTGACGCCCAGCCTTCCGGAGGCTTTGCAGGATTTCGCGGATGTTTTCTCTGAGAAGGGTTGCTCAGAACTGCCTCCACATAGAGCCTATGACTGTGCGATTAGGTTAAAACCCGGGGCCAAATTACCTAAGGCCAGGATGTTTAATATTTCTGGTCCAGAGAGACAAGCTCTGAAAGACTACATTGCGGAGAGTCTGAGCAAAGGACACATCCGGCCTTCGTCCTCGCCTGTAGCAGCGGGGTTTTTCTTCATTAAGAAGAAAGATGGGGGGTTACGGCCGTGTCTGGATTTCCGGGAGTTAAACCAGATTACGATCCGTGATCCATACCCGATGCCTTTGATCCCTGATTTGTTCAACCAGGTGGCGGGGGCAAAGTGGTTTTCCAAGCTTGACCTCAGGGGGGCGTATAACCTCATAAGGGTCCGTCAGGGGGATGAGTGGAAGACGGCCTTTAACACTCCTGAGGGTCATTTTGAGAGCCTGGTTATGCCATTTGGGTTGACAACCTCGCCTGCTGTTTTCCAACATTTTATTAATGATGTATTTGCTCATGTCCTGGGGAAATTTGTGATTGTATACCTGGATGATATCCTCATTTATTCGAGCGACCGGGACACTCATTTAGAGCATGTCAGGCAGGTGTTACAGTTGCTCCGTGAGAATAAGCTCTATGCTAAGCTGGAAAAAATGCTTATTTTTTGTTCAGGAGTTGCCTTTTTTGGGATATATTGTGTCCGCCGCAGGGTTTAAAATGGACACCGCTAAGGTGCAAGCGGTGCTACAATGGGAAAGGCCTGATAATCTGAAAGCGCTCCAGCGGTTCCTTGGGTTTGCTAATTATTATAGGAAATTTATAAAACACTTTTCTACTATAGCCAAACCGCTCACGGACATGACAAAAAAAGGTACCGACCTGACTAGCTGGTCTGAGGTGGCGATACGTGCATTTGAGCGTCTGAAGAACAGTTTTGCTTCAGCCCCCATTCTGGTGCAACCGGACGTGTCTAAACCTTTTGTGGTGGAGGTTGATGCGTCTGAGGTGGGAGTGGGGGCAGTACTGTCACAGGGCTCATCTTTGAGCGATATGCATCCATGCGCCTACTTCTCCAAGAAGCTTTCGCCGGCCGAACGGAATTATGATATCGGCAACAGGGAGTTGTTGGCCATCAAATTGGCTTTTGAGGAATGGCGACACTTCTTGGAGGGGGCGGCTCACCAGGTCATAGTCATCACCGACCATAAGAACCTGCTCTATCTGGAGTCGGCCAAGCGTCTGTCTCCTAGGCAGGCTCGCTGGGCATTGTTCTTTACACGTTTCAATTTTCTGGTGACTCAGGCTACTTTCACACATCAGGTTTTCGGCGTCAGGCGCGATCCGGCGTCGTGCCGGAATGCCGGATCCGGCAAATGTTTTGTAAAACCTGATGTGCCGGATCCGGTTTTCTGCCGGATCCGTCTTGTTCTTGACAGACAAAACCGGATCCGTCTCATCCGGTTCATCCGTTTTTCTATCCGTTTTTTCAACGGATTACGCCGGATCCGGTTTTTAAAATTGACCCTTGTGGCCCCTCAAGGCAGAGTACACTGGCAGGATGACAGAGTGTGAAAGATTTGTGCCCTAACCAAACTTGTGTACCTTCTGGACCAACAGTATATACCTTTGCCAACCAAAGTTGGCTATCTTGTCATGGTCTTACTATTTTTAGCTTTAGGCCACAGGTGTGTACCTGGTTGTGTTTTATGCAAAGTATTTCACCTTTTAACAAAAGTTGTGTACATTGTTAGGAAATCACCAACAATAAACACAACTTTTTAGGTGAAATACTTTGCTTCAAACACAACCAGGAACACAACTGTGGCAAAAAGCTAAAATTTACCCACAGTTATATACCTGGTTTTGAATACCTTTTTACCTTTGAAATACCCTGTATTTAACCTTTTTTTTAAACATAGTTCGCCGCAGAAAGAAAAGACAGACAACCATTGTGAAACGATAATTTAACTTTTATTTAAAATTTTTTTTTTTTTTAAATTTTTTAAAGTGCAAAAAACTTTTTTAATAAAGGTTTTAAACCCAATGGGCATTTTTATTAAAAAACACACATTACAATTCTGTGTATTGTGGGGTGGAAATACTGCTGGAGGGGCTGCGGGACACTTCGACACTGGGTGTGTGGAGAGAGGACTGGGATCGTGGTGGGGAAGGAACAGTTAGAGGTGAAGGTGTGGAAAAAACTACAGAATGGGTGGACATGTGGGAAGCAGAAGAGGTGGTGGGTGGTGGAGTGGAGGGTTGGGCAGGGACTGTAGGAGCAGATGATGTTGATGGAAAGTTGTATGGGGAAGGAGTTTGGTACGGGGAAGGAGTTTGGTACGGGGAAGGAGTTTGGTACGGGGCAGGTTGCTGGAAGTGGGGAGATGACTGGTACTGGGGAGGTTGCTGGTACTGGGGAGGTTGCTGGTACTGGGCAGGTTGCTGGTATGTAGTAGGAGGGGGAGGATGAAAAGTGGCTGGAGGGGGTGCAGATGTAATAGGAGGGGGAGGATGGAAAGTGGCTGGAGGGGGTGCAGGTGGAGGAACTACAGTGGTGGGAGGTGGAGGTTGGGAGGTAACCTGCTGTAGAGCACCGTGGCACGAATGCATTATATGCATCTGCTGGGCAGGAGAGAGCGTTTCCATGCGCTCCACAACAGACCTGAAAAAGGTGTGGTTTGGCGAAGATCTTGCTTCTGAATGCATGGTTTGCAGAAGTGTCTTCACCTCCAGAATGCTGGAGTTGATCTGCTGAAAGCCTGCGGAGATTTGCTCTGACAAGACTTTGAGACAGTTCTGGAAAGATGCATTCAGATGCAATAACTCTTGCGCATAACTCTTTTCCTGACCCCTCTGCCGCTGCCGCCCAGTACCCGCAGGTGTACTAGAGGCGGCAGGGGCAGAAGGGTGGGGTAAAGGGAAAGCGATCTCCTCACCAGCAGCTTCATGTAATGTAGGCGGCCACGATGCTCCTGTGCTGGTGGATGGGACAGATGGGTCGAATGTGTGGGAAGGCAGGGAAGGTGCAGATGTACCGGGGCGGTCGAAGTGTCCCTCGGTGCCGGTCTCCTCAGGGATCGCCTCAGAAGGGTCCAATCGTGCAGGCTCCTGAGTGCTGCTCACCGTGCTGTGGAATAAAGAGAAAAAAAAACAATTAAAATACTGACATGGTATGGCCCTGGCTGAAAAAAAAAAGTTACATCTTTTTCACATGTGGTGTGTAATATTTACCTTCTGGTGAGCATTGTTTCCCGGAGGAACGACAGGGCTTGTGCGTACTTGTACTTGCTCCTGCGTCCTCCAGATCCACTCGGGGCCCGCATCTCTTTATTGAACTCCTTCTTGAAACGATCCCTCACAGACCGCCACCGATTCACAATTCTGTTCCCTGAAACGAGAAAGGAGTGGTTAGTATACAACATCAGTGTTTCACAAACTCCAGTCCTCATGGTCCCCAGGGGTCATGTTTTCAGGATTTCAATAGTAAATAGAAATCCTGAACACATGATCCGTGGGGACCACGAGGACTGGAGTTCGGGAAACACTGGTTTACATCAAGCAACCGTTACTGTATATACTTACGCTCTTTAATCTGGTCCCGAGCTTCGAGGTCCTCCCAGCGGCCCACAAGGAGAGAACAGATTTCCTCCCAGAGTCGTCGGGTAATGATCAGGTCAGCGTGGCGGCGGTCAGCCATATTCCAGAGCGGCTCCCTTTCTCTGACGAGATCGATGAGGTGGTCCACATCAATCCCTCCATCCTCACCGTCAGAGTCGGGAGCACGCTGTGAAAACTGTTAAAGAAAAAGACAAAAATAACATAATTAGCCTCCACAAAAGAAATGAAATAAAAAGTGCAAAAAAACAAAGCAAAAATATTTATACTTACACGCTGGTGACCGCCGCGTTGCTGTCGCCGACGACCCTGGGAGGCACTGCGAGGACCTCTTGGCCGAGCACCAGATTGGGAAGACTAGAGAAGAAAACAAAAAATGTTATGAGTTTGGATGTAGGCATTTGTTTGCTGTGTGTGGTCTGCAGAACATTGTTTTCTATGTGTTGTGTGTAGTGTGATGTTGTGTTTCTGCGTTTGATGCAAAAAACTTACAAATTGTGAGCCCACTCCAAGCGTCTGTCCACCCCTTCCTTCTTCTTCTGGGAGCTCCTCTTCATCTTGTGATTCCTGTTTTGAAATAAAAGGCAATGAATAGACATATATTACAGAGATGATGGATTTTGGAAATAAAAACTTACCGTCAAACGCTGACGATGCGAGGGAGGGCTCCCAGAAGAAGATGTGCTGTCCTGTTGATGGCCAGACTCCATGGCTGTGGGTATTGCTGCTGCCAGTGATGCCATTTCTGCTGCTGCTGCTGCTGCTGCTGCATCTCTTTGGCGGCTGTTGAATAAAGAGAAACAAAGGGCCAATGAATATCTTGATATTCCATGGCCCTAGTTTGGAGGAATGGGGGATTTGATAATTACCGTCTCTCATCTGCTTCTGGACTCCCCTCCCGTTCAGCATGCTGCTCCATTTGGGGTGGTGCTGATGGTGCTGCTGCTGCATCTCTTTGGCGGCTGTTGAATAAAGAGAAACAAAGGGCCAATGAATATCTTGATATTCCATGGCCCTAGTTTGGAGGAATGGGGGATTTGATAATTACCGTCTCTCATCTGCTTCTGGACTCCCCTCCCGTTCAGCATGCTGCTCCATTTGGGGTGTTGCTGATGGTGCTGCTGCTGCAGATGTCTGCTGCCTTCTCCTGCGCCTGGTTGCTGTCTTGGGTGGCATGTTGGGTGTGGCTGAGGGTCCCATTGTCTTGCTTTTATATATCTCCTGTGGGCAGAGCTACTGAGCATGCTCAGACCAAAAAAAACGGATCCGGCCACCGGATCCGGCTTTCGCCGGATCCGGCGCATTGCGGCGCTCATAGGCTTTCATTGTGTGAAAAAGCCGGACGCGCCGGATCCGGCGTGTCCGGCTTTTTCGCCGGAGACAAAAAACGTTACAGTAGACGTTTTTTCCAGACGCCGGATCGCGACACATTGCGACACATTGCCGGATCCGGCGAAAACCGGATGAAACGCATGGCCATCCGGCGCGATCCGGCGCAAATGCAAGTCAATGGGGGGGAAACCGGATCCGGCATTGCATTTCGCCGGATCCGGTTTCTGTCAAAAGCGCCGGATCGCGCCTGACGGCGAAAACCTGATGTGTGAAAGAGGCCTTACCGTCCCGGGGCTAAAAACACCAAGGCGGATGCCTTGTCCAGGTGTTTTCCGGGGGTAGAACCTCTGGAAGAGCCGGTACCCATCCTCCAGGAAGGTGTAGTGGTTTCGGCTCTCACGACTGAGGTAGAGGCGGAGATTGCCGAGGCCCAAGAGGAGGTACCGCCAGGACTTCCCGCCAACAAATCATTTGTACCCCTTCATCTTCGTCTTAAGGTGTTGAGGGAACATCACGACTCAGTACTGGCTGGTCATCCAGGGGTTAAGGGCACCTTGGAGCTGGTATCGCGTCGTTTCTGGTGGCCCAAAATCCGGCAGGACGTGGTCTCGTACGTGGCAGCTTGCATCACGTGCGCCAGGGCCAAGTCGCCCCGAGCCCGTCCTGCTGGCACGCTACAGCCTCTGGGGGTACCTAATAGGCCATGGACAGAAATCTCCATGGATTTTATCACTGACTTGCCAGTCTCGGCGGGGAACACGGTCATCCTGGTGGTGGTTGACCGATTTTCAAAGATGGCGCATTTTGTCTCATTGCCCTCCTTGCCCAATGCTAAGACGTTGGCTCAGGTGTTTGTGCAGGAGGTGGTCAGACTCCACGGAGTTCCGTCGGACATAGTATCTGATAGGGGAACTCAATTTGTTGCGAGGTTTTGGAAAGCTTTTTGCTCACGTTTGGGGATCAAGTTGTCACATTCATCGGCGTTTCATCCACAGTCAAATGGTCAAACTGAGCGCATGAACCAAAATCTGGAGCAGTATTTACGATGCTTTGTGTCCGACAACCAAGAGGAGTGGTCTACTTTCCTTCCTCTGGCCGAGTTTGCGTTAAATAATCACCGTCAAGAGTCATCGGGAGAGTCTCCGTTCTTTTGTGTTTACGGTCAACATCCTCAATTTTGTACCTTACGTCAGGGTGACTCGGGGGGCGTCCCGGAGGAGGACGAGCTAGGAGCTCAATTATCATCGGTCTGGAGGAGGGTGAAACAGCGATTGTTGAGCATGAGTGCCAGGTACAAGCGGGTGGCTGACAGTAGACGCGTGCCAGGTCCGGACCTGTGTGTGGGTGAATGGGTGTGGTTAGCGACTAAAAATATAAAACTCAAAATTCCATCTTTAAAATTGGATCCAAGGTTTATTGGGCCTTTTAAGATTGCTGCCATCATTAACCCAGTTGCTTATCGGTTGGAACTTCCTGCAGTATACAAGATACACAACGTGTTTCACAGGGCTTTATTGAAAAAGGTGGTAGGCTCTGTGGACACGACGCCGATGCCACCTCCAGTCATGGTGGATGGCGATTTAGAGTTTGAGGTCTCCAAGGTAGTGGACTCTCGAGTAGTGCGCCGTACTCTTCAGTATTTGGTACACTGGCGGGGGTATGGTCCGGAGGAGAGGTCTTGGGTACCAGCCTCGGACATACATGCAGATCGGCTGGTCAGTTCTTTTCACCGTCGTCATCCGGACAAGCCGGGTCCTATGAGTCTTGAGGGCCCTGGGGTCCCTCGTAGAAGACGGGGTACTGTCATGTCGGACGCTATTCACACCACAGCGTCCGGCAGGCAGAGGTAGTTCCACCTCCGTCCACTATAGCCTCAGTGGCGCCGGCTTGAGTTTCTCAGGCTATCGGGGGTTAATCTAGCTGAAGATCAGGTTGGATGTTTGGTCACGCCCACAGTCTTTAAATAGTCATGCTTCATTGGAGACTGCCCTTCCCGTGGTTGTTTCTTCCCGGGGAAAGACCTGGCTAGTCATTGCTTGCGTTGAGAAATATGTGATCGTGTCTCCGCGGCTTGTGTTTTGCATATTTTACATATTTTCCATAAGGGATGGGGGCTTTGCTCTAGAATCACTGTGTTGAGAAACATGTGATGGTGTCTCTGCAGTGTTGGATTGTGATCTCCATGAGTTGACCTGACGGACGGACGGACGGACCTGTCAGTATAGAGAAGGAAAGGTTTGCACAGTTCAGATAGTTGTCAGTTACTACAGTGGGGAAACAGCTAGGAAAGTGTAGTGGACGTGCAGTACCTGGGTTGACCATTAGAGGGCAGGGAGGAGTGTGAGCAAAGGACTTGACATCAGCTTAGGGCTTAGGAAACCGTTGGTCATGGGGGGCGGAGTTACAGGGAACCAGGAAAGGTATAAATACTGAGGGAGGGTTCCAGAAAGTTCCAGTCCCCAGGGGGAGCTCAGGTGACAGGAGGACTACGACAGTCTGTGCGCTCTGAGGAGAATCGAACCGGGGGACTGAGGAGAGAGAACGTCAGGGGGGTGGTCCTGACAGGAAGAACTGCAGTGGAGACGAGACACCGGGTGTGGGACACCGTATTTGACACGACGCCTGATCAGTAAAATTGCTGTTGGTTTACGGGCCTAAGGCAGCCACAGTGATGGACCTGTCAGGAGCGTCAAACAGTGAAGAAGGGACGGTACGTGTATGTACGTCCCTAGTGTAACGTACGGTGTGTGAAGCGGCCCTGGAAACAGTGGTCCGTGAGGTGAAGAGAAGTGCGGTGTACTGCAGAGGCCGTCAGGTAGATGGAGAGTGGAATAAACTTGGACCTGTTGCACCCAGAAACTGCCTCCATCTTGTCTCTGTTTTGTCTCTGCGCGGTCTATTGAGGGACCACCCCCCAGTCCGGCCCACGACTCTACACATTCATCCTCATTTTTCACAGTCTTCTACTAGGCATTGCTCCTACTGGCCATTTTCCTACTCCACACTGATGAGGGGCAATACCTCGAAACAGCTGTCTGTGGGTGGATACCATGTTTTGGCATAGGTGGTCTCCTTCATTGGAGACTGCCCTTCCCGTGGTTGTTCCTTCCAGGGGAAAGACCTAGCTAGTCATTGCTTGCGTTGAGAAACATGTGATGGTGTCCCCGCAGCTTGTGTTTTGCATATTTTACATAATAGTATTAGCAACATACAAAATAAACGTTACTGTAAGAAATAAACGTTCATGTAAATGTTACTGTACAAAATAAACGTTAATGTAAATTCCCAATATTGGCGAGTATTGGAAGTACAATTTTATAATAGGCTGTTCTCTTCAGATCAATGCAGAACCTGTGTTAAACGTGTACAGTATAAAGGACATTACTGGCAAATAGCACTGATATCTCTATTAAGAAATGTAATTGATTAATAAACAATATTATTAATGAGTTTGGGGTTGTTAATCATTACAGGAACAATCTGCAATCTCCTTAGATACTGGCATGCTAGTTTATTGTCAATTTGGTTCATATGTACCTTAGGGTATCGTTACACTTAGCGATGCACCAGCGATCCCGACAACGATATGGATCGCTGGTGCATCGCTAAGTGGTCGCTAGTGAGCTGCCACACAGGCAGATCTCACCAGCGACATAGCAGCGGTCGGGGCTCGCTAATTACCTGTCAGATGCGGCGATCCTGACGTCCTCCCGCCCGCCTCCACGCGTCGCTCGTCGGTGCCACAGGAAGCCCAGCAGGAAGTGCCCGACGAGAAATGATCCAGGATGTTCTCGCGTGATCAGCGATGAGCAGCGGGGGAGCCGGTCGGAGGTAAGTATCAGACATAGCGATATCGCTAGCAATATTGCTATAACGTCACAAAATCGGTGATGTTACAGCGATATTGTTAGCGATATCACTATGTGTATCGGGGGCTTTAGCCCACTTAAAACTGGGAACTTATTTTAGAGATTACCCACATTTACATCTCTAAAATCTGTGTATTTATCTTGTCTTATCTCCACACCTTTATCATTGTTCAAGAGGAGCTAGTTCATGTTCTAATCTTCTTTTATCATTTCTGGCAGCTAATCAAAACAAGATCTTCACAATGTGACAAATGTTAAATGTAAAAACACAAAAAGGAGGTAATTTCTAGTCTTTCTAATTTAAGCGTGATGACGTTAGGAGCTAAAGTTAAACTTCTGATTATAAGAAAGCCTGGTTTGTCCTTAGAAGGGAAGTTTAAGAATTAGATTCTTATGCCAGAAAGGACAAAATGTTCTAGATAGCAGTTTGGATATAAAAGTACAATGCCTTTAATCATAACATGCCGTGGTGGAGTATCAAGGGATGCAAGATTGTCCAGTGACCTGTACTTTAGCAATATTGATTCTCATGACAGGTTCCCTTTATACAGGTAAAATACTATATATTTTGCTTGCTTATACTGTATAGCACCATTGATTCTACAGCACTTAAGAGACGTCATTATCACTGCCCTCACTGGGGCTCACAATCTAAATTCACTATAAATATGTCTCTGGAGTGTGGGAGGAAACCGGAGTACCCAGAGGGAACCCATGCAAACAGGGAGAGAACATAAAAACTTGCAGATGTTGTCCTTGGTGAGATTTGAACCCAGGACCCCAGCGCTGTAAGGCAGCAGTGCTAACCACTGAGCCACCCTGCTAATATAACTCCAACTCCTGTTGCGAGTTATGATTTTGTGGAGTTGGATGAACTTATCGGACTAATGAAGTTCCAAATGTTCCAACCATTGCTGTCAGCCATAATTGAGCTCTATATTTAATATCTGTAAGGAAATACAGCCATGTTTAAAGAGTTCCTCCAGCGCCACCTACTTCCATATCAAAAAGTGAGAGAAGCTGATAACATGCCATAGATAGGTATCTGCCTGTAATTGTACAGGTGCACAATATATGCTCACTGTGCATGGGACATCATCAGCAGAAATGAGTGGTGCTGGAGCATCTCTTCAAATATGGTGCCCAGCAGCTCAGTATCTTTATCTTTTGTAATCAACTAGCTGAAGAGCCCACCATTGCCCGGGCATAGAACCCTTGTGCAGTTTGAGACCCCGTGTATTGTGAGTGGATCTCCCTCACCCAGGGCTGTGAGGTACTCGGAGCCGGGCCCGGTGGATTTCAATGGGAGATGTCACAGCAGCTGTGACCCGGGCCGTGGCCCTGGGCGTCCATTGTAAAAGGGGGTTAAGTGATGTTGGAATAAAGTTTATGAGTGAATAATTCGTGACGCCACCTGTGGTGTTCGGCAATGAAGATGTTAAGCCGACGCTGCAGACAGATCCTCTGGGACAGATGGTGTGGTGCAGCAATGATGGTGTAGCCCTCCAAAGGTAGGGCTGCAGTCCCAGGGCAGATTAGATGAAGATGTTAAGGGAGAGAGTGTAGTGTCCGGCACCAAGATGTAGCAGTGCTGAGTGGGTTGGCGCAGGAATAAGCGGAGGACACCAGGGCATGTAGTTCCAAAGCTTTACTCACAGTCTGTTGAGCAGACAGGTGCCCGCCTCGGTACCGTGTCCTACAGGTCAGGGGCTCAGCCAACTTCCAGGCGAGATGAAGCACTCCCTTCCAACACTCCGCCAACATATGTGCCTTTTCTGAACGTCTCCCTTTTGCACCTATAGTGAAGTACTCACAGTACTGAGTTACACTTGAGTTCCTCCTGTCAGATGTTCCTATGAACTCTACTTGTACGGCAGACAGCTGTAGCCTGCTTCGGGGACTCCTTGCTACCAAGTCCCGGCTCACAACTTCTATTCCTCCGGTGTCTGCTGCAGGACCATTAGTATCAATACAACCTCAGGGACCGGACCCCGGCCTTGCGCTGTGAACTTGGGAAGGGTTCTGCTCTTACCCTAATCCTTAGTCCTCCTCTCCTTATGTTCCGTACTAATCCTTCCTTCTTATGGAGAGAGTCAGGCTTTCCATCAATGTCTCTTTCCTGTGCCAGCGGACCCAGGTCCTTCATCCATCCCACTCAGGGGATCTTCCTCTCCACTGACTCTGTCAGACTGCCTAAATCCTAAACTCTTCCCGCTCTTTTGATGCCAACTAACTCCACCCGCCTCCCAGCACGCTTCGTGTTCCAAGCAGGGAGCCACCAAAGGGTTCTTTGCTACACTACTATGTTGTGTGGGATGCAGGTGTTGGAGCGTGGTCAGGAGTCTCCACCTTACCTGAATGATGGGATACCACACCTCAGGTGGAGGCGCAGTACCTCTGTGGCGACTGAACCCTCAGGGGCGCCACATGAGCACCCCTCCCCTTTCAGTGTGAGACCCCCTGTGTATTGTTAGCACCTCTTCCCTTGCAGTGTTAGAACCCCCTGTGTATTTTGAGACCCCCTGTGTATTGTGAGACGTCCCTTTGTATTGTGAGTCCCCCTCCTCTTGCAGTGTGAGCACCCTTACCCTTGCAGTGTGAAACCCCCTGTGTATTGTGAACACCCCTTCCCTTGCAGTGTGAGACGCCCCCATGTTTTGTGAGCACCCTTTCCTTGCAGTGTGAGACCCCTACTGTATTTTGAGACCCCCTCATGTATTGTGAGCCCCCCTTGTGCAGTGTGAACCCAGCTTGTGCGCTGACAATGACAGGGATGTGACAGGCTGAGGGCAGTGGAGTCATGTGGGGACATGGGGGAGTGCACTAGGTGAGAGGGGGAGGACATGAAGAAGTAGTCTGTGCTCCCATCCCCTCCTGTCCGTGGCTTCTGCCTCCTCCCATGGAGCTCCCACCGCCTCTTCCACGTCCCCACATGCGGTTATTACCGGCACCCAGCTCCCGCACTGGCCTCCTCCACGGCTGACCATGACAGAGCTGTGACAGGCTGAGGGCAGCGGAGTCATGTGGGAACATGGGGGAGTGCACTCAGTGAGAGGGGGAGAATGCGGAGAAGTGGTCTGCACTCCCCTCCCCTCCTGTCTGTGGCTGCTGCCTCCTCCCTTGGAGCTCCCTCTGCCCCCTCCACGGCCCTCCCATGCAGTGGTTACCTGCACCTGACTCCTGCACTGTCCTCCACTGCCAACCATGACAGGGCTGTGACTGGCTGAGGGCAGTGGAGTCATATGGGGACACGGGGGAGTGCGCTCGGTGAGAGGAGGAGGATGCGGAGAAGTAGTCTGCGCGCCCCTCCTATCCACAGCTGCTGCCTCCTCCCTCGGAGGTCCAGCTGCCCCCTCCACAGCCCCCCATGTGGTGATTACCTGCTCCCGGCTCCCGCACTGTCTTCCTCCATCGTCCGAGCACTAAATCCTCCATTCCTTTTTCAACTGTCACCCGAAATTCCCTCAGTCAGTCCCGACCCCTTCCAACCCACCGCCGTTCTCCATTTGCTATGGAGCAGGTGGGGCAATGTGGAGTGGGCGTGGCTTGATACATACACACACACACATACACTCCGCTTTATATATATAGATTAGGTCACTTTACTTCAGAGATGATCTTTTTTAATTTGCTTGTCTCATCCTAAAGATGGAGTACCATTAGGCAAGTATGGGTATAGTCTAAGTAATAAGCATATGAGGGACAATATAAATGATTGATCTATTGTTGCCAAATCCTTGCTTCTATGGCCAGCTCAGTAATACTATTAAAGGGATTCTCCATTATGTGGAGAACCCTTTCCCATTCCCCATGTTTGGCATTCCTGAGGCTAACATGAGGTTGCTATGGCACGTGGGCCCTGTGCCCAATTAGCGCTGACGTCACTGTTCCCGCCTTCAGATACATAAGTAGTCAAGAGGAAGTGATAGCTGTGGCTGGCCACTAGAACCCTCATTCGGAAACTCGAGTTCCGACACCACTGGAACGATGTTGGCATAGGAGCTGAGTATAGATCTTTTTATTTTAACGTAGCCAAACATGGGAAATCATAAGGAGTTGTCAAATAAGTGGTTAAACTGGATACATTTGAAGCCATTGAAGAATATGGTTTGTAAGACCATTCTATTGTTTTAAAAAATATTGAATAAATTAGATTGAAAAAAAAATGTTCTAGCTTATTGGCATACCCGTACTTGGTTCAATGAAGGGACTGGCTGGTGGGAATTGGGTTAAGCCGTTGTACCAGGCTAGCCACATATACAGATAAATTGATGTATTAGAGCAGGTATTAACTCTTACCTATGCTGTTGAATTGCTGATGGTCCACCATAAATGACTCATCCTAAGGTAAGACCATCGATATTATACTTCAAAAAGACCTCTTTCATTAAAAAATACTTTCAAATTAAGTTAATTTTAAAATATGGCCTTATGTAGGAAATAATCCCTAATATGGATACAAATAATCCATTATAAAGAATGACCAAATATAGGGTTAACCTTAGCCTTCAGGACTGCGTGACAGTATTTAGTTACTTAAATGTATAGAAAATATGTCTTTTGGAGTGGCACATGCCACCATATTGTCAAATTAAGCAAAAAGAACACACACAAAAAGTATGCACAATGCAATAAATATCCAAAAATGAATTAAACTTATTGACATATTATTAAGATCTAAAAATCTACACTTAAAAAAGACATCAACCAAAGAAACATTTCTTGTACTATAGATGGTTAAATGATAGATATTAAGGGTGCACAAGGATTAATAATGTCATGCCTCAGGGGCAGTGAGACACAAATGGATATAGAAGCTCAAATTATACATTTTGAATAATTTGGTACAAAAAACAACTGTGAAAATAAATCTGACGTTTTCATTAATAAATCTCACTGACCTGACTCCTGAATGAGTCATTTCTTGCAAAACTGAAGTTACATGGCACTTTCTTCATAAAGGTTAAATGAGGTAGAAGGCTGAAAAAGACAAAATTGAACAAGATAATTAGCACATCCTGGTACAGTACTTTGTCATTTTACCCCCAGATATATATGAATAGCTAAGGCTGCACTAAATGTGTACTACATTTATATTCAATGCTCAATGAAACCAAATCACATCTTTGTCTTGATATGTTCTTATGGATACTAGTACTTCGTGAAATGGAAAATGGATTTGCATAAGAAATTAATTTTGCTAATTGTGGCCATACATAACTTAGATAATAATCATATAATCATAGCATATAATGAGATCCTACCTAACACTTGGTTACCTTTTCATCACCACACATTCCATTGCATGCTATGCATTGAAAGGTTAAGACTGTTGAGATACAACTTGAAATGTGTCTACATGAGATAAATAGAGTTGACGGTTGAAATTTGAATTGGCCCACTTCGCATATTTTCCCTCAAACATTGATTTTTGGTGAAAAAAATTTCGCCAATCTCAATACTGAAAAGCTTGTAATAGCTCAGAAAATACACACTGGGGAGAGGAGAGATAGAGAGAGAACCCCACTGTTCATCAAAGCTTACACACTATGTGAGAGAGAACCCCACTGATCATAAGAGCTTATACAATATATGAGAGAGAACACCGCTGACCATAAGAGCTAACACACTAAATGAGATAGAGAACCCCACTGACCGTAAGAGTTTACACACTATAAAAGAGAGATAACCCCATTGATCATAAGAGCTTACACACTATATGACAGAAAGAACCCCATTGATCATAAGAGCTTACACACTATATGAGAGAAAGAACCCCATTGATCATAAGAGCTTACACACTATATGAGAGAGAGAACCCCGCTGACCATAAGAGTTTACACACTATATGTGAGAAAGAACCCCACTGAGCATAAGAGCTTACACACTATATGAGAGAGTTTGAACCCCGCTGATCATAAGAGCTTACCCACTATATGAAAGAGAGAACCCCACTGACCATAAGAGCTTACACTTTACAGGCAAGAGAGAGAGGACACCGCTGATCATAAGAGCTTACACACTACACAAGAGAGAGAACCCCACTGACCATTAGAGTTTACACTACAGGCAGGGCCACCATCAGGGCATGACAGCCATTACAAGTGTATGGGGCCCCTTGAATAGGGGGGCCCTAGCACGCTGGCAGTCCAGTCTGTAATAGGGCCCCCCTACATTTTGTTCAGGCTTCTCCTGCTTTATATTAAATAAAAACTCCACGCCTGCCAGGGGGCGGGCCCCCCTGCACCATGGTCCAGCCAGCGCCACAATTCCCCCCATGCACAATGGTCCAGCCACAGCGCCGTCCTCACGTGACATCACATGCTGCTCTGCGACTGCTACACTTCCTCATTCCGGAGCAGAGCACCATGTGGTGTGCCATGTGGAACTGGGAGGCAGTGGGAGCAGTCGGACTCACAGAAGACGGTGGATGGCGGCAGGATGGCGAGGTGCAGACCGACGGCAGACAGAGCCACGAGGCGGCTGCAGGGTAAGGTAAGTAGTCTGTGTCTCAGTCTGTTTCTCTGACATCTCTGGTGACTGTGGGCCTGGGCTCATGAAGGGGGCAGGACTGGATACAGGGGGCATGATTGGAGATACAGCGGGGGCATGATTGGAGATACAGCGGGGTCATGATTAGAGATACAGCGGGGGCATGATTAGAGATACAGCGGGGGCATGATTGGAGATACAGAGGGGGCAGGATTGGAGACACAGGGGGCAGGATTGGAGATACAGTGGGGGAAGGATTGGAGATACAGCAGGGGCAGGATTGGAGATACAGAGGGGGCAGGATTGGAGACATAGGGGGCAGGAATGGAGACACAGGGCATGATTGAAGACACAGAGGGCATGATTGGAGACACAGGGGGCAGGATGAAAGACACAAGGGCATGATTGGAGACACATGGGGCATGATTGGAGACACAGGGGAATGATTGGGGACACGGGGGCAGGATTGGAGAAATGGGGGCAGGATTGGAGACACAAGGGCAGGATTGGAGACACGCGGGCAGGATTGGAGACATGGGGCAGGATTGGAGACATGGGGGCAGGATGAAAGACATGGGGCAGGCTGAAAGACATGGGGACAGGATTGGAGACACAAGGGGATGATTGGAGACATGGGGCAGGATGAAAGACAGATGGGGCAGGATTGGAAACACAGGGGGCATTGTTATGAATGAGTCACCGGAGGAGGAGAAAACAAATATACAAGCTAAGTCCAGAAAACCGGAGAGGTTGGTAGCTATCGGATTGCAGACCCCTAATCCTATTCACCACAACTAACAGTAGCCGTGGGGGGCTCCCACGGTGCCCTAGACCCCTCGTCACAGCCGGAGAACTACAAAAGCCTAAAGAAAGAAAGGGGAAATCTAAACTGCCCCAGAGCAGACCCCAAAGCAATAGACAGCCCCCAACATGCACTGTCGGTGAAAAACAGATGAAAACACAAACACAGACAGAAAGACAGGCTGAGCAAATGATGGGGCCCAACCAACCAGACAGGACAGGACAGAAAAGACGCTGGCTGCAATCCGCAAAAAACCCTACAAAAATGTCCCAACTGTCTGATAGGAAAAAAGGCCCTGAAGTCGCTAGACTTCAAAATCACTATATCAGCACTCAGGTATATTCTGAAAACAGAGCAAAGAGATAAACTGATCAGAAGCAAAAATGGAATTCAGCCAGTCCCAACCAGGACTGGCTGAATACAAACACTAAGGAAACCAGACAAAATCTCATGGAATAATAACAGGGCAAAAACTTAGCTTTTATTTGACAGGAACTAAAACTGGATGCCAGAGCTCAGAGCAGAAAGGGTCACCAGCAAACCCTGCAGGGCGTCGGCTGCCTTATATCCACTCAGAAATTCCAGATGTCCAATCACACCGCCTGTTCAGATGACAGGTTCTTCCCATCCCAATCAATTTCACTACCTCTCTTCACCAGCAGAGGGAGTTCATCAGACATCAAAGGTGAAGGGGAAAATGAACTCACAACAGGGCATGATTGGAGACAAATCGTGCAGGATCATGGGGTAGGATGGATACGATGGAGACAGATAGGGAGATCATATGGGGCACAATGGATACTCATGAGGGCAGGATGGGAGAACATATGGCTGAAGCCAGGAATGAGACACACGGGGGCCAGGATGGGGAATATTATTACCATAGGGGCTAATTAAGGGATATTATTACTGCAGTGAAGTGTTTATTTTATTTTTTGAGTATACAGTTTTAAATAGGGGGCGGTCCTGTTACTGTTTAGAGTGATACTACGTTGCCTTTATTTTCTTCATGTGATGTAATGTAGAAGTTGGGAAAAAAATAAGTAATGTGTTCTGCAGGCGGAGCTCTAGATAACTGTGTTATTTCCTGCAGAGATGAGCCCTGGCTGGAAGAAATGATGGCAATCTGTGCTGGATGAAAGATGAAAAGCGAAGATGAAGGACTTCACCTAGAGACATCACTGGTGAGTTAGTGTGTTACCTGTACACTGACACTATACACTGTATACTATATACAGAGGTCCTGTGTATAATGTCACCAGTGATCACTGTATTACATATACATTATATACAGAGCTCCTGTGTATAATGTCATGGATCACTGTATTACCTGCACATAGACACTGCATATTAAGTATAGATCCCCTGTGTATAATGGCATTTATGGTGATAGTATTGTTTTTTTTATTACTGATCAGTATTGTAGTATTCATTCACTATGTGGTGGCAATATGTTGTCTGGACATGGTGTTGCAGCATTTGTCCCTTGTATGTGCTATTATTTGGTCACTTTGTGGTGGTATTATGTGATCTGGTCATGGTGTGGTGGTATTTGTTCCTTGTAGGTAATATTATTCAGTCACTGTAGTGGTAAAATGTGGTTTGGACAAGGTGTGGTGGTATTTGTTCCTTGTATGTGGTATTATAGGTCACTATGTGGTGGTAATATGTGGTCTGGACATGGTGTGGCGATAGTTGTCCCTTGTATGTGATATTATTGGTCATTTTAAAAATTGAAAAATAAATAAAAATATACCTAAATTGTAGTGCATATTTTAACAAATATTTAATAGGTTAGCGTAGAGTAGAGCTCGGCCAAAAGTGTCTACAGCGTTGTGATGGCGACTGCTGCTGGCTATATGTGTGTTCTGGTGATGGGAACTGTTAATGTGTGATTGGTGAGATGTGGGGTTTTTCCAAGACAAGGTGGTGGGACTGCGGCCAGTTTAAGGGGTGGAGGCAGGACAGGGGTGGAGCCTGGGCGGAGTCTCCAAAAATTTTGACAGTATGGGGCCCCGAAATTCCTAGTGGCAGCCCTGGCTACAGGAGAGAAAGAAAGAGGACCGCACTGACATTTTACAGACAAGAAAGAGAGGGGATTCTGCTGACCATAGAGCTTGCACTTCATAGGGTCTTAGTAGATCCCAATGGTCTGGCAGTAGTAACATTGCATACTCGGAATAGTACTATGGTGCAATCTACATGTATTATATCTTGTTAGGAGTCGGTTCCTGCCACTGCACAGCAGGAATCCAGAGCCTTGCACCCAGCTGTCTCCCATTCTTCTTCAGCCGCAGTGAAGCCTGCTCAGCAGATTCACCGGTCCCAGCGCTCTGCCCAGGCCAACTCCATGGGTTGCTTGCTGCTGCCACCTCTGGCACAGCTATGACAATGCATGCTGCTCAGCAGCGAGATTCTCCAGGGACTAAGTCCTCATGTCGGGCCACTGACCATGCCCGTGGAGTGATGTCCCATTGGAGATTGAGGGTCACGTGCTGAGGTCCTGCTCGTGTTCGGATTGGCCAATCCGAGAAGCCAGGAAGGTCCCGGATGCCCGTGGCTATGAAAGGTTCACATGGCCGCTCGCCCATGCGCTAGGATAGTGTCATGATCCAGGACGGGGTTTCGCTTTGGCCCGTCCTGGTCTGGTTGGGGGTTAATTATTCCGCCTCTCCCTGGCAGAGGGTGGCTATTTAATGCTCACTGGACCTAGGTCCGGTGTCAGCTATACTCCTGCCCTCGGCTGAGTTAGTTGACCTTGTGCGTACGTGTGCCTTGTGCCTGATATCTTGCTTGCTTGTTTGGTTTTGATTTGGTTCTGTCCCTGTTACGAGTTCTGCCTGTCCCTCTGGTACTGCGCTACCTCTCATGTATGACTCTCTGCTTGTGACCCGACTTCTCTCTGCTCGTCCCCTTGGTACCGCGTCGCCCTCTTGTGTATGACCTTTGGCTTTGTCTGACCTCCCATCTGTTTACCCCTTCTGTACCTCGCTGTCCGTACTGTGAACGACCTCCATTTTGCCTGACTCTGAGTTTGCTGTCTTCTGTGAAAGCAGGACGCTAAGCCCCTCCCCCTTGCAGTCACATGACCGTAGGTCCCGTGCCGGCTTGCTAAACTTCATCACTAAGGTCCTGTGCACCTATACTTTCTGGCTATTCTGGTCCCTACAGTGCGGGAGAGTCCCTGCTCAGCGGAGGCTGTACACCGGCGCTGTCAGGATCCTGATAGATAGTCTGTAAATACAGTCTATGTGGAGTGAGTGATGTATGCACGTATGAATGTCTCTGGTGAATGACTCATTAAGAAACCCCTACCCTTGGTACGCATGTGTTGTGCAGCCTAGCCTGCTAGCGCCCAGGCTTAGGCGTAGGCAGGTCTGAGGTTGAGTCAGGCATCAGGCCTCACCAGGGACTCGGCACGCGTCAGTGCACGTGCTCCATAGCCAGCGTCTATAGCGGCGCTCGCGGCAGTGACGCCGCGCGTTCAGTGGGCCTAGAAGGACTCTAATCCCGTGTCCTTGGGGTAGAGTTCTGTGGCCGTACGCTGTGCATTCTTTTAGCCGAGCTCTGTGAGCACAAACAGGCTCCGGTATTTATGTTCAGTGGTAGTGCGGCTCTGTGAAGAGTCCGCCCCTGCACACACCGAGTGACGTTAACCCGCGTGTGTTCTTATAGTATACCGCCATATAGCATCCGCCATTACTGAGCAACAGGTTACCACCCCTGCACGGTGGACCCCGGGCTGCGAACGCACCTTATTACCATCTTTATTATTTGGTGCGTTCCGCCAGCCCTAACATATCTACAGCATTTGTTACAATCTGGCTTCCGACCGCATCACTCAGCTGAAACTGCCCTGACTAAAGTCACTAACGACTTACTAACCGCCAAGAGCAAGCGACACTACTCTGTCCTCCTTCTCCTGGACCTGTCCTCTGCCTTCGACACCGTAGACCATTCCCTCCTGCTACAGACTCTCTCATCTCTTGGCATCACAGACCTGGCCCTATCCTGGATCTCATCATACCTAACAGACCGAACATTTAGTGTCTCCCTCTCACACACCACCTACCCACCTCGCCGCCTGTCTGTCGGTGTTCCCCAAGGCTCTGTCCTAGGACCCCTACTATTCTCCATCTATACCTTCGGCTTGGGACAGCTCATAGAATCCCACGGTTTGCAGTATCACCTCTATGCCGATGACACGCAGATCTACCTATCTGGACCTGACCTCGCCTCCTTACTGACTGAAATCCCACAATGTCTGTCTGCTATCTCAGCCTTCTTCTCTGCACGCTTTCTCAAACTGAACATGGACAAAACAGAATACATCATCTTTCCCCCATTTCACTCTACCCCTCCACCAGACCTATCCATCAATGTCAACGGCTGCTCTCTTTCCCCAGTCCCGTACGCTCGGTGCCTTGGGGTGATCCTCGACTCTGCGCTCTCTTTCAAACCACATATCCAAGCCCTCGCCTCCTCCTGTTGCCTCAAACTCAAAAAATATTTCCTGGATCCGCTCATTCCTCAACCATGAAACCACAAAAACACTAGCGCATGCTCTTATCATCTCCCGCCTCGACTACTGCAACCTCCTACTCTCTGGCCTCCCCTCTAGCACTCTGGCTCCGCTCCAGTCCATCCTACACTCTGCTGCCCGACTAATCCACCTGTCTCCCCGCTATTCCCCAGCCTCCCCCCTATGCCAGGCCCTTCACTGGCTTCCTATCACCCAGAGGCTCCAATTCAAAACCCTAACCATGACATACAAAGCCATCCACAACCTGTCTCATCCATACATCTGTGACATGGTCTCTAGGTACCTACCGGCACGCAACCTTCGATCATCTCAAGATCTCCTTCTCTACCCCCCCCTTATCTCTTCTTCCCACAACCGCATACAAGACTTCTCCTGTGCTTCCCCCATACTCTGGAACTCCCTGCCGCAACACATCAGACTCTCACCATCAACGGAAACCTTCAAGAAGAACCTGAAGACCCACCTGTTCCGACAAGCCTATAGCCTGCAATGATCCTCGGTCTACTGAACCACAGCATGACCTGCTCTACCCTCTCCTACTGTATCCTCACCCATCCCTGTAAACTGTGAGCCCTCGCGGGCAGGGTCCCCTCTCCTTATGTACTTGTGTGTCCCTTGTCTTACACATGTTTACTATACTTGTCTATATTTCCCCTTTTCACATGTAAAGCGCCATGGAATAAATGGCGCTATATAAATGCATAATAATAATAATAATAATAATAATAATTTGTAGCAATTAATGTCCTCAATTTAAAAAAAAACAAAACAGAAAAAAAGTGAATAAAATGTAATTAGTTCAGATACAATCTAATTGGAATTTTATGAATATACAATAAATGTGCAGCGTACCAACATACCATCTGATAAATACATCAGAGGAGGTTGTCACAGAGTTTACCAAAATCACGATCAATGTACCTGCATTAGCTTAAACAGCATTTTAAAAAAATGTAACTTGTTTCATGAGGCAATGCCATGTAGGGACAAAGCTAAGAATTGTAATTGTAGAGATTGATGTGTGGGCAGCTTTAGTAGGCCTTGAAAGCTATGTAATCTGATCTCACAGGAAATCACTAATTGCAGACAGCTGGCTGTACCGTGAAATTAACAGGATACCTTTAGGGATTAGGAAGTGCATAGCACACCAAGGATTACAAGGCAATTGAACCTTCAGAGAGCTGCATGTTGAATTTACCACCACCTAGAATGTACTGAATGTCTACTAAATTTTACCAAATTATGACTGTTGCCACCTGTTGGTAAGAACCTGATACTTAATGTTACTCTCCTGTCCTGGCTCCAGTGCCGGGCCCTGCTTCATTCTCCGTTGACCTCCCTTTGCAGCAGTCCACACTCAGTTTCCACGTACATCGCGAACTTCTCAAACTTCATCATTCTTGGCCTTTTAGGGCCAGCTCAGTTTGAGGCCAGGTGATTCACTATTAAGTACCTATGTCTATTGTTGTCACACATTGTCAGGTGTTTGCTAATTTCACTTTAACTCAAGTCAGGTGTCTATCATTTCCTCTGCAAATCCTGACTTCCAATTTTACAATATTACAATATTTCCAAACTCAGTCAAGCTTACTATCTGTTGTCCACACTACCTTTAGCACCAAGTAACCACATTCTTGTAACTTTTGTCGATACCGTTTACACCTAGCCTCTGTAATCAAGGTAAGGCATTTCTTCATGCAAGTCTCTAGTTTGCTCATACTTCGTTGCTATTCTACAGTTAATCATTCCTTGTTTTTAAGTTCCAGTTTGATGCATTGCTAATATTAACCATTGCCCAGCTATAAGATACCAGACTGTATTCACTCCTCTTTCATTCCTGTGATTAACTGCAGCCTTGCTGGAAGATACCAGTGTATTTACAGTCATTGCTCTCATGTGTATCCACATACCTTGCTATGCTTCATCTGTGCTACTTGCTTCACTTGTTAGTCTGCTGTCCTGCATTTGCTACTATCTAGGTCATTGCTCAAATCAACATGTCATGTGTGAAGACCCACTCTGCTGCAAAATGCAACAATTATTTTTTTCCATTGTCTTTTTCTGTCTTATTTAAATGTGCACTTTGGGTTTGTAGGTTAATGAGCAACAAAATTATCTGTGTTAATGACAATTTTGACTTAGACATTAAAGCTAAGGTTTATTGAACATACTGACTTTGTTGGGACCTGTAAATTACTTAATATGTGTGAAGGCCCATATGGACCTTAGTCCAATGTTGGCTAAACTCGCCTATATCGGAGGGTGACCGACAGTTTATTGTGTATGGGTGCCGCTGACAGATGTTGGTAGAAAAAAGAATCCTGCAGGTCTCATTTTGGCCTGTAAATTATTTTGTTCCCCAAGAGATAAGTCTTTGCCAGACATTTCTGGTAGCAGTTCTCTCATACAAAACACAGGAGCGCTTGACAGGTGAGATAGCTGCCAGCTGAACAATGTCCGAACCAACATTCAGTAGAAAGTTATCTAAATTACGGTATATGGGGAGCTTTAGATGTTTAGCCAGTTTTTGTTCAAGAGATGTTGGTGGAAAAAGGAGCATTAGGTATATTGAAATTCATACCCAATCTTACGTTCACAGAGGAAATAACCACTGGGGGGAAGACAGAAACATATTTCCCTCTTCCCATTAAGAAAACATGCACATTCACTATTGGAATGTCAAGGAGAATAACTGTTGACCAACATTGAGCATTCATTCAACATCTACCTAAATTTAGGTTTATTGTAGATGGGTAAACCCAAACAGTAAAGTTCGGCATCTGTACCGGACACCTACTGCTCGGGCACAGACACCAAACACAGACTTCACCAAGAAGTCTGTGTTACTGTTCGGGTTCGGCCCCCCGAACATTGGGTGTTTGTCGCGTTGTCATACACATGACAGCGCGACAAACACTGCTTCTGATCAGCGGTAAAATCATTACCGCCGGTCAGACAGCCGCAGTTCCCAAGTTGTCAAATAACTGTGTGAGCCCGTAGCTGTGATTGGAGGTATAAAGTTTACCTATCGTCACTGGCGTCGGCTGCTGGGACTACTGCTCCTATCAACCTATGCCTGCTGCCGATAACAGTGAGAGCAGGCGGCGGCTGATGGGAGTATTCATCATCCGGCACCTGCGCTCTAAATAAACAATTAACAGTCTCACCTCCCTTCTATCACTTCTCTTTTATTTAAAACAGTTCACACAATTACAACAGAAACAATAATAATTATGTGCAGCATCTAAGTGTATTGCAATGCATTACACCAGTATTTAATATGATGCATACAGCATATGCTTAGTTATCTTCAACTATCGCTCTCTAATCAGCATGTCTATTTATTTTCTTTTCCCGCAGGTATGTGTGATACTGCAATAATCCGGCTTTCCCAAACCCTGATATTATTTTGTCTTTTTTACTCACCCCTGGTATGTTGCTTCTCTCTCCTCACTTTTCTTTATGACCCGTTTGTTTACTTCATTTGCAATATCCTCCATCTGGCTCAGCTTAAATGACTGATCAGAAAGATGAGTTTAGGCCTCTTCCCACACAATTACAACAAAAAAACAATAATGTCTGCTTGTGCATCCTCTAAGTGCAGTATCTAAAGGCCCCGTTACATGCAACGATATTGTGAACCATATCGTTGCAACGTCACCAGTTGGCTGATCGTTAATCGTTGCCTAAAGGTCTGGGCCATAAATCTATCGTTGGTCTTCCACTGGGCAGCACACATCGCTGCGTGTGACAGTGAGAGACCAACGATCAGTGAGCTCCCAGCGCCATACAGCAAGCGCTGGGAGCTGGTATCCAGGGTAAACAGCGGGTAACTAAGCGCCGCGTGGCGCTTAGTTACCCGCTGTTTACCCTGGATACCAGCGTGCTCGCTTGTCCTGATTGGGTATCCAGGGTAAACAGCGGGTAACTAAGCACCGCGCAGCGCTTAGTTACCCGCTGTTTACCCTGGATACCAGCGTGCTCGCTGGTCCTGATCACTGGTGAGTCTGCCTATGTGACAGCTCATCAGCGATCAGATAACTATGTCCCAGCGATCCCATCCACGTCGGATCATTGGTGGGATCGCTGGGACATTGAAGCGTGTAACGGGGCCTTAAGTGTATTGAAATGAATTAGACCTGGATTGAACCAGAAGGGAACTGAAGATAACTCGATACTTAGTGACAGTAAACAATATTTTTGTTTGTCTTCACGCTTACCTCATAGTCCTTCACTTCATACTAACCCCTCCAATCCCTACACCTAGTAATGAACTAGTTATCTCTCCATCCATCCTCATCCATCTCAACTCTCAGATCTGTTCCTCAACATACAATCATTTGTCTCCAAACAGAGACAGCCACCTCATGCCCTCCCTATCTCCCACCTACTAACACTTTCTCAGCTCCTCATGACTGCTGGGGATATCTATCCAAATCCTGGTCCTCCCCACCACATGCCCACAGTCACTTCTACCTCCCATCCATGATCTATCACAAATTTCTGCAAACTTTCTAACCTTGATACACATAATAACATTGTGTATTATAGTTAAATTAGTGACGAAATGTACAATTGGAGAAAGTTTGAATTGATGGGCCTAGGTATTTTTTCATCCTATGTAACTTATACCCATTACCCGCTTCCCCAGTCCAACTAACAGGAGCTCTATGGAATGCTCGCTCTGCTACAAATTTTCATACATCCATGATCTTTTCATCACTAACAAACTTTCCTTCCTAGGCATCACAAAAACCTGGCTCACCCTCTCTGACATAGCCTCTCCAGCTGCTATTTCTTATGGGGTAGTCCATCTTTCTCACACCCCCTGCTCCAGCAACAAACATGGTGGAGGATTTGTTTTTCTCCTGTCAGATAACTGCTCCTTTATCCGAAATCCACTATAAACCTCTGTTACCCTCCCTTCTTTTGAGGTGCACTCTGTGTGCATCTGCTCCCCCTCCAGCCTCCAACTGGCTGTCATTTACCGCTCCCAGGGCCAGTCACCACCGTTTTTATCCACTTCACCACCTGGTTACTTCATTTCCTTTCCGGTCACATACCCACTATCATCATGGATGACTTTAACATCCCCATTGACACTTCCCTCTCTGCTGTCTCTAAGCTTCTATCTTTAACTTCCTCATTCAACCTTGCGCAATGGTCTTCTGCAGCCACTCACAAAGATGGCCACACACTGAACCTCATCTTCATCCACCTTTATTCCCTATCTAACCTCTCTTACCTCTCCCTCTGTCTGACCACAACATATTCACATTCTCTTCCCTTTCCTTTCCTGGTGCACAATCTCCACTCCATGAACTTGCACACCCTCACAGAAATATCAGTCACCTTGATTTACACTCACCTTCTGAGTCCCTTCTCTCTCTTGCAGACATAGGTTCCTTACACAATGCAGATGTTGCCGGAACTTTATATAACACCACAGCATCTGTAGCTCTCAAATCGTCGCCCCCCTCATGCACACCAAAGCTCACACAATCAACAGGCAAATCTGGAACACCAGCTTGACTGAAGAACTGAGGTGGGCATCCAGGGTTACTGAGAGGATATGGAAAAGATCCCACTGCAACGAGCACTTCATCACATTCAGACAGTTACTCACCACTTTCAAGTCCAAACGCACCGCAGCAAAACAAACTTACATCTCATCTCTCAAATCCTTCCTGTCTCACAACCCTAAACAGCTATTCAACACTTTCAATTCTCCCCTCCATCACCCAACACCTACTCACTCTAATCGCATCTCAGCTGAAGACTTTCCTCATTCCTCAAGCAAAAGATCAGAGAAAGGTTTGGCCTACAGCCCCCACAGCCCCTCCTCTTAGCTACTCAGTCTTCCTCCTCCAAAACCACCTTCTCCACCATTACAGAATATCAAAAATCTTCTCTACTCTCAAGATCACATCACACCAACTGTGCACTCAACCCGATCTCGTCCCACCTCATCCCAAACCTCATCACAGTCTTCATCCCAACCCTAACCCATCTCTTCAACTTATCACTAACAACTGGTGTTTTCCCCTCATACTTCAAGCATACCTTTATCACACCCATCCTCAAAAAGCCCTCTCTTCACCCATCCCCTGTGTCTAGCTATTGCCTCATATCACTTCTCCACTATGCCTCAAATCTACGGGAACAAGACAACCACTTTGAGCTGTCTTCTCACCTGTCCTCCTGCTTCCTCTTTGATCGCTTACAATCTGGCTTCCAACCACATCATTGCACTAAAACTGCCCTAACTAAAGTCTTCAATGACCTACTAACAGCCAAATCGAAGCAACACTACTCTGTCCTCCACCTCCTAGACCTGTCATCTGCTTTTGACAGTCGACCATTCTCTCTTACTATAGATTCTCTCATCTCTTGGCATCACAGACTTGGCCCTTTCTTGGATATCTTCATACCTAACAGACTGGATAATCAGTGTGTCCCACTGACACACCACCTCCTCATCTCGCCTCCTATCTGTTGGTGTCCCCCAAGGTTCAGTTCTAGTACCCCTGGTTGTTGTGAACACTTGTGACCTGACTTCTGAGTTTGGGCTCCCTCTGGTGGTTGCTGCAGGTAATGGAGCTGGTCGGGTTGACAGAAGTCAATCACCTGATGAGGATGAGTGGAGATCAGGTGTTACAGACTGGGAAGATTTAAGTCAGCAAGCTTCCCGCAGTTGCTGTTGGTGGTTTGGCTTTCTTCCTGTGCATTTTGAAGTCCACTTGCCCCCTGCTTGGTCCTGCATCATTCAGATGAGTGATTTGTTTGCCAGAATCTTTTTGCATTTGATTCAGTTTTTGCCTTTCTCTGCTTTCTGCTTTGCTGTGTGGGTTCAGCATTGCTCCCTGCTGGGACCAGTGCTGGACCCTGTTCCATATGTCATAGCTTATGTCAGTCTGTTCAGTATTGCTAGTTCCCTGTTATATCTTTTGTATTGCTTCCAGTTCACACCAGAATGCTGACCTAGTGGGGGAGAGGTCGTGTGGCCTCAGTATTTTTGCATATCAGATGTGTTGGATTTTTCTTAGGGTTTTTTGCATGATTTCAGACAGTATCTTTCCTGTCCTGTTCTATCTAGACAGTTTGGGCCCCATCATTTGCTTACTCTATTTTCTGCCTGTGTTTGTGCCTCATCTTGTCTCGCTGGCAATATATGTTTGGGGGCTATCTATTCCTTTGGGGTTCTACTCCGGGGCAGTTTAGCTTTCCCCTTTCTTGCTTTAGGCTTAGTTAACTCTTTGGCTGTGCCGAGGCATCTAGGGCAACGTAGGTATGTCCCACGGCTAATTCTAGTTGTGTTGTTAGTTTAGGGGTCTGCAATCCGCTTAGTTACCTTTCTGGTTTTCTGGTTGCCTAGCTTATTCCCCGGCTATCCTCCTCAGTGACGTAATCATAACACCTGGTCATCTCCATCCAAACCTTCAGCCAGAGAGAGCTCATAGAGTCCCACAGCTTTCAGTGTTATCTCTATGCTGATGACACACACACATTTACCTCTCTGGACCAATATCTCCTCCTTGCTAACCAGAATTCCACAATGTATGTCTGCTATTTCATCCTTCTTCTCTGCTAGATTCTTAATACTTAACATGGCAAAACAGTATTGATTATTCTTCACCCATCTCACTCAACCCCACAACAGACCTATGCATTAAAGTAAACTACTGATCACTTTTTCTAGTCTTGCAAGCACGCTGCCTTGGGGTAATCCTGGACCCTAATCTCCCCTTCAAACCACATATCCAAGTGCTTTCCACTTCCTGCTGACTACAACTCTAAAATATTTACCTTACATTGCTTAATCAATAATTTGCAAAAACACTAGTGCTGGCCTTCATCATCTCCCACCTCAACTAATGCAACCTACTGCTCTGTGGCCTCTCTTCTAACACTCTAGTACCCTCCAATCTATCCTCAACTCTGCTGTCCCACTAATCCACCTGTCCCCCCTGTTCTGCTCTCTGAATAGGGCAAAGAATGTTTGTATTATCTGCTGGGTTAGTTATAGCACCATCTAGTGGTGGCTGAATTTATAGCAGTGTCTTTGTTAACATTTTCAGTCTGTGACTTTAACAGAAGCAATGCACATGGGATTGAAGCAATGCTATGTGGGAAGGAAGCAATGTATTCTGGGACAAAGAAAGGCCATTTTGCTTCTGTGTATATCATAGGATGCATGTGTTTACCTGTCCTCCATCTAAACTCTCCAACTTGAGTTCATTATCCGGGTAAAGCATATCTGGTAAGCTTAATCTTTCTTACAATGCAGTGTGTGCAGAGAGTTTATCAGAGATGTAATTAGACACCTGTGTTTTCTATGTAGGTTGCATCACACTGAATGCTTCTGTATTTGTGTTAGCTGTGATCATCTGCCCAATACTTATGCATGTAATTTGTATTCTTACAGTTTTACCGCATGTTCTGTACTCTTCACCAAATAAACAAGTTAGACTACAGAGAACAGTCTGCTTATTTTGGGAGACAGAGCTGTGGTTTATGCTGTATGCTGGAGAGCACAACCTGTCAGTGTGCCTAAACACAGAACAGAAAAACAGATTGCCAGACGCCTGCAATAGTGAATTCAGGCTGTAAGGGACCGCTATCACCCAGACTGCTCCACATACGGGTACTACAGCAGCCACCATAAAGCCGCAGGAGACAAATCCAGGGCCCAGTAAAACAGATTTCCAGACACCTGCGATAGTGAATTCAGGCTGTAAGGGACTGCTATCACCCAGACTGCTCCGCATATGGGTACTACAGCAGCCGCCATACAGCTGCAGGAGACAAGTCCAGGG
Organism: Dendrobates tinctorius; assembly: GCF_039654945.1. NCBI lineage: Eukaryota > Metazoa > Chordata > Amphibia > Anura > Dendrobatidae > Dendrobates > Dendrobates tinctorius. Next base: position 30,189,407 of record NW_027361908.1, read on the forward strand.
CCCAGTAAAACAGATGCTACACACCTGTGATAGTGAATAAGACTTAAGAAGCTTCTGGTTGCAAGCGGTGGTTACCCAGGCTATACGGGACCGCTATCACCCAGACAGCTCCGCATATGGGTATTACAGAAGCCGCCATACAGCCGCAGAGAATAAGAGCCCAGGGCTCAGTAAAGGACCACCGGTCGCACGCGGTGATTGCATAGACTGTACGGGACCGCTAACACCCACACTGCTCCGCATACGCATATCACAGCAGCCACCATACAGCCACAGAACGCTACTGCAGCCGCCAAGAAGTGCTACATCTTTCCCGCCACTCGAAAGCCCACCATACATAGACTGTTTCCCGCCAATATACTAAGCAGTACTCAGCCAAACGCACACTGTCTCGGAAAAGTACATCCTCACTCAAAATAAGGTCATGAGCAAGCTCCAGCAGGTCATCCTTAGCAGAGCTAGCTGCTGTCGCTCGCGCCAAGGCCGAAGCAGCCAAAGCGAGATCCTCCTTCGCCGAATGAGAGATGCATCTAAAGCTGAGACAAGCAGATCAAGAGGTGGAAGCTGCACGCCTGCAAGCCGAAACCGCACATCTGCAGGCAGAGAGAGAGGCGGAAGCTGCATGCCTGCAAGCCGAAGCTGTACATTTGCAGGCTGAGAGAGAGGCAGAAGCTGCACGCCTGCAAGCCGAAACTGTACGTTTGCAGGCAGAGAGAGAAACGGAAACTGCACGTTTGCAAGCAGAGCTAGAAAGACTTGCTGCAATAGCTAAAGCAGAGTATTTGGAAGCTATGAAAGATCCTGATTATGAAAGAAGCAGCGACATTCTCGGACCAGATCTAGAGCAGCAAGATCCAGCACAACGCGTCGCAGAGTACGTCCGTCAACATTCCGGCGTAGATGACAGCCCTGGCGCATCATATCGATCAGCCCATGTCGATTACCAGTGAACGAACCCCGAGCTTCACTACCATAAGTGAGGAGATGTCAAGCACAAAGATGTTGATTACAGCTACAGTTCCACTGAAAAGAAAGTACAGCTCCCACCCCGCCTTAAAGAGACACCTTATTCACCAACAAGGTACCACACAGACTATCCGGAGTCACAAGCGTCTTACAGGTATGGTGATGCACCACACACTAGACATGACTATTACACACCAGCTCGTGCCAGCACTGACTGAGCCAACACGGACCTTGCAAAGTTCCTTGCCCGCCAAGAACTGGTTACAAAGGGACTTGTAAAGTTCACTGACAAAACCGAGACCAATCAGTCATGGCGAGCCTCGTTCCGGAACGCCATTCATGGTCTGGACCTTTCTTGTAGTGAGGAGTTAGATCTCCTGGTAAAGTGGCTCGGAAGTGAGTCAGTCGAGCATGCCAAAAGACAGAGACATTAATGTAAAGCATCCTCGCACAGCACTACATAAAGTGTGGGAAAGACTCAATGAATGCTATGGGTCAGTAGAAGTCATTGAGAATGCTTTATATAAAAGATTTGAAGATTTTCCAAAGATAGGACCTAAAGGTTATCTAAAGCTTATAGAACTGAGAGATTTATTGAATGAGTTGCAGGTTGCTCAGCAGGAAGGAGACTTGCCCGAATTGGCATTCTTAGACACCGCTAAGGGTGTCAATCTGATAGTACAGAAACTTCCTTACAACCTACAAGAAAAATGGATTACATGTGGTTCATAGTATAAACACAATCATAATGTATCATTTCCTCCTTTTACTGTATTTGTTGAATTGTCACCAAACAATCTAGGATTAGAAATGACCCTAGTTTTGATTTTACTCTGTCTTGTTCCGCTGCCACTGATGTCAAATCTGGTAAGACACCTGTGGCAGTCCACAAAACTAACATTGATTCTACAGGCCCTTCTCACAAGGTGAATAAACCCCCTCCAGATGAGAGCAAACCTCAGGATGTCAGTAAATATTGTCCTCTACACAAGAAATCACATCCTCTACTAAAGTGCAGAGCCTTCAGGGAGAAGTCTTTAGAGGATCACAAAGGTTTCCTCAAGGTGAACAACATCTTCTTCAAATGTTGTGCCGCAACCTCTCACTTCGCCAGGAACTGTGAAGCTAGCGTGAAATGTGCAGAATGCAGCAGCATTGATCACAATATAGCCTTGCACCCTGGATCACCTCCACGAGTGTTGTCGCAAGCAGAGGAGCACGATGGGAAGCAGAAGGACACTGACGAAGACACCCCTGAGGTCAGCTCTAAATGTACTGAGATCTGTAGAGGACTCACAGGAGGAAGGTCCTGTTCAAAAGTCTGCCTTGTCCGAGTCTATCCTGCAGGCCGCAAGGACAAAGCCTTCAAGATTTATGCAATCCTGGATGACTAAAGTAACAGGTCTCTAGCCAGGTCCATCTTCTTTGACAACTTCAGCATCGTAGGCCCTGGTTCTCCCTACACCCTGAGGACTTGTTCAGGTATCGTTGAGACGGCGGGGAGAAAAGCAACCGGATACAAAGTGGAGTCCATAGATGGCCAGTCCTGCCTATCATTACCAACCATCCTAGAGTGCAATCAGATTCCTGACAACAGGTCAGAAATACCTTCATGGGAGGTGGCGAGACATCACCCCCATCTAAAGCATATAGCCCAACTGATACCTGAGATGGATCCAGGAACCCCAATAGCTCTACTTCGCAGAAGAGATACAGTTAGGTCCATATATATTTGGACAGAGACAACATTTTTCTAATTTTGGTTCTAGACATTATCACAATGAATTTTAAACAAAACAATTCATATGCAGTTGAAGTTCAGACTTTCAGCTTTCATTTGAGGGTATCCACATTAAAATTGGATGAAGGGTTTAGGAGTTTCAGCTCCTTAACACGTGCCACCCTGTTTTTAAAGGGACCAAAAGTAATTGGACAATTGACTCCAAGGCTATTTCATGGACAGGTGTGGGCAATCCCTTCGTTATGTCATTCTTAATTAAGGAGATAAAAGGCCTGGAGTTGATTTGAAGTGTGGTGCTTGCATTTGGAAGGTTTTGCTGTGAAGGAAAGATGCCATCAAAGGAGCTCTCCATGCGGGTGAAACAAGCCATCCTTAAGCTGCAAAAACAAAAAAAACCCATCCGAGAAATTGCTACAACATTAGGAGTGGAAAAATCTACAGTTTGGTACATCCTGAAAAAGAAAGAAAGCACTGGTGAACTCATCAATGCAAAAAGACCTTGGCGCCCAAGGAAGACAACAGTGGTGGATGATCGCAGAATAATCTCTATGGTGAAGAGAAACCCCTTCACAACAGCCAACCAAGTGCACAACACTCTCCAGGAGGTAGGCGTATCAATATCCAAATCTACCATAAAGAGAAGACTGCATGAAAGTAAATACAGAGGGTTCAATGCATGGTGCAAGCCACTCATAAGCATCAAAAATAAAAAGGCTAGACTGGACTTTGCTAAAAAAAAGTCTAAAAAAGCCAGCACGGTTCTGGAAGAACATTCTTTGGACAGATGAAACCAAGATCAACCTCTACCAGAATGATGGAAAGAGAAAAGTATGGCAAAGGCGTGGTACAGCTCTTGATCCAAAGCATACCAAATCATCTGTAAAACACGGCAGAGGCAGTGCGAAGGCTTGGGCATGCATGGCTGCCAGTGGCACTGGGTCACTAGTGTTTATTGATGATGTGACACAGGACAGAAGCAGCCGAATGAATTATGAGGTATTCAGAGCCATACTGTGTGCTCAGATCCAGCCAAATGCAGCCAAACTGATTGGTCGTCATTTCATCCTACAGATGGACAATGACCCAAAACATAAAGCCAAAGCAACCCAGGAGTTTATTAAAGCAAAGAAGTCGAATATTCTTGAATGGCCAAGTCAGTCACCTGATCTCAACCCAACTGAGCATGCATTTCACTTGTTAAAGACTAAACTTCAGACAGTAAGGCCCACAAACAAACAGCAACTGAAAACCACCGCAGTGAAGACCTGGCAGAGCATCAAAAAGGAGGAAACGCAGCGTCTGGTGATGTTCATGAGTTCAAGACTTCAGGCAGTCATAGCCAACAAAGGGTTTTCAACCAAGTACTGGAAATGAACATTTTATTTACAATTTTTTAATCTGTCCAATTACTTTTGGTCCCTTTAAAAACAGGGTGGCACATGTTAAGGAGATGAAACTCCTAAACCCCTCATCCAGTTTTAATGTGGATACCCTCAAATGAAAGCTGAAAGTCTGAACTTCAGCTGCATCTGAATTGTTTTGTTTAAAATTCATTGTGGTAATGTCTAGAACCAAAATTAGAAAAATGTTGTCCCTGTCCAAATATATATGGACCTAACTGTATACTACAAGTCCACAAGGCATGAGAATATATAAACGGCTCCAGGAACGCTCCGTACGCACAGAGGCACGACCTTGGATGGGTCATCATAGGAGACGTCTGCCTAGGAGGAGAACACAAGCTGGCCTTAGTCGACAGCATGCTTACCAATACTCTTGAAAATGGATGTCCGTCTCTCTTCCAGCCATGTAAGAGTAGCTTCCTGGTTAAAGAGTTGCCACACAATGCTCCTCTACCTTGTCTAATAGCTGATCTTTCCTGTGAAGACCACTCATGTGACGGTGACCAAGATCACATAGGGTGCACAGTTTTCCACAGAACAAGAGAGGACAACAAGGTAGCAATGTCCATAGAAGACAGACTGTTTTTGGACATCATGGATCAAGAGATGGTAAGAGATGAGTCAAAGAGTTGGATGGCCCCTCTACCATAGGCAATGCATACCCAACAACAGAGAACCTGTCTACGGTCGATTTGTCTCTCCCTCAAATGCAAATTTCAGAAGGAACCTGAAATGAGAGAGCATTTCTTTGCCTTCATGGAGAAAATACTTCAGAATAGCCATGCAGAAATTGCACCTGTACTTCAAGATTCTGAGGAATGTTGGTATCTACCCATTTTTGGCATGTATCATCCTAAGAAACCAGGCCAGATAAGAGTAGTATTTGACTCAAGGGCCAGATATGAAGGTGTCTCGCTAAACGATGTCTTTTTGTCTTGCCCAGACCTCAACAACAGACTTCTAGGAGTACTTCTTCGCTTCCGCAATGATGCAGTGGCATTCATGGCTGACATACAACAGATATTTCATTGTTTCCTTGTCAAAAAAGAACATAGAAACTATTTGAGGTTTTTCTGGTACTGCGATAATGACCCCTACAAGGACATCGCGGAATTTCGGATGAAAGTACACATCTTCGGGAATGGCCCTTGCCCTGCTGTTGCCATCTATGGTCTTAGACATTCAGCCAGAGAGGGCGAGGCAAATTACGGGTCAGATGTTAGATCATTTGTGGAGAAGGATTTCTACGTGGATGACTGCTTGAAATTCACACCCACAGATGAATCAGCGGTCAGTCTCCTAAAGAGGACACAGGAAATGCTCGCTTTGTCTAACTTGAGGCTGCACAAAATTGCTTCCAACAGCCAAAGAATGATGGCAGCTTTTCCCTCTCAAGATTACTCAACTGATCTAAAAGACTTGGATTTGGACACGGACTCCCTTCCCATGCAATGGAGCCTTGGTTTGCTCTGGGATTTGAAGAGAGATGCATTTACCTTTCGGATTAACGAAGAAGAAAAACCTTTCACACGTAGAGGCATCCTATCCATGATAAACAGCTTGTACGATCCTCTAGGATTTGTAACCCCTGTAACTATCCAAGGTAAAATGATGTTGAGAGACTTCACCCAAGAGATGTCTGAATGGGATGATCCGCTTCCCATGGAGAAGAGAGATCTGTGGGTAAGATGTAAGAAATCTTTAGAAGCCTTGTCAGATCTTTACGTGTCACGACCATACGCTTCAGTGCCATCAACAGAAGTCAAGACTCAAAAGCTCTGTATCTTCTGTGATGCCTCAACCAAAGCGATTGCAGCAGTAGCATATCTGAAAACTACTGACATCAGGGATCAATGCCATGTAAGGCTTGTTATAAGCTGGACAAAACTAGCGCCAGTCCAGGAACACACTATACCCAGACTGGAACACTGTTCGGCTGTGCTAGCAGTAGAGTTAGTTTAACTTATCTAGACGGAAATTGACCTGGAAATCAAGGATGTTGAATTCTACTCAGACAGCAAGGTAGTGCTTGGGTACGTTTGCAATGAAACTCGACGCTTTTATGTTTACGTCAACAATCGGGTGCTAAGGATCAGGAGGTCCACTTGCCCTAAACAGTGGCGCTATGTGTCCACACACCACCATCCTGCGGACCATGCCACTAGATCTGTTGAATCAAGACACTTTAAGGACACAACCTGGTTTACAGGCCCTGAATTCCTATACTGTACACCTTACAGTGAAAAATCAGACACCTTTAAACTGGTAGACCCAGATGCAGATGAAGAAATCTGCCCTCAGGTATCCGTTCTTCTAAAGGTGGCTTCAGACAATTATCTCAAATCCCACCATTTCAGCAGGTTTTCAACCTGGAACTCACTTGTTCATGCCATTGCTTGCTTAATTCATGTGGCTCAGTCTTACAAATCAACATCACCCACCAGTCAGAAGCCTTGTAAAGGATGGCACCACTGCAAGCACGCCTTTACTGCTTCAAACCTGGAAAATGCCAAGAACATGATCATTCGTACCATACAACGTGAATGTTACGCCAAAGAAATAGACAACCTCAGCAAGGGTCTACCCATTTCTGGAGACAGTGTCTTGAAAAAAAGCTTGATCCAACCAGTCTCACTCCCGCCATGTTACTTACTCAGAAAACCAACGCTCCTAGCGCTCCACTGGGAGAATTCAGCAACAAGGACCTCTACAGACGTCAATGGAGACAAGTTCAAAGCCTCTCCAATACTTTCTGGGACAGATGGAGAAAGCAATATCTCTCCACCTTACAGTCTAGGAAGAAGTGGCAGATCGATAGGCCGAACGTCAAACCCAGTGATATTGTGCTCATGAAATACAGCCAGTCACACCGAAATGAGTGGTCACTAGGCCTCATTACCAAAGTATTCCCAAGCAAGGACGAAAAGGTGTGCAAGGTCGAGGTCAAAGTATGGAAAGCTGGGAAGAGTAAACTATTTCTCAGACCAGTGGCGGAACTAGTTCTATTGCTTTCACCAAAGGAGCCTGTAAGTGGCATTAGTTAATGCCAAGCGGGGAGTGTTCTGCCCTCTGAATAGGGCAAAGAATGTTTGTATTATCTGCTGGGTTAGTTATAGCACCATCTAGTGGTGGCTGAATTTATAGCAGTGTCTTTGTTAACATTTTCAGTCAGTGACTTTAACAGAAGCAATGCACTATGGGATTGAAGCAATGCTTTGTGGGAAGGAAGCAATGCATTCTGGGACAAAGAAGGGCCATTTTGCTTCTCTGTATATCATAGGATGCATGTGTTTACCTGTCCTCCATATTAACTCTCCAACTTGAGTTCATTATCCGGGTAAAGCATATCTGGTAAGCTTAATCTTTCTTACAATGTGTGTGCAGAGAGTTTATCAGAGATGTAATTAGACACCTGTGTTTTCTATGTAGGTTGCATCACACTGAATGCTTCTGTATTTGTGTTAGCTGTGATCATCTGCACAATACTTATGCATGTCATTTGTATTCTTACAGTTTTACCACATGTTCTATACTCTTCACCAAATAAACAAGTTAGACTACAGAGAACAGTCTACTTATTTTGGGAGACAGAGCTGTGGTTTATACTGTATGCTGGAGTGCACAACATGTCAGCGTGCCTGAAGGCAAAACACCCCAGCTATTTCTTGTCCTCTCCATCAATCCCTTTACTGGCTCCCCTTTGCTCAGAGACTCCAGTGCAAAACCCTAACCATGGCAAGCAAAGCCATCCACAATCTGTCTCCTCCATACATCTGTGACCTAGTCTCCCAATACTTATCTCCATGCAACCTCCGATCCTCACAAGATCTCTTTCTCTACTCCTCTCTTATCTCTTCTTCCCACAATTACATACAAGATTTCTCTCATGCATCCCCCCTACTCTGGAATTGTCTACCCCAACATATCAGACTCTTGCCTACCGTGTAAACCTTCAAAAGAAATATGAAGACCTACCTTTTCCGACAAGCCTACAACCTGCAGTAACCCTCATTCTATAGTACGGCTGCATGACCAGCTCTTCCCTCACCTACTGTATCATCACCCATCCTTTGCAGACAATGAGCTCTTGCAGGCAGGGTCCCCTCTCCTCCTGTATTAATTGGTGACTTATATTGTTTAACACTATTTTACTTGTTGTTGATTATTATATATTTCAGACAGATCATTCCTAGGGTATCTCCTGTCTTCTCTGTACACAACCCAAACTGAACAAACTATCAGGATATTTGGTTTTCCATACCCTCCCTAAAGTGATAACCCACAATTACATATGCCTTTGTCATCATACCTGCACTGCTACAAACACCATTGATTTTCTGTATGTTTTCTCTATCATAACCTCTAGCTATCTAAAACTATTTAAAAAAATTAGCATATTGTGTTTCCACCATATACTATCCTTACCGAACCCTGATATTTCCATTTTAGAGTGTTGTACTAACATGACTCCTAAGCAGTAGGTCTCCTTTTCAGTTTCCTCTCATTGCTACCTAGTCTTTCTTTTGTGCAAATTAGAATAAAGCTGTTCTTTCTACAGTGTGAAAGGACTTGAGATATTTGTAGGCATCTATTAGGTCTCCTCTCAATCTTCTCTTTTGCAAGCTAAACATTCCCAAATCCTCTAACTGTTCCTCATAGGACACTATTTGCAGAGCGGTCACCTTTCTGGTTGCTCTCCTCTGAACTTGCTTCAGTTTGTTCATGTCTTTTTTAAAATGTGGTGCCCAGAACTGAACACAGTATTCCAGATGAGGTCTGACCAAAGAGGAGTAGAGGGGGATAATTACTTCACGTGATCTAGACTTTATGCATCTGTTAATGCAACCCAGAATTGTGTTTGCCTTTGTTGCTGCTGCATCACACTGTTAACTCATGTTCAGTCTGTTATCTATTAGTATACCCAAGTCTTTTTCACTGTTGCTTAGTCCTATTCCTCCCATTCTGTATATGCATTTTTCATGCTTCTTGCTCAGATGTAGGACTTTGCATTTCTCCCTTCTGTTAGTTGCTGCACACAATTCCAGTTTGTTTAGACCTTTTTGAATCCTCTCTCTTTTCTAGTATTAGCTATCCCACCTATTTTTGTGTCATCAGCAAATTTGATCAGTATTCCCTCAATTCCTTCATCTAAATAATTGATAAAAATGTTGAACAACACAAAGCCCAGGACAGAGCCCTGTGGTACCCCACTTGAAACTTTCTTCCAACTGGATGTGCAGCCATTTGGGTTCTCATTCTCAATGCTCAGGACCAGGCCACCTGTGACAAACTTCTGGCAGTGTGGGAAAGCCAGTCAGAGCGGGAGACTGCAGAACGCCGTGAAGCTGCAGAGCAGGAGGTTGCAGCACAACGTGATTCTGCAGAGCGCCAGGCAGAGTTGGAGGCCACAGAATGCTGTGAAGTTGCAGAGCGTAACCCCCAGCTGGAGATGGCTCAGCACCGGTCCCCATCGAACCCCTCAGCACCTCAGGATACCAAGTCCTCCAAAGTCCGCTCTTAGGACTTCCCCTTGTTTGAAAAGTATTGAGACTTGGACTCCTTTCTGCTGGCGTCTAGCACCAGATCAGTGGGCCAAGTACCTGACCCCCCATTTGAGGGGTAAATCCCTGAACATCCTGGAGGACTTACCTGCCGGGGAGGAGCAGGACTATGACAGCATCAAACGGGCCCTGATCCAGCAGTTCAACCTCACCCCAGAGTCTTACCACAGAAAGTTCTGGAGCCTGCAGAGGGGCCCAAAGGACACCTGGGCTGACCACATGCTGGCCCTTATGAGAGCTGCTGAGCACCGGACCAAGGGTCTGGAGCTCACTACCCGCCAGGAGATTTAGGAGCTGTTTGTAACAGAACAATTCCTCTGGAACTGCCCTGAGGACCTCCAGCAGTTCATCCATAACCAGAAACCAAAGGGGACCTCTGCTACTGCTGCCCTGGCAGACAAATACGCCAACAATAGGGCACCTGATGCCAAGAGGGCCGCCAGCATCACCTGGAGAAGGGGTAAGACCCATCCTGCCCGTTTCCTCAGCCCCTAGAATGCAGGGGGTGCACTCCTCTGCTCCCCTCTCCAGGTCAGGGGTGGAAGCCTACCGATGTCATCATTGCACCCAACCAGGACACCTCAAGGCAATGTGTCCCCAGCGCCATAAGGCACCGTCGCTTCACAGAAACCGTCCACTGTTTTGTGTGTGGGAGGGGTGGTGGTAGGTCCCATGACAATTATCAACCCATCACCATCGGCCACGCAGCGGTCATGGGACTGAGGGACATCGGCGCTGAGATGACCCTTATATGGCTTGAGGTGGTGTCTCCCTGGGATTTGGTACCCGAAAAACCCTGTCCGTCTCCGGGATTAGAGATGTCCAACCGGAGCTGCCAGTTGCAAAGGTGTATTTGGACTGGTGCAACAGGAGGGGAATGGGGGAGGTGGGGGTATCAGCCAATATTCCCACCAATGTTTTGCTTGGGACCCATTTGAGGCGACTAGTGTCCCAGTATGTGGCCACTGAACCTCCAAGTTCGGCTCCCATAGACTGTCTTGAAATGTCCACCCTACTGCTGTCAATGTTGATGTATTGAATATGCTTTCTGCTGGGGAGGAGGAAGCGAAATCTGAAACTTTCCCATACACTGACACTACATGCACAGGGAATGCAGCTGTGACAGGCGAGATGTGCGAAGATGCCCACAGGTGTGATCAGCCAGTGTACTAGGATCTATTGTCCTCTAGTGGGAAAGACAGGGGGCATGGAGCTGCAGGGAAGGGGAGACTCAGAGTTGGAGGGGGGCTGTCACGGGAAGTGCAGGGCCCCTAGATGAATCCAGGCTGCTGAGTTCAGTTGTGAGTTAAGAAAAATGTGGAATTCTCCAGAATAAGATATTGGATTGCAGATATCAAGATATGATTTTATTCAGCTCTCTAAGGCTACTTTCACACATTAGGTTTTCGGCGTCAGGCGCGTTCCGGCGTCGTGCCGGAGCGCCGGATCCGGCAAATGTTTTTTAAAACCGGATGTGACGGATCCGGTTTTCTGCCGGATCCGTCTTGCGCATGACAGCCAAAACCGGATCCGTCTCATCCGGTTCATCCGGTTTTCGATCCGTTTTTCGACGGATTACGCCGGATCCGGTTTTTAAAAACGCCCCTTGTGGCCTTCCGAACGGGATTGGCTACTGAAAAACTATATATACCGTGTTCCTACAGCCCTTCTTTGACAGGTTGTAGAGGAGAAAGTGCAGGTTGGAGAGAAGTGCAAGTTACTGGCGAAGATGGATGTTGTGATTGGAAATATTTTGAAGAATTTGGCGGATTTTACAGCGGAGGCGAATCGTTTGAGGGTGATTGTTCTGGAGAAGGAGAGAGCGAGACAGCAGCGCATCAGGCATCGTAGACGACGTTTGTGGATCCACCCCATTACAGCCAAGAGAATGACGCGTGGGGTCTATTCTACACTCTGCATGGACTTTAGACGAAACCCGGATACATTTTTTGGATATGTTCGGATGAAAATGGAGAATTTTGATTACTTGGTGGAGCGCATTGCACACCTCATAAGAAAATCGGACACCTATTGCCGCTTCTCTGTTTCACCTGCAGAGCGTCTGATGGTGACTTTAAGGTAAGCCACATTTATTGGATATGCTCGCATCAGAGCACACTTTCACTGCAATCTTGTTGGTGGTAGTTTGTATCTCCAAGTGTTATAGCTGACTTTTGGTATGTAATGCTGTGATTTTTAACTAATTGATTGTTTTTTAATTCCCCACAGATTTCTTGCAACTGGAGAATCCCTTTCGTCACTGCATTTCCAGTACAGACTCGGGATTTCCACCATATCTGGAATAGTGAAGCACACATGCCGTGCACTGTGGGACTCCTTAGCTGAAGAGTTTTTACCAGAGCCCACAACAGAGAGGTGGATTGAAATTTCAGAAAAGTTTCAACAGATATGTCAGTTTCCGAACTGCTTGGGCGCTGTGGACGGGAAACATATCCGTATTGTAAAACCAGCCGGATCGGGATCGGAATATTTAAATTACAAGAAATATTTTTCAATTGTCCTCATGGCCATCGCTGACGCGGAATACAAATTTATTGCTGTTGATATTGGGGCCTATGGCCGCTCCAATGACTCTCAAGTTTTCAAACAGTCTGCCATGGGGCGTAAACTGTATGGAAACACCTTCCAGTTCCCATCCCCTAGACCGCTGCCGCAAACATCTGGTCCACCTATGCCATTTGTCTGTGTAGGGGATGAAGCCTTCCAGCTGTCAGAACACCTTTTGAAACCGTACGGTAGCAGAGGATTGTCAAGAACAAAACGCATTTTTAATTACCGCCTCACAAGAGCAAGAATAATGGTTGAATGTACCTTTGGTATTCTGACAGCCAAATAGCGGGTCCTATTGACTGCGATCAACCTCAAGACAGAAACTGTGGACGAGGTGATCAAAGCTTGCGTGGTACTCCACAATTTTGTTATCTGCAAGGAACCCATTTCCATTGAGGACACCTCTGAAGAAACCACCTTGCAAGATTACCATGACATTACCACTAGAAGTTCTGTGACGGTTTCAGTAATGAGGGACAATTTTGCACTATACTTTATGTCACCTCAAGACAGAGTACGCTGGCAGGATGACAGAGTGTGAAAGATTTGTGCCCTTAACCAAACTTGTGTACCTTCTGTACCAACAGTATATACCTTTGCCAACCAAAGTTGGCTATCTTGTCATGGTCTTACTATTTTTAGCTTTAGGCCATAGGTGTGTACCTGGTTGTGTTTTATGCAAAGTATTTCACCTTTTAACAAAAGTTGTGTACATTGTTAGGAAATCACCAACAATAAACACAACTTTTTAGGTGAAATACTTTGCTTCAAACACAACCAGGAACACAACTGTGGCAAAAAGCTAAAATTTACCCACAGTTATATACCTGGCTTTGAATACCTTTTTACCTTTTAAATACCCTGTATTTAACCTTTTTTTTAAACATATTTCGCTGCAGAAAGAAATGACAGACAACCATTGTAAAACGATAATGTAACTTTTATTTAAAATTTTTTTTTTTTTGTAAAATGTTTTTAAAGTTAAAAAAACTTTTTTAATAAAGGTTTGAAACCAACTGGGCATTTTTATTACAAAACACAAATTATAAATCGGTGTAGTGTGGGGTGGAAATACTGTTGGAGGGGCTGCGGGACACTTCGACACTGGGAGTGTGGAGAGAGGACTGGGATCGTGGTGGGGAAGGAACAGTTAGAGGTGAAGGTGTGGAAAAAGCTACAGAATGGATGGACATGTGGGAGGCAGAAGAGGTGGTGGGCGGTGGAGTGGAGGGTTGGGCAGGGACTGTAGGAGCAGATGATGTTGATGGAAAGTTGTATGGGGAAGGAGTTTGGTACGGGGAAGGAGTTTGGTACGGGGCAGGTTGCTGGAAGTGGGGAGATGTCTGGTACTGGGGAGGTTGCTGGTACTGGGGAGGTTGCTGGTACTGGGGAGGTGGCTGGTACTGGGGAGGTGGCTGGTATGTAATAGGAGGGGGAGGATGGAAAGTGGCTGGAGGGGGTGCAGGTGGAGGAACTACTGGGGTGGGAGGAGGAGGTTGGGAGGTAACGTGCTGGAGAGCACCATGGCATGAATGCATTACATGCATCTGCTGGCTAGGAGAGAGCGTTTCCATGCGCTCCACAACAGACCTGAAAAAGCTGTGGTTTGGCGAAGATCTTGCTTCTGAATGCATGGTTTGCAGAAGTCTCTTCACCTCCAGAATGCTGGAGTTGATCTGCTGAAAGCCTGTGGAGAAAGTCTTGCTCTGACAAGACTTTTAGACAGTTCTGGAAAGATGCATTCAGATGCAAGAACTCTGGCGCATAAGTCTTTTCCTGACCCCTCTGCCGCTGCCGCCCAGTACCCGCAGGTGTACTAGAGGTGGCAGGGGCAGAAGAGTGGGGTAAAGGGAAAGCGATCTCCTCACCAGCAGCTTCATGTAATGTAGGCGGCCACGATGCTCCTGTGCTGGTGGATGGGACAGATGGGTCGAATGTGTGGGAAGGCTGGGAAGGTGCAGATGTACCGGGGTGGTCGAAGTGTCCCTCGGTACCGGTCTCCTCAGTGATCCCCTCAGAAGGGTCCAATCGTGCAGGCTCCTGAGTGCTGCTCACCGTGCTGTGGAATAAAGAGAAAAAAAAACAATTAAAATAGTGACATGGCATGGCCCTGGCTGAAAAAAAATTGCTACATCTAAACATTTTTTTTTCACATGTGGTGTGTAATATTTACCTTCTGGTGACCATTGTATCCCAGAGGAATGACAGGGCTCGTGCGTACTTGTACTTGCTCCTGCGTCCTCCAGATCCACTCGGGGCCCGCATCTCTTTATTGAACTCCTTCTTGAAACGATCCCTCACAGACCGCCACCGCTTCACAATTCTGTCCCCTGAAACGAGAAAGGACAAAGTGGTTAGTATACAACATCAGTGTTTCCCAAACTCCAGTCCTCATGGTCCCCAGGGGTCATGTTTTCAGGATTTCCATAGTAAATAGAAATCCTGAACACATGATCCGTGGGGACCACGAGGACTGGAGTTCGGGAAACACTGGTTTACATCAAGCAACCGGTACTGTATATACTTACGCTCTTTAATTTGGGCCCGAGCATCGAGGTCCTCCCAGCGGCCCACAAGGAGCGAACAGATTTCCTCCCAGAGTCGTCGGGTAACAATCAGGTCAGCATGGCGGCGGTCAGCCATATTCCATAGCGGCTCCCTTTCTCTGACGAGATCGATGAGGTGGTCCACATCAATTCCTCCATCCTCACCGTCAGAGTCGGGAGCACGCTGTGAAGGCTGTTAAAGTAAAATTTAAAAATAGCAAAATTAGTCACCACACTTTAAGACATGAAATAAAAAGTGTACCAAAATTTAACTTAAATATTATACTTACACGCTGGTGACCGCCGCGTTGCTGTCGCCGACGACCCTGGGAGGCACTGCGAGGACCTCTTGGCCGATCACCAGATTGGGAAGACTAGAGAAGAAAAGAAAAAAATTTATGTGTTTGGATGTAGGCATTTGTTTGCTGTGTGATGTCTGCGGTACATTGTTTTCTATGTGTTGTGTGTAGTGTGATGTTGTGTTTCTGCGTTTGATGCAAAAAACTTACCAATTGTGAGCCCACTCCAGGTGTCTGTCCACCCCTTCCTTCTTCTTCTGGGAGCTCCTCTTCAGCTTGTGATTCCTGTTTTGAAATAAAAGCCAATGAATAGACATATATTACAGAGATGATGGATTTTGGAAATAAAAACTTACCGTCAAACGCTGACGATGCGAGGGAGGGCTCCCAGAAGAAGATGTGCTGTCCTGTTGCTGGCCAGACTCCATGGCTGTGGGTGGTGCTGCTGCTGCTGCCAGTGCTGCCAGTGCTGCTGCTGCTGCTGCTGCATCTCTTGGGCGGCTGTTGAATAAAGAGAAACAAAGGGCCAAGGAATATCTTGATATTCCTTGGCCCTAGTTTTGAGGAATGGGGGATTTGATAATTACCGTCTCTCATCTGCTGCTGGACTCCCCTCCCGTTGTTCAGCATGTTCCCTTTGCTGCTCCATTTGGGGTGGTGGTGGTGCTGATGGTGCTGCAGTGGTCTCCTGCCTTCTCCTGCGCCTGGTTCCTGTCTTGGGTGGCATGTTGGGTGTGGCTGAGGGTCCCACTGTCATGCTTTTATATATGTGTGCTGTGGGCAGAGCTACTGAGCATGCTCAGACCCGGTTCCGGCGCATTGCGGCGTTCATAGACTTTCATTGTGTGAAAAAGTCGGACGCGCCGGATCCGGCGGGTCCGGCTTTTTCGCCGGAGACAAAAAACGTTACAGTAGCCGTTTTTTCCAGACGCCGGATTGCGACACATTGCCGGATCCGGCGAAAACCGGATGAAACGCATGGCCATCCGGCGCGATCCGGCGCAAATGCAAGTCAATGGGGGGGAACCGGATCCGGCATTGCATTTCGTCGGATCCGGTTTTTGTCAAAAGAGCCGGATCGCGCCTGACGGTGAAAACCTGATGTGTGAAAGAGGCCTAAGACCTACATGCCACTGTAGACAGCTCAGGAGGGTTGATCCTATGAACAGATTCCCTTGAACATTGCATGTTTGTGGATTCCATGTTGTTTTTGTAAAAGGAATTTAGTGCAGAGTCATCCTGGATCAGATATTACTGTATATAGCACTTGGGTACTAATGAAACCTCATTCAGGGAGAAGAAGGCAAACACTAAAATCTGTACTGACTTCTATAAATCATTGTAGAATCACCTTGCTTTTATCTACTTGTACTTCTTCTTCCTACTGAGCACTAATCTTTACGGTTTTATGGCAGTACAAAGGAAAGTTCTGTTTGCTGACTGTAAAATAAACCAAGTGAGTAAACAACTGAGATCCGGTTGGGGTGCAGTGATCCGAAAAACCGCCTACAGTCTTTAGCTGAAGCATGTTATTATGAAACACCCTATACTCGCCAAATTCTCTGTTCTATGTATGTGCCAGTGAAATTGTACATGTGTAACATTGCTGTGATGACTGTAACCCCATTCTGTAAGTTGTAAGAATATTGGAAGTCGCAGCGGAGATCCATAATTACACACAAGGCCAATGGGCTTAACAATCAGTCACATGTTGGAACTATGCTAATATTTTTTTGTTTGTTGTTTCTTTAGGCCAGAATCTGATACTGGTCCGTTACAGGGATGTTCACATATTCCCATTACATTGCCCTATTGTTGGATTATAGATTTGAACTAGACTATAGAGGTCCACTGATGAGTGTAGTGGCAAAAAAATGGAGCACAGCGTTTTACTCCATAAATTAAACTTTGAAGTGTGCTATTAAATCCCTACAAGTGTTTTTTGATCATGAGGCTAAACTGTATATGATATAATAACACTAATGGGTGTCTTATCACTGTTGTCTTCCAATAGTAAATGCTGTACTTTTTTGCTAATGTGGTGCCCCTGCGGTCTCAGTTGCCACAGGGTACGGCACTTCATCCAGAGGTGTGATACTCTGCTCTCAGGTAAGGAAGAGGCACTGCCAGGACTCACACACCAGCACCTAACACTAGTCCCCATCTGGCCAGGGGGGAGTTAATTAGAGGGTGTGGGTGGAGAAAGTAGAGAAGGGGTGGAGCTTAAGGGAGTGAAAGTTGGTGGGAGGCATTAATGCTGAGGTAAGAGATTGTTCTGGAAAGAGTCAGTCAGTCACATCTGGGGGCCGGCATCCACCGGTGTGGTCGGTGGAGGGACCAGGTCGCAGTTAGGGGACCAGCCCCAAAACTAGTGGAGAAACTAAGGACTCAGCTAGGAAACCGGAGGTGGCAGTATCTTTAAGTGCTGCAGCCGACCCCACACTCATTCGGCGAAAAGACAGACATAAAGGATCCAGGGTCTGACCAACGGAGCCCGACAAGATCCAAGTCTGCTAGCTCGGGACACTGTGTGTGAAGACGCAGGGCAGGAGAGGTGGTAGCCAGCATAGTGAGACGGCTAGGAAAGGAACATCAAAGGAAGCCCTGCAACGTACACCCCAAACTACCTGAGAGCAGTCTAGACCACAAGCCTGGAGGACACAGCACCCCGGCTGGGGACTGTAACAGTTGTACTGTGAGTAAAAGTGTGAAGACTGCACTCTGCTGTGTCCTCAGAATCATTTACTGCATCATCCACCCTGCACTGCACTACCACCACTACCACCATCATAAAGGGAATCTGTCACCCCATTTTAGCCCTATAAGCGGCAGCCACCGCCATCTGAGGCTTATCTACAGCATTCTGTAATTCTGTAGATAAGCCCTCGATGAAACCTGAAAGATAAGAAAAACACCTTAGATTATACTCACCGTGGGGCGGAGTCCGGTGCAGTAGGTGTCACAATCCGGTCCGGCGCCTCCGGATTGCCTGCGCAGGCATACTTTATCTGTCCTGTTGAGGGCAGAGCAAAGTACTGCAGTGCGCAGACGCCGGAAAGGTCAGAGAGGTCCCGCGCCTGCGTACTGCAGTACTCTGCTCTGCCCTCAACAGGGCAGAGAAAGTACACGTGCGAAGGAGCCGAGAGAGAAACAAGGAGGAGGACATCATCGTATGAAGATGGGAGGCGCCGGATGGGACGGCGACACCCATCGGACCCGACCGAACGTCGGGGTGAGTATAATCTAACTCTTTTTTCTTATCTTTCAGGTTACATCGGGGGCTTATCTACAGCATTACAGAATGCTGTAGAAAAGCCCCTGATGGCTGTGGCTGCAGCTTATAGGCCAAAAATGGGGTGAGAGATCTCCTTTAAATCATATCTATAGAACTGCCCTGAGGCCTAGCTCTGCCTGTGAAGAGCTGAACCAACTCTGCTGCATCAACAACGGCACCAGCGGACTGAATCTGCAGCATCGGCTGGCATCTTATTTGCCGAATACCACAGGTGGCGTCACGAATTATCCCTTATAAACTATTATTTCCCCTTTCCATCATTTTTATTGGAGGCCCAGGGCCACGGACCAGGTCACTGCTGCCATGACACATTCCCTTAAGGACCAGCCCGGTACCGAGCCCACGGCCCTGGTGGGCACTCCACTACCAGAGTGTATAGAGCAAATCAGGAAAGTAATCACAAGAAAGATATATTAATAGATAAAAAAAAATTAAAAAAAGCTTAGAACTTTCTAAAGTTGCTTTTATGGAACAGCTGAAGCTGTGGTGCGAATTGATCTCTATATATGTCACCTCTCTTTTGGTATAAAATGTAAGTTATTCCCAAAAACAAGTTATAAGTTGTTTATCGCTGAGGGTGCTGACCTAGAGAAGCTTAATTAAGCAGTACTAGTATTTGGCTCAAGAAAACATAAAAAATTATATAAAAAATTTCAATTGATTTACAGCACTAGCACTTGTGGTCATGTCTTGTGCAAATAGCCTGTATGGCAGTGTAAAGGGGCTGTAGTGCTGAATATGGAGCCATGGAGCCTCTGTGTACTGCCATACAGGCTCTGTTGGGTGCAATGCTTCCATGGAAGAACATCTCTGTTCATTCTTGATGTGAATTAGCAAGTGCAATCAGAAGTATGCCGGGTTTCTGTAGAGACCTTATGAATATATATATGGCAGCCTTATTGTGGCTTCATTCAGAATGATACGGTCACGTCTCTGAGTCCTAAGGCCAAGTGCCCAGAGGTTTAGGACCTTCCAATTACTGTATTATTTATACTTTATTGCTATAATTCACAATAACTAAGCACTGCTAGGTGTTTTAACTCCATAAAGGTGAATAAACTGTTGTCTAAATGATGATTGCTACCTATCATCATTGGTGACAACAGTTACAGGAAGGTAAATGTGTACTAAGAGTAAAGGTCTTCCATATATGACAGCCATGCTCATGTTAGAAGGATATTTTGCCTCTGTTACTTCTGTAAAACTTTATGTAGTTCTGGATCTTGCTGTGGGGGTATGCTAAAAACTCTTCAATATACAGTTGTGGCCAAAAGTATTGACACCCCTGCAATTTTGTCAGATAATACTCAGTTTCTTCCTGAAAATGATTGCAAACACAAATTCTTTGGTATTATTATCTTCATTTAATTTGTCTTAAATAAAAAACACAAAAGAGAATGAAGCAAAAAGCAAAACATTGATCATTTCACACGAAACTCCAAAAATGGGCCAGACAAAAGTATTGGCACCCTCAGCCTAATACTTGGTTGCACAACCTTTAGCCAAAATAACTGCGACCAACCGCTTCCGATAACCATCAATGAGTTTCTTACAATGCTCTGCGGGAATTTTAGACAATTCTTCTTTGGCAAACTGCTCCAGGTCTCTGATATTTGAAGGGTGCCTTCTCCAAACAGCCATTTTTAGATCTCTCCACAGGTGTTCTATGGGATTCAGGTCTGGACTCATTGCTGGCCACCTTAGAAGTCTCCAGTGCTTTCTCTCAATCCATTTTCTAGTGCTTTTTGAAGTGTGTTTTGGGTCATTTTCTTGCTGGAAGACCCATGACCTCTGAAGTAGACCCATCTTTCTCACACTGGGCCCTACATTATGCTGCAAAATTTGTTGGTAGTCGTCAGACTTCATAATTCCATGCACACGGTCAAGCAGTCCAGTGCAAGAGGCAGCAAAGCAACCCCAAAACATCAGGGAACCTCCACCATGTTTGACTCTAGGGACCGTGTTCTTTTCTTTGAATGCCTCTTTTTTCTCCTGTAAACTCTATGTTGATGCCTTTGCCCAAAAAGCTCTACTTTTGTCTCATCTGACCAGAGAACATTCTTCCAAAACGTTTTAAGCTTTTTCAGTTTTGGCAAACTCCAGCCTGGCTTTTTTATGTCTCTGGGTAAGAAGTGGGGTCTTCCTGGGTCTCCTACCATACAGTCCCTTTTCATTCAGACGCCGACGGATAGTACGGGTTGACACTGTTGTACCCTCAGACTGCAGGGCAGCTTGAACTTGTTTGGATGTTAGTCGAGGTTCTTTATCCAACATCCGCATTTCTTGCGTTGAAATCTCTTGTCAATTTTTCTTTTCCGTCCACATCTAGGAAGGTTAGCCACAGTGCCATGGGCTTTAAACTTCTTGATGACACTGCGCACGGTAGACACAGGAACATTCAAGTCTTTGGAGATGGACTTGTAGCCTTGAGATTGCTCATGCTTCCTCACAATTTGGTTTCTCAAGTCCTCAGACAGTTCTTTGGTCTTCTTTCTTTTCTCCATGCTCAATGTGGTGCACACAAGGACACAGGACAGAGGTTAAGTCAACTTTAATCCATGTCAACTGGCTGCAAGTGTGATTTAGCTATTGCCAACACCTGTTAGGTGCCACAGGTAAGTTACAGGTGCTGTTAATTACACAAATTAGAGAAGCACCACATGATTTTTCGAACAGTGCCAATACTTTTGTCCACCCTCTTTTTTATGTTTGGTGTGGAATTATATCCAATTTGGCTTTAGGACAATTCTTTTTGTGTTTTTTTCATTTAAGACAAATTAAATGAAGATAATAATACCAAAGAATTTGTGTTTGCAATCATTTTCAGAGGAGAAAGTGCAGGGCATGTGCAATACAGGGTTAGCTGTGGACTGCCCTTGTTAGGGCAGGAGTTTGGGGATCAGATGATGGTTAGTTTTTGAGGGATATGACAGGGTATTGTCCTCCCATTGCTACCTTACTGTGTGTATACAGAGTATCCCTGGACTCCTGGCCGTCTTCATAAACCGGTGAGATTGTTCCTGTTTCTATATCTCATCTATTTGTACCATTGTGGTTATAAACCCTTTTATGGTCTAGTCAAAAAATATTCATATGCAATTGGCTATGGCATTGTGTGCTAATTGTTAACTTGTGCTGTATCCTTTACATAAATTGTTGCCTGACACTAGCAGCATTTTATATCTTGTATGATGCGTTTGAGTGGTTCCAAATTTCCTTTGGAGATTACCCATTGAACTGGCATTACTTTTTTGTGACACGTTTGGATTGGTGCTTTTAAGTTATATATTAAAAGTTATATTTTAATTTCACTCATTGCTGTAAAAAAACTATTTTTGGTGTGAGATCTAACTGTCAATTTTGACAGAAATTGGCATTTTTGCTGTATTTGTCCGACTCTTGTTACCACTGGCAGTCAACTCTAGCAGCAGCACTGGATATTGCTGCATTCACCCATTCACCTCAATGGGACAACAATACCCAGTGCAATACCTAGTACAGCCACTAAGTGGCAGGTAGACAGAAAAGTGTGAAAATTAAAGAGGCTACAGAGCTCACATCTTTTTATTCATTTCAAACAGATCAGTGTGAGTGACATGTTCACACCCCTCCTATCTGGTATTGATAGCCTATCCAGAAGAAAGGCCTTCCATTTGGAAGAGGAGGTCTTCAAGACTCTGGACCAGTGACTATGGACTTCCAAGGTGGTTGCATAACCTGGATTGTGTAAATCTTTTTGCTTAAGTCTATTAAAGCCAATGAAACCATTGTGCTACACTTTTTTTTTATATTTAGGGCTACCTTAGTTTTGTCCATTAATGTCATCAACCAATCTGATCATTTTGTGAAAATGGTAAAAGGGCTGTGATCATTTAATTTCATTTAAAACCTGTAAGGAACGGATCTGGATTTATGAATTCTAAATTTTTGAATTCTACAAGATGATGCGCTCGCAACTGTACCAGGAAAAATTGCTGTGATTTCTAAAAGAGACAGTTGACCATTCAGAAATTTGGAATGTACATACTTTGGTTCATGAGAACTGAGAGTGTAATGAACGTCAGCGAAACATCCTCGCGCTGAGTGGTTTCGCCAACTTGTCGCCCTGCCGGTCGACTCACTGCGAGATAAACTTGCTGCGTTCCTTTCTGCTGATCGGTAGTTTATGTGTGATGCTTTCATTTTAATCCTACCAAATGTGTGATGCTTTCATTTTAATCCTACCAAATTCCTTCTTCATTTGTTAACAATGTACAGATACAGTTTGGAAGAGCATGTTCTCATTGTGAAAACTTACTGGAAAACTGAGTCTTTAAAGGGGTGCCAAAGTGAGTTTCTACAGAAGTTTAGAGGTCGAAAATTTGCCATCCAAACCGTGTATCGAAGCCTTCTTTGATAACAGAGAAATCTCCAAGGGACTGTGGTCACCAAGATTGCCTGAATTAACACTGCCAAATTTTTTTCCATTTTGGGCCACTTGATGGGTTGAGGGTAAAGTAAGAAGCTACGAACATTACAAACATTACAACAGAACAAAGAGAACATACAGCAAGAAATTCAGTCTATGACCTCCTGCAAAGTACATTCAACACTATGGAAGGCACATGCAGGCGTGCTTGGATGCGAACGGGGGACATTTTCAACACCTGCTTTAAAACATCAGTTACTCATGAACCAAGGTATGTACAGTCCAAATTTCAGTACGATAGATTGTGTCTTTTAAAAGTTACAGAAATTTTCTAGGTAAAGTAGCGAGTGAATCACCCTGTACCTACTCAGGAAAATGTACAGACACCTACAATTTATATAGAAAAAACAAATGCTACTTTTCACAAATCACTGTATCTGTACCTATGAAGTGTGTTTATATGCAATACAGGAAAACAGGTTGGGAAATTACGAGTGCCTAAGGAGCCTCAGGTGAGCAAAATGCTTGAGAAATTGACAAGCAGATAAAGGATAATGCCGGCTAATTCCAGACTTATTATTTTTACTGCCTATAATGTGCATCATCCAATCTGTTGTGCCCTTTAGGAAGAGTCTGGAACAATATTTAAGCCTAACTAGCAGTGAATATCAGCCACAAATTTTATTCATAGTGAGAGACTGTCAAAGCAAGGTGCACTTTTGTCTTTCTTGGAAGTTAGTTGAAAATGTTGTACATTTCCTCCATTATATGTAATGAATCTTGGCTGGAAAACATTTCAGTGGGAATACACGTAGGAATATCCAGTGACTCACTAATGTAATTTTGCTCTTGCAGGTCTATTCCGGTGTGTGGGTGTTTTTGCAAAATAATTATTGCACAGTCTCCGAGTGGATTGAGCTTTTCTGACACTTGATTCAGTTGAGCAGAATTCTTTTCTGAACAGATCTCCTTTCCAGTGTCTGGTATTTAAACATGATCCTGATGTTGCTTCATATAAAGGAGTTTTTTGGATACTATACAAAACTTCATCTGCATTTCAGAATTGACATTGTTTCTATGGAAATAACAATCCAGTAATGGAGAAAACATTCAGACCTTAACTAAATCCATATTTTAGAAGTTATTTACCCATGCCAAAGACCATGTCTGGAAAATACAGAAATGTCTCCTTATAACGCACAGTACTTCTGGAAGAATGAGATTGAGATAATCAGAAAATCTGACTTCTAAAGATTCCTTTATCCTTGGCAAATAAATGACAAAAAGGATGTCTGAAGTAGAGGTTAGTACAAGACATATTAGTTTGATTAGTGAGCTTTACATCCTAGAGCAATTTGTAATTTTCATTTGGAGCAAATTAGATTAGGCCAGGAAGATTGTAATTTTGGATATGAAATTAATTATGATTAGTACAATAGAAAAAAAGTGATGTCTCTTTGCTCATGACATTTACTGCTACAGCTAGTACTGATACAGATGAGGAAAGCTAAAACATAAAGTTTCTGCATTATTTCTGCAGGGAGTCTGTCAACAGCACTTTGCTTTTTTTGAGCACATCGACAAAAAAAATTACCAGGATAAATCCTTGGAGAACTTACCCATTGGGACACAAGCACCTAATGTATGCCTTAATACTAAGTGACTGCCCTGCTTGATAAAAAAAACCAAAAATCATAGATTTTTGTCCTTTTTTTTCTGTAGGCATCCACCAAACATCAACACTTGGGTTGATTAGCATGAATTTGGTGGAAGCTTTCATAAATTGTGGCCATTCTAAGACCTTTTGAACACAGTATTATAATCATGTACACTGCTCAAAAATGAAGGGACTACTTAAACAACACAATGTAGCTCTAAGTCAATCACATTTCTGTGAAATCAACCTGTCCAGTTATGAAGCAACACTGATTGTGAATCAATTTATCCTGCTGTTGTGCAAATGGGACAGACAACAGGTAGAAATAATAGTTAATTAACAAGACAACGCTTATAAAGGAGTGGTTCTGCTGGGGAGTCACCACAGACCATTTTTCTGTTCTCATCCTTTTTGGCTGTTGTTTTGGTCACTTTTGCATTTTGTCATTGCTCTCACCCCTAGCGGTACTGTACAGTACCATGAGGAGGTGTTTACAACCCACAAAAGTTGCTCATGTAGTGCAGCTGATCCAGGATGGCACATCAATGTGAAATTTGGCAAGAAGGGTAGCTGTGTCTGTCAGCAAAGCATCCAGAGCATGGAGCAGACACCAGGAGACAGACCAGTACACCAGGAAACGTGGAGAGGGCCGTAGAAGGGCAACAACCCAGCAGCAGGACCACTACCTCCTCTTTTGTGAAAGGAGGAACAGGAGGAGCAGTGCCAGAGCCCTGCAAAATTATCTCCAGCAGGCCCCTAACATCCATGTGCCTGCTCAAACTGTCAGAAACAGACTCCATGAGGGTGGTATGTGTGCCTGATGTCCACAAGTGGGTGTTGGGCTTACAGTTCAACAATGTGCAGGGCAATTGGGATTTGCAAGAGAACACCAAGATTGACAGATTCAACATTGGCACCATGTGCTCTTCATAGATTAGAGCAAGCTCACACTGAGCACATGTGACAGACATGACAAAGTCTAGAGATACCGTGGAGAACGCTCTGCTGCCTGCAACATCCTCCAACATGACCGGTTTGGCAGTGGGTCAGTAATGATGTGGGGAGACATATCTTTGGAGAGCGCACAGCCCTTCATTTGCTAGCCAGAGGTACTCTGACTGTCATTAGGTTCTGGCATGAGATTCTCAGACCCATTGTGACAATTTATGCAGGTGCAGTGGGCCATGGGCTCTTTCTGATGCATGACAATGCTAAGCCTCATGTGGCTGAAGTGTGTCAACAGTTCCTGCATGACTGGCCTGCCCATTCCCCAGACCTGAATCCAAACACATAATAATATAATAATAATTTTATTTCTATAGCGCCAAAATATTCCGCAGCACTTTACATTTTAGAGGGCACTTGTACAGACAATAGACATTACAGCATAACAATAGACACATAGATCAAAACAGATACCAAGAGGAATGAAGGCCCTGCTTGCAATCTTACAATCCATGAGGAAAAGGGGAGACATGGTAGGTAGATGGTAACAATTGTGTTCGTTTTTCGGACCAGCCAAAGTGTAAGAATAGGACGCTCATGTAATGCTGCATGAACCGGTTATTAGCTTAAGTATGTAACAATACAGACACAAAGGGCTATTATATGCATAAAGCATGTCAGAACATGATGCGGGGAACCTGGTTATGGTAAAAGATTTTGAATGGGCAACGCAGGGATAGTTAGGTTAATGCGTTGAGATGGTAGGCAAGTTTGAACAAATGTGTTTTTAGGGCACGCTTAAAACTGTGAGGATGGGGGATTAATCATATTAACCTGGGTAGTGCATTCCAAAGAATTGGTGCATCAAGTGAAAAGTCACGGAGACAGGAGTGGGAGGTTCTGATTATTGAGGATGTTAACCTCAGGTCATTGTCAGAACGAAGGGCACGGGTAGGGTGGTAGACTGAGATGAGGGAGGAGATGTAGGGTGGTGCTGAGCCATGGAGTGTTTTGTGGGTGAGGGTAATAAGTTTGTACTGGAGTGGATGAGTAGCCAGTGTAATGACTGGCACAAGATAGAGACATCAGTGTAACGATTGGTGAGGAATATGATCAGAAAGAAATTTTGGCGAGTCCCAAAAATAAAATCCTCAAATTTATTTCAAATATTTTAAAAGATCATACCTGTATGATCTTTTAAAATATTTGAAATAAATTTGAGGATTTTATCTATTTTTGGGACTCACCAAATATTCTTTCCTATGATAAGCCGCAAGTCACAACTATTGGCTGGAGACCCAATACATTGCAAGACGAACTGAATCATAATATAGGACACGGTGAGGCTATCTTTTTGTTTGTTTTACCTTATGGAGGACTATTATCCTGGCTGCAGCATTCAAGACTTATTGGAGAAGGGAGAGTTTGGTAAAAGGGTGACCGAATAGTAGAGAGTTACAATAGTCCAGACAAGAATGAATAAGAGAAACAGTAAGGCTATGTGCACACGTAGCAGAAAATTTCTGTTTAAAAACCGGACTCCCTTCCCAGAAACTGTGCGTTTTTTTCTGCGCGTTTTCCCCACGTTTTTTTTCCGCGTAGTTCCTGACACATAGAAATAGCCAGAAATGCAGAAAAATCCGCTAAACTAATGAGCATGCTGCGTTTTTACCGCGAAGCGGTTTTTTCGCGATAAAAAACGCATCAATATGCCCAAAAAGTGCAAAATGCATAGGAATGAATGGGAAGCTTATTTTTAGTGTTTTTATAAATCCGCTAAAAAAAATGCTAAAAAAAGGCTGTGTGTGCACACAGGCTTAGAGTTTTTGCAGAATCGAAAGTAAGAAAGGGTCGAATTCTAGAAATGTTTTTGAGGTGCAGATAACAAGAGCGGGCCAGTGATCTGAAGTGAGGGGTGAATGAAAGCTCGGAATCAAGTATGACCCCAAAACAGAGGGCATGTTGCTGGGGTGTAATGGTGGAATCAGACATGGAAATGGCAATATTGGGCATAGGTACATTAGTAGAGGGAGGAAACACAAGGAGTTCAGTTTTTGACAGGTTCAGTTTCAGGTAGAGGGAGGACATGATGTTAGAGACAGTGGTAAGACAATCACTGGTGTTTTCTGGAAAGGCAGGTGTGATATCAGGAGAAGAAGTGAATAATTGAGTGTCATCAGCAAAGAGATAGTGCTGGAAACCAAATATACTGATTGTTTGACAACTAGGGGCAGTATACAAAGAGAAGAGAAGGGTGCCTAGAATTGATCCTTGAAGAACCCCAACAGTAAGGGGAAGATGAGAGGAGGATGAGCCAGCAAAAGATACAGTGAAGGAGCTGTCAGAGAGATAGGAGGAGAACCAGGAGAAAACAGTGTCCTTGAGGCCAATGGAGCGGAGCATAATGAGGAGGAGCTGATGATCCACAGTGTCGAATTCTGCAGAGAGATCCAAGAGAATTAGCATGGAGTAGTGACCATTAGATTGAGATGTTAGTAGATCATTAGAGACTTTAGTGAGGGCAGTTTCAGCAGAGTGTAGAGAGTGGAAACCGTATTGTAGAGGGTCGAGAAGAGAGTTATCTGAGAGATAACGGATAAGACGGGAGTGGACCTGGCGTTCCAGGAGTTTAGAGATGAAGGAGAGATTAGAGTCAGGTGTTGTGAGTTCATTTTCCCCTTCACTACTGAGGCCCGAGGAACTCCCTCTTCTGGTAAAGAAAGGTAGTGAGCCTGATTATCAAACACCTGAGTCTGATGATGATGACTGGCTGAGTGGAGTTACTGACTGGATATAAGGCTGCCGACGCCCTTCTGCCCTGCGGGTGATTTCTCTGTGGGATCCTTGGAGACCAGTCTGAATTCCTGCTCCTCTAAAGCTAAGTTTTCTGCTCGGCCTTTTGCATTTGTGCTTAGACTTTGTTTTGCTTTGTTTTTCGGGATTTCTACCATTCCCTGCTGGGGTGTGCTGAATTCCTTTAGCTCTGTCTTCTGAAAATACCTGAGTGCTGATTTAGTTTTTGAAGCCTAGCTGCTTCAGGGTCTTTTTCATATCAGCTTGTTGGCTTATGTCTTTGATAGGGTTTTGGCAGATTGCAGACAGCAACCTTCCTTTCCTGTTCTGTTTAGCTAGCTTGGGCCCCATCGTTTGCTCAGCCTATCTTTCTATCTGTGTGAGTGTTTTTTCATCTTGCTTCACCGTCATTATATGTTGGGGGCTGCCTTTTACTTTGGGGTCTGCTCTGGGGCAGTTTAGATTTCCTTTTCTGTCTTTAGGCTATTTAGCGCTCCGCCTGTGATCGAGGGGTCTAGGGCATCGTAGGAACCCCCCACGGCTACTGCTAGTTGTGTTGATAGGTTCAGGGGTCTGCAATCTGATAGTTGCCAACTTCTCTGGTTTTCTGGACGTAGCTTCTATTTTTGTGTCTGCCTCCTACGGTGACTCAATCATAACAGAATCACCCGCCATACCGCAAATCCTAGGGTACTCAATAGCAGGAAAGAATTGTAAAAAAAAAAAAAAAGTGTATATTTTTTCCTCTATATCTCTGAGGCCGTAGGGGGAATTTTTTTTTCTCTCAATGGAGATAAAGCAATTGTCTGATCGTGTGGAGCAGCTCGCTGCGGAAGTGCGGGGAATTTCTGCCTACCTTGCTCATTCACATGCTGCTGAACCAAAGATTCCTACACCTGATGTATTTTTTGGGGATCGGTCTAAATTTTTGAATTTCAAAAATAATTGTAAATTATTTTTTGCCTTGAAGCCTAACTCGTCAGGGAGCTCTGCGCAGCAGGTTAAAATTGTCATCTCTTTGCTGCGTGGCGATCCCCAGGATTGGGCGTTTTCTTTGAAACCAGATGATCCAATTCTGACTAATGTAAACGCATTTTTTCAGGCCTTGGGGTTGTTGTATGACGAACCTAATGCCATTGATCAGGCTGAAAAGACCCTGCTGGCATTGAACCAGGGTCGTGATTCTGAAGAATTGTACTGTCAAAAATTCCGAAAGTGGGCAGTACTTACTACCTGGAATGATAATGCCTTGGCTGCTCTCTTTCGGAAGGGGTTGTCAGAAGCCGTAAAAGATACTATGGTGGGATTTCCTGTTCCCTCTGGTCTTGACGATTCTATGTCATTAGCCATTCAGGTTGATCGGCGTTTGCGCGAACACAAAGCTGCACGAGAGGTGTTGCCACCTGTTGAACAAATGTCTGAACCTATGCAATGTGATAGAGTTTTTTCCAGAGAGCAGCGTCAGGAGTTCAGAAGGCGTAATAAGTTGTGTTTTTTCTGTTTTTTCTGTTTTTTCTGTGGAGATGCCTCGCATATTATTTCTGTCTGTCCTAAATGAGAGAAACGCTTTGCACACACGTTTTCTGTTGGTGGTGTTCAACCTAAGTTTCTTCTGGCTATTACTCTGATCTGCTCCCTGTCCACATTTTCCGCCAAGGCTTTTGTGGATTCGGGAGCAGCCCTAAACCTAATGGACTTGGATTTTGCTAAACGTTGTGGATTTCCGATGACACCTCTGCAGACACCTATCCCTTTGAGGGGGATTGATGCTACTCCTTTGGCTAAAAATAAACCTCAGTTTTGGACCCAGGTGGTAATGCGGGTCGCCCCAGACCATCAAGAAAATTGCAGATTTTTGGTGTTGCATAATCTGCATGATACTATTGTTCTGGGGTTTCCCTGGTTACAAATTCATAATGCTGGGTTTTTTTTTGTAGCCAAAAAGGATGGATCATTAAGACCTTGTGTTGATTATCGTGCCCTCAACAAAATTACTGTTAAATATCAGTATCCGTTACCCCTGATTTCTGATCTATTCTCCAGAGTTAAAGGTGCTTGCTGGTTTACCAAGCTTGACCTCAGGGGGGCGTATAATCTTATTCGCATTAAGCATGGGGATGAATGGAAGACGGCGTTTAATACTCCGGAGGGACATTTTGAGTACCTGGTGATGCCTTTTGGGCTCACTAATGCCCCTTCTGTCTTCCAGTGCTTCATGAACGATATTTTCCGAGATTTTGTCGATAAATTTTTGATTATCTATCTGGATGATATTTTGATCTTCTCCAAGGATTGGGATTCTCATGTGGAACATATTCGGACTGTGTTCCGGATCTTGAGGGAGAATTCCCTGTTTGTCAAAGGATGTAAATGCCTTTTTGGAGTACAGAGGATTTCTTTTTTGGGATTTATTTTGTCCCCGTCAACTATTGAAGTGGACCCGGCCAAGGTACAGGCCATTTACGATTGGGTTCAGCCCACTTCTTTGAAGGCCCTCCAGAAGTTTTGGGGTTTTGCTAATTTTTATTGGAAATTTATAGCAAAATTTTCTAGTATTGCCAAGCCATTGACTGATTTGACTAAGAAGGGTGCTGATGTGTTAAATTGGTCTCCGGAGGCTGTTTCTTCCTTTCAGGAGCTGAAGCGAACATTCACCTCCGCCCCGGTTTTGCGGCAACCTGATGTCTCACTTCCGTTCCAGGTAGAGGTGGATGCTTCTGAGATTGGTGCAGGAGCTGTTTTGTCCCAAAAGGATCCTGTAACATCTAAAATGAATCCCTGTGCTTTCTTTTCCTGAAAGTTCTCTCCATCTGAACGTAACTATGATGTGGCGAATCGGGAACTGTTAGCCATGAAATGGGCATTTGAGGAGTGGAGACATTGGTTGGAGGGAGCTAAGCATCAAGTCGTGGTCCTCACTAGTGTTGAGCATTCCGATACCGCAAGTATCGGGTATCGGCCGATATTAGCGGTATCGGAATTCCGATACTTAGTTCCGATACTTTTGTCATATCAGATTCCGGAATCGGAATCGGAATAGGAAGTTCCCATCATGCTATGAGCCTGCTTGCTTTGATTAAGCCAATGGGAATCCTCCGAATTGTGGGCACATCCTGTTAGGCATGTAGGCATCTTAACTATTGGCATGGCTGTGATTGGCTGCCGAAATGATGTCATGATGCACTATAAAAGCCACCGCAGCCGCCATTTCTGGTCACTCTGCTGTGAATTCAGTTAGGGACAGGCTGCTGTAGAAGACTGTGAGGGACAGTTAGAAATAGCGATTCCACCAAACATCTAGTGCTTTACCCAGGCTACATAAACCACCACTGTAGCCTTCTTTGCCCTAGCAGCAGTGTTCACAGCTGTCTGCAAGGGCTGTGTGAGTGCAGCTCACGCTGTGGAGTGGGTCCTGCAGCCACGTCAGGCTGTAGGCCACCCAGTGTGATCACTGCTGCCTCATACATCTTTTATTTTTTGAGCTGCATTTTTTACATAATTTCAATCTAGTGTGCTTCCATCCGTATCCATATACGTTGGTTGCAAACACTAGTAGTAGACAGCGGAGCCTTTCTGCAGCCTTTC
This sequence comes from Dendrobates tinctorius, assembly GCF_039654945.1. Lineage (NCBI taxonomy): Eukaryota > Metazoa > Chordata > Amphibia > Anura > Dendrobatidae > Dendrobates > Dendrobates tinctorius. Next base: position 30,221,177 of record NW_027361908.1, read on the forward strand.
AGTGCTAGTGTCCACTTTGCTGCACTGTTCACGGCTGTCTGAGAGGTCTCTGACTGTGTGTGAGTGCAGCTCACGCTGAGTAGTGTGTCCTGCAGCTACGTCTGGCTGTAGGACGCTCAGCGTGCGTCAGTGCCTCACACATATTTTTATTTGAGTGCAGCTCATTTTTTCTTCTATTAGTGTGCATCCATCCATCTCCATCTACGGTGGTTGCAAACACTATATAGGAGTACACAGCGGAGCCTTTCTGCAGCCTGTCAGTGCCAGTGCCCACTTAGCTGCACTGTTGACGGCTGTCTGAGAGGCCTCTGACTGTGTGTGAGTGCAGCTCACGCTGAGTAGAGTGTCCTGCAGCTACGTCTGGTTGTAGGACGCTCAACGTGCGTCACTGCCTCACACATATTTGTCTTTGAGTGCAGCTCATTTTTTCTTCTCCTATTAGTGTGCATCCATCCGTATCCATCAACATTGGTTGGTTGCAAACACTATATAGGAGTAGATAGAGGAGCCTTTTTTTCTGGCTTGTGCCCTGCCGGCGCAGCCAGATTAGTATTACCCAATTTTTTTGGAGCCTCATCTTTTGCATTGTAGGTTACCTGCCTGCATTGTAATAGCTCCAAAAAGTTGGTGATACTATCAGTTTCAATTCTTTGTTCACATACTTTGAGTTTGTTTCCAACAAAGAAACCACAAAAAAAGTTCACCAAACACTACATTTGGAACTTGTGTAGGCCACATCAGCTCCTATTAAAGTCTAGTCCACACACACACACTTCATAAAATTAGTGTTTCTTGTACCTGTAACCAGCTGTTCAGGAATAAGCACACTAAGGCCCCCCTTTGTACTTTTTTGCCTATCTTAAGCAGTCTTGCAAGATGAAGAAGGCAGGGAGTAAGGCGCGTGGGCGTGGGCGTGGAGTTTCAGCAGGGAGAGGACGTGGGGATTCTGCAGGGAGAGGATGTGGGGATTCTACAGGTAGAGGACGTGGGGATTCTGGGCCTGCTGCGGGCACCAGTGGATCAGCATCCCCCAGTTTTAGCAGGCAACAGTCCTTTATGCGCAGCTTTGTAGGACCTCAACGTACCCCACTGCTGCGGGAGGAACAAATTGAAGCCGTTGTCGGATGGATGGCAGCTAACGCATCGACTTCAATTACTTCCGCATCCTCTCAGGGTCAGAGCACCGAAGAGCAACCATCTGTCTCTTCACCACCTGCCAAAGTGCCCAGGCAGTCAGAGAGACATGGACAGGAGCCATCACAGTCTCTACTTCTGTTCTCGGAATCTGTTGGCTTGGAAAGAGGGGGCCAGCCAAGCAGCATTCCTGAATGTGAAGAAGAGGGAGTATGCAGTGATGCGCAACTTCTTTGTCCCTCTGAATCTGAAGAGGCGAGTGGGCCAGTGCCTATGGTCAGCACACCTCAGTACGCATCAGATGATGACGAGACTCAGTTGCCACTTTCTGGTGCGTACGGTGCTGGCGAGACAACCCCAGAGAAGCAGCTGTTTGAAGAGGGGAGGGAAGATGATGAGGTCCTTGACCCATCATGGCGTGAGCAACAGGAAGGTGGTGGGAGCAGCTCGGAGGAAGAGATTCCCCTACCGGCCAAAACAGGAGGCAGAGGGAGGGGGAAGACTTGGTTGCCTGTACCCTCCACTTCGGCACCCGTTAGGAGCATTCCTCCTTCCAAAGGCAAACCGGGCGCTCACAAGAGTTGCAGTGCGTGGTCCTTTTTTGACACAGTTGCAGATGACATTTGCTTTGTCAAATGCAAGCTGTGTCATCAGAGAGTCAAAAGAGGGAGAAATGTCAGCAACCTCAATACCACAAATATGTGGAAACATGTGCGCACCAAGCACGAGTTGGAGTTGCAGAGACACCCTGAAGACGTAGGCCAACGTACAGCACCACCTACCACCTCTTCAGTTCGTGTTGGGCCCTCTTCCTCCAGCTCACACACTGCTGGTTCGGCTTCCTCACAGGATCGCCAAGGAAGAACCTCTGCCACTGTTGTCCGGAGACCCAGTCAGATTACACCCATAGCAGCACGTTCCCATCCATCACAGCCATCGGTAGCACAGGCATGGGATAAAAGGCGCCCTTACTCGGCAAACCATCCCCGAGCACAGTCTCTGAATGCTGGCATTGCCAAACTTCTGGCAGTTGAAATGCTGTCATTCAGGCTGGTGGACACTGACACCTTCCGGGACTTAATGGCATTGGCAGTCCCCCAATACAACGTGCCCAGCCGCTTTTATTTCAGCAGGCGAGCCGTCCCTGCCCTGCAGAAACATGTTGAGGGCAAAATAAAACATGCGCTACTAAACGCCGTTAGTAGCAAGGTCCACCTGACCACCGATGCGTGGACCAGTAACCATGGACAGGGACGATACCTTTCCCTCACTGCCCACTGGGTCAATGTTGTGGAGCCGGGTACGGATCTGGAGAGTGGCGCTGTACGTGTTCTTCCAACGCCACGGATTGCAGGACTCCAGTCTGTACACATAGACTCCTCCTCCTACTCAAGTTCCTCAGAAACAGCAGAGCAGGAGCCTGTTACGACCGATATGAGCACAGCCGTGGCCAAACGTCAACAGGCTGTACTCAAATTAATTTCTTTGGGGAATCGAAGCCACACAGCGCAGGAGCTCTGGAATGCTATCAAGCTGGAGAGCGATGTGTGGTTTGGGCCAGCGAATCTCCAGCCGGGCTTGGTAGTGTGTGACAATGGCCGAAATCTGGTGGCAGCTCTTGGCCTAGGCAACCTCACACACATCCCATGTCTGGCACATGTTCTTAACTTGGTCGTGCAGAGCTTTCTGAGGGACTATCCGGATCTTGCTGCACTGTTGCACAAGGTCCGCATAGAGTGCGCTCACTTGCGACGTTCCAGCACGGCAAGATCGCGCCTCGCTGCTCTGCAGCGACGATTTGGCCTTCCGGAACATCGCATCATATGTGACCTACCCACCCGGTGGAATTCAACGTTACATATGTTGGAGCGGTTGTGTGAGCAGCAGGCAGCAGTCATGGAGTACCAGCTGCATCAGCCGCAAACAAGTCGCACTGTGCGCCGTTCACACTTCAGCACCATTGAGTGGGCCTCTATGAAGGACATCTGCCTCGTTTTGCGTGCCTTCGATGAATCCACGCGGATGGCGAGTGCAGATGATGCACTAGTCAGCATGACTGTCCCCCTTATCTGCCTGCTTCAACAAACACTGCAAGCACTAAGGGATGAGGTTTCAGAAGAGGTGGAGGATGAGGAGTCCCAAATGCCATCTGCTTCTGGACAGTCTGCGCTACGTGTTTCCTCACAAAGGCCTAGGCAGGGGACACTTTGTGAGGAGGATGAGGAGGAGTCGATGGAGGAGGAAGACATCTCTCCAGAGGAGGGAGGTACACAAACCTCTACTCAGTATGTACAGCGAGGGTGGGGTGATGCAGAGCAGGCCGAGGTCACGCCTCAAACAGGGGACAGCGGTTCTTTGGCAGTTGGGAGTCTGCAGCACATGGTTGATTTCATGCTGCAGTGCCTGAGAAACGACCGCCGCATCGCCCACATTCTCGTCTCGGCTGATTATTGGGTGTACACCCTCCTAGATCCTCGCTACCGGGACAGCGTACAAAGGCTCATACCAACGTTGAACCGGGAGCGTAAAATGCGGGAGTACGAAGAGTCACTGGTGCAGTCCATAATGTTTTCCATTCCACCCGACAGCATTGTTGCTAGTGCTTTACAAAGCAGCTCTGTGCGTCGAGGCAGTGGAGGAAACTCTGCACAAAGAGGGAGCAGAGGCAGCGCCGCAGCACAAGGCAAGACCACTATGGCCCAAATGTGGCAAAGTTTTGTGTGTCCACCACAATTGTCTACACCATCAGCGACGCCTCGAGTAAGCAGGAGGCAACGCTTCCGTCAGATGGTGTCAGACTACGTGTCTTGCCCTGTCGCTGTACTCCCAGATGGCTCTTCCCCCTTCAAGTTTTGGGTCTCTAAGCTGGATACATGGCCAGAGCTTAGCCAGTATGCATTGGAGGTGCTGGCTTGCCCTGCTGCCAGTGTATTATCGGAACGTGTCTTTAGTGCCGCAGGTGGTGTACTAACAGACCGTCGCACGCGACTATCTTCCGATAATGTTGACCGGCTGACTTTTCTGAAAATGAACAAGGCCTGGATCTCCAAAGACTTTGCCATTCCTCTTACAGACTAAATTAGTGGTTGGCAACTGTATCCAGGTCTGCTGGTGTGTTCATTTTTCTACCACCTGAACTATAATCCCTTTGCTTCAACACAGCCAGTTGTCGCTCAGATGTGTCATCTGCACAGAGAAACACACTAGCTCCTGTGTTAGTGGGGTTCAGTAATGCCAGCTGATCCCCTGCTGTGTGGACGGCAAAGTCACCAGCTCCATCAACATTCAAACCACTACTGATTTTTAACCGTGCCCAACTTAGGTCTCTGGCTCCACTGTCTCTACTATTTCCCCTGACCTCCAACCCCGCCATCTACATCTCTGAAGTGGCGTCAGCACAATCTACACTTGTTCCTGTGTTCCTGTGGCTCAGTCCCATCAGTTTATCCCCTGATGTGTGTCCGGCAAGGTCTCCTGCTCTGTCCACATTCCCATAACCAGTAGTGGGAATGAGGACAGAGCTGGCGAACTTGCCGGGCAAACATCAGGGGATCAACTGACGGGACTGAGCACCAGTAACACAGGAACAAGTGTAGATTGTGCTGACGCCACTTCAGAGATGTAGCTGGCGGGGTTGGAGGCCAGGGTAAATAGTAGAGACAGTGGAGCCAGAGGCCTAAGTGGAGCATGGTTAGAATCAGTAGTAGTCCACAACCTCCATAAAAACCGCTGCCCATTGGCCTCTGCATGCGGCATGCGTAATCCTGGGCTCCAACAGTGTCAGTTGGTGTTCAGAAGTGTCATCTCCACAGAGCCAAACACATTCGTTAGAGTGTTAGTGGGGTTCAGCACTGCCAGCTGTTCCCCTGCTGTGGAGATGGCAAGTCTCCTGCTGCCTTCACCTGCCAAAATCCAGTAGGCCCCAGCCTGCTCCTCGCCTAATCCTGGCCTCCAACAGCGTCAGTTGGTGTTCAGAAGTGTCGTCTCCACAGAGCCAAACACATTCGTTAGAGTGTTAGTGGGGTTCAGCACTGCCAGCTGTTCCCCTGCTGTGGAGATGGCAAGTCTCCTGCTGCCTTCACCTGCCAAAATCCAGTAGGCCCCAGCCTGCTCCTCGCCTAATCCTGGCCTCCAACAGCGTCAGTTGGTGTTCAGAAGTGTCGTCTCCACAGAGCCAAACACATTCGTTAGAGTGTTAGTGGGGTTCAGCACTGCCAGCTGTTCCCCTGCTGTGGAGATGGCAAGTCTCCTGCTGCCTTCACCTGCCAAAATCCAGTAGGCCCCAGCCTGCTCCTCGCCTAATCCTGGCCTCCAACAGCGTCAGTTGGTGTTCAGAAGTGTCGTCTCCACAGAGCCAAACACATTCGTTAGAGTGTTAGTGGGGTTCAGCACTGCCAGCTGTTCCCCTGCTGTGGAGATGGCAAGTCTCCTGCTGCCTTCACCTGCCAAAATCCAGTAGGCCCCAGCCTGCTCCTCGCCTAATCCTGGGCTCCAACAGCGTCAGTTGGTGTTCAGAAGTGTCGTCTCCACAGAGCCAAACACATTCGTTAGAGTGTTAGTGGGGTTCAGCACTGCCAGCTGTTCCCCTGCTGTGGAGATGGCAAGTCTCCTGCTGCCTTCACCTGCCAAAATCCAGTAGGCCCCAGCCTGCTCCTCGCCTAATCCTGGCCTCCAACAGCGTCAGTTGGTGTTCAGAAGTGTCGTCTCCACAGAGCCAAACACATTCGTTAGAGTGTTAGTGGGGTTCATCATTGCCAGCTGATCCCCTGCTGTGGAGATGGCAGTCTCTCCTGCTGTCTCCGCATTACAAAGACAGTAGGCCTCTGCCTACACCCTCCTATTTCCTGGGCTTCAACACAGCCAGTTGTAGTTCAGAAGTGCCGTCCACACGGAAAGAGATACTTGCTCCCGTGTCTCAGTGGGGTTCAGTAACGTCAGCTGATCCCCTGCTGTGTGGATGGCAGTCTCTCCTGCTGTCACCTCATTCAAAATACAGTAGGCCTCTGCCTACACCCTCCTATTTCCTGGGCTTCAACACAGCCAGTTGTAGTTCGGAAGTGCCGTCCACACGGAAAGAGATACTTGCTCCCGTGTCTCAGTGGGGTTCAGTAATGTCAGCTGATCCCCTGCTGTGTGAATGGCAGTCTCTCCTGCTGTCACCTCATTCAAAATACAGTAGGCCTCTGCCTACACCCTCCTATTTCCTGGGCTTCAACACAGCCAGTTGTAGTTCAGAAGTGCCGTCCACACGGAAAGAGATACTTGCTCCCGTGTCTCAGTGGGGTTCAGTAATGTCAGCTGATCCCCTGCTGTGTGGATGGCAGTCTCTCCTGCTGTCACCTCATTCAAAATACAGTAGGCCTCTGCCTACACCCTCCTATTTCCTGGGCTTCAACACAGCCAGTTGTAGTTCGGAAGTGCCGTCCACACGGAAAGAGATACTTGCTCCCGTGTCTCAGTGGGGTTCAGTAATGTCAGCTGATCCCCTGCTGTGTGGATGGCAGTCTCTCCTGCTGTCACCTCATTCAAAATACAGTAGGCCTCTGCCTACACCCTCCTATTTCCTGGGCTTCAACACAGCCAGTTGTAGTTCGGAAGTGCCGTCCACACGGAAAGAGATACTTGCTCCCGTGTCTCAGTGGGGTTCAGTAACGTCAGCTGATCCCCTGCTGTGTGGATGGCAGTCTCTCCTGCTGTCACCTCATTCAAAATACAGTAGGCCTCTGCCTACACCCTCCTATTTCCTGGTCTTCAACACAGCCAGTTGTAGTTCGGAAGTGCCGTCCACACGGAAAGAGATACTTGCTCCCGTGTCTCAGTGGGGTTCAGTAATGTCAGCTGATCCCCTGCTGTGTGGATGGCAGTCTCTCCTGCTGTCACCTCATTCAAAATACAGTAGGCCTCTGCCTGCACCCTCCTATTTCCTGGGCTTCAACACAGCCAGTTGTAGTTCGGAAGTGCCGTCCACACGGAAAGAGATACTTGCTCCCGTGTCTCAGTGGGGTTCAGTAATGTCAGCTGATCCCCTGCTGTGTGGATGGCAGTCTCTCCTGCTGTCACCTCATTCAAAATACAGTAGGCCTCTGCCTACACCCTCCTATTTCCTGGGCTTCAACACAGCCAGTTGTAGTTCGGAAGTGCCGTCCACACGGAAAGAGATACTTGCTCCCGTGTCTCAGTGGGGTTCAATAATGTCAGCTGATCCCCTGCTGTGTGGATGGCAGTCTCTCCTGCTGTCACCTCATTCAAAATACAGTAGGCCTCTGCCTACACCCTCCTATTTCCTGGGCTTCAACACAGCCAGTTGTAGTTCGGAAGTGCCGTCCACACGGAAAGAGATACTTGCTCCCGTGTCTCAGTGGGGTTCAGTAACGTCAGCTGATCCCCTGCTGTGTGGATGGCAGTCTCTCCTGCTGTCACCTCATTCAAAATACAGTAGGCCTCTGCCTACACCCTCCTATTTCCTGGGCTTCAACACAGCCAGTTGTAGTTCGGAAGTGCCGTCCACACGGAAAGAGATACTTGCTCCCGTGTCTCAGTGGGGTTCAGTAATGTCAGCTGATCCCCTGCTGTGTGGATGGCAAAGTCTCCTGCTGCCTACACAGTCGTACCACTACTGATTTTTAACCGTGCTCCAATTAGGCCTGTGGCTCCACTGTCTCTCGTATTTCCCCTGTCCTCCAACCCCGCCAGTTACAGCTCCGAAGTGGCGTCGGCACAATCCACACTTGTTCCTGTGTTACAGGTGTTCAGTCCCGTCAGTTAATCCCCTGATGTGTGTCCGGCAATGTCGCCTGCTCTGTCCACATTCCCATTATGGGAATGTGGACAGAGCAGGCGACATTGCCGGACACACATCAGGGGATTAACTGACCGGACTGAACACCTGTAACACAGGAACAAGTGTGGATTGTGCCGACGCCACTTCGGAGCTGTAACTGGCGGGGTTGGAGGACAGGGGAAATACGAAAATCAGTGAAGCCACAGGCCTAAGTGGAGCTTGGTTCAAATTAGTAGTCTACAACCGATCTTAAAATTTCTTCAATGCAGCCTCAGCCTGCTCCGTGCTTGTCCCTGGGCTTCAACACAGCCAGTTGTTGCTCGGAAGTGCCGTCTTCACAGAGTAAAACACTAGCTCCTGTGTTTGTGGGGTTCAGTAACGTCAGCTGTTCCCCTGCTGTTTTGATGGCAATCTGTCCTGCTGCCTCCCAATTGACAGCACATCAGGCCTCAGCCTGCTAAGTGCTTGTCCTGGGCTCCAACATCGCCAGTTGCTGCTCATAACTGACTTTGGCACGGGTACTCCCTCCTGCCCAGCTTGGTTCCAGCCCTGCCTGCTGTTTCCGGGAAGTGTCAATGTCAGTTTGCCACCCCAAGTTGCCATGTCGTGTTGCGGTTGGGTTAGCCGAGGCTAGGGTGCCAGCAGTTTAGGTGCTTCCTATGTGGACTGCGGGTTCTGGTAAGAAAGGCTTGTTCCATAGTGCCAGTAGGACAAGCACCCACCGTAGGACTGTGTGATTCGGTAACTGCGGCCAGCTTGCAGCATGCCAACTTTGCTTTTCAGGGGTAACTTCTGATACCCCTCCGGGTTCCAGCACCGTCAGCTGGTTCTCGTCAGAGCCTTTGGCCTAGGTGCCTCCATCTCGGTATCCAAGTTCCGGCAACGTCTGCTGGTCCTTGGTAGTGCTTTGTAGCACAGGTACCTCCTGCTTAGTAACTGGGTTCCAGCACCGTCAGCTGGTCCTCGGTTGTGCCATTGGCTCTTATTCCTTCTGCTGCCCCTCCGGGTGCCAGCACTGTCAGCTGGTCCTCGCTATTTCCATTTGCTCTTGCAGCTTATGCTACCCCTCCGGGTTCCAGCACCGTCAGCTGGTTCTCGTCAGAGCCTTTGGCCTAGGTGCCTCCATCTCGGTATCCGCGTTCCGGCAACGTCTGCTGGTCCTTGGTAGTGCTTTGTAGCACAGGTACCTCCTGCTTAGTAACTGGGTTCCAGCACCGTCAGCTAGTCCTCGGTTGTGCCATTGGCTCTTATTCCTTCTGCTGCCCCTCCGGGTGCCAGCACTGTCAGCTGGTCCTCGCTATTTCCATTTGCTCTTGCAGCTTATGCTACCCCTCCGGGTTCCAGCACCGTCAGCTGGTTCTCGTCAGAGCCTTTGGCCTAGGTGCCTCCATCTCGGTATCCGAGTTCCGGCAACGTCTGCTGGTCCTTGGTAGTGCTTTGTAGCACAGGTACCTCCTGCTTAGTAACCGGGTTCCAGCACCGTCAGCTGGTCCTCGGTAGTGCCATTGGCTCTTGTTCCTTCTGATGCCCCTCCGGATGCCAGTACCGTCAGCTGGTTCAAGAGGACAAAGAACAGGAAGACAACCACCAAGATGCAGAACAACAGGAGAGAGAAGACAAAGAAGCATAAAAAAAACAAAGCAGAAGAACATTAAGCATAAGACTAATACTCTGAGCAAATGATATTATCTTATTTATAAGCAGAAGAAGACTAAGCAGTGTATGGGGGTGAGTCTGTTCCTCCTCGTGGTGCCCCTGGAAAAGGCCTGCTGCTGCAGGCCAAACTGAACGCGGACAAATCCTGTTGTAAATCTTTTGTGACAGGCAGAACGGAAGGTGTAAACTTCTAACTTTTCTAGATAACAACTACAGGAATGCCTGACACAAACAAGAATATGATGAAGAAGAATAGGAAGAAGATGAAGAAGTTGAATATGTAGAATAATAATTGTTGAATAAGAAGAATATGAAGAATGTAAGAAAAGGAAGAAGAAGAAGAAGAATGTAAAAAAAGGAAGTAGAAGAATTTAAAAAAGGAAGAAGAAGAAGAATGTAAAAAAAGGAATAAGAAGAAGAATGTAAAAAAAGGAAGAAGAAGAAGAATGTAAAAAAAGGAAGTAGAAGAATGTAAAAAAAGGAAGAAGAAGAAGAAGAATGTAAAAAAAGGAATAAGAAGAAGAAGAAGGTAAAAAAAGGAAGAAGAATAAGAAAGAAGAAGAAAGAAGAAAGAAGAAGAAGACATACATGTCTGGCAAAATATAAATGAGGCTAACATAGTCAATATCTTTGTAACTCCTAACATCTTTAAAAAAAAAGTTTAATTCCTGCTATTCCATTTGATTGGGCTAAACCTCTATGGCTTTAATGTCTCCTCCACCTCCCACAATACATTCTACATTATTCTTAGTTGTTTTTCTTCATGTAGAATTAACCTACAAGGAAAGAAAGGGTTTTTTTTAATTCCGATATTTTGGCCCCATTGACTTGCATTGGTTCCCGGTATCGGTATCGGCGATACCGATACTTTTTTTTAAGATTGGCCGATCCATTCCGATCTGATATTTTCAAGTATCGGCTGGTATCGCTCAACTCTACTCGTGATGTCAGGAATTTTGTGCAGTCCTGTGGGACGTGCTCCCGGTCTAAATCGTGTTCTCGCTCTAGTGGGTTGCTGATGCCTTTGCCTGTCCCCAAGAGGCCATGGACCCATATTTCAATGGATTTCATCTCTGATATGCCTGTCTCTCAAAGGATGACTGTTATTTGGGTGATTTGTGATAGGTTCTCTAAGATGGTTCATCTTGTACCACTCCCTAAGTTGCCGTCTTCCTCTGAGTTGGTGCCCCTGTTTTTACAACAGGTGGTTCGCTTGCACGGGATTCCTGAGAACATTGTATCTGACAGAGGAGTCCAGTTTGTGTCTAGATTTTGGAGAACTTTCTGTTCCAAGCTGGGAATTCAGTTGTCCTTCTCCTCTGCTTTTCACCCTCAGACCAATGGGCAGACAGAGAGAACAAACCTGACCTTGGAGTCATATTTGAGATGTTTTATTTCTGCTGATCAGGATGATTGGGTTTCATTTTTGCCCTTGGCCGAATTTGCTTTAAATAATAGAGCTAGTTCTGCCACTTTGATGTCACCTTTTTTTTTGTAACTTTGGGTTTCATCCTCGATTTTCTTCAGGGCAGGTGGAGCCCTCTGCCTGCCCAGGTGTTGACACTGTGGTGGAGAGAATGCACCAGATCTGGGACCAAGTGGTGGATAAGTTATCTCTCTCCCAGGAAAAGGCCCAGTGGTTTTCCAACCGACATAGGACCATTGGTCCCCAGTTTAAGGTTGGTGATATGGTGTGGTTATCATCAAAAAATATTGCTATGAAAGTTCCTTCTCCTAAGTTTAAGCCTAGATTTATTGGACCTTACAAGATTTTGGAGATTATTAATCCGGTCTCTTTTCGTTTGGCTCTTCCTGTCACATTTAAAATCCATAATGTGTTCCATAAATCTTTGTTGAAGAGGTTTGTTGAACCTGTTGTTCCGGGGGTGGCACCTCCAGACCCTGTATTGGTTGAAGGTAACATGGAATATGAGGTAGAGAAAGTACTGGATTCCCGTCTGGCTAGACGGAGACTCAAGTATTTGGTTAAGTGGAAGGGTTATGGTCAGGAGGATAATTCCTGGGTCTCTGCCTCTGATATTCATGCCAAAAGATTGGTGCATGCCTTTCATCGGGCTCACCCTGATCGCCCTGGTGGCGTGGTTGAGGGTTCGGTGACCCCTCCTCAAGGGGGGGTTCTGTTGTGAGTTAATTTTCCCCTTCACTACTGAGGCCCGAGGAACTCCCTCTTCTGGTAAAGAAAGGTAGTGAGCCTGATTATCAAACACCTGAGTCTGATGATGATGACTGGCTGAGTGGAGTTACTGACTGGATATAAGGCTGCCGACGCCCTTCTGCCCTGCGGGTGATTTCTCTGTGGGATCCTTGGAGACCAGTCTGAATTCCTGCTCCTCTAAAGCTAAGTTTTCTGCTCGGCCTTTTGCATTTGTGCTTAGACTTTGTTTTGCTTTGTTTTTCTGGATTTCTGCCATTCCCTGCTGGGGTGTGCTGAATTCCTTTAGCTCTGTCTTCTGAAAATACCTGAGTGCTGATTTAGTTTTTGAAGCCTAGCTGCTTCAGGGTCTTTTTCATATCAGCTTGTTGGCTTATGTCTTTGATAGGGTTTTGGCAGATTGCAGACAGCAACCTTCCTTTCCTGTTCTGTTTAGCTAGCTTGGGCCCCATCGTTTGCTCAGCCTATCTTTCTATCTGTGTGAGTGTTTTTTCATCTTGCTTCACCGTCATTATATGTTGGGGGCTGCCTTTTACTTTGGGGTCTGCTCTGGGGCAGTTTAGATTTCCTTTTCTGTCTTTAGGCTATTTAGCGCTCCGCCTGTGATCGAGGGGTCTAGGGCATCGTAGGAACCCCCCACGGCTACTGCTAGTTGTGTTGATAGGTTCAGGGGTCTGCAATCTGATAGTTGCCAACTTCTCTGGTTTTCTGGACGTAGCTTCTATTTTTGTGTCTGCCTCCTACGGTGACTCAGTCATAACAGTCAGGTCTATAGTTAGCGGCACAGTTTTGGTCGAGGGATGGTTTTTTAAGTAGTGGATGTATGATGGCATGCTTAAATGAGGAGGGAAAGATACCAGAAGAGAGAGAGAGGTTAAATATTTTAGTTAGGTGAGGGGTGACAGCAGGGGAAAGGGACTGGAGGAGATGTGACGTAATGGGGTCACTGGTGCAAGTGGTAGGGCAAGAAGATGCAAAGAACCTGATTATGTCTTCTGTGACTGGTTCAAAGTCAGAGAGTGAGCTAGATGCAGTGGGGGAGGGAGGACAATGGATGGTACGAGAGGATTGGGAGATAATTTCCTGTCGGATATGGTCAATTTTTTCTTTGAAATAATTGGCCAGATCGTCAGCGCTGAGATCCCTGGTTGGGGCCTGCACTCTTGGGTTGAGTAGGGAATGAAAAGTGTTAAAGAGACATTTCAGGTTATTGGATAGTGAGGTGATGAGGGTGTTGAAATAGGTTTGTTTTGAGAGGTGGAGGGAAGTGTTGTATGTTTTAAGCTTAAATTTATAATGGATGAAATCTTCGGGTAGATTGGATTTTCTCCACAGACGTTCGGCGCACCTGGAGCACCGCTGTAGGAAGCGTGTTTGCAGTTTGTGCCAGGGTTGTCGCCATCTGTGCCTAGTTGTTCTATGTATAGGAGGTGATGTTTCATCCAGGGCACTTTGAAGTGTTTAATTGTAATGCTTCAGTGCAAAATCAGGACATGAGGAGATAGGGTACAATGATGACTGCAAGTTCTTCATAAGTTTCTGGGTGTTAATGGCCTGTATGTTTCTAAAAGCGTGGAAAGTGGGGGTGACCTGGGCGAGATGGCAGTTCTTGATAAAGAATGATAGAAGGTTGTGGTCATAGAGCGGGAGAGGGGAGTTTGTGAATTCATCCACTGAGCAAAGCTGGGAGAAGACCAAGTCGAGGGAGTTTCTGTCTTCATGCATAGGGGAGTTAGTATGCTGCGAGAGGCCAAAAGAGGTTAGAGATAAAAGGTGAGAAGCAGATGGTAAGAGGGGAACAGCAATAGGAATGTTGAAGTCTCCCATGATGAGGGCGGGGATGTCACAGGAGAGAGAGTGTGGAAGCCAGGTGGCAAAGTGATCCAGAAACTGATGGGAGGGGCCCAGAGGATGATACACCACCGCCACTCGTATGGAGAAGGGGATGTAGAGTCTGACATCATGGACCTCGAAAGAAGAGAAGACAAGTGAGGGTACTTGAGGGATAACCTGAAAGGTACATTTGGGTGATAGGAGCAGACCAATGCCTCCACCTGCTCTGTTGTCCGATCTTGGGGTATGAGAGAAGTGTAGTCCACCATATGAAAGAGCAGCAGCAGTGGTGTCTGACTGCTGAATCCAGGTTTCAATAAGAGCCAGAAGGTTAAGAGAATCAGAAAGGAAGAAGTCATGGCTGAAGGAGAGTTTATTACACACTGAGCGAGAATTCCAAAGAGCACAATTAAAAGAGATAGAAGACATGCAGGGAACATTAATAAGATTAGAGGGGTTTCTGAATGTAGCAGTTGAGGGGTTTGACTTTCTATGACATGGGGGGCCGGGGTTGGGAGAGATACCTCCTGCAACTAGAAGAAGGAGGATAGAGTGAGCAGACGGTTAAGTGATTTGTGAGAGCGTCTCATGTGTTGGATGGTGCGAATGGATGGATCTGTGCTGTTTAGCAATGTGAAAAGAGTGTGAGTGCTATACATAGGAGAGGAAAGGACAGGGGGGCCTGTTATGATTGAGTCACCGTAGGAGGCAAAAATAGAAATGCTAGCTAAGTCCAGAAAACCAGAGAAGTTGGCAGCTATTGGATTGCAGACCCCTGAACCTGTCAACACAACTAGCAGTAGCCGTGGGGGGCTCCTACGATGCCCTAGGCCCCTCGATCACAGCCGGGGGACTACATAGCCTAAAGACAGAAAGGGAAATCTGAACTGCCCCAGAGCAGACCCCAAAGCAAAAGGCAGCCCCCCACATATAATGACGGTGAAGCAAGAAGAAAGAACAAAACACAGACAGAAAGATAGACTGAGCAAAGATGGGGCCCAAGCTAGCTTAGATAGGCAAGGACAGGAAGGCTGCTGTCTGCAATCCGTGAAAAAACCCTAAGAAAATAAGAGCCAACAAACTGACAGTAAAAAAAGGACCTGAAGACGCTAGGCTTCAAAAAAGGCTATGTCAGTACTCAGGAATATTCTGAAGAAAGAGCAACAGGCAAAAGGAGATTCAACTCACCCCAGCAGGGAATGGCAGAATCCAGAAAAGCAAGGAAAACAAAACACTAATGCAAAAAGGCAAAGCAGAAATCTTAGCTTTAGATGAGCAGGAATCAGACTGGTTTCCTAGAAGTCCACAGAGAAATCACCCGCAGGCCAGAAGGGCGTCGGCAGCCTTATATCCAGTCACTAACTCCACTCAGCCAGTCATCATCATCAGCCCCAGGTGTTTGACAATCAGGCTCACTACCTTTCTTCACCAGAAGAAGGAGTTCCCCGGGCCTCAGTAGTGAAGGGGAAAATGAACTCACAACAGTACCTCCCCCTTGAGGAGGGGTCACCGAACCCTCAACCACGCCACCAGGGCGATCAGGGTGAGCCCGATGAAAGGCATGCACCAATCTTTTGGCATGAATATCAGAGGCAGAGACCCAGGAATTATCCTCCTGACCATAACCCTTCCACTTAACCAAATACTTGAGTCTCCGTCTAGCCAAACGGGAATCCAGTACTTTCTCTACCTCATATTCCATGTTACCTTCAACCAATACAGGGTCTGGAGGTGCCACCCCCGGAACAACAGGTTCAACAAACCTCTTCAACAAAGATTTATGAAACACATTATGGATTTTAAATGTGACAGGAAGAGCCAAACGAAAAGAGAAGGGATTAATAATATCCAAAATCTTGTAAGGTCCAATAAATCTAGGCTTAAACTTAGGAGAAGCCACCTTCATAGCAATATTTTTTGATGATAACCACACCATATCACCAACCTTAAACTGGGGACCAATGGTCCTATGTCGGTTGGAAAACCGCTGGGCCTTTTCCTGGGAGAGAGATAACTTATCCACCACTTGGTCCCAGATCTGGTGCATTCTCTCCACCACAGTGTCAACACCTGGGCAGGCAGAGGGCTCCACCTGCCCTGAAGAAAATCGAGGATGAAACCCAAAGTTACAAAAAAAAGGTGACATCAAAGTGGCAGAACTAGCTCTATTATTTAAAGCAAATTCGGCCAAGGGCAAAAATGAAACCCAATCATCCTGATCAGCAGAAATAAAACATCTCAAATATGACTCCAAGGTCTGGTTTGTTCTCTCTGTCTGCCCATTGGTCTGAGGGTGAAAAGCAGAGGAGAAAGACAACTGAATTCCCAGCTTGGAAAAGAAAGTTCTCCAAAATCTAGACACAAACTGGACTCCTCTGTCAGATACTATGTTCTCAGGAATCCCGTGCAAGCGAACCACCTGTTGTAAAAACAGGGGCACCAATTCAGAGGAAGACGGCAACTTAGGGAGTGGTGCAAGATGAACCATCTTAGAGAACCTATCACAAATCACCCAAATAACAGTCATCCTTTGAGAGACAGGCATATCAGAGATGAAATCCATTGAAATATGGGTCCATGGCCTCTTGGGGACAGGCAAAGGCATCAACAACCCACTAGAGCGAGAACACGATTTAGACCGGGAGCACGTCCCACAGGACTGCACAAAATTCCTGACATCACGAGACAAGGAGGGCCACCAAAAAGACCGACTCACCAGATCTCTAGTACCAAAAATACCTGGATGACCAGCCAAAGCAGAGCAATGAACTTCAGACATCACTCTCTTCTTCCACTGGTCAGGAACATACAACTTTCCACTGGGACAATGCTCAGGTTTGTCCTCCTGGAACTCTTCCAGAGCACGTCTCAAATCGGGCGAGATGGCAGAAAGAACTACCCCTTCGCCTAAGATGGTAGCAGGCTTGGTCACCACAGGAGAATCAGCAAAGAAGCTCCTAGAGAGGGCGTCAGCCTTGACATTCTTAGTTCCAGGAATAAAAGAAACCACAAAATCAAAACGTGTAAAAAACAAGGCCCACCTAGCCTGTCTAGGGTTCAAGCGCTTAGCCGACTCTAGGTAAATCAAATTCTTGTGGTAAGTGAGGACTAGAGTTGAGCGATACCAGCCGATACTTGAAAATATCGGATCGGAATGGATCGGCCGATCTTAAAAAAAAGTATCGGTATCGCCGATACCGATACCGGGAACCAATGCAAGTCAATGGGGCCAAAATATCGGAATTAAAAAAACCCTTTCTTTCCTTGTAGGTTAATTCTACATGAAGAAAAACAACTAAGAATAATGTAGAATGTATTGTGGGAGGTGGAGGAGACATTAAAGCCATAGAGGTTTAGCCCAATCAAATGGAATAGCAGGAATTAAACTTTTTTTTTTAAGATGTTAGGAGTTACAAAGATATTGACTATGTTAGCCTCATTTATATTTTGCCAGACATGTATGTCTTCTTCTTCTTTCTTCTTCTTTCTTATTCTTCTTCCTTTTTTTACCTTCTTCTTCTTCTTCTATTTATTCCTTTTTTTCATTCTTCTTCTTCTTCTTCCTTTTTTTACATTCTTCTTCTTCTTCCTTTTTTTACATTCTTCTTCTTATTCCTTTTTTTACATTCTTCTTCTTCTTCCTTTTTTAAATTCTTCTACTTCCTTTTTTTACATTCTTCTTCTTCCTTTTCTTACATTCTTCATATTCTTCTTATTCAACAATTATTATTCTACATATTCAACTTCTTCATCTTCTTCCTATTCTTCTTCATCATATTCTTGTTTGTGTCAGGCATTCCTGTAGTTGTTATCTAGAAAAGTTAGAAGTTTACACCTTCCGTTCTGCCTGTCACAAAAGATTTACAACAGGATTTGTCCGTGTTCAGTTTGGCCTGCAGCAGCAGGCCTTTTCCAGGGGCACCACGAGGAGGAACGGACTCACCCCCATACACTGCTTAGTCTTCTTCTGCTTATAAATAAGATAATATCATTTGCTCAGAGTATTAGTCTTATGCTTAATGTTCTTCTGCTTTGTTTTTTTTATGCTTCTTTGTCTTCTCTCTCTTGTTGTTCTGCATCTTGGTGGTTGTCTTCCTGTTCTTTGTCCTCTTGAACCAGCTGACGGTACTGGCACCCGGAGGGGCAGCAGAAGGAACAAGAGCCAATGGCACTACCGAGGACCAGCTGACGGTGCTGGAACCCGGTTACTAAACAGGAGGTACCTGTGCTACAAAGCACTACCAAGGACCAGCAGACGTTGCCGGAACTCGGATACCGAGATGGAGGCACCTAGGCCAAAGGCTCTGACGAGAACCAGCTGACGGTGCTGGAACCCGGAGGGGTAGCATAAGCTGCAAGAGCAAATGGAAATAGCGAGGACCAGCTGACAGTGCTGGCACCCGGAGGGGCAGCAGAAGGAATAAGAGCCAATGGCACAACCGAGGACCAGCTGACGGTGCTGGAACCCGGTTACTAAGCAGGAGGTACCTGTGCTACAAAGCACTACCAAGGACCAGCAGACGTTGCCGGAACTCGGATACCGAGATGGAGGCACCTAGGCCAAAGGCTCTGACGAGAACCAGCTGACGGTGCTGGAACCCGGAGGGGTAGCATAAGCTGCAAGAGCAAATGGAAATAGCGAGGACCAGCTGACAGTGCTGGCACCCGGAGGGGCAGCAGAAGGAATAAGAGCCAATGGCACAACCGAGGACCAGCTGACGGTGCTGGAACCCGGTTACTAAGCAGGAGGTACCTGTGCTACAAAGCACTACCAAGGACCAGCAGACGTTGCCGGAACTCGGATACCGAGATGGAGGCACCTAGGCAAAAGGCTCTGACGAGAACCAGCTGACGGTGCTGGAACCCGGAGGGGTATCAGAAGTTACCCCTGAAAAGCAAAGTTGGCATGCTGCAAGCTGGCCGCAGTTACCGAATCACACAGTCCTACGGTGGGTGCTTGTCCTACTGGCACTATGGAACAAGCCTTTCTTACCAGAACCCGCAGTCCACATAGGAAGCACCTAAACTGCTGGCACCCTAGCCTCGGCTAACCCAACCGCAACACGACATGGCAACTTGGGGTGGCAAACTGACATTGACACTTCCCGGAAACAGCAGGCAGAGCTGGAACCAAGCTGGGCAGGAGGGAGTACCCGTGCCAAAGTCAGTTATGAGCAGCAACTGGCGATGTTGGAGCCCAGGACAAGCACTTAGCAGGCTGAGGCCTGATGTGCTGTCAATTGGGAGGCAGCAGGACAGATTGCCATCAAAACAGCAGGGGAACAGCTGACGTTACTGAACCCCACAAACACAGGAGCTAGTGTTTTACTCTGTGAAGACGGCACTTCCGAGCAACAACTGGCTGTGTTGAAGCCCAGGGACAAGCACGGAGCAGGCTGAGGCTGCATTGAAGAAATTTTAAGATCGGTTGTAGACTACTAATTTGAACCGTGCTCCAATTAGGCCTGTGGCTCCACTGTCTCTCGTATTTCCCCTGTCCTCCAACCCCGCCAGTTACAGCTCCGAAGTGGCGTCGGCACAATCCACACTTGTTCCTGTGTTACAGGTGTTCAGTCCGGTCAGTTAATCCCCTGATGTGTGTCCGGCAATGTCGCCTGCTCTGTCCACATTCCCATAATGGGAATGTGTACAGAGCAGGCGACATTGCCGGACACACATCAGGGGATTAACTGACCGGACTGAACACCTGTAACACAGGAACAAGTGTGGATTGTGCCGACGCCACTTCGGAGCTGTAACTGACGGGGTTGGAGGACAGGGGAAATACGAGAGACAGTGGAGCCACAGGCCTAATTGGAGCACGGTTAAAAATCAGTAGTGGTACGACTGTGTAGGCAGCAGGAGACTTTGCCATCCACACAGCAGGGGATCAGCTGACATTACTGAACCCCACTGAGACACGGGAGCAAGTATCTCTTTCCGTGTGGACGGCACTTCCGAACTACAACTGGCTGTGTTGAAGCCCAGGAAATAGGAGGGTGTAGGCAGAGGCCTACTGTATTTTGAATGAGGTGACAGCAGGAGAGACTGCCATCCACACAGCAGGGGATCAGCTGACATTACTGAACCCCACTGAGACACGGGAGCAAGTATCTCTTTCCGTGTGGACGGCACTTCCGAACTACAACTGGCTGTGTTGAAGCCCAGGAAATAGGAGGGTGTAGGCAGAGGCCTACTGTATTTTGAATGAGGTGACAGCAGGAGAGACTGCCATCCACACAGCAGGGGATCACCTGACATTACTGAACCCCACTGAGACACGGGAGCAAGTATCTCTTTCCGTGTGGACGGCACTTCCGAACTACAACTGGCTGTGTTGAAGCCCAGGAAATAGGAGGGTGTAGGCAGAGGCCTACTGTATTTTGAATGAGGTGACAGCAGGAGAGACTGCCATCCACACAGCAGGGGATCAGCTGACATTACTGAACCCCACTGAGACACGGGAGCAAGTATCTCTTTCCGTGTGGACGGCACTTCCGAACTACAACTGGCTGTGTTGAAGCCCAGGAAATAGGAGGGTGTAGGCAGAGGCCTACTGTATTTTGAATGAGGTGACAGCAGGAGAGACTGCCATCCACACAACAGGGGATCAGCTGACGTTACTGAACCCCACTGAGACACGGGAGCAAGTATCTCTTTCCGTGTGGACGGCACTTCCGAACTACAACTGGCTGTGTTGAAGCCCAGGAAATAGGAGGGTGTAGGCAGAGGCCTACTGTATTTTGAATGAGGTGACAGCAGGAGAGACTGCCATCCACACAGCAGGGGATCAGCTGACATTACTGAACCCCACTGAGACACGGGAGCAAGTATCTCTTTCCGTGTGGACGGCACTTCCGAACTACAACTGGCTGTGTTGAAGCCCAGGAAATAGGAGGGTGTAGGCAGAGGCCTACTGTATTTTGAATGAGGTGACAGCAGGAGAGACTGCCATCCACACAGCAGGGGATCAGCTGACATTACTGAACCCCACTGAGACACGGGAGCAAGTATCTCTTTCCGTGTGGACGGCACTTCCGAACTACAACTGGCTGTGTTGAAGCCCAGGAAATAGGAGGGTGTAGGCAGAGGCCTACTGTATTTTGAATGAGGTGACAGCAGGAGAGACTGCCATCCACACAGCAGGGGATCAGCTGACATTACTGAACCCCACTGAGACACAGGAGCAAGTATCTCTTTCCGTGTGGACGGCACTTCCGAAATACAACTGGCTGTGTTGAAGCCCAGGAAATAGGAGGGTGTAGGCAGAGGCCTACTGTATTTTGAATGAGGTGACAGCAGGAGAGACTGCCATCCACACAGCAGGGGATCAGCTGACGTTACTGAACCCCACTGAGACACGGGAGCAAGTATCTCTTTCCGTGTGGACGGCACTTCTGAACTACAACTGGCTGTGTTGAAGCCCAGGAAATAGGAGGGTGTAGGCAGAGGCCTACTGTATTTTGAATGAGGTGACAGCAGGAGAGACTGCCATCCACACAGCAGGGGATCAGCTGACATTACTGAACCCCACTGAGACACGGGAGCAAGTATCTCTTTCCGTGTGGACGGCACTTCCAAACTACAACTGGCTGTGTTGAAGCCCAGGAAATAGGAGGGTGTAGGCAGAGGCCTACTGTACTTTGAATGAGGTGACAGCAGGAGAGACTGCCATCCACACAGCAGGGGATCAGCTGACATTACTGAACCCCACTGAGACACGGGAGCAAGTATCTCTTTCCGTGTGGACGGCACTTCCGAACTACAACTGGCTGTGTTGAAGCCCAGGAAATAGGAGGGTGTAGGCAGAGGCCTACTGTATTTTGAATGAGGTGACAGCAGGAGAGACTGCCATCCACACAGCAGGGGATCAGCTGACATTACTGAACCCCACTGAGACACGGGAGCAAGTATCTCTTTCCGTGTGGACGGCACTTCCGAACTACAACTGGCTGTGTTGAAGCCCAGGAAATAGGAGGGTGTAGGCAGAGGCCTACTGTCTTTGTAATGCGGAGACAGCAGGAGAGACTGCCTTCTCCACAGCAGGGGATCAGCTGGCAATGATGAACCCCACTAACACTCTAACGAATGTGTTTGGCTCTGTGGAGACGACACTTCTGAACACCAACTGACGCTGTTGGAGCCCAGGATTAGGCGAGGAGCAGGCTGGGGCCTACTGGATTTTGGCAGGTGAAGGCAGCAGGAGACTTGCCATCTCCACAGCAGGGGAACAGCTGGCAGTGCTGAACCCCACTAACACTCTAACGAATGTGTTTGGCTCTGTGGAGACGACACTTCTGAACACCAACTGACGCTGTTGGAGCCCAGGATTAGGCGAGGAGCAGGCTGGGGCCTACTGGATTTTGGCAGGTGAAGGCAGCAGGAGACTTGCCATCTCCACAGCAGGGGAACAGCTGGCAGTGCTGAACCCCACTAACACTCTAACGAATGTGTTTGGCTCTGTGGAGACGACACTTCTGAACACCAACTGACGCTGTTGGAGCCCAGGATTAGGCGAGGAGCAGGCTGGGGCCTACTGGATTTTGGCAGGTGAAGGCAGCAGGAGACTTGCCATCTCCACAGCAGGGGAACAGCTGGCAGTGCTGAACCCCACTAACACTCTAACGAATGTGTTTGGCTCTGTGGAGACGACACTTCTGAACACCAACTGACGCTGTTGGAGCCCAGGATTAGGCGAGGAGCAGGCTGGGGCCTACTGGATTTTGGCAGGTGAAGGCAGCAGGAGACTTGCCATCTCCACAGCAGGGGAACAGCTGGCAGTGCTGAACCCCACTAACACTCTAACGAATGTGTTTGGCTCTGTGGAGACGACACTTCTGAACACCAACTGACGCTGTTGGAGCCCAGGATTAGGCGAGGAGCAGGCTGGGGCCTACTGGATTTTGGCAGGTGAAGGCAGCAGGAGACTTGCCATCTCCACAGCAGGGGAACAGCTGGCAGTGCTGAACCCCACTAACACTCTAACGAATGTGTTTGGCTCTGTGGAGACGACACTTCTGAACACCAACTGACGCTGTTGGAGCCCAGGATTAGGCGAGGAGCAGGCTGTGGCCTACTGGATTTTGGCAGGTGAAGGCAGCAGGAGACTTGCCATCTCCACAGCAGGGGAACAGCTGGCAGTGCTGAACCCCACCAACACTCTAACGAATGTGTTTGGCTCTGTGGAGACGACACTTCTGAACACCAACTGACGCTGTTGGCGGCCAGGATTACGCATGCCGCATGCAGAGGCCAATGGGCAGCGGTTTTTATGGAGGTTGTGGACTACTACTGATTCTAACCATGCTCCACTTAGGCCTCTGGCTGCACTGTCTCTACTATTTACCCTGGCCTCCAACCCCGCCAGCTACATCTCTGAAGTGGCGTCAGCACAATCTACACTTGTTCCTGTGTTACTGGTGCTCAGTCCCGTCAGTTGATCCCCTGATGTTTGTCCGGCAAGTTCGCCAGCTCTGTCCTCATTCCCACTACTGGTTATGGGAATGTGGACAGAGCAGGAGACCTTGCCGGACACACATCAGGGGATAAACTGATGGGACTGAGCCACAGGAACACAGGAACAAGTGTAGATTGTGCTGACGCCACTTCAGAGATGTAGATGGCGGGGTTGGAGGTCAGGGGAAATAGTAGAGACAGTGGAGCCAGAGACCTAAGTTGGGCACGGTTAAAAATCAGTAGTGGTTTGAATGTTGATGGAGCTGGTGACTTTGCCGTCCACACAGCAGGGGATCAGCTGGCATTACTGAACCCCACTAACACAGGAGCTAGTGTGTTTCTCTGTGCAGACGACACATCTGAGCGACAACTGGCTGTGTTGAAGCAAAGGGATTATAGTTCAGGTGGTAGAAAAATGAACACACCAGCAGACCTGGATACAGTTGTCAACCACTAATTTAGTCTGTAAGAGGAATGGCAAAGTCTTTGGAGATCCAGGCCTTGTTCATTTTCAGAAAAGTCAGCCGGTCAACATTATCGGAAGATAGTCGCGTGCGACGGTCTGTTAGTACACCACCTGCGGCACTAAAGACACGTTCCGATAATACACTGGCAGCAGGGCAAGCCAGCACCTACAATGCATACTGGCTAAGCTCTGGCCATGTATCCAGCTTAGAGACCCAAAACTTGAAGGGGGAAGAGCCATCTGGGAGTACAGCGACAGGGCAAGACATGTAGTCTGACACCATCTGACGGAAGCGTTGCCTCCTGCTGACTCGAGGCGTCGCTGATGGTGTAGACAATTGTGGTGGACACACAAAACTTTGCCACATTTGGGCCATAGTGGTCTTGCCTTGTGCAGCGGCGCTGCCTCTGCTCCCTCTTTGTGCAGAGTTTCCTCCACTGCCTCGACGCACAGAGCTGCTTTGTAAAGCACTAGCAACAATGCTGTCGGGTGGAATGGAAAACATTATGGACTGCACCAGTGACTCTTCATACTCCCGCATTTTACGCTCCCGGTTCAACGTTGGTATGAGCCTTTGTACGCTGTCCCGGTAGCGAGGATCTAGGAGGGTGTACACCCAATAATCAGCCGAGACGAGAATGTGGGCGATGCGGCGGTCGTTTCTCAGGCACTGCAGCATGAAATCAACCATGTGCTGCAGACTCCCAACTGCCAAAGAACCGCTGTCCCCTGTTTGAGGCGTGACCTCGGCCTGCTCTGCATCACCCCACCCTCGCTGTACATACTGAGTAGAGGTTTGTGTACCTCCCTCCTCTGGAGAGATGTCTTCCTCCTCCATCGACTCCTCCTCACAAAGTGTCCCCTGCCTAGGCCTTTGTGAGGAAACACGTAGCGCAGACTGTCCAGAAGCAGATGGCATTTGGGACTCCTCATCCTCCACCTCTTCTGAAACCTCATCCCTTAGTGCTTGCAGTGTTTGTTGAAGCAGGCAGATAAGGGGGACAGTCATGCTGACTAGTGCATCATCTGCACTCGCCATCCGCGTGGATTCATCGAAGGCACGCAAAACGAGGCAGATGTCCTTCATAGAGGCCCACTCAATGGTGCTGAAGTGTGAACGGCGCACAGTGCGACTTGTTTGAGCCTGATGCAGCTGGTACTCCATGACTGCTGCCTGCTGCTCACACAACCGCTCCAACATATGTAACGTTGAATTCCACCGGGTGGGTAGGTCACATATGATGCGATGTTCCGGAAGGCCAAATCGTCGCTGCAGAGCAGCGAGGCGCGATCTTGCCGTGCTGGAACGTCGCAAGTGAGCGCACTCTATGCGGACCTTGTGCAACAGTGCAGCAAGATCCGGATAGTCCCTCAGAAAGCTCTGCACGACCAAGTTAAGAACATGTGCCAGACATGGGATGTGTGTGAGGTTGCCTAGGCCAAGAGCTGCCACCAGATTTCGGCCATTGTCACACACTACCAAGCCCGGCTGGAGATTCGCTGGCCCAAACCACACATCGCTCTCCAGCTTGATAGCATTCCAGAGCTCCTGCGCTGTGTGGCTTCGATTCCCCAAAGAAATTAATTTGAGTACAGCCTGTTGACGTTTGGCCACGGCTGTGCTCATATCGGTCGTAACAGGCTCCTGCTCTGCTGTTTCTGAGGAACTTGAGTAGGAGGAGGAGTCTATGTGTACAGACTGGAGTCCTGCAATCCGTGGCGTTGGAAGAACACGTACAGCGCCACTCTCCAGATCCGTACCCGGCTCCACAACATTGACCCAGTGGGCAGTGAGGGAAAGGTATCGTCCCTGTCCATGGTTACTGGTCCACGCATCGGTGGTCAGGTGGACCTTGCTACTAACGGCGTTTAGTAGCGCATGTTTTATTTTGCCCTCAACATGTTTCTGCAGGGCAGGGACGGCTCGCCTGCTGAAATAAAAGCGGCTGGGCACGTTGTATTGGGGGACTGCCAATGCCATTAAGTCCCGGAAGGTGTCAGTGTCCACCAGCCTGAATGACAGCATTTCAACTGCCAGAAGTTTGGCAATGCCAGCATTCAGAGACTGTGCTCGGGGATGGTTTGCCGAGTAAGGGCGCCTTTTATCCCATGCCTGTGCTACCGATGGCTGTGATGGATGGGAACGTGCTGCTATGGGTGTAATCTGACAGGGTCTCCGGACAACAGTGGCAGAGGTTCTTCCTTGGCGATCCTGTGAGGAAGCCGAACCAGCAGTGTGTGAGCTGGAGGAAGAGGGCCCAACACGAACTGAAGAGGTGGTAGGTGGTGCTGTACGTTGGCCTACGTCTTCAGGGTGTCTCTGCAACTCCAACTCGTGCTTGGTGCGCACATGTTTCCACATATTTGTGGTATTGAGGTTGCTGACATTTCTCCCTCTTTTGACTCTCTGATGACACAGCTTGCATTTGACAAAGCAAATGTCATCTGCAACTGTGTCAAAAAAGGACCACGCACTGCAACTCTTGTGAGCGCCCGGTTTGCCTTTGGAAGGAGGAATGCTCCTAACGGGTGCCGAAGTGGAGGGTACAGGCAACCAAGTCTTCCCCCTCCCTCTGCCTCCTGTTTTGGCCGGTAGGGGAATCTCTTCCTCCGAGCTGCTCCCACCACCTTCCTGTTGCTCACGCCATGATGGGTCAAGGACCTCATCATCTTCCCTCCCCTCTTCAAACAGCTGCTTCTCTGGGGTTGTCTCGCCAGCACCGTACGCACCAGAAAGTGGCAACTGAGTCTCGTCATCATCTGATGCGTACTGAGGTGTGCTGACCATAGGCACTGGCCCACTCGCCTCTTCAGATTCAGAGGGACAAAGAAGTTGCGCATCACTGCATACTCCCTCTTCTTCACATTCAGGAATGCTGCTTGGCTGGCCCCCTCTTTCCAAGCCAACAGATTCCCAGAACAGAAGTAGAGACTGTGATGGCTCCTGTCCATGTCTCTCTGACTGCCTGGGCACTTTGGCAGGTGGTGAAGAGACAGATGGTTGCTCTTCGGTGCTCTGACCCTGAGAGGATGCGGAAGTAATTGAAGTCGATGCGTTAGCTGCCATCCATCCGACAACGGCTTCAATTTGTTCCTCCCGCAGCAGTGGGGTACGTTGAGGTCCTACAAAGCTGCGCATAAAGGACTGTTGCCTGCTAAAACTGGGGGATGCTGATCCACTGGTGCCCGCAGCAGGCCCAGAATCCCCACGTCCTCTACCTGTAGAATCCCCACGTCCTCTCCCTGCAGAATCCCCACGTCCTCTCCCTGCTGAAACTCCACGCCCACGCCCACGCGCCTTACTCCCTGCCTTCTTCATCTTGCAAGACTGCTTAAGATAGGCAAAAAAGTACAAAGGGGGGCCTTAGTGTGCTTATTCCTGAACAGCTGGTTACAGGTACAAGAAACACTAATTTTATGAAGTGTGTGTGTGTGGACTAGACTTTAATAGGAGCTGATGTGGCCTACACAAGTTCCAAATGTAGTGTTTGGTGAACTTTTTTTGTGGTTTCTTTGTTGGAAACAAACTCAAAGTATGTGAACAAAGAATTGAAACTGATAGTATCACCAACTTTTTGGAGCTATTACAATGCAGGCAGGTAACCTACAATGCAAAAGATGAGGCTCCAAAAAAATTGGGTAATACTAATCTGGCTGCGCCGGCAGGGCACAAGCCAGAAAAAAAGGCTCCTCTATCTACTCCTATATAGTGTTTGCAACCAACCAATGTTGATGGATACGGATGGATGCACACTAATAGGAGAAGAAAAAATGAGCTGCACTCAAAGACAAATATGTGTGAGGCAGTGACGCACGTTGAGCGTCCTACAACCAGACGTAGCTGCAGGACACTCTACTCAGCGTGAGCTGCACTCACACACAGTCAGAGGCCTCTCAGACAGCCGTCAACAGTGCAGCTAAGTGGGCACTGGCACTGACAGGCTGCAGAAAGGCTCCGCTGTGTACTCCTATATAGTGTTTGCAACCACCGTAGATGGAGACGGATGGATGCACACTAATAGAAGAAAAAATGAGCTGCACTCAAATAAAAATATGTGTGAGGCACTGACGCACGCTGAGCGTCCTACAGCCAGACGTAGCTGCAGGACACACTACTCAGCGTGAGCTGCACTCACACACAGTCAGAGACCTCTCAGACAGCCGTGAACAGTGCAGCAAAGTGGACACTAGCACTGAAAGGCTGCAGAAAGGCTCCGCTGTCTACTACTAGTGTTTGCAACCAACGTATATGGATACGGATGGAAGCACACTAGATTGAAATTATGTAAAAAATGCAGCTCAAAAAATAAAAGATGTATGAGGCAGCAGTGATCACACTGGGTGGCCTACAGCCTGACGTGGCTGCAGGACCCACTCCACAGCGTGAGCTGCACTCACACAGCCCTTGCAGACAGCTGTGAACACTGCTGCTAGGGCAAAGAAGGCTACAGTGGTGGTTTATGTAGCCTGGGTAAAGCACTAGATGTTTGGTGGAATCGCTATTTCTAACTGTCCCTCACAGTCTTCTACAGCAGCCTGTCCCTAACTGAATTCACAGCAGAGTGACCAGAAATGGCGGCTGCGGTGGCTTTTATAGTGCATCATGACATCATTTCGGCAGCCAATCACAGCCATGCCAATAGTTAAGATGCCTACATGCCTAACAGGATGTGCCCACAATTCGGAGGATTCCCATTGGCTTAATCAAAGCAAGCAGGCTCATAGCATGATGGGAACTTCCTATTCCGATTCCGATTCCGGAATCCGATATGACAAAAGTATCGGAACTAAGTATCGGAATTCCGATACCGCTAATATCGGCCGATACCCGATACTTGCGGTATCGGAATGCTCAACACTAGTGAGGACCACGACTTGATGCTTAGCTCCCTCCAACCAATGTCTCCACTCCTCAAATGCCCATTTCATGGCTAACAGTTCCCGATTCGCCACATCATAGTTACGTTCAGATGGAGAGAACTTTCGGGAAAAGAAAGCACAGGGATTCATTTTAGATGTTACAGGATCCTTTTGGGACAAAACAGCTCCTGCACCAATCTCAGAAGCATCCACCTCTACCTGGAACGGAAGTGAGACATCAGGTTGCCGCAAAACCGGGGCGGAGGTGAATCTTCGCTTCAGCTCCTGAAAGGAAGAAACAGCCTCCGGAGACCAATTTAACACATTAGCACCCTTCTTAGTCAAATCAGTCAATGGCTTGGCAATACTAGAATATTTTGCTATAAATTTCCAATAAAAATTAGCAAAACCCAAAAACTTCTGGAGCACCTTCAAAGAAGTGGGCTGAACCCAATCGAAAATGGCCTGTACCTTGGCCTGGTCCATTTCAATAGTTGACGGAGACAAAATAAATCCCAAAAAAGAAATCCTCTGTACTCCAAAAAGGCATTTAGATCCTTTGACATACAGGGAATTCTCCCTCAAGATCCGGAACACAGTCCGAATATGTTCCACATGAGAATCCCAATCCTTGGAGAAGATCAAAATATCATCCAGATAGATAATCAAAAATTTATCGACAAAATCTCGGAAAATATCGTTCATGAAGCACTGGAAGACAGAAGGGGCATTAGTGAGCCCAAAAGGCATCACCAGGTACTCAAAATGTCCCTCCGGAGTATTAAACACCGTCTTCAATTCATCCCCATGCTTAATGCGAATAAGATTATACGCCCCCTGAGGTCAAGCTTGATAAACCAGCAAGCACCTTTAACTCTGGAGAATAGATAAGAAATCAGGGGTAATGGATACTGATATTTAACAGTAATTTTGTTGAGAGCACGATAATCAATACAAGGTCTTAATGATCCATCCTTTTTGGCCACAAAAAAAAAACCGGCACCTAAGGGTGACGAGGATGGTCTAATATGACCCTTCTCCAACGCCTCCTTAATATAGGATCGCATAGCCTCATGCTCGGGTACAGATAAATTGAAGAGCCGACCCTTGGGAAATTTACACCCCGGGCTCAGTTCAATTGCACAGTCATAACTCCTATGAGGAGGCAGAGACGCAGACTCATTCTCACTAAATACATCATAAAAGTCCGCCAAATAATCAGGAACATCATGCGACTGAGGAGAGGTGGAAAACACCGGAGCCTCACTAAAGGCACACCGACAACCCCAACTCACCACAGACACAGATTTCCAATCCAAAACTGGATTATGAATTTGTAACCAGGGAAACCCCAGAACAATAGTATCATGCAGATTATGTAACACCAAAAACCTGCAATTTTCTTGATGGTCTGGGGCGACCCGCATTACCACCTGGGTCCAAAACTGAGGTTTATTTTTAGCCAAAGGAGTAGCATCAATCCCCCTCAAAGGGATAGGCGTCTGCAGAGGTGTCATCGGAAATCCACAACGTTTAGCAACATCCAAGTCCTTTAGGTGTAGAGCTGCTCCCGAATCCACAAAAGCCTTGGCGTAAAATGTGGACAGGGAGCAGATCAGAGTAATAGCCAGAAGAAACTTAGGTTGAACACCACCAACAGAAAACGTGTGTGCAAAGCGTTTCTCTCGTTTAGGACAGACAGAAATAATATGCGAGGCATCTCCACAGAAAAAACACAACTTATTACGCCTTCTGAACTCCTGACGCTGCTCTCTGGAAAAAACTCTATCACATTGCATAGGTTCAGACATCTGTTCAACAGGTGGCAACACCTCTCGTGCAGTTCTGCGTTCGCGCAAACGCAGATCAACCTGAATGGCTAAAGACATAGAATCGTCAAGACCAGAGGGAACAGGAAATCCCACCATAGTATCTTTTACGGCTTCTGACAACCCTTTCCGAAAGAGAGCAGCCAAGGCATTATCATTCCAGGTAGTAAGTACTGCCCACTTTCGGAATTTTTGACAGTACAATTCTGCAGAATCACGACCCTGGTTCAATGCCAGCAGGGTCTTTTCAGCCTGATCAATGGCATTAGGTTCGTCATACAACAACCCCAAGGCCTGAAAAAATGCGTTCACATTAGTCAGAATAGGATCATCTGGTTTCAAAGAAAACGCCCAATCCTGGGGATCGCCACACAGCAAAGAGATGACAATTTTAACCTGCTGCGCGGAGCTCCCTGACGAGTTAGGCTTCAAGGCAAAAAATAATTTACAATTATTTTTGAAATTCAAAAATTTAGACCGATCCCCAAAAAATACATCAGGTGTAGGAATCTTTGGTTCAGCAGCATGTGAATGAGCAAGGTAGGCGGAAATTCCCCGCACTTCCGCAGCGAGCTGCTCCACACGATCAGACAATTGCTTTATCTCCATTGAGAGAAAATAAAATTCCCCCTACGGCCTCAGAGATATAGAGGAAAAAATATACACACTTTTTTTTTTTTTTTTTTTTTTTTTACAATTCTTTCCTGCAATTGAGTACCCTAGGATCTGCGGTATGGCGGTTGATTCTGTTATGATTGAGTCACCGTAGGAGGCAAAAATAGAAATGCTAGCTAAGTCCAGAAAACCAGAGAAGTTGGCAGCTATTGGATTGCAGACCCCTGAACCTATCAACACAACTAGCAGTAGCCGTGGGGGGCTCCTACGATGCCCTAGGCCCCTCGATCACAGCCGGGGGACTACATAGCCTAAAGACAGAAAGGGAAATCTGAACTGCCCCAGAGCAGACCCCAAAGCAAAAGGCAGCCCCCCACATATAATGACTGTGAAGCAAGAAGAAAGAACAAAACACAGACAGAAAGATAGACTGAGCAAAGATGGGGCCCAAGCTAGCTTAGATAGGAAAGGACAGGAAGGCTGCTGTCTGCAATCCATGAAAAAACCCTAAGAAAATAAGAGCCAACAAACTGACAGTAAAAAAAGGCCCTGAAGATGCTAGGCTTCAAAAAAGGCTATGTCAGTACTCAGGAATATTCTGAAGACAGAGCAACAGGCAAAAGGAGATTCAGCTCACCCCAGCAGGGAATGGCAGAATCCAGAAAAGCAAGGAAAACAAAACACTAATGCAAAAAGGCAAAGCAGAAATCTTAGATTTAGATGAGCAGGAATCAGACTGGTTTCCTAGAAGTCCACAGAGAAATCACCCGCAGGCCAGAAGGGCGTCGGCAGCCTTATATCCAGTCACTAACTCCACTCAGCCAGTCATCATCATCAGCCCCAGGTGTTTGACAATCAGGCTCACTACCTTTCTTCACCAGAAGAAGGAGTTCCCCGGGCCTCAGTAGTGAAGGGGAAAATGAACTCACAACAGTACCTCCCCCTTGAGGAGGGGTCACCGAACCCTCAACCACGCCACCAGGGCGATCAGGGTGAGCCCGATGAAAGGCATGCATCAATCTTTTGGCATGAATATCAGAGGCAGAGACCCAGGAATTATCCTCCTGACCATAACCCTTCCACTTAACCAAATACTGGAGTCTCCGTCTAGCCAAACGGGAATCCAGTACTTTCTCTACCTCATATTCCATGTTACCTTCAACCAATACAGGGTCTGGAGGTGCCACCCCCGGAACAACAGGTTCAACAAACCTCTTCAACAAAGATTTATGAAACACATTATGGATTTTAAATGTGACAGGAAGAGCCAAACGAAAAGAGACCGGATTAATAATATCCAAAATCTTGTAAGGTCCAATAAATCTAGGCTTAAACTTAGGAGAAGCCACCTTCATAGCAATATTTTTTGATGATAACCACACCATATCACCAACCTTAAACTGGGGACCAATGGTCCTATGTCGGTTGGAAAACCGCTGGGCCTTTTCCTGGGAGAGAGATAACTTATCCACCACTTGGTCCCAGATCTGGTGCATTCTCTCCACCACAGTGTCAACACCTGGGCAGGCAGAGGGCTCCACCTGCCCTGAAGAAAATCGAGGATGAAACCCAAAGTTACAAAAAAAAGGTGACATCAAAGTGGCAGAACTAGCTCTATTATTTAAAGCAAATTCGGCCAAGGGCAAAAATGAAACCCAATCATCCTGATCAGCAGAAATAAAACATCTCAAATATGACTCCAAGGTCTGGTTTGTTCTCTCTGTCTGCCCATTGGTCTGAGGGTGAAAAGCAGAGGAGAAAGACAACTGAATTCCCAGCTTGGAAAAGAAAGTTCTCCAAAATCTAGACACAAACTGGACTCCTCTGTCAGATACTATGTTCTCAGGAATCCCGTGCAAGCGAACCACCTGTTGTAAAAACAGGGGCACCAATTCAGAGGAAGACGGCAAGTTAGGGAGTGGTACAAGATGAACCATCTTAGAGAACCTATCACAAATCACCCAAATAACAGTCATCCTTTGAGAGACAGGCATATCAGAGATGAAATCCATTGAAATATGGGTCCATGGCCTCTTGGGGACAGGCAAAGGCATCAACAACCCACTAGAGCGAGAACACGATTTAGACCGGGAGCACGTCCCACAGGACTGCACAAAATTCCTGACATCACGAGACAAGGAGGGCCACCAAAAAGACCGACTCACCAGATCTCTAGTACCAAAAATACCTGGATGACCAGCCAAAGCAGAGCAATGAACTTCAGACATCACTCTCTTCTTCCACTGGTCAGGAACATACAACTTTCCACTGGGACAATGCTCAGGTTTGTCCTCCTGGAACTCTTCCAGAGCACGTCTCAAATCGGGCGAGATGGCAGAAAGAACTACCCCTTCGCCTAAGATGGTAGCAGGCTTGGTCACCACAGGAGAATCAGCAAAGAAGCTCCTAGAGAGGGCGTCAGCCTTAACATTCTTAGTTCCAGGAATAAAAGAAACCACAAAATCAAAACGTGTAAAAAACAAGGCCCACCTAGCCTGTCTAGGGTTCAAGCGCTTAGCCGACTCTAGGTAAATCAAATTCTTGTGGTCAGTGAGGACCACGACTTGATGCTTAGCTCCCTCCAACCAATGTCTCCACTCCTCAAATGCCCATTTCATGGCTAACAGTTCCCGATTCGCCACATCATAGTTACGTTCAGATGGAGAGAACTTTCGGGAAAAGAAAGCACAGGGATTCATTTTAGATGTTACAGGATCCTTTTGGGACAAAACAGCTCCTGCACCAATCTCAGAAGCATCCACCTCTACCTGGAACGGAAGTGAGACATCAGGTTGCCGCAAAACCGGGGCGGAGGTGAATCTTCGCTTCAGCTTCTGAAAGGAAGAAACAGCCTCCGGAGACCAATTTAACACATTAGCACCCTTCTTAGTCAAATCAGTCAATGGCTTGGCAATACTAGAAAATTTTGCTATAAATTTCTGATAAAAATTAGCAAAACCCAAAAACTTCTGGAGCACCTTCAAAGAAGTGGGCTGAACCCAATCGAAAATGGCCTGTACCTTGGCCTGGTCCATTTCAATAGTTGACGGAGACAAAATAAATCCCAAAAAAGAAATCCTCTGTACTCCAAAAAGGCATTTAGATCCTTTGACATACAGGGAATTCTCCCTCAAGATCCGGAACACAGTCCGAATATGTTCCACATGAGAATCCCAATCCTTGGAGAAGATCAAAATATCATCCAGATAGATAATCAAAAATTTATCCACAAAATCTCGGAAAATATCATTCATGAAGCACTGGAAGACAGAAGGGGCATTAGTGAGCCCAAAAGGCATCACCAGGTACTCAAAATGTCCCTCCGGAGTATTAAACACCGTCTTCAATTCATCCCCATGCTTAATGCGAATAAGATTATACGCCCCCTGAGGTCAAGCTTGATAAACCAGCAAGCACCTTTAACTCTGGAGAATAGATAAGAAATCAGGGGTAACGGATACTGATATTTAACAGTAATTTTGTTGAGAGCACGATAATCAATACAAGGTCTTAATGATCCATCCTTTTTGGCCACAAAAAAAAAACCGGCACCTAAGGGTGACGAGGATAGTCTAATATGACCCTTCTCCAACGCCTCCTTAATATAGGATCGCATAGCCTCATGCTCGGGTACAGATAAATTGAAGAGCCGACCCTTGGGAAATTTACACCCCGGGCTCAGTTCAATTGCACAGTCATAACTCCTATGAGGAGGCAGAGACGCAGACTCATTCTCACTAAATACATCATAAAAGTCCGCCAAATAATCAGGAACATCATGCGACTGAGGAGAGGTGGAAAACACCGGAGCCTCACTAAAGGCACACCGACAACCCCAACTCACAACAGACACAGATTTCCAATCCAAAACTGGATTATGAATTTGTAACCAGGGAAACCCCAGAACAATAGTATTATGCAGATTATGTAACACCAAAAACCTGCAATTTTCTTGATGGTCTGGGGCGACCCACATTACCACCTGGGTCCAAAACTGAGGTTTATTTTTAGCCAAAGGAGTAGCATCAATCCCCCTCAAAGGGATAGGCGTCTGCAGAGGTGTCATCGGAAATCCACAACGTTTAGCAACATCCAAGTCCATTAGGTGTAGAGCTGCTCCCGAATCCACAAAAGCCTTGGCGGAAAATGTGGACAGGGAGCAGATCAGAGTAATAGCCAGAAGAAACTTAGGTTGAACACCACCAACAGAAAACGTGTGTGCAAAGCGTTTCTCTCGTTTAGGACAGACAGAAATAATATGCGAGGCATCTCCACAGAAAAAACACAACTTATTACGCCTTCTGAACTCCTGACGCTGCTCTCTGGAAAAAACTCTATCACATTGCATAGGTTCAGACATCTGTTCAACAGGTGGCAACACCTCTCGTGCAGTTCTGCGTTCGCGCAAACGCAGATCAACCTGAATGGCTAAAGACATAGAATCGTCAAGACCAGAGGGAACAGGAAATCCCACCATAGTATCTTTTACGGCTTCTGACAACCCTTTCCGAAAGAGAGCAGCCAAGGCATTATCATTCCAGGTAGTAAGTACTGCCCACTTTCGGAATTTTTGACAGTACAATTCTGCAGAATCACGACCCTGGTTCAATGCCAGCAGGGTCTTTTCAGCCTGATCAATGGCATTAGGTTCGTCATACAACAACCCCAAGGCCTGAAAAAATGCGTTCACATTAGTCAGAATAGGATCATCTGGTTTCAAAGAAAACGCCCAATCCTGGGGATCACCACGCAGCAAAGAGATGACAATTTTAACCTGCTGCGCGGAGCTCCCTGACGAGTTAGGCTTCAAGGCAAAAAATAATTTACAATTATTTTTGAAATTCAAAAATTTAGACCGATCCCCAAAAAATACATCAGGTGTAGGAATCTTTGGTTCAGCAGCATGTGAATGAGCAAGGTAGGCGGAAATTCCCCGCACTTCCGCAGCGAGCTGCTCCACACGATCAGACAATTGCTTTATCTCCATTGAGAGAAAATAAAATTCCCCCTACGGCCTCAGAGATATAGAGGAAAAAATATACACACTTTTATTTTTTTATTTTTTTTTTACAATTCTTTCCTGCAATTGAGTACCCTAGGATCTGCGGTATGGCGGGTGATTCTGTTATGATTGAGTCACCGTAGGAGGCAAAAATAGAAATGCTAGCTAAGTCCAGAAAACCAGAGAAGTTGGCAGCTATCGGATTGCAGACCCCTGAACCTATCAACACAACTAGCAGTAGCCGTGGGGGGCTCCTACGATGCCCTAGGCCCCTCGATCACAGCCGGGGGACTACATAGCCTAAAGACAGAAAGGGAAATCTGAACTGCCCCAGAGCAGACCCCAAAGCAAAAGGCAGCCCCCCACATATAATGACGGTGAAGCAAGAAGAAAGAACAAAACACAGACAGAAAGATAGACTGAGCAAAGATGGGGCCCAAGCTAGCTTAGATAGGAAAGGACAGGAAGGCTGCTGTCTGCAATCCATGAAAAAACCCTAAGAAAATAAGAGCCAACAAACTGACAGTAAAAAAAGGCCCTGAAGACGCTAGGCTTCAAAAAAGGCTATGTCAGTACTCAGGAATATTCTGAAGACAGAGCAACAGGCAAAAGGAGATTCAGCTCACCCCAGCAGGGAATAGCAGAATCCAGAAAAGCAAGGAAAACAAAACACTAATGCAAAAAGGCAAAGCAGAAATCTTAGATTTAGATGAGCAGGAATCAGACTGGTTTCCTAGAAGTCCACAGAGAAATCACCCGCAGGCCAGAAGGGCGTCGGCAGCCTTATATCCAGTCACTAACTCCACTCAGCCAGTCATCATCATCAGCCCCAGGTGTTTGACAATCAGGCTCACTACCTTTCTTCACCAGAAGAGGGAGTTCCTCGGGCCTCAGTAGTGAAGGGGAAAATGAACTCACAACAGGGGCCGATATGGATGGAGTGTAAAGAGTTAAAGCAAGGGTGGTGGATGTGAGTGAATGCAGCAGCCAGATATAAATTATACAGATGCATATGGTATAAATGTGTGGTAATCCAAATGTACAGGGAATAGATTTATTAATTTTTTTTAAAAACCCTTGATTTTGTGATTAATAAAAGGACATCCAATCTGGAAAAAACTAGTCGCCAGGAGGAAAAATTATTAGACCAGTTGGAAAAATATAACTACTTGACTGATCTCCAAAATCTGGTCACTAACATCCTTTCTAGACTAAAGAATAGAGAAAGAGAGATTATCTCTAAAAAAATAAAGACATTTCAAAGAGATAATGTACCTAGCGAAAGCTACTCTGATCCTTCATTTTTTCCTCCTTCCACTACTCCACCACCTCATACAGGTAGCCAAGGTCAATCTGGGCAATTTTTGGTGCTTGACGAATATAACATCACTCCATCAGGCACCACCCCAGATAATTCACCTGTATTTTCAGTGTATGCTAATACCAATTCTACACAGTATACTCCGGTTCCCATGTATCAAAATAAACGAGATTGTCCGGGAAACCAGGACTCAACCCCATCATTGAATATTGCTTCACCTGAAATGTCACTTGTGGCAAATCTCACTTTAAATACTGAGCCTTCGCTTATAAGGCATTCTCATGAGGGGACACCTCTCCCAATTTCCAACAGATTTCATCCCCTATCGAACATGGAAGGTGATAGAGAAATTTCAAGTAAGTGGGTTGATGGGGCATCCTCTAGTATCCAGAATGATACATCCATGATCACAGAGAAGTCCCCACCTCCAATTTTAGAGCAGGAAATAGACAATCTAAGATGAATTTGGGTAAAAACATATTTAAGCGACCAATACAAGCTATTACACCCAAATATTTACGTCTAAATAAGAACCCAACGACCAGCAATATTTCTAAAAAGGGACCGCCTGCTCAATTGCCTAAAAAGAGTAAAGGTCCCACCTACCAAATGAATCGGGATTTTTTTCGGGTAAGAACTACAGGACCAAAAGGGGTAAGAGAGGTGGGAAACTCACCCAAAAGAAAATAAAACTTACATCTCCAGATTCTCAGACGATATTTAATTTGAGTTCCCACACTTTAACGTACGACGAAGAATCTCTACTGAGAAAAGGTCTAAAATTTGCCCCTACGGCTACAGCCAATCCTTTTAATCTTTATATTAGCCTTAAAAAGTTCTTACGTAATTTGGCTATCAAAAAATATTTTTTAAAAAAGGGCCAACAGCAATGTACATACGAACTTGACTAACCCTTCTAAATTTAATCCTATTCAGGAATATTCCAGTGCATTTTGCACTTTTGAAACCATGGTCACAGCAGACATTAGACGTATTAAGAAAAAGAAACATCAGTTTTTATCTCAAAATCTTAATATACAGGAGCGTAAATCCATAATAGATCTCCAAAAAAATAAAAACATCGTCATACGACCTGCTGATGAAGGGGGGGGCATTGTAATACTTGATTACAATATGTATCATCAAGAATCTTTAAGACTATTGGGGGACACAGTCACCTATAAGAAATTAAATGTGGACCCTACCACCCGATTCGTCAAGAAATTAAGTATATTAGCAGAGTGGGGCAAAACCCATGGTTTATTAAATAAAAAGGAATTTCAATATATTACTATTAGATCCCCTAGTATATCTGTATTCTATCACATCCCAAAACTTCACAAGGATAGATCACGTCCCCCGGGAAGACCTATAATTTCAGGGATTAATTGCCTGACTTCCAACCTTTCTCGTTATGTTGACATGCACCTTCAGAAATGCATGTCTTTGGTGCC
This sequence comes from Dendrobates tinctorius, assembly GCF_039654945.1. NCBI lineage: Eukaryota > Metazoa > Chordata > Amphibia > Anura > Dendrobatidae > Dendrobates > Dendrobates tinctorius. Next base: position 30,259,757 of record NW_027361908.1, read on the forward strand.
AGCTTATCTTAAAGACACTAGTCATACACTACAAATTCTCGAGAATATCCAATGGCAAAATGGATTCATCCTTGGGACTTTAGATATTAAATCTCTATATACGGTGATTGATCACCAAAGAGGATGTGAAGCGGCAAAACATTTCTTGCAAAAATTGGATTATTATGCAGATATTCAGATAGATTTTCTGGTGGAGAGTATTCTTTTTATCCTCACGCACAACTATTTCTTGTACGAGGATCAATTTTACTTGCAAATGTGGGGTACTGCCATGGGTACCCATTTTGCACCCAGCTACGCTAATCTGTATGTAGCTAAATGGGAGGAGACTCACATTTTTCAATCCGGACAGCTTCGACCTGATTTAGTGATGTGGCGTCGCTTCATTGACGACGTTCTATTCATTTGGAAGGGGTCGTCTAACGACCTAGAGGCCTTTATTTCAGGTTTAAATGATAATATGTTTGGATTGGAGTTCACTGCTACTACCAGTACCACTAATATTCATTTCCTTGATCTTGAAATTTATGTGGAGGAGAATGATTTGCATACCAAATGTTACCACAAAGAAGTCAATTCTAATAGTTTCATTGATATAAACAGTTGCCATTTGCCTACGTGGCTTTTAAATATCCCAAAAGGTCCAAGGTACAAGACTATACTGTTGAAGCTATGAATTTGACCAAGCAATTCTTAGCTAAGGGTTACCCTGAGGATCGACTAGATGCAGCCAGAAAAGACGTTGAACTGTTATCTAGGCATGCTCTAATCCATAAAATTGATTGTCATGTTGCTAATCCACCCACTATAATGGACCAAATCCACAATTTACCCATTATCACTCAATATCATTCTGGACATAAAGAATTTATGAACATCATTCGCAAATATTGGTTCATCCTTCAGGGTGATAAAGTAATAGGTGATTCCCTACCGGAATACCCAAGGTTTGTGTTCAGTAAGGCCCAAACTGTGGGTAACTTAGTAGCTCCCACCATTAAATCATCTGTACATAGTTTATCACGTGAGCGTCCCAAGGGTTTTATACCCAGTGGCACTTGCTCCTGTTGTAGACGCACTAATTTTCAGAAAAGAATACAGACAACATTCACCGATTCTCATAATAAATCAGTGTTTAGGATTAAGGATACTATTACCTGCTTCACCACTGGTGTCATATATCTAATTAGGTGCCCTTGCAATAAAATTTACGTTGGCTGTACTAAACGGAGGCTTATGGACCGGGTCAAAGAACATTTTACTAATATTGAGAAAGGCTATAGTGGTCATCCCCTTTCAAGGCATTTTAAAGAATGTCACACTAAATCTACCAAAGGAATATTTTTTTGTGGTATTCAATTAGTGCGTAAAAATATAAGAGGTGGTGACGTCTTGAGGCAAATGTCTCGGGTTGAGCCACAGTGGATTTTTACGTTGGATTGTTTGGCCCCTAGGGGCCTTAATCATGAGGTGGAATTATATGCTTTCTCATGATGTCTTAATCATCATATTGATGTCTATTGATGCACATTTTACCATGTATAATTATTAATGCAGTCGATTTTAATAGTCAAATATGATGTTCATGAAATGACTTTTTGATTTACTCATACTTATATCCTCTAAGGGGAATTTTTTGCCTAATATTATATATATATATATATATATATATATATAAAACAAAGAGAAGCGGACGGCACCGCTGTTACCGTGCTGGGATCAGTAGTTAGCAGCCGGCGGTACGTTCCCATCCAGGATCCCGGGTGCTTGACCTCGTAGCAGACCAATTGGACAATCCAAGAGAAAAAGGTCGCACTCAACGGGATTAGTGTGAATATTTATTGACACAGGATTACATGTCACGTCGGGGATGTGATAACACTCGTTATATTCTATGTTTGATATCCCGTCCATGAAATGGCTTTTTAATATATTTATATATTTTTTAAGGGAAAATTTTTTGTCTTACATTATACATATATATTGCATATTTTTCGTTATAAGTTTTTATTTTTTATTTCTAAGATTTTTTATCTACATACATTTTTAATTTAATTAAAATAAAATATTTCTTTTTTAATGTTCTGAATTTTGTATGACAGTTGTTTCTGGTGTATCTGGTCCCATACCGCAGTTAGCAGTTTGTGAAGCAATCACCGTAGTGTGATAGGTTTTTATGCTGACAGGTGGGGGGAAGTGTGGTTTATGCCATATATAAGGATGGACGCAGCAGGGTTTGATAGCCCTGATGAAGAAGGTCCGTAGACCTTAGAAACGCGTTGGCATCTATTTTGGCTTGCACACGCTCACATCCTTTCCCTCCGGTGACGTCACCTGACCTGTACATATCATCCCCTGAGGAAGAAGTGTTAACTTCGAAACGCGTTGGGAATTAAAAGTATATAAGTATATTATCTGCAAGGAGTCGTTTGTCCAGCAGCGCACGTTTAAATCCAAAAATTCTTTCTTTGTAAATCTAATGATTTATGGTCACGGAGTGGCCATTTGGATGTGCAGCAGCTTGACCTCTATTCCGTTGTGCCTGAAACTCTCCTGCTATTGGTGAGTATAATAGCTTGATTTATATCCATTTTACTTGGGTAAGACCCTATTGCGCTCTTTCTCTTTTAGTTTTAACCGCTAAGATGAATAACATAGGTAGGACACATGAGGATTCAGTGAAGTAGCTTGAAATAGTTAGATACCTGTATGAAGAGAATAGAGATGCGTGCACTGGCGTAGCGTGGGGTGGCGGGGGGGGCGGTCCGCCCCAGGCGGCATGTGTGTGGGGGCGGCGCGGCAGCAGCAATTCCACCCTGCAGTGCAGTGCAGCGGCGGGCAGGGAGCGATGCGATCACGGCAGCTCCGCTGCCTGCAAGAGTGAATAGCAGGAGCGGAGCGGCAAGGGTCCGTCCTGCTTCCTGCCCGGAGGCCGCGCTTCCTGTTTCACACAGAGGAGCGCCGCTGAATGACGTCATCATTCAGCGGCCGCTGCTGTGTGAGGGAGGAAGCGCGGGCGATGCTGCGGACAGGTGAGAGGAGAGAGGTGGTGTCTTGTGTGTATGTATGTATGTATGTCTGTGTGTGTGTGTCTGTGTGTATGATGGAGCAGGCAATGATGGGAGTGATGGTCTAGAAGGCAATGATGGGGTGATGGAGCAGACAATGATGGGGTGATGGAGCAGGCAATGATGGGGTGATGGAGCAGGCAATGATGGGGTGATGGAGCAGGCAGTGATGGAGCAGGCAATGATAGGGTGATGGAGCAGGCAATGATGGGGGTGATGGAGCAGGCAATGATGGGGTGATGGAGCAGGCAAAGATGGGGTGATGGAGCAGGCAATGAGGGGAGTGATGGAGCAGGCAATGATGGGGTGATGGAGCAGGCAATTATGGGGTGATGGAGCAGACAATGATGGGGGTGATGGAGCAGGCAGTGATGGGGTGATGGAGCAGGCAATGAGGGGAGTGATGGGGGTGATGGAGCAGGCAGTGATGGGGTGATGGAGAAGGCAGTGATAGGGTGATGGAGCAGGCAATGATGGGGGTGATGGAGCAGGCAATGATGGGGGTGATGGAGCAGGCAATGAGGAGAGTGATGGGGGTGATGGAGCAGGCAATGATGGGGGTGATGGAGCAGACAATTATGGGAGTGATGGAGCAGGCAGTGATGGGGTAATGGAGCAGACAATGATGGGAGTGATGGGGTGATGGAGCAGGCAGTGATGGGGTGATGGAGAAGGCAGTGATGGGGTGATGGAGCAGGCAATGATGGGGGTGATGGAGCAGGCAATGATGGGGTGATGGAGCAGACAATGATGGGAGTGATGGGGTGATGGAGCAGGCAATGATGGGAGTGATGGGGAGAAGGCACAGTGATGGGGTGATGGAGAAGGCAGTGATGGGGAGAAGACAATGATGGGGTGATGGTCGAGAGGGCAATGATGGGGTGGTGGGTGAGAATGCAATGATGGTGGTGGTGGAAAGGGCAATAAATGGGGGTGGTGGAGGAGGAGGAAATGATGGAGGTGGTGGAATGGGCAATGATGGGAGTGGTGGGGGAGAAAGCAAAGATAGTGGTGGAGAAGAAAATGATGGAGGTGGGGGAGAGGACAATAATGGGATGCGAGGGGAGGAGGACAATGAGGGGTGTGGGGGATTGGGATGGGAGGAAGGGGGACTTATAATGGCCTTAGGATCAGGGGGAGGTGGAGGAAGACATTATCGTTTATTATGTCTAACACAGTCCCTTAGTATATAGTGTACTCACTAATTCTGTATAACACCATCCTTAGTTACATAGTTTCCTCTTTTATTATGTATAACACTGCCCCTTATTACCTACCATCCTTTCTAGTTATATATGGTGCCGTCCCTTATTATATAGCTTCCTCTGCTGTTATGTATAGTGCTGTCTCTTACATAGTGTATTTTTGTTATTTTTGTTATTCACAGCGCCCTCTTTTATTACATGGTCCCCTCTCTTGTTAGATATAAAATGACTGCTGATCGAGGAGCCGGTGACCAGACGACCAGTCCATCAGCTCCTCCATTAGAAAGGAAGCTTTCCCATGCTCCATCAGCCATCATGGCATTATACAGCTAACAAGACAGGACGGTATGTAATAAAAAACAGGGCTCTATATAATCCAATATGTAAGGGACGGAACTGTACATAACAAGAGAAGGCGCTGTGTATGGGACAGCAATATACATAATAAAGGAGACTATGTAATATATACCTGTATGTGTGTGTGTGGCTATATAATATCAATAATCTATCTATCTATATATATATATATACACACACACGTAGCTTTGACGCCATAAAAGGAGGGGGGCCCGGACACATTTCTTGCACAGGGACCCCAAGCTGTCAGTGTCCGCCCCCTGTCCGCCAAAATAATTTGTACTTTCTGTTTTTTTTTCTGTCACATTATTAAAAATTATTATTAAAAAAAGCCATTAGGTCTTCATCCAGCATCATCAAGCTAATACATACATACAGTATATATAGAGAACTGCAAGAAGTTGAAAGTCTAGAAATTTAGAAATAATAGCAGAGTTAGTAGCAGACTAAAAATTAGATCTTTGAGTGTAGTGTGGGCTCTTCGGATGCTTCCGAATTATCAACGACCAAAGGGGCGGCAAATTTTTCGACCGCCCCGGGCGCCACAAACAGTTGCTACGCCACTGGATGCGTGTTAGATTCAGCCATGTTATAACTGCCCGTACTTTGATAAATGTACTTTGATTAAATGTACATAAATGCCCCCCTGCATTAAATGAAGGTATTCATCCACTCTAAGTTTTTGTTGGTTCAATCGTATGTACAAAAGACGCTCACTTTACACCTTGGCATACATATCAACTATAAATTGATGAAAAAGTTGCCTACATTGTAAAATGTGGTTAGAAGACCCATGTCTAATCATTATTTGGTAGGCATAAAAGTCCATAACTGATATTTTTTTTATTGGTTGGCCTAGCAGTCTTGGGATCAGTCTGTGGTAGATTAAAGTGATAGCCATTTTGGCCATTCCAAAATATTATCGGATATTGCAGAGCATCATATGATCTATGTGTTTCTGCAATACGTTGAAGATTGTCGCTTCATCGCTGAATAATTAAATCTCGGCTTTGATTGCTCTGTCCAACCATTACAATAGCTACTTCGTTAACAGTGGGAGAATTAAATCACCTTTCATGCTTTCATGCTCGCCAACCAGTGTCTTTTCTGCTCTTATTACAACTTGATATTCATCACTTGGCATTCTTTCTAAGGCTATTTTGAAAAAGGTTTACTAACTGATTGTGCTGATGGAAAAATCTTTGCAAATTCAACACAATCTCTTTTTTGTCTCAAGTATAGCTTCACAACATCTATCAGCTTGCATCTGTTCGTCTCCCAAAAAATACATTTGTAAAAACTTTGGATCTTCATTTGCTACAGGAAGCATTGAACCGATTTGTGATATATTTTGCCCTGGACTTTAAAAATTGGCATAAATCCTGCTTCCTTCAGTACAGCTGTCGTACCAAAGGATGTCATCTGGAAAGATGAATTGTATCTCCTAATATTTTGCAGAAAATGCTTGGACTCGGGAGTTCTTCCTGACATGTATGAAAGAAGTGGTTCAGGAGGTAGAGCTAAAGGTGGCAAACAGATTTTGCCATTGAGCAGCACATACCAGGCGATTCCAAGTTAAACTTCTTTGCTTGTCAATGTTTGCATATTATGTCCATTTTGCATATTATGACTTTCTGATGTGACCTATAGTCTTGAATTGGGTTGTAGTGAAATGCTTCCTAACTCAAATCAGCCTGCCTACATCTTTGCACACGTTGCATATGTCGTATGTGGTCATTTTCACAACATTCATCTTTTTGTTTAGATGTTTCCATATTCCTTGCTTCAGCCTGCCTTATCTGATTCTTGTGAAGACGACATTCCCATTGCTCTGATGCCTCAGCTGCCTTACATTTAGCCTGTCTCATCCGTTCTTTTCAAGCCGCGAGTCACGTTGTTCACTTGTCTCAGCTCTTTGACACAATTTTGCTTTCTCTGCTTTTGGATGATCTTGCCCAATAGATGGTTGCTTTTTGGGCGGCATTTTAAAATACAGTCCTTAGTATTATGACCATTTAGTATTCACCTGACACTGATAAGAGATATAATAGGATGAATAGTAAATGCAGAGCAACCCTCACACAGTATTACAATGACCTAAAGGAACTCACATCTCAGTAATGAAAACTGCCTTACAGGCAGACTTGTCTAGTTGCCCATAGCAACCAATCAGAGCTCAGCTTTCACTTTACCTCAGCAGATTCAGTGATGAAAGCTCCCTGTATACGTAGTAAACAATAATTGCAATCTTACTATGAGGCATTTTTCGCCTGACCAATATTGCTGCTCAGTAATGTTCGTCTGTGTGCGTAGGGTGCATCCATCTGAGTGTGTTTGAATGTGTGTGTGTGGTGTGCATATGGTATTTATGGGTTGGTGTTGTGGTATTTGTGGGGTGGTGTTTGTGTTGTGTGTCTCTAGAGTGGTCTGGTGTTTGTGTGATATGTTGTGGCATTTGTGTGGTGTTGTGTTTGTGGGTTGGTGTATGTTTGCTGTCTGTGTGATGTTTGTATGGTGCTTTTGAAATGTTTGTGTGTTGTGTGTGGTGGTGCGGCCCCTTTAGCAGCGACTCTTTGGCGCCGTCGCTATAATCCATCCCTGACAGTCACAACTGTTGTTTTCCCCTCAGCACTTTTACTTTCATATTTCTCCATTATATGTATAAGGCCTAATTTCTGGGGCCCCAATCTCATGATGGGGGGAAACTAGCAAGATTTAATGTGTACAGTATTCTGCTCCTGAAGGTGGAGAGGGAGCGTGCCAAATTTCACCAAAATTGGATGAGAACTGTGGCTACTACAGATTTCACATTTCCCCATTATATGTATAGGGCATAACGTCGGGCGCCCCATTCTCATGACAGGGGGACGCTAGCGAGATGTCTCATGTGCAGCATTCTGTTTGTGTGGGTGGAGAGGGGGCATGCCAAATTTCACCCAAATCAGGCAAGAACTGTGGATTTGTATAGAGCGGGCTACTACAGATTTTGAGTTTTATATACAGTGCCTTGCGAAAGTATTCGGCCCCCTGAAACTTTTCAACCTTTTCTCACATATCATACTTCAAACATAAAGATACCAAATGTAAATTTTTGGTGAAGAATCAACAATAAGTGGAACACAATTGTGAAGTTGAACGAAATTTATTGGTTATTTTAAATTTTTGTGGAAATTCAAAAACTGAAAAGTGGGGCGTGCAATATTATTCGGCTCCTTTAACTTAATACTTTGTTGCACCACCTTTTGGTGTGATTACAGATGCAAGTCGCTTGGGGTATGTCTCTGTCAGTTTTGTACATTAAGAGACTTAAATTCTTGCCCATTCTTCCTTGGCAAACAGCTCGAGCTCAGTGAGGTTTAATGGAGATCGTTTGTGAACAGCAGTTTTCAGCTCTTCCACAGATTCTCGATTGGATTCAGGTCTGGACTTTGACTTGGCCATTCTAACACCTGGATACGTTTATTTGTGAACCATTCCATTGTAGATTTTGCTTTATGTTTGGGATCATTGTCTTGTTGGAAGACAAATCTCCATCCCAGTCTCAGGTCTTTTGCAGACTCCAACAGGTTTTCCTCAAGAATGGTCCTGTATTTGGCTCCATCCATCTTCCCATCAATTTTAACCATCTTCCCTGTCCCTGCTGAAGAAAAGCAGACCCAAACCATGATGCTGCCGCCACAATGTTTGACAGTGGGGATGGTGTGTTCAGGGTGATGAGCTATGTTGCCTTTAAGCCAAACATATCGTTTGGCATTGTTGCCAAAAAGTTCGATTTTGGGGGACCCTGAAGAAGGCAAAGGCCAAAACGCGCGTTGGGGTGGGTGCGCTCACCCCCTGGATCACCACTGCAAGCTGAGCCTTTTCTGCATGTAGGTAACACGGCCATCTTGGTACAGCCATTTATTTTGCTGACCAACTGTGATTAGTGCATGTGTTATGGACATTTGTCCTTTATATATTTCTATTTGGAATTCCTGGCTCTTCTTCATTAGGAGTATTTTCTAAAATAATGTTGTAATTCCTTCATGTGGTTTTTCATTGGGGTGTAGCGCCTTTTGACAGCTACATATTGTGCTCTATTTCTATTATCTCCCTCATGAAAGGACTCATGTCCTTTCCTGTGTTTCTCTGAGTACATTTTGTAAATGAAACATTTAATAATAAAATTTTCTAGATTGTTTGTTAATATTTTGGACTAGTACATCTCTTTTTTGCCCTCTATATAGTTTTTGGTGTGTCCAGTACTATGATCCAGCACACGGCTTGTGTTATGTTAAGATCATTATGAAATGCAATAAGTGTGTGCGCTGGTGGAGTATTCTCTGTCACTCTTCCATAAAGGCCAGATTTGTGCAGTGTACGACTGATTGTTGTCCTATGGACAGACTGTCCCACCTCAGCTGTAGATCTCTGCAGTTCATCCAGAGAGATCATGGGCCTCTTGGCTGCATCTCTGATCAGTCTTCTCCTTGTTTGAGATGAAAGTTTAGAGGGACGGCCGGGTCTTGGTAGATTTGCAGTGGTATGATACTCCTTCCATTTCAATATGATCGCTTGCAAAGTGCTCCTTGAGATGTTTAAAGTTTTGGAAATCATTTTGCATCCAAATCCAGCTTTAAACTTCTTCACAACAGTATCACGGACTTGCCTGTTGTGTTCCTTGGTCTTCATGATGCTCTCTGCATCAAACAGAACCCTGAGACTATCACAGAGCAGGTGCATTTATACAGAGACTTGATTACTCACAGTTGGATTATATTTATCATCATTAGTCATTTAGGACAACATTGTATCATTCAGAGAGCCACAATGAACTTCTGTAGTGAGTTTGCTGCACTGAAAGTAAAGAGGCCGAATAATATTTCACGCCACACTTTTCAGTTTTTGAATTTCCACAAAAATTTGAAATAACCAATAAATTTTGTTCAACTTCACGATGTGTCCCACTTGGTCATGATTCTTCACCAAAAATTTATATTTGGTATCTTTATGTTTGAAGCATGATATGTGGGAAAAGGTTGAAAAGTTCCAGGGGGCCAAATATTTTCGCAAGGCAATGTATATAGATGAACAGCAATGTGGTCACTGTAAGGTATAGGGAAAATTGTACAGTGTACATGTATACAATGGTAGACTAAGTAAGCCTTAAGTCCTGGTGGTGTACCACAAGAACAGAGATACATATGTAGTTACCATGCATCTGCTATGAATATTATAAATATACTGCAGAGATAAGGTAAATACTGTAGTAACAAAGTAGAGAAATGATATGACACTATACCTTGCTGAAACAATCAGTAAACCACTGGGTACGGTGTATAGACAGGTCAGGTCTCCCCCTTGCACCCCGACATGCGTTTCCCCAGAGCTTCTTCCAGGGGCATGGAGGGATGCGACATCCTGCCCTAGAGTAGTTTTAATTGAGGTGTATCCACACTATGCATGCAATGTCCTGTCCTAAAGTAGTCCTTATTGAGGTGTATCCACACTATGGATGCGACGTCCTGCCCTAGAGTAGTCCTTATTGAGGTGCATGCACACTATGGATGCGACATCCTGCCCTAGAGTAGCTCAGCAGGTGCGGTAGAATTAATAAAATAGTAAAATAAAATCATAAAAAGGCCTTTATTAGGTAATGGCACAAATATTAATAACAACAAGATAATAAATAAGTGTGCATAATGCAATGTTATTAAAAGGCCACATATACCACTAACATATAAGTAAAAGTGCCACCAATCCTATACATACTATACATGGATAATCAGTCTGATATAGAATATATTAAAATTAAAAATATGGTGGAACCAATCTCATATTATAACTAAAGAGGCATGATAAATACCAGGCAATAAATGACCAGTGGGAAACAAATTAATAAAATAATAAAGTAAGCAAATGAAACACATAAGATCAACACAGTGCCAAGTAAACCAAGGTGAAATAGTGCAAAGTGCTATGGATCCAAGGCAGAACCACCAACTGGACCTAAAACCGTGCTGCAAAGGGACAAATACCTGGATGCCAAATAAATGGAGCGGTGTGCCACAAGAACGCGCCCCGACGCGTGTTTTGGTGATGTGTAATGTTCGTCAGGGGGGTGATATAATGACGGAGAGTAGAGTATAATAAAATCCATCTGGAACGAGTGTGAAATCGCGCATGCGCAAACCGGAAGTCACAGAGCGGCAAGCGTCATGTGACTAACCACCGCCGGGTCAAAGACCCAGCGCGTCAGGCACATAGAGACGCCGGTGCCCTGCACATACCCGGCGCGCAAGCCGCGCATGTGCACGGCTCGATACCAGATGTAATAGAAAAAATAACGAATAAGGAATGTAATGTGTCAGCATATAGAGTGAGTGCAGGAATATGGTGAAATAAAACAACACAGGACCAAAAAGGGGAGGAGTAATGGATAAAAATGAAATAAAAAATAGGGGTTTATATAAATAAAAATAAATAAATGATAAATAAATAAAATAAATAAATATATATATACAGTACAGACCAAAAATTTGGACAGACCTCATTCAAAAAGTTTTCTTTATTTTCATGACTATGAAAACTGTAGATTCACTCTGAAGGCATCAAAACTATGAATTAACACTTGTGGATTTATATAATTAACAAAAAAGTGTGAAACAACTGAAAATATGTCATATATTCTAGGTTCTTCAAAGTAGCCACCTTTTGCTTTTATTACTGCTTTGCACACTCTTGGCATTCTGTTCATGAGCTTCAAGAGGTAGTCACCGGAAATGGTCTTCCAACAGTCTTGAAAGAGTTCCCAGGATGCTTAACACTTGTTGGCCCTTTTGCCTTCACTCTGCGTTCCAGCTCACCCCAAACCATCTCGATTGGGTTCAGGTCTGGTGACTGTAGAGGCCAGGTCATCTGGCGTAGCACTCCATCACTCTCCTTCTTGGTCAAATAGCCCTTACAAAGCCTGGAGGTGTGTTTGGGGTCATTGTCCTGTTGAAAAATAAATGATGGTCCAACTAAACGCAAACCGGATGGAATAGCATGCCGCTGCAAGATGCTGTGGTAGCCATGCTGGTTCAGTATGCCTTCAATTTTGAATAAATCCCCAACAGTGTCACCAGCAAAGCACCCCCACACCGTCACACCTCCTCCTCCATGCTTCACGGTTAGAACCAGGCATGTAGAGTCCATCCGTTCATTTTTTCTGACTCACACAAAGAAACGGTGGTTGGAACTTGGAACCAAAGATCTCAAATTTGGACTAATCAGACCAAAGCACAGATTTCCACTGGTCTAATGTTCATTCCTTGTGTTCTTTAGCCCAAACAAGTCTCTTCTGCTTGTTGTCTGTCCTTAGCAGTGGTTTCCTAGCAGCTATTTTACCATGAAGGCCTGCTGCACAAAGTCTCCTCTTAACAGTTGTTGTAGAGATGTGTCTGTTGCACTTTGTGTGGCATTGACCTGGTCTCTAATCTGAGCTGCTGTTAACCTGCGATTTCTGAGGCTGGTGACTCGGATGAACTTATCCTCTGCAGCAGAGGTGACTCTTGGTCTTCCTTTCCGGGGGCGGTCCCCATGTGAGACAGTTTCTTTGTAGCGCTTGATGGTTTTTGCCACTGCACTTGGGGACACTTTCAAAGTTTTCCCAATTTTTCAGACTGACTGACCTTCATTTCTTAAAGTAATGATGGCCACTCGTTTTTCTTTACTTAGCTGCTTTTTTCTTGCCATAATACAAATTCTAACAGTCTATTCAGTAGGACTACCAGCTGTGTATCCACCAGACTTCTGCACAACACAACTGATGGTCCCAACCCCATTTTTAAGGCAAGAAATCTCACTTATTAATCCTGACAGGGCACACCTGTGAAGTGAAAACCATTTCCGGTGACTACCTCTTGAAGCTCATCAAGATAATGCCAAGAGTGTGCAAAGCAGTAATCAAAGCAAAATGTGGCTACTTTGAAGAACCTAGAATATAAGACATATTTTCAGTTGTTTCACACTATTTTGTTAATTATATAATTCCACATGTGTTAATTCATAGTTTTGATGCCTTCAGAGTGAATCTACAATTTTCATACTCATGAAAATAAAGAAAACTCTTTGAATGAGAAGGTGTGTCCAAACTTTTGGTCTGTACTGTATATAGATAAGTATACAGTAGAAAAATGAATACAATAAGTGCCAACTAATGATATATAGATAATATATAATATATAATAAATACATATTGATTAATAGTGACAATACAATTAATAATACATCAATACATGATAATAGCAAGTGACAATGATGAATTATTATTATTATTTATTTATAAAGCACCATTGGTTCCATGGTGCTGTACATGAGAAGGGGTTACATACAAATTACAGATATCACTTACAGTAAACAAACTAACAATCACAGACTGATTTAGAGGGGAGAGAGGACACTGCCCTTTCGGGCTTACATGCTACAGGATGGTGGGGAAGAAGACAGTAGGTTGGGGGTTGCAGCAGCTCCAGTGATGGTGAGGCGGTAGCTTCAGTAGTGGTGGAGTAGAGTTGAGCGACTTTGGTCGGATCGGGTTTCATGAAACAAAATTTGTTTCAGATGAAACTGGTCCGACTAAAGCAAAAAAAGTCAGAGTTTCGTCCGAAACCCGACCCTAATGCAAGTCAATGGGGAATAAAAGTCGGCATTGAGCGGATGACATTCATGAGTGGGAGACGCTGAATGTGCGGTTGGAAAGGTATGATGAGATCCAGGATAGGGCGAGGTCTTTGATGCCAAAGGAGGAGAGGATCTGTAGTAGGAGGCAATGGTCAACTGTGTTGAAAGCAGAGGACAGGTCTAGAAGGAGGAGTATAGAGTATTGTCCGCTAGCTTTGGCTGTGTGTAGGTCGTTGGTAATTTTGGTCAGGGCTGTCTCAGTGGAATGATGGGGCGGAAGCCAGATTGTAGATTGTCAATAGCAAGTTAGATGAGAGGTGGAAGGAAAGTTCAGCGTGGACATGCTGCTCCAGGAGTTTAGAAGTGAATGGGAGCAGCGATATTGGGCGATAGCTGGACGTGGATGTTGGATCGAGGGTTGGCTTTTTAAGGATAGGCGTGATTGTGGCATGTTTGAAAGCAGAAGGGAAGGTACCGGACGTTAGTGATAGGTTGAAGAGGTGGGTTAGGGATGGGATAAGTGTGGTGGTGATGTTGTGGAGGAGGTGGGATGGGATAGGGTCAAGTGCACAAGTGGTGAGGTGTGATTTGGAGAGAAGATGAGCAAGCTCCCCTTCAGTGATGTTAGATAAGGAGGTTATGGGGTTTGGGCATTGGTTTGGTTTACAAAGGGGTTGTGGTGGTTGGGCAATAAAGACTTGCCGTGTTTGGTCTATCTTGTTTTTGAAGTGTGTGAAGTTTTTGAATAAATATATAAGTGAATGTACCACCAATGTACAAAATTAATAATAGTGAGATACAAAAAATATATAAAAAAATTATAAATAATAAAAATGATTAATGATAAATTAATTAAAATATATATATATATATATTATTTAATTTATTTATTTTTTTATATATATTGGTCATTTATTTATCATGCCTCTTTAATTATAATATGAGTTTGGTGCCACCATATTTTTTATTTTAATATATTCTATATTGGACTGATTATCCATGTATAGTATGTATAGGATTGGTGACACTTTTATTTATATATTAGTGGTATATGTGACCTTTTAATTATTACATTGCATTATGCACACTTATTTATTATCTTGTTGTTATTGATATTTGTGTCATTACCTAATAAAGGCCTTTTTAGGATTTTATTGTATTTTTATTATTTTATTAATTCTACTGCACCTACTTATATTTTCTCCCCCATTTCCAGTATTGTTTTTCATTTTACCCGGATGGTCTGCCATCCATTATCACAGAGGAAGTGTATCTTTATTGTATTTTATTTTACTAACAATATATTTAAAAAAATCCTGATAGCACGTCCTCTTTCTTTGGTTGTTATTGAGGTGTATGCACACTATTGATGGGACGTCCTGCCCTAGAGTAGTTCTTATTGAAGTGTATCCACACTATGGATGCAACGTCCTGCCAAAGAGTAGTCCTTATTGAGGTGTATGCACATTATGGATGTGACGTCCTGCCCTAAAGTACCCTTTATTGAGGTGTATGCACACTATGGATGCAGCGTCCTGCCCTAGAGTAGTTCTTATTGAGGTGTATGCACACTATGGATGGGACACCCTTCCCTAGAGCAGTCCTTACTGAGGTGTATGCACACTATGGATGCGGCGTCCTGCCCTAAAGTAATCTTTATTGAGGTGTATGCACACAACAGATACGACATCCTCCCCTACAGTAGTCCTTATTGAGGTGTATGCACACTATGAATGCGACGTCCTCCCCTACAGTAGTCCTTATTGAGGTGTAACCACACTATGGATGCGACGTCCTGCCCTAGAGTAGTCGTTACTGAAGTGCATGCACACTATGGATGCGACGTCCTGCCCTAGATTATTCCTTATTGAGGTGTATGCACACTATGGATGCGACGTCCTGCCCTAGAGTATTTCTTATTGAGGTGCATGCACACTATGGATGCGACGTCCTGCCCTAGAGTAGTCGTTACTGAAGTGCATGCACACTATGGATGCGACGTCCTGCCCTAGATTATTCCTTATTGAGGTGCATGCACACTATGTATGCGACGTCCTGCCCTAGAGTATTCCTTATTGAGGTGCATGCACACTATGGATGCGATGCCCTGCCCTAGAGTATTCCTTATTGAGGTGCATGCACACTGTGGATGTGACGTCCTGCCCTAGAGTATTCCTTATTGAGGTGTAAGCATACTATGGATGCAACGTCCTACCCTAGACTAGTCCTTATTGAGGTGTATGCACACTATGGATGCGACGTCCTGCCCTAGAGTATTTCTTATTGAGGTGCATGCACACTATGGATGCGACGTCCTGCCCTAGAGTATTCCTTATTGAGGTGCATGCATACTATGGATGTGACGTCCTGCCCTAGAGTATTCCTTATTGAGGTGTATGCATACTATGGATGCGACGTCCTGCCCTAGAGTATTCCTTATTGAGGTGTAAGCATACTATGGATGCAACTTCCTACCCTAGACTAGTCCTTATTGAGGTGTATGCACACTATGAATGGGATGTCCTACCATAGAGTAGTCCTTATTGAGGTGTATGCACACTATGGATGGGACGTCCTACCCTAGAGTAGTCCTTATTGAGGTGTGTGCATACTATGGATGCGACTCCTGCCCTAGAGTAATCCTTATTGAGGTGTATGCACACTATGGATGTGACGTCCTGCCCTAGAGTAGTTCTTTTTGAGGTGTATGCACACTATGGATTGTCACCATGCTGCCGCTTCGGTCACCACCTGCTCCTGTCTCCCTGCCGCTGCCTCTCCCTGTCGCGCCGCCTCCCCCCTGAGCCCTGGTGTACTTACCAATCCTCGGCGTCCCGGCACATGCCCGCTCAGGTCCATGCTCCTGCCCCTGTCTCCCGTCGGGGGCGCGCACGCACTGAGTTCAGTGGCACGCGCGCGCTCCGTCCCTAGCAACCATTCCAAGCAACCCTGCTTCTCTCTACAGCCTGCTTTATGGTCTGGAGGACCCTGACCCGGACGTCCTCTGCGCACTCTACTTATCAGGCTGCCTCTTCCTCCTGGCTGTGCCTGACTGTCATTTGTGCTATACAAGTGATCCTGGCCCCACATCCTCCTGCGCTCCTTGTCTTCTCTGCTGCTAGGCCTTCCGCCTTGTTTCTGACCTTACGCCCTCCGAGTGCTTTCTCCTAGTGCCTGCCCACCTGTGTCTCCGTAAGCTTCCCGTGTTCCCGTGTCATCACCGTATCTACCTGCCAGTGTCTCTGTCCGTGTACCCGTGTTCCAGCCGTGTCTTCCTGCCAGTGACACCCACCTGCCTGTGTTCCTGTATCTCCGCCGTGTCTTCCTGCCAATGTCGCCAGCCTGCCTGTGTTCCCGTGTCTTAGCCGTGCTCGGCTGCCAGTGTCTCCGTCCCGTCCGTATTCCCGTGTCGCAGCCGTGCCAGTCTGCTGCCAGTCCGCCTTATCTTTCGCTGAGGCTCCTGTTGTTCTTCCCCGGGTGCCAGCTGCCGTGGTGATAGTCTCCCTCGGGCCTGCCCCTAACGCTCCCTGTATAGGGGTGGTCCACCTGGTCAGCTTGTCCGAGTGAGGTTCGTTGTCACGGTCCAGCGGGTCCACCCTTGGAGGTCCACTAGTCGCCACATGGAGCATCCTGCCCTATATCTGATTAGCCTGATTATTTCCCATTATCAGTGTAGCAAGACATAAATGTGTTTACCTGTCTTCATTACAAGGATCTCAAATCAGTAATGACAGCATATGGCTCTTGCTGCCTTGAACAGTCACGACTACAGCATGTGGTTTGCCTGTCTCAGAGTTATTGACTAATGGAGGAGTGCATCCTTTTCAACTTTACTCCCCATCATTTCAATGACACATTTCAAATCCCATTATAATACTACAATTTTGTCAGACAGCTCGCCTGGAAAAAGTGTTTGGAGGAAGCAGGAAAAAAAAATCTCAGGTGATCATAGTATAGCGTTAACACATTATGATATCTCAGTGAGCAATTTTGTTTGAGTGAGAAAATATCCAGTATCCATGGCAACTGATTCCTGTTAATTCAGATGGCAGCAGTGATTCTGAAGATTAAGACAGAGAAAGTAATAATCCGAGCATCCTTCATTTATGTGGAATGAGGGTCTATATTCAATGATAATTGAATCGATTATGCGTAGAATGTCACATTTGTTTGTGATGGCTATTATTTCTGATCTATCATACCTAATATTGTAAAAAAGCTTATCATTTGCTTCACTTAATTCACAGCAGCAGCACGGTGGGCTTTGCTACTGCCCTGCTGAGATTTGTGTCTGTTTGTCTGTCGGTTGATTTCCTTGGATAACAAATCAAGGATTTGGAGAAACATCTAAAGAGGCTTTATTTTTTCCTAAGTTGCTTTTACTTGGCAGTACTAAAAATTGGTAAAAATTGTTTGTATATTTTTGTAAAATATCTCATCAACTCAGCCTGACTGTCATGTCCCATGACTTTTGAATCATACAGAATTGTATTGTCATTGTATTTATGCAATTGGGTTTGCACCTTTTTTAAGATCGTCCTTCCTTTCTTCCTGTAGCCCAGCTCTGATGTAGGCTCTGATGTGAATAGCTCCTCCCTTCTTCTTCAGTTGGTGTAAGTCAGCCATGTTGCTAGTTCACATCTTCACAGCTCTTTTTCAGAACTGTCTTTTTACCTACTGCAATTGCATAATACAAGAGTTAAGTTTCTCAATAAAACATCTGGATTCTTCATCCGTGCCTCTGCAGTCGAGTTGTTATCTGATGAAATCACTTTGTGTGAGTACTGGTTCATATAGGCATGCATAAAAACATTAACTCAAGAGCCCCAGTCTCGCAGCTTAGTTATGGGATCAGAATATTGGCCACTGACACCTTCACTGCTGCTTAAGAGAACCTGTCTGCAGGATTTTGCTAAGTAAACTACAGGCATTGTCATGTTGCCGCTGTTATACTGATTAAAATGATACCTGGGGTGAAGAAATCCATCTTGTAGTTCTTGTGTACTCAGTTAGACTGTAGGCAGAGTCTTATCTTCCTGACAAACCAAGGAAAGACCTCCCAACAGGCCACTCGAAAGCACAAACGTACCTCATCATAGAGACAGCGAAAAAGACAGATTGTGGGTCTCTCTCTGATGCATCAACCACTCATAGGTACAGCATCTCTGCCACAGCAGCACAGAGTATGTCAGCCACTTCATCACAGCAGCGCAGAGTATGTCAGTATTAACCAATGCCTCAATATTTTCGTGTATTTTGTGCACTGTATTTTTTGGGGTGCAGCCAAGCGCAAACACGTCTGGTCTCGTATGAGGGGTGTTCACACTGGGATGCATTGAGGGTGTGCTGGCCAGCCTGCTTAATCGAATAGTAGGGGCGTGACTAATAGGCTGTGAACCAGGCACTGTGCAGTACCCTTATGTGAACAGTGCCCTATGCGGGCCTTCATTGTGCAAATGTATACTAAGCAGTCACCCACTCCAGGAATGGATAGGTGGAGAGGGGCTGTTAATCTAGTATTTTGCAGCTGTGTTGCTAACGTCTTGCTATATGGGCTGGCTGCACCCTGTAGTGCATTTGTTCTAAGATCTGGGCAGGTAAGCAGTGCTGCCTTTTTTTTTCTGCTGTGTAATTTAAATTTTTGGAGGCTTTAGTTTTCTTTTGTGGCTTTGCTATTAGTTTAGTGTAGGGACACACAAGTGTGGGGATCGTTGACGCGGATTGCAAGCTTGCGTATTTTGGCCAAAATATTAACCAATACCTCACTATTTTTGTGTATTTTGTGCACTGTATTTTTCGGGGTGCAGCCAAGCCCAAACACTTCTGGTTAGGTAAGCAGTGCTGCCTTTTCATCTGCTGTGTGATGCAAGAAACTAGTGACTGCAGTGCTGCCCCTTGATGATTCACTGTTCCAGGAGAGGTTATAGACCTTGCAGGGAGTGAATGCAGCCCCAGCCTCCTGTGATGTCATGTTTGAGACTGCTCTCAAACAAAATATCACAGGAAGTACAGGGAAAAAAACACAATTAGGGAATGGCAGGATAAGGGAAGTATAGGACATTGTGTAATAAAACAAAGTGATTAGGGTGTAAAGATAGATATTTAGAAAATACATTTTAGGCACTGGACCACAACTTTAACTTTTTCACGCCATAGCCTGTTTTCGCCTTTGTGACCGGGCCAATTTTTACAATTCTGAACAATGTCACTTTATGAGTTAATAATTCTGAAGACTTTTTTTTTTCATGACATATTATACTTCAAGATAGTGTTAACAATATAACTTGCATTTATTTCTGAAAATATTTAAACATTTTGGAAAATTTAGCAATTTTCTAAGTTTAATTGTTATGCCTTTAAACCAGAAAGTTATGTCAGGTAAAATAGTTCATAAATAACATTTTCCACATATCCACTTTATATCAGCACAATTTTTTTAAACATAGTTTTGTTTTTGTTACGAAGTTAAAAGGGTTAAATGTGGATCAGCAAATTCTCATTTTTCCATAAAATTAACAAAACCATATTTTTTAGGGACCACATCACATTTGAAGTGACTTTGAGGGACCTATATGACAGAAAATACCCAAAAGAGACACCATTAGAGTTGAGCGATACCGTCCGATACTTCAAAGTATCGTATCGGATGGTATCGGCCGATCTTTAAAAAAAGTATCGGTATCGCCGATTCCGATACCGGAAGTCCCATTCAAGTCTATGGGACTTCGGGTATCGGAATAAGAAAAACCCTTTCCTGCCCTTGTACAGCCTCTCTGGGGTCTGTACGGGCCTTTCGGGGGGCTGTGCCGGCCTGCCAGGGGGTCTGTGCAGGCTCCGGTGGTCTGTGCCGGCCTGCCGGTGGTCTGTGCAGGCTCCGGGGGGCTGTGCCGGCCTGCCGGGGGGCTGTGCCGGCCTGCCGGGGGGCTGTGCAGGCTCCGGGGGGCTGTGCCGGCCTGCCGGGGGGCTGTGCCGGCCTGCCGGTGGTCTGTGCCGGCCTGCCGGTGGTCTGTGCAGGCTCCGGGGGTCTGTGCAGGCATCGTCCGATGGGACTACAAGTCCCATCGGGCGATGCCTGCTACCATGACAGTGATTGACACATTAGCCAATGATGGGACAGTAGTAGTCCCATCATCCGGCTAATGTGTTAAATGTAAAAAAAAATAAAAAAAAAAATTACATGCTACATACATACAACATGCATACTACATACATGCTACATTCATACTACATAAATACTACATGCAACATACATACTACATATATACTACATGCATGCTACATACATACTGCATGCTACATACATACCACATATATACTACATACATACTACATGCATGCTACATACATACTACATGCTACATACTACATATATACTACATGCATGCTACATACATACTACATGCTACATACTACATATATACTACATGCATGCTACATACATACTACATGCTACATGCATGCTACATACTACATGCATGCTACATACATACTACATGCTACATACATACTACATATATACTACATACATACTACATACATACTACATGCATGCTACATGCATGCTACATACATACCACATACATAACACATATATACTACATGCATGCTACATACATACTACATGCTACATACATACCATATACATACTACATGCATGCTACATACATACTACATGCATGCTACATACATACTACATGCTACATACATACTACATATATACTACATGCATGCTACATACATACTACATGCTACATACATACTACATATATACTACATGCATGCTACATACTACATGCTACATACATACTACATATATACTACATGCATGCTACATACATACTACATGCATGCTACATACATACTACATGCTACATACATACCACATACATACTACATATATACTACATGCATGCTACATGCATGCTACATACATACTACATACATACTACATACATACCACATACATACTACATATATACTACATGCATGCTACATACATACTGCATGCTACATGCATGCTACATACATACTACATACATACTACATGCTACATACATACCACATATATACTACATACATACAATACATTCATACAATACATACATAGACATACAGTACATATAACATAGAGTAACATACTTACCAATACTTGTCACATTGTTCCCCGAAGCCATTGTCTTTTCCGGAATAAATATTAACATAACAAACCACAAAAATACTCACCCACGATCCGAAGCAGTCCACGAGTGTGTCCCACGACGATCTTGGGTAGAGAACTGCAGCATCAGCTGTTGCTGCCGTTCTCTACGGGCTGCAGGAATCCAATGACGGAAGGTAGGTATCCTTCCGCACTGTATTCCTCCGCCACTTAAAAAAAAAAAAGTCCCTAGTCTCACTTTATGCCATTGCTGTGTGGGAATTTCCCACGCAGCAATGGCATAAAGTGAGACTAGGGACTTTTTTTTTTTTAAGTGGCGGAGGAATACAGTGCGGAAGGATACCTACCTTCCGTCATTGGATTCCTGCAGCCCGTAGAGAACGGCAGCATCATCTGATGCTGCCGTTCTCTACCCAAGATCGTCGTGGGACACACTCGTGGACTGCTTCGGATCGTGGGTGAGTATTTTTGTGGTTTATGTTAATATTTATTCCGGAAAAGACAATGGCTTCGGGGAACAATGTGACAAGTATTGGTAAGTATGTTACTCTATGTTATATGTACTGTATGTCTATGTATGTATTGTATGAATTTATTGTATGTAGTATGTATGTAGTATATATGTGGTATGTATGTAGTATGTATGTAGCATGTAGTATGTATGTAGTATGTATGTAGCATGCATGTAGCATGTAGTATGTATGTAGCATGCATGTAGTATATATGTAGTATGTATGTAGCATGCATGTAGTATATATGTAGTATGTATGTAGCATGCATGTAGTATGTATGTAGTATGTATGTAGCATGTAGTATGTATGTAGTATGTATGTAGCATGTATGTAGTATGTATGTAGTATGCATGTAGCATGCATGTAGTATGTATGTAGCATGTATGTAGTATGTATGTAGTATATATGTAGTATGTATGTAGCATGCATGTAGTATATATGTAGTATGTATGTAGCATGCATGTAGTATATATGTAGTATGTATGTATCATGTATGTAGTATGTATGTGGTATGTATGTAGCATGTAGTATGTATGTAGCATGCATGTAGTATGTATGTAGTATGTATGTAGCATGTAGTATGTATGTAGTATGTATGTAGCATGTATGTAGTATGTATGTAGTATGCATGTAGCATGCATGTAGTATGTATGTAGCATGTATGTAGTATGTATGTAGTATGTATGTAGTATGTATGTAGTATGCATGTAGCATGCATGTAGTATGTATGTAGCATGTATGTAGTATGTATGTAGTATATATGTAGTATGTATGTAGCATGTAGTATGTATGTAGCATGCATGTAGTATGTATGTAGTATTTTTTTTTTTTTTTTTAACATTTAACACATTAGCCGGATGATGGGACTACTACTGTCCCATCATTGGCTAATGTGTCAATCACTGTCATGGTAGCAGGCATCGCCCGATGGGACTTGTAGTCCCATCGGACGATGCTTGCACAGACCCCCGGACATCAGCACAGCCCCCCGGCAGGCCGGTACAGACCCCCACAGGGTGCACAGACCACCGGCAGGCCGGCACAGCCCCCCGGCAGGCCGGTACAGACCCCCACAGGGTGCACAGACCACCGGCAGGCCGGCACAGCCCCCCGGCAGGCCGGTACAGACCCCCACAGGGTGCACAGACCACCGGCAGGCCGGCACAGCCCCCCGGCAGGCCGGTACAGACCCCGGGCAGTCCACACAGCCCCCCGGCAGGCCGGCACAGCCCCCCGGCAGGCCAGCAGAGACCCCCGGAAGGCCCGAAATGACGGCGCATCATGATGCGCACACACCGCGCATCATGATGACGTCAGTCTGTCAATCAACTTTGAACTTCCGATTCCGATGCCGAATTCCGATATTGAAAAAATATCGGAAGTCGGTATCGGAATTCCGATACAGCAAGTATCGGCCGATACCCGATACTTGCGGTATCGGAATGCTCAACACTAGACACCATTCTAAAACTGCACTCCTCAAGGTGCTCAAATCCACATTCAAGAAGTTTATTAACCCTTCAGGTGCTTCACAGAAATTAATGGAATGTGGAAGAAAGAAAATAAACATTTAACTTTTTTCCACAAAAATGTTATTTTACCTCAAGTTTTTAAATTTCCCAACAGTAGCAGGAAAAAATGTACCCAAAATATGTTGTGCAATTTCTCTTGAGTATGCCGATACTACATATGTGGAAGAAAACTACTATTTGGGTGCACAGCAGGGCTCGGAAAGGAAGGAGCACCATTTGTCTTTTGGAATATTACATTTGCTTGAATCAATAGCCGACACCATGTCGCCTTTGGAGAGCCCCTGAGGTGCCTAAACAGTGGAAACCTCTCACAATTGACCCCATTTTGGAAACAAGACCCCCTAAAGGACTTTGTGTAGATGTGTGGTGAGCACCTTGAATCCTCAGGGCTTCACAGAAATTTATAACATTTATAACATTGAGCCGTGAAAATAAAAAAATTAAATTTTTCACACAAAATTTTGTTTTAACCCAAAATTTTTCATTTCCACAATTGTAGCAGAAGAAAATGGATGGCAAAAATTGCTGTGCAATTGTTCCTGAGTATGCAGATACCCCATATTTTTTTGGAAAATGACTGCTTGGATGTACGGCAGGGCTGGAAAGGGAATGAGCGCTATTTTGGCTGGAATAGGCAGCAGACACCATGTCACAATTGATGAGTCCCTGGCATGCCAATACATAAAAAAAAACAAAATGATCCCATTTTGTAAACTACACCTCTGAAGGAATTCATCTAGAGGAGTAGTAAGTATTTTTAACCATCAGAGGATTAACATTGGGCTGAGTATATGAAATATTACCACATGTACACGTAAACCTTAGTGTAAGCGCTCAGCGTAGAGCACAGGATAAATATGAGCTTAAGCTTTACTGATCTTTGCGATATTTGGAATGCAGAATGAACAAGTCAACAGCAGGTGAAGAATTGATTTTATTTATTTTTTGCACTGTTCCTCATGCGGTATAGGTGATTAGACAACTTTATTCTTGAGGTTGGTGCAATTACAGTGATACCATATAGAATATAGCAAATAGTTAACATTATCGGGACTTGATCCAATCAGGTCCCGTTGATGCCACCTGTCAGAGCTACTGGTTTGCACCATAATCGCAGCCCTTGCAGGACCCTGGGGATGTTGAGCGCTGTAAGACCATTGATAAATGTCAGTGCTGCACAGAGCCCATCAAGCACCGATGTTTATCTACAGTGGGCGGTCAGGAAGCGGTAGTTTGATCTCCTACACCTTGCTAATGTGTGTAGTGCCGATGCATTAAAATACTTACTGATCACCATAATACCTTGTTTCTAGCTCAGATCTAGGGGTATATATGTGAACTAGATGTCACATTTACAATGTAAGCTTTTGAGATATTAGTTACCAGTTTAAGGACCCTTGTTTACTTTTTTTTTGCTTTGGCAAAACATTGATGTATACTAATAATAATAGGGACCATATGTCATTAAATCTACTATGCAGATTGTGATGTAGTGATGGGTATAGTTTTGGTGGCACAGTGCAAAGCTCATAAGGTAAGGAGTGCCATATTACAGTGCAGATTTTACTGTTTGATTGTGCACCTGTGTCTGGGCCTGTTTCACCCTTCATCTGTGGTTCTGGTCTGGCAGTGTGGAGGTTGGACCTAAAATGTCTATGACCTGGTCAACCTTTATCTGCGCTCTTCCTTTCTGGCGCCATGGGAGTGATTCAGAAATGCTTCAGGTACAATTTTCATTTAATGTTGTCTTTTTTTTAATACATTTAGGAGGCCGTAATGGCATAGTGAATATAAAAAACGTAGAGTAGGACTGCCCCATATGAGGATGCCTTGGCGTGGAAGGGTGGCTCAAAGAATTGATCAATTTTTTGCTAAATGTCTCATTTTGAAATACAGATAGAAATCAATATGTGCATATGCACTTTATGTCTTGCATTCTGACCATAGGCAGCGCTGGCTTCTTTCTCTTTTTTATTTAACATTATTGGAACTTGATCCAATAAGGTCCCAATGATGTCACCTGTCAGAGATACTGTTTTGCACCGTAATCTCAGCGCTTGCAGGACCCTGGGGGTCCTGAGCCCTGCAAGGCCACCAACCATTGATAAACATCGGCGCAGCACAGAGCCCAGCAAGCAACGAAGTTTACCTACAGTGAACCGTCGGGAAGCGGTTAAAGGAACACTCCAAGCAAAAGTTGGATCTCCTACACGTTACTAAATATGTGCATAGTGCAAGTGCATTAAAATACTTACTGATGGCCATTATACCCTGTTTCTAGGTCTGGCCTATTTACCTCTTTACTGCATCCCTGCCTTCGCCTACCAGTGCGAATCCCCACAAGATACATACGGTAATAAATATTGTGTGATATTCAACAATATTAGAATAGATCCGTCCCAAAATCTTATGCTGGGGATTGCTTATTAAATAAACTTCTTCTTTCACTTTACTGCCAGCTTCTTCTGGTGGGGCATGAATAGTGCCTGAATGATGTCCTTTGTCAATGATGCAGATGTAGTTTTTGGGGAAAATCCAGGTGGTCGTGTTGTGTACTGGATTTGGGGACACAAGCAGATGTCATCTTGTGTCCCTATGTTTGGGGTGCAGCGCGATCACGTGGGGCCTTTTATAGGAATCATGTCTGTTATGGTGGAAATGGAATAGTCTTATTTTGATAATACACCTACTCAGGATTATTTTTTTATAATACGAACGTAGGCACATTTTTGGGCATACTTCTGTCATTTGCTATCACCTTTATTTTACTATCAAGTTTATCTGAATAAACTTCAGTAGACTTACAAAGATAATGGGCCTGATATCCAGAGCATTGTTCATGCCAGTCTTGTTGAGGGGATATGCTGTAGTCAGATGCTCCTGATTCATGTCTAGTGGTGTACACCTTAATGTGTGTTTCGCCGCAAAGCCTACTATTGTTCCCGATGGAGTAAGTTTTGTACGCCCCAACCCAGCCCAGCTCTGCATAATTTTTGGAACTGGGTGAAAATTGTGTACAATGATAAAAAGCTGCAAAATTTTAGTACATCCTCTACAGTAGTTGCGCCAATATTTTGCAATTTTTGAAAGGTTCTTATAGATGCAAATATTGTAGTGGAATCTCTTCTATAAATACATAGAACGATTTATGACATTTTTTTGGGGGGCTGTATATTAGTGTTACAAACAGCACTCCGTGTGCCAACAATGGTTAGAGCAATCGCACAATTGACTGACGATTGAGGGACGAGGCAACGGCTGCTTTTGCTACTAAGCAGATAATTAGGTGCTTCCCAATGAACGTTTAGTACATTCACATTCAAATCCAAAACATGGGTATATATATATATATATAAACCGTATACTTTGGTAGGTCACTGCCAAGTTCAGCAATAACCAAAGAAAAAATATCTAACATCACCAATCATTTATTACATGCCAATTAGTCACCTACTACATGAAATGTGGACCCTCACAAAGCTTCAGGGATGTGGTTTATAGAGCAAGAAGAGCAACGCTATTAAATTTTATATATTTAATCCGACAATTAGTCAGTGTTCATAAAAATATGGAAATATGTTATGAAGGGAACAACAATACAGTATGAACAGTCACTTAAAAAAAGGAATAAACAAAAGAAAATTACTAGACCTGTTGTCAGGAATGGTGCACATATTGCACTCCGTTTGGGAAATGGTGCAGTATCTCTCAGTACTGAGCAGTGGCTCTAAGTTAGAAAACACTTTTACCAGTTATGAGTCACTCCCCTTATGACTAAAGATGGGGACCGGTGAATGAGATGCAGCTCGGGTACCAAAAATTAGGAGATTCCTTATCTTAAGGATATCTATCCTCCCTGGAGGTCCCAAGTGAGTGGGAGATATTAATGCCATATTTCTGAACATGATTTTTGCTTTCTATAGATATGAGACATGGTATGTACAACTTTATCCATCAGGCCAATATTGTTTTCCAGGCTGATGTTCAGACCACACAGCGATAGAAGTAAAATGTGTTGTGTTCACAAACGCGACACGATGATGAAAATACTTCTCCCACAACTATAGGACCTATACCTGTCACAAAAAAAACAATATTCATATCTGATATTTGGCTCCATCCCGGCTGAGCCCTTGCTCTGTGTAGTTCGTAGAAGACAGGAAGACTTAATCATACAGGAGATAAAAGTGTCAGCACACAGACTGTCATTTCCTCAGTGTACACTCTCCATGTCTGCTCTCCATCAGAAAACCTACTTCAATTAGCTGTTCACAGCGGGGGTTCAAAATTGAGAGTTAGCTCTTTTTCCATGTACATTTTATAATGAAGCCATGCTTGTTTGCTCAATATGAGGGTGACACTCAGTATTGTATTTTTTTATCTGTAATAACAGTGACTATCCAAGGTATTCCTGGTAGATTTGAGCGAAACGGATCGAAAAATTTCAAAAGTCGCCGACTTTTGGCAAAGTCGGGTTTCATGAAACGAAACCCGACCCTAGGATGAGGTCGGCCACGAGGTCGGCGACTTACGCGCCAAAGTCGCGTTTCAAAAGTTTGTTTTGCGCTCTTTTTCAGCCAATCAAGGTCCATGGACACGTGATGACATAGACAGGGGTCACCACCATCTTTCAGAAGGGCATGCAAGTGATTGGCTTGCTTTGGTGGGCATCACAGGGGTTATAAAAGGGCGTGCACGCCGACCGCCATCTTACTTCTGCCGATCTTAGCATAGGGAGAGGTTGCTGATTCTGTAGGGAGAGCGTTAGGCAGGGAAGAAGAAAAAAAAATGCTTCTACTGCTAGCTATTTTGCCTGTACAACACACCAGTCAATGTGTGTGCAGTGCAAGGGGAGGCTATATTGTGGTGGATCAGCGGTGTTGGTTGTTAGGCTGCCTTCTAAGGCTTCCTGACAGCTGCATTGCTGTTTACCCATTGCTCAGCAAACTGCTTTTTTAAAAGCAATCCCAATTTTTTTTTTTGTCCTGCTGAGGTACTGAGCGTGCATTTTTTCACACCATACAGCGTCAGTGGGCCTCACACAATCCAAAAATGTCCAGTGTCCACTAGTGTCTGCAGAAATTCAAAATCTCCCTTATCCTGTAGTCACTTTTTTCACACCTGTGCCATCGAGCCTGTGACATAGCGCTCTGATATTCAGTGGGCCTCACACAATCCAAAAGTGTCCAGTGCCCACTAGTGTCTGCAGAAATTCAAAATCTCCCTTATCCTGTAGTCACTTTTTTCACACCTGTGCCATCGAGCCTGTGACATAGCGCTCTGATATTCAGTGGGCCTCACACAATCCAAAAGTGTCCAGTGTCCACTAGTGTCTGCAGAAATTCAAAATCTCCCTTATCCTGTAGTCACTTTTTTCACACCTGTGCCATCGAGCCTGTGACATAGCGCTCTGATATTCAGTGGGCCTCACACAATCCAAAAGTGTCCAGTGTCCACTAGTGTCTGCAGAAATTCAAAATCTCCCTTATCCTGTAGTCACTTTTTTCACACCTGTGCCATCGAGCCTGTGACATAGCGCTCTGATATTCAGTGGGCCTCACACAATCCAAAAGTGTCCAGTGTCCACTAGTGTCTGCAGAAATTCAAAATCTCCCTTATCCTGTAGTCACTTTTTTCACACCTGTGCCATCGAGCCTGTGACATAGCGCTCTGATATTCAGTGGGCCTCACACAATCCAAAAGTGTCCAGTATCCACTAGTGTCTGCAGAAATTCAAAATCTCCCTTATCCTGTAGTCACTTTTTTCACACCTGTGCCATCGAGCCTGTGACATAGCGCTCTGATATTCAGTGGGCCTCACACAATCCAAAAGTGTCCAGTGTCCACTAGTGTCTGCAGAAATTCAAAATCTCCCTTATACTGTAGTCACTTTTTTCACACCTGTGCCATCGAGCCTGTGACATAGCGCTCTGATATTCAGTGGGCCTAACACAATCCAAAAGTGTCCAGTGTCCACTAGTGTCTGCAGAAATTCAAAATCTCCCTTATCCTGTAGTCACTTTTTTCACACCTGTGCCATCAAGCCTGTGACATAGCGCTCTGATATTCAGTGGGCCTCACACAATCCAAAAGTGTCCAGTGTCCACTAGTGTCTGCAGAAATTCAAAATCTCCCTTATCCTGTAGTCACTTTTTTCTCACCTGTGCCATCGAGCCTGTGACATAGCGCTCTGATATTCAGTGGGCCTCACACAATCCAAAAGTGTCCAGTGTCCACTAGTGTCTGCAGAAATTCAAAATCTCCCTTATCCTGTAGTCACTTTTTTCACACCTGTGCCATCGAGCCTGTGACATAGCGCTCTGATATTCAGTGGGCCTCACACAATCCAAAAGTGTCCAGTGTCCACAAGTGTCTGCAGAAATTCAAAATCTCCCCTGTCCTATAGACACCTTGTACCTTGTTTTACATTACTATATAGTTTGTTGGATTTTGTCTACATTTCTACCAAAAATGAGGAAGGCTGGTGGAAGAGGCCGTGGAATTGGGCGGGGGTTGGCAGCTGGTAATGATGGTGTTGGTGGTGGATCTGATGGTAGTGGCAAAAGCAAAATAGGACCGAATGCAGGAGGTGTTGAGCCTGCGTCATCGTCTGGCTCCACAAGGCCTCGAAGGCTTCGTCTTCTAGGAGTTGGCAAACCGCTTTTAAAGCCAGAGCTTCAGGAAAAAGTTTTGTCTTACATTGCTGACTCAGCCTCCAGCTCTATCGCCTCCTCTTCTGAAGTTGTAAAAAATAAAAGCACTGAGTCGTCATTGGAGGCTCATGTTCATGAACCACACCTTTCCTTGTGTCCTTCACCCCAACCAAGATTGAAGGATGACGCAGGCCATACTACTGATTACTCCATGGAGCTGTTTTCACATACCATGCCTGGATTATCAAGTGAAATGTTGAATTACCCAGGCCAAGATGAATCTGACATGGAGTGCACTGATGCACAGCCGCTGATAGATGATTCTGCTGGTACATTCACTCAGAGCACTACATTGTCCTCGCAGTGTACAGAGCCAGATTCTGACCCTGATGAGACTCAGGTGCCCCTTCCCGCACACTATACCACCATACACGGTGACACAGAGGAAGGTGCACATGACATTGAAGAGGAGGTGATGGATGACCCAGTTGTTGACCCAGATTGGCATCCATTGGGGGAAGAGGGTGCTGCTTCCAATAGCTCAGATGAGGAGGAGCATCCACAGCAGACATCGACATCGCAACAGCTGTTATCTGGCAGGCCCGGAGCACTCCAAAGACAGGTTCCAAAAATCAAAAGAGTTGCTGGACAGCTTGTCCAGACGGTCAAAAGATCACAGCGTGCTAGGCCGCAAAATGTCTGCCAAAGTAGGAAGAGTGCAGTGTGGCACTTTTTTGAACAAAATCCTCATGATCAGGCCAAGGTTATCTGTAAGAAGTGCGCAAAGACCTTTAGCCGAGGGAAAAATCTGAAAAATTTGAATACCAGTTGCATGCTTAGACATTTAACCAGCATGCACTTGCAAGCATGGACACAACACCAAACCTCAAGTGCCACATGTGCAACTGATCACAAAGAAGGTAGTCAACAACGCTACATTGTTTCCCCCACTGTAAGCCCACCGGTTAGCACAGCAGCAAATGTTGAGGTGTCGTTGCAAGGCCACAGCAGTCAGGGAATCCTACTGTTATATCAACGAAATACTGAATCTAGGCCATCAGAAAGAACACCAACTCCATCACCATCATCAACCCTCTCTCAGTCCGCCCTGTCCACCGCTACTTCCAACATATGCAGCTCTCAAGTCCAGCTCACCCTCCCAGACACTATGAGTAGGTCAAAAAAGTACTCAGTCTCTCATCCGCGTACACTGGGTTTGAACGCCCACATTGCCAAACTAATCTCGTTTGAGATGATGCCCCATCGGTTGGTGGAAAGCGCAGCTTTCCGCGAACTCATGGCCTATGCAGTACCACGCTATGACCTACCCAGTCGCCACTTCTTCTCTCGCAAAGCCATCCCAGCCCTCCACCATCATGTAAAAGACCGCATTGACCATGCACTCAAGCAGTCAGTGAGTGGAAAGGTGCACCTCACAACTGATGCATGGTCCAGTCGGCATGGCCAGGGCCGTTACGTGTCCATCACTGCGCACTGGGTTAATGTGGTGTATGCAGGGTCCACAGGGGACAGCGGTGGTGGGACAGTGCTGCCTATCCCACGGTATAGGAAACAGTTGGCTGTAGGCGTTCGACCCTCCTCCTCCTCCTCCTCCAGAAGCGAAAGCTCGTCCACAGAGCGCAGTCGTACGAGCACTCCATCTGCAGCTGCCACTGTTGCACACGAGGTGTCCCCCTATCGAGCAGCTAGTGGAAAGCGTCAGCACGCTGTGTTGCAGATGATGTGTTTGGGCGACAGACACACCGCCGAGCTGCTAGCCGAGTACTTGAAGCGACAAACTGAGTCATGGCTGGGCAGTGTACATTTTGAGGCAGGCAAGGTAGTTAGTGATAACGGCCGTAATTTTGTGGCAGCCATAGCCCTTTCAAAACTCAGCCACATACCTTGCTTGGCTCACACCTTGAACCTGGTGGTGCAGTGCTTCCTCAAAAATTATCCGGAGTTAACAGCCCTGCTCCAGAAGGTGCGAAGACTGTGCGCGCACATCCGCCGGTCGCCTGTACACTCCGTTCGTATGCAGAAGCTGCAGCGATTGCTCCACCTTCCCAACCACCGCCTCATTATCGACATTGCAACAAGGTGGAACTCCACCCTGCACATGGTGGAGCGGCTGTGCAAGCAGAGGCAGGCCATAATGCATTTGTGGGAGGATACACGGCCAGGCACTTTGAGAGCAGACATGGAGTTGACAGGTGTGCAGTGGTCGAAGCTGAAAGACCTCTGTAAAGTCCTTCAGTGTTTTGAGGAATGCACACGGCTGGTAAGCGCAGACGACGCCATCCTAAGCATGAGCATCCCACTTATGCGTCTGCTCATGCAAACTTTGACGCACCTTAAGGAGCAGGCGTCTGCAGCCAATGTTGATGAGGAGGAAGAGGAGGAGGGAATCCTTGATGACATTCAGCCATTGTCTGCTCAGGGACCTCTCCTGGATGAGGTGGAGGAAGAAGAGGAGGAGGAGGATGATGATGGGGATGATTACTTAGGGGAGGAGGATGCATCTCGTGGGGCAAGTGAAAATGTTGGCGTTGCAAGGTCTGGTACAGGGTTTGTGCGTGACTGGAGGGATGTGGATTTGCCAGAAAGTGCTCCTCCACCCAGCACTCGCAGTGCATCATTGACACCGGGAACATTAGCCCACATGTCAGATTATGCCTTGCAGATCCTAAAAAGGGACCCCCGCATTGCCAAAATGATGAACGATGACGACTACTGGTTGGCCAGCATCCTGGATCCACGCTATAAAGGCAAATTACAAAACATCATGCCACAGGAGAACCTTGACCTAATATTGGCTAATAAACAAGCAACTCTGGTAAATCGGTTGCTTGAGGCATTCCCAGCAAACAGCAGCGGTGATGGTTCTCACACGAGCCGTACGGGCCAGGGGCAGCTTGGCAGAGGTGTTCATGGTGCACACAGCAGAAGTGGCGTTGGAGACAGGGGTTTCATGACAATGTTGTGGACTGATTTTTCACAGACCGCTCACACAACTGGTAATACTGCATCGATGGAAAGTGACAGGAGACAGCAGTTGTCAACTATGGTTACAAACTACTTTTCCTCCCATATCGATGTTCTCCCACACAGGTCATTCCCCTTTGACTATTGGGCCGCTAAACTGGACACCTGGCCTGAATTGGCACAATATGCCTTACAGGAGCTCGCTTTCCCAGCTGCAAGTGTGCTATCGGAAAGAGTCTTCAGTAGTGTTGAGCATTCCGATACCGCAAGTATCGGGTATCGGCCGATACTTGCTGTATCGGAATTCCGATACCGACTTCCGATATTTTTTCAATATCGGAATTCGGCATCGGAATCGGAAGTTCAAAGTTGATTGACAGACTGACGTCATCATGATGCGCGGTGTGTGCGCATCATGATGCGCCGTCATTTCGGGCCTTCCGGGGGTCTCTGCCGGCCTGCCGGGGGGCTGTGCCGGCCTGCCGGGGGGCTGTGTGGCCTGCCCGGGATCTGTACCGGCCTGCCGGGGGGCTGTGCCGGCCTGCCGGTGGTCTGTGCACCCTGTGGGGGTCTGTACCGGCCTGCCGGGGGGCTGTGCCGGCCTGCCGGTGGTCTGTGCACCCTGTGGGGGTCTGTACCGGCCTGCCGGGGGGCTGTGCCGGCCTGCCGGGGGGCTGTGCTGATGTCCGGGGGTCTGTGCAAGCATCGTCCGATGGGACTACAAGTCCCATCGGGCGATGCCTGCTACCATGACAGTGATTGACACATTAGCCAATGATGGGACAGTAGTAGTCCCATCATCCGGCTAATGTGTTAAATGTTAAAAAAAAAAAAAAAAAATACTACATACATACTACATGCATGCTACATACATACTACATGCTACATACATACTACATATATACTACATACATACTACATACATGCTACATACATACTACATGCATGCTACATACATACTACATGCTACATACATACTACATGCATGCTACATACATACTACATGCTACATACATACTACATATATACTACATACATACTACATACATGCTACATACATACTGCATGCTACATACATACTACATACATACTACATACATACTACATGCATGCTACATGCATACTACATGCATGCTACATACATACTACATGCATGCTACATGCATGCTACATACATACTACATGCTACATACATACCACATACATACTACATACATACTACATACTACATATATACTACATGCATGCTACATACATACTACATGCTACATACATACCACATACATACTACATACATACTACATACATACTACATGCTACATACATACTACATATATACTACATGCATGCTACATACATACTACATGCTACATACATACCACATACATACTACATACATACTACATGCATGCTACATACATACTACATATATACTACATGCATGCTACATACATACTACATGCTACATGCATGCTACATACATACTACATACATACTACATGCTACATACATACCACATATATACTACATACATACAATACATTCATACAATACATACATAGACATACAGTACATATAACATAGAGTAACATACTTACCAATACTTGTCACATTGTTCCCCGAAGCCATTGTCTTTTCCGGAATAAATATTAACATAACAAACCACAAAAATACTCACCCACGATCCGAAGCAGTCCACGAGTGTGTCCCACTACGATCTTGGGTAGAGAACTGCAGCATCAGCTGTTGCTGCCGTTCTCTACGGGCTGCAGGAATCCAATGACGGAAGGTAGGTATCCTTCCGCACTGTATTCCTCCGCCACTTAAAAAAAAAAAAGTCCCTAGTCTCACTTTATGCCATTGCTGTGTGGGAATTTTAATATTTAGCCTGCACAGACCACCGGCAGGCCGGCACAGACCACCGGAGCCTGCACAGACCCCCTGGCAGGCCGGCACAGCCCCCCCGAAAGGCCCGTACAGACCCCAGAGAGGCTGTACAAGGGCAGGAAAGGGTTTTTCTTATTCCGATACCGGAAGTCCCATAGACTTGAATGGGACTTCCGGTATCGGAATCGGCGATACCGATACTTTTTTTAAAGATCGGCCGATACCATCCGATACGATACTTTGAAGTATCGGACGGTATCGCTCAACTCTAGTCTTCAGTGCAGCTGGATCAATCCTGACAGAAAAAAGGACCCGTCTGTCAACCCAAAATGTGGATGATCTAACCTTCATTAAAATGAACCATGCATGGGTTTCCAAGGATTTTGTCCCACCTTCCCCTGATGACACATAGGGTGACAGAAAAATGGCTTGCTTTGGTCCACATCTTCCTGGGACTTGACCTATTTCGCCTTTTGCATCAGCTGAATGTCCAACATCAACATATGCCACTTTCTAAAACTCCCTAACTGTGCTGCCTCCCCGCCCATGGCCGGGGTCACCACCTAGCGCACGACACCGTGCGAGTGCCGTTGCCCTGGACAGGTGGGTAGGCCGACTCTTGGGCGCGGGCACTGGCACAGGGTCCCTCATAGTGCAATCAAGGGTCTCTGACGGTGGTGGTGCACACCCGCCGTCAGACACACCGCCGTACTATGAGGGGCCCAGTGCCAGTACCGACGCCCACGAGTGGGCCCCCCTTGCTTGGGCAGGGCCCCAGCATTTGCAATCTTTACCTCTCCCTGCCCCTCCGCTGTGCAGTCTGGGCCGTCAAATCCATACTGTGCCTGACACCGTCTGAGCCTGCTTCCTGATGTATAGACATATATTTTGAATGTGTACGCTATCCATACATGTTATCCGGGGATACGGTACCTCACCTTTGTGCAATCACGTGCAAGCCATACTGGGCCTAACACCGTCTGAGCCTGCCTCCTGATGTATAGACATATATTTTGAATGTGTACGCTATCCATACATGTTATCCTGGGATACGGTACCCTTTCTCACCTTTGTGCAATCACGTGCAAGCCATACTGGGCCTAACACCATCTGAGCCTGCCTCCTGATGTATAGACATATATTTTGAATGTGTGCGCTATCCATACATGTTATCCGGGGATACGGTACCCTTTCTCACCTTTGTGCAATCACGTGCAAGCCATACTGGGCCTAACACCGTCTGAGCCTGCCTCCTGATGTATAGACATATATTTTGAATGTGTACGCTATCCATACATGTTATCCTGGGATACGGTACCCTTTCTCACCTTTGTGCAATCACGTGTAATCCATACTGGGTGTGAGAACGGCTGGCGAGCTGTTAAGCAAGCTACAGCACCTGTGGTTTGCACACGTAAGTTTTTCATTTTTTCAGGAATGACGGTTAGGCCTTGTTCCGGAACTGCGGTTGATCTGCACTTACTGGGAAATCATCGTTCGCGGGTAATAATTGTAATCAGTGATCCCCATCACTAACGTTGTTCAGCGGGTTATCTGCACCTGTAAGCGACAAACGCTGGCCTTTTCAGTGTAGCGCACATGCAGCCACGGACATGTAAGGGCATGACACACCAGTTATTGGCCAATCTCATGTGCCAGAGCCTCACGTGTCCCTCTAGTAAGCCGGACTCGGACCGCGGGGCATGACGGAGTCTCGTTCGTTAACGGAATTAAGCTTGCAATGTGTGCATCTGTTCTGTAGCTGGCATGGTTGAGGTTTCCCAGGTGGAGTCGAATTTAACCGTAGGCTCCACTCCTGGTGGTGCCCTTCTGGACATTCCTTTAAGGTTCAGCTTTGCAACCATACTGCCCACGTAAAACAAACACTTTGCCTTCATGAACGCTGTTTGGAGGGTCATGACTCGTGGGAATAACGCTGCCCAATCAGCTAACCTGCTAGAGAGATCCTTCGTTGCTCCCAAGCATGACATCACACTCCCCAGGAGGAAGGTAATGCCACTGTGGCGACCGTACTCCTGGGGGCGACACAAGTGCACTGATGCCCAGCCACTGCTCGATGAATCTGCTGGTACATTGACCCAGACCACTACATTCCCTTCGCACGCTACACGGCCTGAATCTGACCCTGATGAAACTCAGGTTACCCTTCCCATATACAGTCCCATCTTACACGGTGACAAAGAGGAAGCTGCAGATGAAAGTGCAGGTTCGGCCCACCCGCCATCAGACACACCACCGTACTATCAGGGGCCCTGTGCCAGTGCCGTTGCCAACGAGAGGGCCCCCCCCTGCTTGCTCAGGATCACAGCACTTGCAAGGTTGAAATACTGTGCAGTGAGATGGAAGATGGGGACGACGAGGAGTCCAGACTAGAACAGGGATTCCCTAGCGAGGAGCCTTATTTGATTGTTTTCAATGTTGGGACAGCAATTTTTGGGGAGCACTATACTCTGGAGAATGATAGATGGGGCCCACCATACACTGGAACATTCCAAAGGTGGACATCAGACACTGGAGCAGCATTTACAGGGCCCATTATACACTAGAGCATTAGAAATGGGGCCCATTATGTTTGGAGCATTATTTGGGCCCATAAGACAGTGGAGCTTCATCCATGGGGACCAACATATACTGTAGCATTATGTGGAGCTCATCATATACTGTTTCAAACATTATATGGGACCAATGATTCTGTATGGAGAAATAGATGGGCCTCATCATGAGATGTAAAAAGTGAAGTATTTTTCATTGTACTATACCGCTATTTCTCTGCCGTATCGGAGCATGATGAGTTGTGGTATGTGTTAAAGGGGCGCTCTTTCGCCCAGGGCACATGAAAACCTGGAGCCAGCCCTACCCCCCCACAACTTTAGCCAAATAACCCCCATTTTTCAGTGCGTAACTTGTATTATGAAGTTAATTAAGGTTGACAAGCTTAAGTAAGAAGAATTGATGCTTTTGGCATTCAAATGGGCACTGTAGGTGTGTTTCCTGTCCTCCTCTCACTGCCGACTTTTATTCCCCATTGACTTACATTGGGTTTTGTGTTTCGGGACGACCCCGACTTTTCCCTATAATCGGCCGATCCTGCTCGACCCGACTTTTGGAAAAGTCGGGTTTCACAAAACGAAACTCGACCCTAAAAAAACAAAAGTCGCTCAACTCTAATTCCTGGAAGAGACAATGTTAAGTGCGAGTGCCATGATGTCCATTGTAGGGTGAAACCTCCGTGGATAGGTATAAACATTAACTAGGGAAATATACAGGGAGAGGATTGTTTCCTATTCATTGTATTTGTGTGAAAATATTAAATATTTTGTTCATTACTGTACATTTGACTCCTTAGTGAGTAAGCTTTTTTTTTCAGATGTGATATGTCCCTTTATGTGGTACAGTTTTTATTTTAGGAACAAATTGTGTGTTTTTATACTTGGTAAAACGTTTTATATTTATTTATGAAAAATTCTGACATTTGACCTAAATTTTGAAAAAATCATCAGCAAATTTTCTTTTTCACACGGTTTATAAAACTTATTTTTACGGACATGATCAGTTTTGAAGTAACTTTGAGGGGGCTAAATATTGGAATCCCCAATCTTTCCAAAATTGACACCATTATAAAAACAGCCACTAACATCTAGGGGGTTAAACAGCCATCATCAGTGCTAACACCAACTGTTGCTGGTGCAGCATGGTGTCAGCTACAATGTAAATCTGATACCCGTTGCATTCTTGTCCATAATGGGGCACTATTCTCTCATTCCATAGGTGAGTAGAAAGGTATCATGCAGTTAAAGTTGATGTTTGTGTCGTTAACAGCATCCTCTGAGGTTTCTATGGGTATATCATTATACCCTTTCAGTTACAGAATATATGGCCACTTATTTCTTTTGGAAGGAAGCATATTCAATTATGATCCCTTGTGGGCTACAGTGTATTGCTATGGTTCATATTTATGTACCCTAATCCGACGACTTTTAAAGGGGTTGTCTACTACTATGACAACCTCTTGTCACTCTGAATGTTTTCCCCTGTTAAAAAAACATCCATACTCACCTCTTGGTTCAGCAGTGTCGCCACTTGCATTCTTGGGGATCATGTGAGGTTGTTATGACACATCAACATAGCCCAATCCATACTGCCGTCACTGACCCCACGGTTGGACATATAACTAATCAAGAGGAAGTGAGCTGCCAGCCATAGCTTTCAGTTCCTCCTGATTACTTTATGTCTGAAGGTGGAGACAGTGACGCAAGAGCTGATTTACAACATGTGCTAGACACTGATGCTGCACAGCCTCACAGCCTGACCTGCTATAAGCTCGGCAGCATGGGAACATGAACTGTCACTTTCCCACGCTCAAGAGTTCACCTTGGGTCAGGCTGGGAGGCTGCGCTGACGTCACAGCTTCTCATTCATTCCTCGGTGGTTTACAGCCAGGGCGATCATATTAGCACCACTCCTGGTTGTAAACTATTTAACCCCCAGATATGAATTACTGCATGGGACTTTTCGCCATACAGGTATAGTATATTGTTGCTTTTTTATTTTTTACAGGAGATCAAGGGCATCATTTGGATTTAGCAGAAGAATAAAGATGGCAAAACTGTGTGTTTTTTCATTTCATTAAAATACTTTATTATGCATGTGTGTGTTTATTTAACTCTATACAAACTTAAGGATTAGTAATGGATAGGTGTCTTATTGACACCTTTCCATTACTAAGCTAGGCTTAATGTCACCTTACAATACAGAAGTGACATTAACCCCTTATTACCCCATATGCCACCACTGCAGGGCAGTGGGAAAAGAGAGGCTAAGTGCCAGAATTGGCGCATCTTATAGATGCACCTTTTCTGGGGTGGCGGGGGCAGATTTTTTTTTAGCCGGGGGGGCATTAACCATGGTCCCTTTCTAGGCAGATATTAATAATATCTGCCCTCAGTCACTGGCTTTCTCTCTCTGGTGCACAAAATTGCTCGGAAGCCCACGCCAGTTCATTCCTTGAATACATTCTTTTACTAAATACATACAGGTCCCAAATTTTACACACACATACTACTAACAGTATTATACACTGAGATATATAAATCTAACTGTTCTGCTTGGGTTTACTGTATGTAAACCATGTCTCCTATCCGATTGGGTTCTGCAATGATTTTACAGAAGCCGATAAATGAATTATCAGCTATTCTGCTATCTATGAAATATAAAGATATATATACCTATATGTGTGTGTCACTGACATATATATATATATATATACTGTATATATACACCTATACTATGTGTATTTTTCTATTCTATCTATTCTATTGTAAGCTGTCAGTGTGATTTTACTGTACACCGCATATGAATTGCCGGCTTTTCAAAGGACACTGGTGCGTATTTCTAGCAAGTCACACTGATGGTCCGTGTGGCTTGCGAGTTTTTCTCGCACCCATAGACTTGCATTGGCAAGTCTCGGCCGATATACGGTGCAAATTGCAGCATGCTGCGATTTCACTCACTGCCCCATAGATTAACAGTGGTCTGAGTGCTATGCAATTTTTTCTCACATAGAACTCGTCCTTATTCCTCTCTAGTGTGACGCCAGCCTAAAAATAACATTTTTCTTTTAAGTCATGTCACTTTGCATTAATTCCTGAAAAGCAGCCGAATGGTTAGTAAACTACCTGACAGCAGCTTTTAATATATTGAGGGGCGCTGTTTTTAAATTGGTCTCACTTTTGGAGATTTTACAACATATAGGTCTCCCAAAGTCACTTCAAAACATAATAGATCCATAAAAAAGTAAGATTTGTAAATTTCATTGAAAAAATGAAAAATTGCTGCTACAATTTTAAACTTTTTACCATCCTAACAAAATAAAAAGATATTTTATAAATGGAGCTGATATAAAGCAGACTTGATGAAAATGTTATTTAATGACTATTTTATGTGGTGTGACTGTCTGGATTGAAGAGATAAAGTTTGAAAATTGCTAATTTTTAGAATTTTTTGACAAATTTCTGATATTTTTGTGAATAAACGTAGAAAATATCAACATAAATTTACTATTAACATAAAGTACCATGTGTCACGAAAAAAACATCTCAAAATCAAACAGATCTGTTGAAGCATTCTAGAGTTATTACCACATAAAGTGACAGATTTGAAAAAAAATTCCTGGTCACTAAGGGGGTTAAAGATTATTTAAGAAGCTAGAAATAAATACTTGTAGTTTTAGCAGTTTTATACTTCTAGCTAAAAATGACAACAGAGACGACTCATGGCTGACAAAAGACAGAAATTTATCCAGAAGATTTAGGCTATGTGCACATGTTGCGGAAATTTCCGCAGCAATTCCCTGCAGTGGGAAATACGCGAGAAATCTGCACGCGTAATTCCCACGTATTTCCCATGAAAAACTAACGTTTTGCAAGCGTAATTAGCTTGCAGAATGCTAGCATTTTTCAAGCGATCTGTAGCATCACTTGGAAAACTGATTGACAGGTTGGTCATACTCGTCAAACATAGTGTTTGACAAGTGTGAACAACTTTTTACTAATGAGGCTGCCTATGCAGCATCAGTAGTAAAAGATATAAAGTTTAAAATAATAAAAAAAATAAAAATTTGTGTTATTCTCACCTTCCGGCGTCCCACGCAGCGTCCCCAAGCCTCAGCGATGCTCCCGGAAAGTCCCGTTCCCAGCGATGCCTTGTGACAATGACCTTTGATGGCGTAGCATCTCGCGAGACAGCTACATGATCAAAGGTCATTGTCGCAAGGCATCGCTGGGAACGGGAGCCTGGGGACGCTGCGTGGGATGCCGGAAAGTGAGAATACCACGATTTTTTATTTTAATTCTATTTTTTACAGGGATATGGTACCCAGGGCCTGGAGGAGAGTCTCATCTCCTCCACACCGTGGGTACCATCCGCATATTTTCCGCTTATTTTGCGCATGGTGGGCATAGCCACATGCAGAAAGTAAGCGGAACAATGCATTCCTATGTGTGCGGAATTCCTGCGATTCCGCACAAAGAATGAACATGCTGGGTATTTTTCCGCGATGCGATTTCGACGCAGAAAAATACGCAGCATTAGCACAGCATGTGCGGAATGCCATTGAATACAAAGGGTTGCTTATTTTATGCATTTTTTGCAGCATTTTCACTGCGTTTTCGAGGTGAAAAAACGCGGCAAAAATGCATAAAACCCGTGGGAATTCCGGACGTGTGCACACAGCCTTAAAAGCAATACAGTTGGTAAAATCATATTACTTATATAGAGCCATTAATTCCACAGCGTTTACAGACATCATCATCATCAATGTCTCCATCGGGGCTCACAATCTACATTCCCTATTAGTATGTCTTTGGAATGTGGAAGGAAACCCACACAAATATGGGGAGAACATATAAAGCCCTTGGAGATATTGCCGTTGGTGGGATTCGAACTCAGAACTCCAGCATGGTAAAACAACAGTGCTAACCACTGAACGGCCATGCTCCCCATGTGGCTATGTATAACAAAAGATGAAAAAGAATATGCATCACTCACCAATTCAATAGTGCGTGAAAGTCCTTTATTCCATGTAGTGGGACATGGATAGAGATAGCGTGAGCCAGTTATAGAGGAATGTGGGGAGAGGCAGACAGGACGACAGCTCTTTCATGTAACAATGCTTCAACGGTCCAGGTGCATAATTACTAGGGGGTCACTACTTTTTAAAGGCTGGCCAACCAGTGTATAATGAAAGGGAAACACAGTGATTTAAAAACATACAAACATAGTAATAATTGCTACAGAGGAACGCAATTTAGAGGAATACCGACAGATCTAGTCTGTCATTCAGAGCAATAGGGCCCTGCGCATTGGTTTTCATAATCCACCTTGCTTCATGCCTTAATAGCAGCTTATTATGGTTGCCTCCTTGGGGTGGATAATTAACCACCTCAAGGCCACCAAACCGCAAGGTCTCACTCTACACTGGTTGGCCAGCCTTTAAAAAGGTAGTGACCTCCTAGCAATTATGCACGTGGACCAGTTTAAACGTCGTTACGAGAAACGGCCATTGTCCTATCTGCCTCTCTCCTGTCTGC
Organism: Dendrobates tinctorius; assembly: GCF_039654945.1. Lineage (NCBI taxonomy): Eukaryota > Metazoa > Chordata > Amphibia > Anura > Dendrobatidae > Dendrobates > Dendrobates tinctorius. Next base: position 30,302,865 of record NW_027361908.1, read on the forward strand.
GTCGTCCTGTCTGCATTCCTCTGTAACCTGCAAACCCTGCCTCTGTCCATGTCCCAGAACATGGAATAAAGGACTTTCACACTCTATTGAATTGGTGAGTGCCTCATATTCTTTCTCATCTTCAGTGAATATTTACAACTCCTATTATGTCGAGCACCTGATACCATTCACTACACCGCTACAGCTCTAGTTTCCATTATAGAAGCCACACAACTGCTGGTGCCGTTACTCCCTTTTTCAGAACAAGCTATAGTTTAGAGCAGCATCACTACAAAACCTCAATATCTAAGATTGGATTTTCTTGCGTAAAAGATCTTCTAGGTAACAGGTGTCAGATCAGATTCTAAATATTAAAACACTCAAATTCAGAGTCCAGTTCTTGATTTCCCATTGAATGACTCACAGCAGTAGTTTCCCTGGTTTGGAAATAGTTTTTCCTGTGCTCAGCTGTGTTCCTAGACTGCTCGCTGCTTCTGGATGTTTGTATTGTGAAACTTTACAGGGAAAGGATGGCGTCACGAGTGGGGCCCTTCCGGCTTCCTGGAGCCACTCTGTCTCAGGAAAAAAGCTTCAAGGTTAGGCTTGTACAATACATTTCCTATTATTTGTACAGTCGACCAATCATGTGCTGCTTGGGATTCCAATAACAAAGTATATGTAGACAATAAATGATGGTGTTAGACCACCGATCTTTAACCCCTTCACTACCAAGGGTGGTTTGCATGTTAACTACCGGGCCAATTTTTACAATTCTGACCACTGTCCCTTTATGAGGTCATAACTCTGGAACGCTTCCATGGATCCTGGTGATTCTGACATTGTTTTCTCGTGACATATTGTACTTCATGTTAGTGGTAAAATTGCATTCAAATAACTTGCGTTTATTTGTGAAAAAAACGGAAATTTGGCGAAAATTTTGAAAATTTCGCAATTTTCCAACTTTGAATTTTTATGCCCTTAAATCACAGCGATACGGCACACAAAAAACTTAATACATAACATTTCCCACATGTTTACTTTACATGAGCACAATTTTGGAACCAAAATTTTTTTTTGTTAGGAAGTTATAAGGGTTAAAAATTGACCAGCGATTTCTCATTTTTGCAACACCATTTTATTTTTAGGGACCACTTCACATTTGAAGCCACTTTGAGGGGTCTATATGATAGAAAATAACCCAAAAGTGACACCATTCTAAAAAATGCACCCCTTAAGGTGCTTAAAACCACATTCAAGAAGTTTATTAACCCTTTAGGTGCGTCACAGGAATTTTTTGAATATTAAAAAAAAAATGAACATTTAACTTTTTTTCACAAAAAAAATACTTCAGGTTCAATTTTCTTTATTTTACCAAGGGTAACAGGAGAAATTGGACTGCAAAAGTTATTGTGCAATTTGTCCTGAGTACGCTGATACCTGATATGTGGGGGGAACCACTGTTTTGGCGCATGGCAGACCTCAGTAGGGAAGGAGCGCCGTTTGACTTTTTCAATGCAAAATTGGCTGGAATTCAGATCGGACGCCATGCCGCGTTTGGAGAGCCCCTGATGTACCTAAACAGTGGAAACCCCCCAAGTGACCCCATTTTGGAAACTAGACCCCCCAAGGAACTTATCTAGATATGTGGTGAGAACTTTGAACCCACAAGGGCTTCACAGAAGTTTATAACGTACAGCGGTACAATTAAAAAATCATATTTTTTCCACAAAAATGATCTTTTCACCCCCAATTTTTATTTTTCCAAGGGTAACAGGACCCTAAAAGTTATTGTGCAATTTGTCCTGAGTACGCTGATACCCCATATGTGGGTGTAAATCACTATTTGGGCGCATAGCAGAGCTCCGAAGGGAAGCAGCGCCATTTGACGTTTTTGGCTAGAATTGAGATCGGACACCATGTCGCGATTGGAAAACCCCTGATGTACCAAAACACTAGAAACCCCCCACAAATGACACCATTTTGGAAACTAGACCCCCAAGGAACTTATCTAGATGTGTGGTGAGCACTTTGAACCCCCCAGTGCTTCACTGAAGTTTATAACGTACAGCAGTACAATTAAAAAATCATATTTTTTCCACAAAAATGATCTTTTCACCCTCAATTCTTATTTTTCCAAAAGTAACAGGACCCTAAAAGATATTGTGCAATTTATCCTGAGTACGCTGATACCCCACATGTGGGGGTAAACCACTATTTGGGCGCATGGCAGAGCTCGGAAGGGAAGCAGCGCCATTTGACGTTTTTGGCTGGAATTGAGATTGGACACCATGTCGCGTTAGGAAAGCCCCTGATGTACCAAAACAGTAGAAACCCCCCACAAATGACACCATTTTGGAAACTAGACCCCCCAAGGAACTTATCTAGATGTGTGGTGAGCACTTTGAACCCGCCAGTGTTTCACTGAAGTTTATAACGTCCGGGCGTGAAAATAAAAAAATCGTATTTTTTCCACAAACATCATCTTTTAGTCCCCATTTTTTTATTTTCCCAAGGGTAACAGGAGAAATTGGACCCCAAAAGTTGTTGTCCAATTTGTCCTGAGTACGCTGACACCCCATATGTGGGAGAAAACTACTGTATGGACACACGTCAGGGCTCGGAAGGGAAGTAGTGACGTTTTGGAATGCAGACTTTGATGGAATGGTCTGTGGGTGTCATGTTGCCTTTGGAGAGCCCCTAATGTACCTAAACAGTGAAAACCCCCCACAAATGATCCCATTTTGGAAACTAGACCCCCTGAGGAACTTATCTAGATGTGTGGTGAGCACTTTTAACCCCCAAGGGCTTCACAGAAGTTTATAATGCCCAGGCATGAAAATAAAAAAATCGTATTTTTTCCACAAACATGATCAATTAGTCCCCAATTCTTTTATTTTCCCAAGGGTAACAGGAGAAATTGGACCCCAAAAGTTGTTGTCCAATTTGTCCTGAGTACGCTGATACCTCATATGTGGGAGAAAACTACTGTATGGGCACACATCAGGGCTCGGAAGGGAAGTAGTGACGTTTTGGAATGCAGACTTTGATGGCATGGTCTGCGGGTGTCATGTTGCTTTTGGAGAGCCCCTGATGTACCTAAACAGTGGAAACTCCCCACAAGTGACCCCATTTTGGAAACTAGACCCCCTAATGAACTTATCTAGATGTGTGGTGAGCACTTTGAACCCCCCAGTGCTTCACAGAAGTTTATAACGACCGGGCGTGAAAATAAAAATATCGTATTTTTTCAACAAACATCATCTTTTAGTCCCTAATTTTTTTATTTTCCCAAGGGTAACAGGAGAAATTGGACCGCAAAAGTTGTTGTCCAATTTGTCCTGAGTACGCTGATACCTCATATGTGGGAGAAAACTACTGTATGGGCACACGTCGGGGCTCGGAAGGGAAGTAGTGACGTTTTGGAATGCAGACTTTGATGGATTGGTCTGCGGGTGTCATGTGCGTTTGGAGAGCCCCTGATGTACCTAAACTATTGAAACTCCCCATAAGTGACCCCATTTTGGAAACTAGACCCCCCATGGAGCTTATCTAGATGTGTGGAGAGCACTTTGAACCCCCAAGTGCTTCACAGAAGTTTATAACGCCTGGGCGTGAAAATAAAAAAAACATTTTTTTCCGCAAAATTATATTTTTGCCCCCAATTTTTTATTTTCCTAAGGGTAACAGGAGAAATTGGACCCCAAAAGTTGTTTTGTAATTTGTCCTGAGTAGGCTGATACCCTACATGTGGGGGTAAAACACTGTTTGGGCGCATGGCAGAGCTTGGAAGGGAAGGAGCACCATTTGACTTTTTCAATGCAGAATTGGCTGGAATTGAGATCAGACGCCATGTTGCCTTTGGAGAGCACCTGATGTGCCCAAACAGTGGAAACCCCCCAATTATAACTCCAACCCTAACCTCAACACACCCCTAACCCTAATCTGAGCCCTAGCCCTAACCCTAGCCCTAACCCTAGCCCTAACCCTAACCCTAACCCTAGCCCTAGCCCTAACCCTAACCCTAACCCTACCCTAACCCTAACCCTAGCGGGAAAATGGAAATAAATACATTTTCTTTTAGTTTTATTACTTTTCCCTAACTAAGGGGGTGATAACGGGGGGTTTGATTTACTATTTATGGCGGTTTTTATGTTTGGCGGCTGTCACACGCTAAAAGACGCTTTTTATTGTAAAAGTAGTTTTTGCATCACCACATATTGAGAGCTATAATATTTCCGTATTTTGACCCACCGAGTCATGTCAGGTCTTATTTTTTGCGGGACGAGTTGACGTTTTTATTGGTACCATTTTCGGGCACGTGACATTTTTTGATCGCTTTTTATTCCGATTTTTGGGACGCAGAATGAACAAAAACCAGCATTTCATGAATTTCTTTTGGGGGGGTGCATTTACACCGTTCCGCATGCGGTAAAATTGATAAAGCGGTTTTATTCTTCGGGTCAGTACGGTTACAGCGATACCTCATTTAGGTCGTTTTTTTATGTTTTGTTGGTTTTATGCAATGAAAACTATTTTATATAAAAAATAATTATTTTTGTATCGCTTTATTCTGCGAGCTATAACTTTTTTATTTTTTTGCGGATGACGCTGTATGGCAGCTCGTTTTTTGCGGGACAAGATGACGTTTTCAGCGGTACCATGGATATTTATATGTGTCTTTTTGATCGCGTGTTATTGCACTTTTTGTTCGGTGGTAAATCATTATTTTTTGCTTCGTTTTTTATTTTTATTTTTTAAGGGGTTCGCTAAAGGGGTTAACTAATGGGACAGTTTTATAGGGCAGGTCATTACGGGCGCGGCGATACCAAATATGTGTACTTTTATTGTTTTTGTTTTTTTATTTTGAAAAAATGGATTTATTGGGGAATATTTTTTTTTTTTTTACTAATTTATTTAGCGATTTTTTTTAAATTATTTTTAACACTTTTTTTTTTTTTTTTTACTTTATTACCTTGTCCCAGGTGGGACATCACTGTCCTGTGACAGATCGCTGATCTGTCACATCACAGATCACTGTGACAGATCAGCGATCTGTCACAGGCACTGCTGCAGACTTCCTCATGCCTGCGCTTTGCAGGCACTGAGGAAGCCAGCTTCCTCAGGCCCCCGAAGGCCCCCGTCGCCATCTTGGATTCGGGGGCCTGGAGGAAAGGAGCCCCCCGCAGCAGCGCTGCACATTGCGCTGCTGTGGGGGGCTCAGGGAAGCACGGAGGGAGCCCCCTTCCTGCCGATGCTTCCCTTTAACCCCCGGTACACCGCGATCGCGTTTGATCGCGGTGTGCAAGGGGTTAACGTGTCGGGGGCGGTCCGTGACCGCCCCTGACACATTGTGCCGGGTGTCAGCTATGATAATTAGCTGACACCCGGCCGCGATCAGCGGGGCTCACCACGTGGGCGCCGCTGATCATGGTGACGTAATATTCCGTCCATGGTAATTAGGTCCATGGTCACATGGACGGAATATTACGTCAATTGTAGGTAAGGGGTTAATAACTTGGTAACCTTCTTTATACAATTACATGTTTTAAAGAAACCATTAGATGTTTTACTTTCATGATAAAACAAAACTCAAGAAGACAGAAAAAATATCCCAATCGGGATCCAGAAGAAGGGGTAGATTTGTTTCTGACCAGTAACAGGATTCATACCTAATAAATAGGGTATGAAAATTGCCGCTTCAGAGAGAAAGATGACTTCCAACAGGTTGTGCTATAGAGTTCAAGTCCTCTTTCTCTCTGAAGAGGCAATTTGCATATCACAATTCCCATTGCACGGCGAATAAGCCTCCTTACTTTGACATGCCAGAACTGGTATTTTACTCTCCACAAGGAGAAAAGTTGCTCCTTAGACCCTAATAAATAGGGGATGCATGTCCTGTCATCTTCTGTAGATTTGCTAGGGTATTGTCAAGAGGAAGATGAGAGACTACAGACCTAACAATGCAGATGAGCTGAAGGCTGCTATCAAAGCAACTTGGGCTTCCATAACACCTCAGCAGGGCCACAGGCTGATCGCCTCCAGGCCACGCCTTTTTTATGCAGTAATTGATGCAAAAGGAGCCCCGACCAAGTATTGAGTGGATTTACTGAACATACATTTCAGGAGGCCGACATATCTGATTTTAAAATCATTTTTCAAGCTGGTGTTATAAAGTATTCTAATTTACTGAGATAATGACTTTTGGGTTTTCATTGGCTGTAAGCCATAATCTTCAACATTAACCCCTTTCCAACATCAGGCGCAGTAGTATGCCGATGTCGGACTCCCTCCCTTTGATGTGGGCTCCGCCGCTGAGCCCACATCTTTCCAGACACATGTCAGCGATCCACCCGCGGTTATTAACCCGTTAAATGCCACTGTCACACTCTGACAGCGGCATTTAACGTGCGATTTCGGCAATCGTGACGGAAATCCACCCATGCGCCAATTCTGGTGCTTTGCCTGGCTCTTCCCACTTGCCCTGCAATGGTAGCAAGTGGGGTTCATATTTGTGGGGTTGATGTCACCTTTGTATTTTCAGGTGACATCAAGCCCACGGCTTAGTAATGGAGAGGTGTCTATATGATGCGGTGCTAACGGGCATCTCACTGAGGTCACCGCAGCTCATCCTGGCTGGGAACATAACCTCAATTACATCACTGCTAGTCACTGAGGCTGCGCTTGCAGCAGCTCATTCATCAGTGGTTCTCAGCCTCGACTGTTGCATCTTGGCACCACCCAGGTTGAAAATTTTGACAATGTGACTATGGGATTAATAATGATCCCTCTCCATTACTATCCTCAGGGCTTGATGTTACTTTACAATACAAAGGTGACATCAACCCCCTAACTATCACTCCACTTGCCACCACCACAGGGCAAATGGGAAGAGGGAGGCTAAGTGCCAGAATTGGCGCATCTTAGAGATGTGCTTTTTCTGGGGCAGCTGAGATCTGATGTATCCATGGCCCCTTCCTAGGCTATTAATATCAGCCCACAGCTCTCTGAATAGCATTTGCTGGTTATTAATTGTAGAGGGACCCACATCATTTTTTTAGGGTCCCCGTTTTAATAGCCAGTAAAGGGTAAATGTACAGCTGTGAGCTGATATTAATAGCCTGGTAAGCTTCATAGGTATTACCCTATCCCCATGCTATAAACATCTGCCACCAGCTTTCCCGCTGCTGGGTAAGAAAATTATGTGGGAGCCCACGCCATTTTTTTTTCAGAAAAATAATATTTTATTAATTAAATACATTTACAGTAAGCTGCACACACTGCACTAATTGTGTATGTCACTGACATCTATATATCTACCTATTCTATTTACACTACTCAAAAAATAAAGTAAACACTTAAAAAACAGAATATAACTCCAAGTAAATCAAACATCTGTGAAATGAAACTGTCCACTTAGGAAGCAACACTGTTTGACAGTCAATTTCACATGCTGTTGTGCAAATGGAATAGACAACAGATGGAAATTATTGGCAATTATCAAGACACCCTCAATAAAGGAGTGGTTCTGCAGGTGGGGACCACAGACCACATCTCAATACCAATGCTTTCTGGCTGATGTTTTGGCCACGTTTGAATGTTGGTTGAGCTTTTACACTCGTGGTAGCATGAGACGGACTCTACAACCCACACAAGTGGCTCAGGTTGTGCAGCTCATCCAGGATGGCACATCAATGCGAGCTGTGGCAAGAAGGTTTGCTGTGTCTGTTAGCATTGTGTCCAGAGGCTGGAGGCGCTACCAGGAGACAGGCCAGTACACCAGATGTGGAGGGGGCCGTAGGAGGGCAACAACCCAGCAGCAGGACCGCTACCTCAGCCTTTGTGCAAGGAGGACCAGGAAGAGCACTACCAGAGCCCTGCAAAATGACCTCCAGCAGGCTACAAATATGCATGTGTCTGCACAAATGGTTAGAAACTGACTCCATGAGGATGGTCTGAGTGCCCGAAATCCAAAGATGGATTTGTAATTTTTGTTGGAAAACTGAAAAATCACTGGTCAACTTTTAACTCTTATAACTTCCCAACAAAAAAAATTGGTTCCAAAATTGTGCTGCTGTAAAGTAGACATGTAGGAAATGTTATTTATTAACTATTTCTTGTGACATATTTCTGTGATTTATGGGCATGAAAATTCAAAGTTTGAAAATTGCTACATTTTCGCCAAATTTCCATTTTTTTCACAAATAAATGCAAGTCATAGCGAAGAAATTTTACCACTATCATGAAGTACTATATGTCACGAAAAAACATTCTCAGAATCACTGGGATCCGTTGAAGTGTTCCAGAGTTGTTACTTCATAAAGTGACAGTGGTCAGAATTCTAAAAATTTTCCTGGTCATTAACGTGCAAACCACCTTCAGGGTAAAGGGGTTAAACATGGTTCCTTCATGACAGTAGCCGTTTTGTACAAGGTAGATTGGCTGTATCCTAAACTAATACTAGGGAATCTGTCTATCCACAGTAAAGGCTATGGACAGCTTCATTATGGGGGCTTTATAACACATATTATCTGAAAAAAATAGCATTTGCTGTCTTTGTATTTCGATAAAGTCTTTTACTGACACCTACAATTGGCTACAATAGTCTATTGCTTGGTGTGGGAGGCAAGGAACTACCCTGTATTGGATTGAAATTCAAAGATACAGCTGGTACAGTTAGGGAATACACCACTGAACATATTATGTGTGGGTGTTGTACTAGTCTGAAATTATCCCAATGTAGGATGCAACATACGGTTTATAAAACTGTTATTTATGGGTAGATTAGAGCATTAGAAATGTGTGAACAATGAAAAGCAGCTTTAATGTCTACAATGAGATGGGGACCAAAGAACCAATGACATACCAAGCCATGGAGAGCCACGTACGCTCGTCTAGAAACTGGCAAAGCATTATACACCTCATACCTCAGTTAGGTATTGAAATGTGTATATGTATGTAGGTGTGTGTGTAAATATATATATATATATATATATATATATATATTAGATGGTGGCCCGATTCTAATGCATCGGTATTCTAGAATATGTATGCAGTTTATTTATGAAGATTTAATAATAATGCAATAATGCGCCCCCCTAATCCTGATATACATGGTCCTCTCACCCCCCAATCCTGATATGCATGGTACCCCTCACCCCCCTATCCTGGTATGCATGGTACCCCTCACCCCCCAATCCTGATATGCATGGTACCCCTCACCCCCCTGTCCTGGTATGCATGGTCCCCTCACCCCCTATCCTGGTATGCATGGTTTCCCTCACCCCCCTATCCTGGTATGCATGGTCCCCTCACCCCCCAATTCTGATATGTATGGTTCCCCTCACCCTCCAATCCTGGAATACATTGTCCTCTCACCCCCCAATCCTGGTATGCATGGTCATCTCACCCCTCTTTCCTGGTAAGCATGGTCCCCTCACCCCTCTTTCCTGGTAAGCATGGTCCACTCACCCCCCTTTCCTGGTATACATGGTCCCCCTCACCCCCCCTTTCCTGGTATGTATGGTCCCATCACCCCCCTTTCCTGGTATGCATGGTCCCGTCACCCCCCTTTGCTGGTATGTATGGTCCCCCTCACCCCTCTTTCCTGGTATGCATGGTCCCCCTCACCCCCTTTCCTGGTATGCATGGTCCCCTCACCCCCCTTTCCTGGTATGCATGGTCCCCTCACCCCTAGGAAACTGCACACAAACAAAAAAATACATTTATACTCACCCATCTTTCCTGTGGTCCAGCACTGTCCCGTTCTGCCAGAGGCTGGGGGAGGATTGTGGCACTGGTGCCGGAGTATGCGCATGCCCATACCGCGCTGTCTGGCGCCATTTTCCTGAAGACACACTGCAAATGTGTCTTCAGGAAAATGGCGCCGATAGCACTATGCGCATGCGCGATTCTCATGTGCACTTCGGCCCCGGCATCTTTCGGTCCCAGTAAGGCTTTGCGCCAAAGACCATTGATGACGTCACTCTCTCGCGAGAGTGATGTCATCTTTGGTCCTTCACGCCAAGCCTTACTGGGACCGGAAGATGCCGGGGCTGGAGTGCGCGAGGAGAGGATGGAAAGAGTCCGGGGGCCGTCCGAAGGTGAATATATGACTATTTTTTATTCTAATTCTATTTTTTACAGATTTATGGTACCCAGGGTTCGGAGGAGTCTCCTCCGGACCCTGGCTACCATCCGCACATTAGGCCGCGACCAATCAGCGACGCGGGCGGCTGCACTGTGCCTGTCGCTGATTGGTCGCAGCCTAACGGCCGCGACTAGTCAGCGACGTGGGATTTCCGTTACAGACAGACAGACAGAATTAGACGATTATATATGTAGATACACACGTGGTCAAAATTGTTGGTACCCCTTGTTTAATGACAGAAAAACCCACAATGGTGACAGAAATAACTTGAATCTGACAAAAGTAATAATAAATAAAAAATCTATGAAAATGATCAAATTAAAGTCAGACATTGTTTTTCAACCATGCTTCTGCAGAATTTAAACAAAAAATAAAACTCATGAAATAGCCCTGGACAGAAATGATGGCACCCTTAACTTAATATTTTGTTGCACAACCTTTTGAGGCAATCACTGCAATCAAACAATTCCTGTAGCTGTCAATGAGACCTCTTCACCTCTCGACAAGTATTTTGGCCCACTCCTCAAGAGCAAACTGCTACAGTTGTCTCGTGTTTGAAGGTTGCCTTTTCCAGATGCCTTCAGAAAGGCAGATTTTAAGGGATTCAGAAAGAGAATTGGAGGGATCCAATGGCTGGATATCCTTAAAGACAAAAATGTCCAGGAAGGATGGGAAATCTTGAAAAATGAAATTCTCAAAGCACAGTTGTTAACAATTCCGAAAAGAGGGAAGAATAGGAAGCATTTAAGGAAACCAGGATGGATGAACACAGAACTTAAGCACATGCTAAAAAGGAAGAAAAAAATGTTTATAAAATGGAAAGAGGGAGGCATATCTAAAGAAGAATATAATGCTGTCTGCAGAACTTGCAGGGCACAAATCAGATTATCTAAAGCTGAAAATGAATTGAGGCTTGCAAGAGATGTAAAAAGCAATAATAAAGGATTTTGGGGATATGTCAAAAGTAAAAGAAAAGTCAAAGATGCTATAGGATTTTTACAGGATGAAAATGATGAAATGGTAAGACAAGATGTTGAGAAGGCCGAACTTTTAAATTCCTATTTTGCATCTGTTTTCTCTCAGAAAGGAAATGTAACATCAACTGTTCTTCACTGTCCTATTAAGGGAATAGAAGAATCCAGGATATCTATAAACAGAACGATAGTGAGGAAACACTTAGCTAACCTAAATGAATTCAAGTCTCCAGGTCCAGATGAATTACACCCCAGAGTACTGAAGGAGATAGCAGAAGAAATTTTTGAACCCCTCTCCACAATCTTTGAAAATTCTTGGAGAACAGGAGAAGTGCCAGAAGACTGGAGAAGAGCAAATGTTGTTCCTATCTTCAAAAAGGGGAAGAAGGTGGACCCAGGCAACTATAGGCCGGTGAGTCTGACTTCTATACCAGGAAAGATCTTTGAACAAATTATTAAACAACATGTATGTCAGTACCTGGATAAGAATGAAGTGATTAAACAGAGTCAGCATGGGTTTGTAACTAATAAGTCATGTCAGACTAACTTAATTTCCTTCTATGACGGAATCACCGATTGGGTGGATCAAGGAAATGCTGTAGATATAGTATATCTTGACTTCAGCAAAGCATTTGACAAAGTCTCTCATACAATCCTTATTGAAAAAATGACTAAGTATGGAATGGACAAGGCAACTGTTAGGTGGATTCATAACTGGCTTAGTGATCGGACCCAAAGAGTGGTTGTAAATGGCTGCACATCCAGTTGGAAGAATGTCTCAAGTGGGGTACCACAGGGCTCTGTCCTGGGCCCTGTATTGTTCAACATCTTTATCAACGATTTAGATGAAGGAATTGAGGTTAAACTGATTAAATTTGCTGATGACACAAAGCTAGGAGGGATAGCTTATACTAGAGAAGAGAGAGTGGATTCAAAAAGATATAAATAAACTGGAGAAGTGGGCAGCAACTAACAGAATGGTTTTTAACAGGGAGAAATGCAAAGTACTACATCTGGGCAATAAAAATGAAAAAAGCATATACAAAATGGGAGGAATAGGGCTAAGTGACAGCACATGTGAAAAAGACTTGGGTATACTAATAGATCACAGACTGAATATGAGTCAACAGTGTGATGCAGCAGCAAAAAAGGCAAATGCAATTCTAGGATGTATTAACAGAAGCATACAGTCTAGATCACGTGAAGTCATTATTGCCCTCTACTCCTCTTTGGTCAGACCTCATCTGGAATATTGTGTACAGTTTTGGGCACCACATTTTAAAAAAGACATCAACAAACTGGAGCAAGTTCAGAAAAGAGCGACCAGAATGGTGACCAGTCTGCAAACCCTGTCTTATGAGGAAAGGTTGCAGGATTTGGGAATGTTTAGTTTGCAAAAGAGAAGACTGAGAGGAGACTTAATAGCTGTCTACAAATATCTAAAGGGCTGTCACATTGTAGAAGGATCAACTTTATTCTCATTTGCACAAGGAAAGACTAGAAGCAATGGGATGAAACTGAATGGGAGGAGACACAGATTAGATATTAGAAAAAACTTTTTGACAGTTAGAGTGATCAATGAGTGGAACAGGCTGCCACGAGAAGTGGTGAGTTCTCCTTCAATGGAAGTCTTCAAACAGAGGCTGGACAGACATCTGACTGGGATGATTTAGCGAATCCTGCTTTGAGCAGGGGGCTGGACCAGATGGCCCAGGAGGTCCCTTCCAACTCTACGATTCTTTGATTCTATGTTTCAGCTCTTTCCATAATGCTCAATTGGATTTAGGTCAGGGCTCATAGAAGGCCACTTCAGAATAGTCCAATGTTTTCGTCTTAGCTATTCTTGGGTGTTTTTAGCTGTGTGCTTTGGGTCCTTATCCTGTTGCAAGACCCATAACCTGTGACTGAGACCAAGCTTCCTGACACTGGGCAACACATTTCTCTCTAGAATCTCTTGATAGTCTGAGACTTCAGCATACTGTGAACAGATTCTAGACACCCTGTGCCAGATGCAGCAAAGCAGCCCCAGAACTTAACAGAGCCTCCTCCATGTTTCACAGTAAGGACAGTGTTATTTTCTTGATATGCACCTGTGAACATAGAGCTGCTGTGCCTTGCCAAAAAGTTCCATTTTAGTCTCATCTGTCCATAGGGCATTCTCCCAGAAAATTTGTGGCTTGTCAACATGTAGTGTGGCAAATTCCAATCTGGCTTTTTTATGATTTTTTTCAACAATGGTGTCCTCCTTGATTGTCTCCCATGTAGACCACTTTGGCTCATACAACGACGGATGCTGTGATCTGACACTGATGTTCCTTGAGCTTGAAGTTCACCTTTAATCTGTTTGGAAGTTTTTCTGGGCTCTTTTGTTACCATTCATATTATCCATCTCTTTCCTTTGTCATCAGTTTTTCTCTTGCGGCCATGCCAAGGGAGGTTGGCTACAGTCCAATGGAGCTTAAATTTCTGAATAATATGTGCAACTGTAGCCACAGGAACATCAAGCTGCTTGGAGATTGTCTTATAACTTTTACCTTTAACATGTTTGTCTATAATTTTCTTTCTAATCTCCTGAGACAACTCTTTCTTTCCCTTCCTCTGGTCCATGTTGAGTGTGATACACACCATGTCACCAAACAGCACAGTGAGTATCTGTAGCCCTCTATTTAGGCCCACTCATTGATTCCAAGACTACAGACACCTGTGATGCTAATTAGTTGACACACCTTGATTTAACATTTCTTTTTTGTCACATTATTTTTAGGGGTACCATCATTTCTGTCCAGGCCTATTTCATGATTTTTTTTTTAATTACGTGGAAGCATGGTTGAAAAGCAAAGTCTGACTTTCATTTGTTCATTTTTATAGATTTTTTATTTATTATTACTTTTGTCAGATTCATGTTATTTCTCTGACCATTGTGGGTTTTTCTGTCATTAAATGAGGGGTACCAACAATTTTGACCACATGTGTGTATATCTTGGGGTTCTTCTTTACCTCTCTCACCAAGGCTCTTCTCCAACGATTGCTCAGTTTGGCTGGATGGCCAGATCTAGGAAGACTTCTGGTGGTCCCAAGCTTCTTCCATTTAAGGATTATGGAGGCCTCTGTGCTCTTAGGAACCTTGAGTACTGCAGAAATTATTTTGTAATCTTGGCCAGATCTTTGCCTTGCCACAACTCTCTCTGAGCTCCTTGGCCAGTTCCTTTGACCTCATGATTCTCATTTGGTCTGACATGCATTGTGAGCTGAGAGGTCTTATATAGACAGGTGTGTGCCTTTACAAATCAAATCCCACCAGTTTAATTGAACACAGCTGGACTCATATGAAGGAGTAGAACCATCTCAAGGAGGATCACAAGGAAATCTCTCCATATGGAGACTATATGGAGACTAATATAAATTAGTCAGAAGCTTGGTTGGAGACATTGAACATTACACAGATGGCTCCATTGCTAGTTCAATTGCAACAAGACTTCAATTTCTAGTGAAACTTACATATATGGGAATCCACAAATCATTGTGATATCTAATATAACTAGGACATAATATCTTGTACAGCATTTATATTTTGTTCTCTTTGTGGAATATTATTGAAGTGTGTTTTAGGGCACTGCTATTTAAAAATAGGAAAATGTTTCAACTTGGTTCTGATCCATTATGTCGTTTGCAACCCTAAAGGCTAATTTCACAAGAGTAAATAAAAAATCATCTACCGGTAATTTTTTTAAATCGGATGTAATACAGTGGCTCCATATGGGGATGCTTTTATTGGGGGGTGCACCCATAAACTTTAATAGGCAAATTTCATCTGCAATACGGAGATTAGTATGTGCTGTGATTTTTTTTACCCACAAGAACAGTCAGTGCATGAAAAAAATAGTCGACTGAACACCCATTTTTTTCAGTTTTTTTCATGGCCAACACTGGGACTGAAAATATGGTCGCCTGAATATAGACTAACCTTGATGTTGACCAAGATTAGAAAAAAGCTGTCTACTTTTTTCCAGAAACTGTCTCATTTTTAAGGAATGCACTTTATTACTGGTAAAAGTGTATGACGCTGTGCACATGAGATCACCCGCAGGAAGGTGGCTGTTCAGTAAGGGGTGAGCTATCTCATTTTGCCCTGCAGTTAACGTTCATAAGGGACAAAGAAAGAGCTATGGTTGTCACTGTAGATTTAGCAATGTGACAATGTGATCATCAAGACTGACATTTTTTTAAACCTTCGGGTAGGGCTTAAAAACGGTCCCGTGTTCTATCCAGATATAATGTCTGTTAGTACATACTTTAGGCTAAAAAGTGCAATCTACAGAAGTTACATTTTTACTGAAAAGATGTGTACCTCTTTTTGACCAATTGATAATTTTGGCATATAAATATTTATATCAATAATAACCAAAATACATTAGTAAGTATCTGTGTTATGTGCCATTAACTAAACATAGCAAAAACTAGTACAGCCAAAGTGTCTTCCAAAAACACTAATGCTTTTTTGCGTTATGTGCAAGGCTAGCCCCTTTTCTGTAAAAATAATTATTTTGAAAACATGGTGTAATTTGTGCTAATCATAGCTTTGAATAGAGCAGAAATAACCAAATTTGGAATTACAATCACTAGTAATTACTGCATGAGCAGTTCTGTTATTTCATTTTCAGAAATAGATGTAATGTTTATATATTGCCGGAATGTTGTGTTGGGACGTGGTTGGCAATGGCAAATGTAGACAAATGTAAGACAGTCCAGGTATAGAAAGAAGTCCAAACACTGCTTTATTTAGAAAATTCTACAAAATATTAGTAGCATATTAATGTGCAGGTTCATTCTGCGTATCTCTTAAACCAAATAAACACCCGCCACACTATTTGGACTCTTATTAGTACGATTTCTCACCTACACGCAAAATTCAATAAAGCACACCAGTCAAATGTTAGCCTTGCCAGACCAAGCTCTAGTGGCTTTTGCCTCTGACTCTTCACTAGTAGTAGACCTTTTATTGCTCTATATCAAGTTTATTGGATTCATTTGAGATAATTACAGATCAAAAGAAAATCCTCAACCAAAATCTCATATGCAGCCTTCCTTATACTCAACAAAAAAATAAGCCCAAAACATAAACTATTTAAAGCTTGAGCAAATTATTTGGCTGAGAAAACCGAATATTCCTAAATTAATTTGATCTCATCCAGCTAAGACCCAGCTGAATAAGATTTACTGTACATTCCTTCCAGGAGCTTCCTTGATAACATACTTCACGTGATTAATAGCATTTTATGTTTACAAAGACAAAAACTGCTTTAGGCTAAGTGAACACGCTGCGGATTGGTCTGCGGATTTTTTATCTGCGGAACCGCAGGTAAAATGACCTGCGGATTGTCCTGCGGTTTTCCCTGCGGTTTATCATCTCTTCAATGGAGGAGATGGTAAACCGCAGCAGAATCCGCAGAAAAGAATTGACATGTAATTTCTTTCTGCGGATTCAAAACCGCAGCTTTTCCGCAGTTAAAAATCTGCAGCATGTGCACAGAAAATTGTAAATCCCATAGGATAACATGCTACTGTACACTGTCTGCAGAACTGCTGCAGTTCTGCTGCGGCCAAAACCGCAGCAGAACTGCAGCAAAAACCACAGCGTGGACACATCCTAAGGCCGGTATCACACATCCAGATATTTCCGGTACCGGAGATATCCGTGTCCGTGTGGCAGCATCAGTACCACACGGACTGGCGCAGGGGAAATAGAGCTACAGTAAGCGCTGTTCCCCTGCATGTGGTGCTGAATGCGGCTGTCATTCTCCCTGCTATGCTGGCAACAGAGCGACCAAGGACGAATGAATGAAAATAAACCAATGTGGGGTTCCCCTTATATACTGCTCAAAGAAATAAAGGGAACACAAACAGCTTGTTGCAAATGGAATAGTGTTCCCTTTATTTTTTTGCGCAGTATATTTTTAACTAACCTGGCAAAACTAACAGGTGCGGGCTGCATTCTCAAGCTGGTAAGGGGTCATGAATATGGCCCCCCCAGACTAAAAACAGCAGTCCACAGCTGCCCAGAAAAGGCGCATCTATTAGGTGTGCCTATTCTGGAGCTTTGTTAGGTTCTTCCCACTTGTCCTGAAACGGTGGCAAGTCGGGTAATAAGGGGTTAATGTCTCCTTTCCATTGTAAGGTGACATTAAGCCCGACTTAGCAATGGAGAGGTGTCAATAAGACACCTATCCATTACTAATCCTACAGTAAGAAAAGGGTTAAATAAACACACACAGTAAGAATAAAGTCTTTTAATGAAATAATACACCACACATTTTTTCCATCTTTATTACACTGCTAATCCCATCTCGAATCCCTTGATCTCCTGTAAAAAAGATAAAAAAAAACAACAATATACAATACCTGTCCAGCGCTAAGTCAAGTCCCACGGCGTAAATCCATATCTGGGGGTTAATCAGTTTACAGCTGGAGCAGTGCAAATGCGACCACTTGGGCTGTAAACTACAGGGGAAAGAATGGGAAGCAGCGCGCACAGGCTCAGTGAGGAGTGGTGACATTACTGAGTCTGTGCTCGCTGATGGCATGAACTCCTGTGACCTCAGCACTATGGGAAAATGATGCTACTGAGGTCACAGAAGTTCATGCCTTCACCGATCACAGACTCAGTGATGTCACCGCTCCTCACTGAGCCTGTTCGCGCTGCTTCCCATTCATTCCCCAGTAGTTTACAGCCCAAGCGGTCGCATTAGCTTTTCTGAGCAGCTGTGGACTGCAGTTTTTAGGCTGTGGAGGGGCCATGTTAATGGCTCCTTACCAGCCTGAGAATAGCAGCCCACACCTGTTAGTTTTGCCGGGTTGGTTAAAAATATAAGGAGGACCCCATGTCTGTATTATTTCATTCATTCTTCCCTGCTCGCGCTGTTGCCGGCAGTGCAGGGAGAATGACAGCCACGTTCAGCACCACATGTAGGGGAACAGCGCTTACAGTAGTGCTTCTTCCCCAGCGACCGTCCATGCTCACGGAGGACAGTATACACCGTTCTCCATATGCTGCACGTGTTGCAGCTCATGTGTCCAGGTAAAAACGAACATGTCTCCGTGTTTTGCACACAGACAGTGTGTCTGTGAAAACTGGCTGACATCTGTATAGACCCATTCATTTGAATGGGTCTACGTGTGTCAGGGTCTCCGGTATGTGAGAAAACTGTCACTACACGTACCAGAGCCACTGATGTGTGAAATAGGCCTTAGATGAATTATTTGGCAGTGATGTCTGCATCAGAAGTGAGCAATGCTGATGATGTTACTGTTAAGTCTGCTTGAGGTCATCAGCTAAAAAAGGCCACCTCAGACAGTCCACAATCATGTATCTAACCACTCAATTCCTGGCTTTCATTCTCTGAACCTGTCAAAAACTGAACTCCTCGTGTTTCCTCCCTCTACTAACCTACCTATGCCCGACATTGCCATTTCTGTGTGTGGTTTCACCATTACTCCCCAGCAACATGCCCACTGCCTTAGGGTCATACTTGATTCCAAGCTTTGATTCACCCCCCCCCCCACATCCAATCACTGGCTCGCTCTTGTTATCTGCACCTCAAAAACATTTCTAGAATTCGACTCTTACTTTCAACTCTGCAAAAAATCTTACTGTTTCTCTTATTCATTCTCGACTGGACTATTGTAACTCTCTACTAATCGGTCTCCCTCTTACCAATCTCTCCCCTCTCCAATCTGTCACCGAATTCTGCAGATAGGATCATATTCCTCACCGATTGTTATACCGATGCCTCTACCTTGTGCCAGTCATTACACTGGTTACCCAGCCACTCCAGAATTCAGTACAAACTTATTGCCCTCACCCACAAAGCATTCCATGGCTCAGCACCACCCTACATCTCCTCCCTCGTCTCAGCCTACCACCCTACCCGTGCCCTCCGTTCTGCTAATGAACTGAGGTTAGCATCCTCAATAATCAGAACCTCCCACTCCCGTCTCCAAGACTTTTCATGTGCTGCGCCAATTCTTTGGAATGCACTACCCAGGTTAATACGATTAATCCCCAATCCCCACAGTTTTAAGCATGCCTTAAAAACGCATTTGTTCAGACTGGCCTATCGCCTCAACGCATTAACCTAAATATCCCTGTGTGGCTCATTCAACATTTTTTACCATAACCAAGTTCCTCTCATCATAAGAGAAACAAAGAAGGAGCACAAAGATCCAAAAATGCTAATTTATTTATATATAGTTAAAAAGCATATCATAACAACACAATAACACTTAATAATGAAATACAGAGTACATAAAGGGAGGTAAATACCTAACCCTAGTTCTCAAATCATACCTGTGAACACTGGATAATTGTAAAGGGTCACAGCAGCCAGACCATGCAGTAATAATGAATCATAAAATATTGCTCTCACTATGCACCACATAAGAGGGATAAATATCCCATATAATATAAACTAATAAATCTCAGAGTGCAACTAGTCACTCTAGTCAAAGCAAGTAGAAAATATCACCAAAAATGTGCTGCAAATTTACCTGCAGTCATGTTGCCGTCTGCATGCTTTATGCATTTAATAGCCCTCTGTGTCTGTACTGTAACATATTTGGACTGTTATCTGGTTCATGCAGCAACAGGAACACCCGATTCTTACACTATGGCTGGTCCAAACAATAAAAGCAATTGTTACCATCCACCTTTTGTGTCTTCCCTTTTTCCTTATAGATTGTAAGCTTGCGAGCAGGGCCCTCACTCATCTTGGTATCTGTTTTGATCTATGTGATTATTGGTATGCTGTAATGTCTATTGTCTGTACAAGTCCCCTCTATAATGTAAAGTGCTGCAGAATATTTTGGCGCTATAGAAATAAAATTATTATTATTTAACCCCTATATAGGGATCTTAACGTAACACAAGGTGCCCTAGGTTGCATCCATGGAGTAGCTCCCGGCCAAAGAAGGGAGCCTAAGGATAGGGTAGTTAAATGTATGTGTGCAGAGCGAGCTGTCACACAAAGTACTCAAAGTGCCTGTTCGCAATAACTCCTCTGCACCATCCCAATGACTCGGAGAGAGACATTACACTGAGATTAAACTTAATTTTCTTTGTTAAATCAAAAAAAGATCCAAACTTATTATATGTGCCAATATTTAACATCAAAACCCATCTGTGACCCCCAAAACATCCATCAGACTAGAGTCCAGAAAAAGCACACTTAATGAGTAATATAAAAATATCCTTTTTATTAATTACAACATTAAAAAAGTTTTTATACAATATTAATACATAAACTGATGAACCTCCGTCGTGGGACACTGCAAGGCTATATGCTCCTAAAATCCACCATAATATAAAATAGCATTTACAAGCCAAAAGATCTTTATAGTTCATGTGCGATTAATACCCGCTACAATTCAACAGTTATATAGCAGTACACTAAGCACCAAACAAATCAGCACCTGGCCTGGACACATACCATGGCCAATATTCATCCGCTGACAGTGGAGGTGCCGCTATAGATAACTACCATCCTGGCCACTTTCCTGCTATAATGTCCCAGCTACCGGGCACATACTGTCATAATGCTCCCCGTTCTGTCACTGTTCTCTAACACATTTGAAAAAAAAATTCTTCTCACCTTCCCCTTCTCCCATGACGCACTGTGTCCTCTTCTATAATCGGCGCAGAGGCCAACAGCTGACTTCGACACGCCTGCTATGGGCGACGCATGATGCCACTACTATGCACCACCTGTGACTTGGACGCCAACGACAGCTCTTGGCCTTTGATTGACTGGCAGCATGTATTATGGTGCAGGGGCCTGGCTGCTCTCTGCGTTGCAATACATTTCAGCTGAATGTGAGTCCTCAGACACACATCTGGCTGAAATAGGTGCTGGCGTCGACAGGCCTAACCTTCTGTGACCGCAAACGTCATGTCCCTGCATACTACTTGGCATAAATCCTTGATACCTGCAATGCAAGGAAGTTTGGATTTTGGTATGGCTGAATTGCCTGAAAAGTCTTCAAAGGCAAAACAAAGGAAACAAAAGCTCCTCAAAGAACAATCATCATTGTATGAGATACTTTGTCAAATCAAAGCATTTGACAAAGTATCTCATACAATCCTTATTGAAAAAATGACTAAGTATGGAATGGACAAGGCAACTGTTAGGTGGATTCATAACTGGCTTAGTGATTGGACCCAAAGAGTGGTCGTAAATGGCTGCACATCCAGTTGGAAGAATGTCTCAAGTGGGGTACCACAGGGCTCTATCCTGGGCCCTGTATTGTTCAACATCTTTATCAATGATTTAGATGAAGGAATTGAGAGTAAACTGATTAAATTTGCTGATGACACAAAGCTAGGAAGGATAGCTAATACTAGAGAAGAGAGAGAGGATTCAAAAAGATATAAATAAACTGGAGAAGTGGGCAGCAACTAACAGAATGGTTTTTAACAGGGAAAAATGCAAAGTACTACATCTGGGCAATAAAAATGGAAAAAGCATATACAGAATGGGAGGAATAGGCCTAAGCAACAGAACATGTGAAAAAGATTTGGGTATACTAATAGATCACAGACTGAATATGAGTCAACAGTGTGATGCAGCAGCAAAAAAGGCAAATGCAATTCTAGGATGTATTAACAGAAGCATACAGTCTAGATCACATGAAGTCATTATTTCCCTCTACTCCTCTTTGGTCAGACCTCATCTGGAATATTGTGTCCAGTTTTGGGCACCACATTTTAAAAAAGACATCAACAAACTGGAGCAAGTTCAGAAAAGAGCAACCAGAATGGTGACCAGTCTGCAAACCCTGTCTTATGAGGAAAGGTTGCAGGATTTGGGATTGTTTAGTTTGCAAAAGCAAAGATTGAGAGACTTAATAGCTGTCTACAAATATCTAAAGGGCTGTCACATTGTAGAAGGATCAACTTTATTCTCATTTGCACAAGGAAAGACTAGAAGTAATGGGATGAAACTGAATGGGAGGAGACACAGATTAGATATTAGAAAAAACTTTTTGACAGTTAGAGTGATCAATGAGTGGAACAAGCTACCACGAGAAGTGGTGAGTTCTCCTTCAATGGAAGTCTTCAAACAGAGGCTGGACAGATATCTGACTGGGATGATTTAGCGAATCCTGCTTTGAGCAGGGGGTTGGACCAGATGGCCCAGGAGGTCCCTTCCAACTCTACGATTTTATGATTCTATGATTCTATGATCTCGTTAAACAGTTTCCCTGAGAAAATGTTTGGCTTTTTTCAGCTTCAAAGAACAGGTGTGCACATACCATTAGTATGTAAAAAAAAAAAAACAGGTTTTAAGGGAGGTCACCCAGGTGAAAAATACTGATGTGTACCAATATACATGAGGGTGCTAGATAATATTAAAGCTATGTTTGTCGAGGTAGCTATTGAGGGAGGGCTAAATTAACCCTTCACAGTTGATCCAGTGATTTCCAAATTAATCCATAGGGTGTTGCTAGCAACTGGGAATGACCACACGGAGACGGGGGTCTCTGTACGGGAGGATCGAGACAGATCACTAGCCCCCTTTATTTTAGTCACTTCTTTTATAATATTTTGCTTAATTATGCAAAGTTCTCAACTACCAATAGCATCATTACACTTTATAAGCCAATAATATTGCAAGAAAACCAGAAACTGCATATATGTCTATATCCAAATAGCATAGAAAGTAGTATAATGGCATATTCTTCAGAGTTCTACACCCCCGGTTCCCTTATCTTGCACCTGATGGGAACAGTCTGGTTTCATGACAGCCTGAACTTTTTCATCCTAATTACAAAAATTTATCTTACAGCAACAAAAATGGAGAAACGAAACCTTCAGAGAATGGAGAAAATGAAACTTCAGCTCTGATTTTAGTTTTAACCCTTCACAATCCCCCCTAGATACATTTTTTTAACACATATGCAGCATCAGAGGTGCTATCCCAAGCTAACAGCTTGAGGGGTACTGGTCTTCACATGACTGATGCCGTGTTACCAGTCATGGCTGTCGCGGCGCACCCATCCCCCTGTATACTGCAATTCACGAATAACAATTTTTGATGATGGTGGTGGAGATCTTTTGTAGGTATCCATGTGCTTGGCTTCAATATCTTCATCAAGTAGCCTTTTGAGATCGGTGCAGAGAAGAGCAGGGGCAACGACGCCTTTGGTATCATCATTAGCTGTCTTAGTGCAAAATTTCCTAATACAAACAGAAATACACCAAAGAACAAGTTTTAGTATCACATATGCAACAAGGATCCAGGCAGCAATATGCAACAAGCTTTGTGAGATCCCAGCTATCCAGCCCCCAATTCCCCTAAACCAATTGGCTGGATTGAGAAATGAGAAGGTGTCTGACCACCAACTGTCCTTATTACGATCATTGTCTTTATCGTATTGATCTCTGAGTCTTTGAATATTTTCTAACTTTAACTTTTAACTTCTACCAAAAATAATATGGAAAATGCGAAAAACCAAAACATTATGTCCCTTTTATTTGCTATTGGCTTGTTGGGTGATGAGGTGGACTTGATAGCGACCGTCATACAAAGGTTCTAGTACGTGCTTCCTGACATGCCTTTTCACGACTACCAAATCACTAGGCTTCAGATTATAACAGATGTCGGTTTCTGCTGAATCTGGAAGAGAAGAAGAAACTAGAGCATGGGTGTTAGCAAGATTTTTACTAAGCTGAATAACATATTGAACAGCACGGTCAGTTTCTTCTGATAACTGCTGAGGCTCGAAATTTGCAATTGGGGGTCTAGTACCAAACAATATCTCATATGGGGACAGGCCATATTTTGCAATAGAGGTAGTACGAATGTGGTATAGTACAATGGGTAAGAGCTTTGGCCATGGAGCCGTAGTCTCCTGCATCATTTTGGTCAATTGTCCCTTCAGTGTGCCATTCAGCCTCTCAACTTTCCCTCTGGATTGTGGGTGGTACGGAGTATGGAGGGCTACAGTGGATCCAAGCATTGTCAGAACTTCTTGGTACACATGAGAAGAAAAGGCCAGGCCTTGATCACTTTCAATAACTTCTGGAACCCCATATCTGCATATGACTTCCATCACCAGTTTCTTCGCTGTGGTCTTTGCAGTCATGTTGGTAACAGGGAATGCTTCCGGCCAACTGGAGAACATGTCAACAACAACCAAACAGTATTCATACCTTCCAGACTTAGGCAATGTGATATGGTCCACCTGGAGCCTTTGGAAAGGATAGTCAGGCTTAGCAAGATGATTCGGGGGTACACGTTGAAGTTGACAGGGATTGCAGATCTGACAGATATTACAGGCACGGTTGAGTGCTGTCAAAACTGTGGAAATTCCCGGGACCCGGTAGAATTTTTGCACCAGTGCGAGGGCCTGATTCTTTCCTCGATGTGTAGGTCCATGTGCCCATGAGGTAATATCAGGGTACATCCGCTTAGGGAGACACACGAGTTGGTCCTTTTTCCAGAGACCATTATCCATTCGTGCCCCATCAGTCTTCCATTGCTTCACCTCTTCCTTTGGAGACATTCTCTACATTGTCATGAACAATCATTGGAAATAATCCTCATCACTGCCATCTTTCCTTATAATTCATTATACCGTCTTTCAAGGCATTGTAAAGGGGTTGCATTATACGGGATGCATCCGGTATCCACTGACAAAAATAAGTGCATAGTCCAAGAAAACGCTGGAGTTCAGTTTCATCTTTTGGGAAAGGAAGGGAGCTGACAGCTATTTTTCTTTCTTCTGTGAGGTGTCTGGCACCCTGAAGGAGACAGTGACCCAAGAATATCACTTGACCAAGGCAGAACTGAAGTCTCGAGGCCGAAACCCGACAGTTCAGTGCTGCCAGATACTTGAGGAGGCTAACAGTGGCTACAATGGCAAAAGACACCTGCTCATATATTATTTTTTTTTTGCAAACTGGTTGGGACTGTTTTGGGCCCCTTGTGGCAAAAAAATACAGATTTCCTCACTGTCTTCATCTACATAGGGATTATATAACATAAGAACCATCTGACCATCAGCATTGCAGTCAAGAATTAGCAGGGAGGGGCTGAGAAGCAGTGTTCCCAGTCATAGGATTAGGAGCTGAAGTCTGAGGGGGGGGCAGAGTTTGCTGTGTGCTCGCAGCCACCCTGGGCGCGATGGTGGGGACTGCTGTTAGAGCAGGGGCTGTCACAGCTGCCGCTGTTGATTGATTTTTCTGTTTCCCTGCTGCTGCAGAACGGGTTAAATTCTTCTGAAAACTTTTTATTACTTTCAATGCATAATCCGGAGTGGAATTCTCAACGTCAGGTCTAACAGACATTATCACCTCTTGCAATTCGGGTTTAAGGTCGGACATCAAAGCTGCCACAAAAAGATGTGTACGGGCTTTATTATACAGTGAGAATCCCAGATCTCTAAATACTACCATAAAACGCCCATAGAACTTCTCGGCAGTCTCCCCCTTGGCCTGTGTGACATCTGTGAGAGAGATAGCTTGGTCCGCTAATCTATCTTGTGCCCAAACTTTTAAAGCTTTGCAGAAATCAACACCACTCTCATAGGTTTCCCCATCCAGATTCATGAATCACCACCCATGAATCACCCCACCATCAAGGACAAACCTCAGATCCTCTTTGCAGCAACAGACACAGGAAATCCACACCAACAGTCAGTCTGAACAGTATAACTGCCAACTTACCGTGGTTGTCGTGGGGGATGATCAGTCCCAATTTTCCAGCACCCCTGTCCGTTCCAAGGGTCCTTTGTCTTGTTGCCTCCGGGGCAGAGGCATCCCTATTCGGGGGCCCCACGTTGGGCAGCCAGCTGTCGAGGTAGCTATTGAGGGAGGGCTAAATTAACCTTTCACGGTTGATCCAGTGATTTCCAAATTAATCCATAGGGTGTTGCTAGCAACTGGAAATGACCACACGGAGACGGGGGTCTCTGTACAGGAGGATCGAGACAGATCACTAGCCCTCTTTATTTTAGTCACTTCTTTTATAATATTTTGCTTAATTATGCAAACTTCTCAACTACCAATAGCATCATTTCACATTATAAGCAAATAATATTGCAAGAAAACCGGAAACTGCATATATGTCCGTATCCAAATAGCATAGAAAGTAGTATAATGGCATATTCTTCAGAGTTCTACACCCCCGGTTCCCTTATCTTGCACCTGATGGGAACGGTCTGGTTTCATGACAGCCTGAACTTTTTCATCCTAATTTCAAAAATTTATCTTACAGCAACAAAAATGGAGAAACGAAACCTTCAGACAATGGAGAAAATGAAACTTCAGCTCTGATTTTAGTTTTAACCCTTCACATGTTCACACGTTCAGTATTTGGTCATTATTTTACATCAGTATTTATAAGCCGAAACCAGGAGTGGAACAATCAGAATAAAAGTATAATAGAAACACGTCACCACTTCTGTATTTATCACCCACTCATGGTTTTGGCTTACAGGTACTGATAGAAAATACTGACCAAATACTGAACACGGCCTAATAAATACACACTGATAGGACTTCTATAAAGTGCTACTACCAGTCTTGTTGTTACATGTAAGTGCACAATGCTGACTAACAACCAATTACTCAGACTCATGCAGAAGAGAAGACCAGGCTGCAAGAGCTGCTGAAACGCCAGGTCGAGAACTGCTGGGGCCAAACCTCCTGTTGCTGGAGGGACTGAGATTGCTGACGGAGTGAGCCAGTAGCCTGAGTGAGGGAGGCGTGGCCAGGGAGAGTAAGTTATATGGGTTTGCGCGGGAACATAAGGGGGCTTCTCGCCAGAAGGCTTGGCAGGTGCAGACCATGGCTGCAATGAGGCGAGAAATAGGCTACAGTGTGCAGAGACAGGGCAGCAGCGTGAGAGACTCACCCATATCGGTGGGTGCGCAGGGGAAGACAGAGCATCACAGCATGAACGTCCAGGTGTCGGCTGACACACAGAGAGGCACGGTGACGGTGGCTGTTCACCAGAGACACATGCCGTGTGGAACCTTTCGGAGAGCTATATCCTTTTTGCTCCGCCGTTAAATGGACTAGGGGCTCAGCAGGCAAAACCGGAGACCGCCCACTGCCACCAGAAACAGAACCGTGTGTTGGACGGGGATGCCTGAATGATGCTACACCGACCTCCACCGGAATTCTACTACTCACTGGACCTTCAGAGTGTGATGGGCTGCGGAGCCACGATAAGTGAATTTGTTACAAAAGACTGTCTAGCTAAACAACAGTTATACAACTTAGATTTTTGCATCCCTGTCCCCTGTTTATCTCTCTGAGAGGAGTTCATTGCTGTTGAACAATTAAATATAGTTAATCACTGCTCTGCAGCATTTGTGTTACTGCATCCCAATACCTGCATATTACACCCATACGATTAAATTGGGCAGGTTGAGAACTGAATTGAATTTGCAGTTATTATACATTTGTCTATTACTATTAGGTGCTATGTACTATTAAAGGCAACACATACACAAGTTGCTTAATGTGAAAGAATTTCTTTTTCATGACGAGATCGATTGACTGTCTGGAATTTCAGCTATGGATTTCCCTACTGGAAAACACAGAAGCAGCATACAGGATGAGCGGAGAATAGAGTTTCCTGTTTATGCCTCCAGGAAAGGGTTGCATAGTCCTAATGCTGAATAAAAGGCATTGTCCACATAACCAAACACTATGTGTATGTTTGTAAGGAAATGCCAGGAAAGACTCAGCAAAGAATACAGCACATGCAGTTACTTTAAAGACAAAGTTAAACAAAACAATAATGCTTACTTCATTTTCACTCAGCTGAAATGACGTTTTGTAATAAAAGTGGCATTTTAGAAAGTCGTCATTTGCACCACTTTTATTAAAGGGGTATACCATTTAATAAATTTGACTTATTTCGAACTATCTTAAATCAGAAAATCAAATCTACCCCTGATATGAGTAGGCCATCTTGTTGCACATTCCTATTGTACTTGGTTTTTTCTCGGACACAACATACCCATTATAACCTATGGTGCTATTTATATGGTTGTGATTTTTTTCACATACTGTTCCCATGCAAAACTCATTGCGATAGGTATGGGGTTTTTTTCTGGTATCATGGAGTGATATAAGTCTATATCTATAGCAAGTCTGGTATCATGGGGTGATTACAAGTCTATGGGTCCATGCAAAACACATAAAGCCACCCATAGCATTTGTGTGACATCCACGTGCTGTACATATTTAACATTGCAAAGGATAGAAGCTTTGTAATTTATTTATTTATTCATTCACCCATAAAAAACACTGATGAAACACTGATGGTAAAAACGAACACACGGACCACACACTGATGGTAAAAATGAAGATATGGACCATACGCTGATGAATCGCTAATCGAAAACACTGATGACACCGGTAGCATTTTTTCAGTTACGTATTTAAACACACATGTGTGAATGTGGCCTTACTGGAATATATATATATAGAAATATATATATATATTTATATATATATATATATATACAGTGGGGCAAAAAAGTATTTAGTCAGTCAGCAATAGTGCAAGTTCCACCACTTAAAAAGATGAGAGGCATCTGTAATTTACATCATAGGTAGACCTCAACTATGGGAGACAAACTGAGAAAAAAAAATCCAGAAAATCACATTGTCTGTTTTTTTTTCATTTTATTTGCATATTATGGTGGAAAATAAGTATTTGGTCAGAAACAAGCAATCAAGATTTCTGGCTCTCACAGACCTGTAACTTCTTCTTTAAGAGTCTCCTCTTTCCTCCACTCATTACCTGTAGTAATGGCACCTGTTTAAACTTGTTATCAGTATAAAAAGACACCTGTGCACATCCTCAAACAGTCTGACTCCAAACTCCACTATGGTGAAGACCAAAGAGCTGTCAAAGGACACCAGAAACAAAATTGTAGCCCTGCACCAGGCTGGGAAGACTGAATCTGCAATAGCCAACCAGCTTGGAGTGAAGAAATCAACTGTGGGAGCAATAATTAGAAAATGGAAGACATACAAGACCACTGATAATCTCCCTCGATCTGGTGCTCCACGCAAAATCCCACCCCGTGGGGTCAGAATGATCACAAGAACGGTGAGCAAAAATCCCAGAACCACGCGGGGGGACCTAGTGAATGAACTGCAGAGAGCTGGGACCAATGTAACAAGGCCTACCATAAGTAACACACTACGCCACCATGGACTCAGATCCTGCAGTGCCAGACGTGTCCCACTGCTTAAGCCTGTACATGTCCGGGCCCGTCTGAAGTTTGCTAGAGAGCATTTGGATGATCCAGAGGAGTTTTGGGAGAATGTCCTATGGTCTGATGAAACCAAACTGGAACTGTTTGGTAGAAACACAACTTGTCGTGTTTGGAGGAAAAAGAATACTGAGTTGCATCCATCAAACACCATACCTACTGTAAAGCATGGTGGTGGAAACATCATGCTTTGGGGCTGTTTCTCTGCAAAGGGGCCAGGACGACTGATCCAGGTACATGAAAGAATGAATGGGGCCATGTATCGTGAGATTTTGAGTGCAAACCTCCTTCCATCAGCAAGGGCATTGATGATGAAACGTGGCTGGGTCTTTCAACATGACAATGATCCAAAGCACACCGCCAGGGCAACGAAGGAGTGGCTTCGTAAGAAGCATTTCAAGGTCCTGGAGTGGCCTAGCCAGTCTCCAGATCTCAACCCTATAGAAAACCTTTGGAGGGAGTTGAAAGTCCGTGTTGCCAAGCGAAAAGCCAAAAACATCACTGCTCTAGAGGAGATCTGCATGGAGGAATGGGCCAACATACCAACAACAGTGTGTGGCAACCTTGTGAAGACTTACAGAAAACGTTTGACCTCTGTCATTGCCAACAAAGGATATATCACAAAGTATTGAGATGAAATTTTGTTTCTGACCAAATACTTATTTTCCACCATAATATGCAAATAAAATGAAAAAAAACAGACAATGTGATTTTCTGGATTTTTTTTTCTCAGTTTGTCTCCCATAGTTGAGGTCTACCTATGATGTAAATTACAGACGCCTCTCATCTTTTTAAGTGGTGGAACTTGCACTATTGCTGACTGACTAAATACTTTTTTGCCCCACTGTATATATATATATATATACTGTATATATATACAGGGCTGTGCAAATTGATTGGGACAAAGCATTTTTTTAAGTAAAATCGTAAGTTGGTTACCAGTCAGTGATTCAAACCAGTTTTAACTGCTTTGAACAGGTGTGAGTGCCTGTTGAAAGCAGTTAAAACTGGTTTGAATCACTAACTGGTAACCAACTTACGATTTTACTTAAAAGATGCTTTGTCCATATTAATTTGCACAGCACTGTATGTGTATGTGTATATATATATATATATATATATATATATATATATAGTGCTCAAAAAAATAAAGGGAGCACTTAAACAACAGAATATAACTCCAAGTAAATCAAACTTCTGTGAAATCAAACTGCCCACTTATGGAGCAATACTGTTTGACCATCAATTTCACATGCTGTTGTGCAAATTGAATAGACAACAGATGGAAATTATTGGCAATTATCAAGACACCCTCAATAAAGGAGTGGTTCTGCAGGTGGGGACCACAGACCACATCTCGGTATCAATGCTTTCTGGCTGATGTTTTGGTCACTTTTGAATGTTGGTTGTGCTTTCACACTCGTGGTAGTAGGAGATGGACACTACAACCCACACAAGTGGCTCAGTCAGTGCAGCTCATCCAGGATGGCACATCAATGCAAGCTGTGGCAAGAAGATTTGCTGTGTCTGTCAGCGTAGTGTCCAGAGGCTGGAGGCACTACCAGGAGACAGGCCAGTACACCAGGAGACATGGAGGGGGCTGTAGGTGGGCCACAACACAGCAGTAGGACCGCTACCTCCGCCCTTGTGCAAGGAGGAACAGGAGGAGCACTGCCAGAGCCCTGCAAAATGATCTCCAGCAGGCCAAAAACTGTTAGAAACCGACTCCATGAGGATTGTCTGAGTGACCGGCGTCCACAAATTGGGTTGTGCTCACAGCCCAACACCATACAGGATGCTTGGCATTTGCCAAAGAACACCAGGATTCACACTGAGCACATGTGACAGATGTGACAGAGTCTGGAGACGCCGTGGAGAGCGATCTGCTGCATGCAACATCCTTCAGCATGACCAGTTTGGCAGTGGGTCAGTAATGGTGTGGGGTGGCATCTCTTTGGAGAGCCGAACAGCCCTTCATGTGATCGCCAGAGGTAGCCTGACTGCTATTAGGTACAGAGATGAGATCCTCAGACCCCTTGTGAGACCATATGCTGGTGCGGTTGGCCCTGGGTTCCTCCTAATGCAGGACAATGCCAGACCCCATGTGACTGGAGTGTGTCAGTAGTTCCTGCAAGATGAAGGCATTGAAGCTATGGACTGGCCCGCCCGTTCCCCAGACCTGAATCTGATTGAACACATCAGGGACATCATGTCTCGCTCCATCCACCAATGCCACGTTGCACCACAGACTGTTCAGGAGTTGGCGGGTGCTTTAGTCCAGGTCTTGGAGGATATCCCTCATGACAACATCTGCCGACTCATCAGGAGCATGCCCAGGTGTCGTAGGGATGTCCAACAGGCACGTGGATGCCACACACACTACTGAGCATCATTTCCTTGTTTTGAGGCATTTCCACTGAAGTTGGATCAGCCTGTAATTTGATTTTCCACTTTGATTTTGAGTATCCTTCCAAATCCAGATCTCAACAGGATATTAATTTTGATTTACATTGATCATTTTTATGTTTTCTTGTTCTCAAATGCCACTATGTAATGATTAAAGATTAGCAGCTACAATATTTCATTCAGTAATATCTACGATATCTTAGTGTTCCCTTTATTTCTTTGAGCAGTGTATATATATGTGTATATATATATTTGTGTATTTATATTGCAGAAGAACAGTACAGTGTGTGTGCAAATTTCTGGACATGTATTTGATTAATAACAGATTATTTAAAAAAAAATGGTGTGGGCTCCCACGAATTTTCATTATCAGCAGAGGGTAAGCTGACGGCTGGGGGCCAATGTTTATAGCCTGGAAAGGGGGGTAATACCCATGGAGTTTCCCAGGCTATTAATATCAGATCACAGCTGTACACTTAGCCTTTACTGGCTATTAAAATTGGGGACCCCAAAAAAATGATGTGGGGTCCCCCTATAATTAATAACCAGCAATGGCTATGAAGACAACTGAGGGCTGATGTTAATAGCCTAGGAAGGGGCCATGAATACTGCCCCCCCGACTAAAAACATCAGCTCTCAGCTGCCCCAGAAAAGGCACATCTCTAAGATGCGCCAATTCTGGAACTTAGCCTTGCTCTTAACATTTGCCCTGTAGCAGTGGCAAGTTGGGTAATAGTTGGGGGGGTTGATGTCACCTTTGTGACATCAAGCCCCGAGGTTAGTAATGGAGAGTCATCAATAAGATGCCCCTTTTACTAACTCCATAGTCAAATTATAAATAAAACACAGACACCCAGTAAAAAATCCTTTAATTGAGATAAAGACACAGACTCCTTTAATATTCTTAATTAAAATATACTTACTACTTCGCCTATTTCCCCGATGCCCTCGATCTTCTGTAGTAAACGTAAAATAATTAAAAAAAAATATGCCATACCTGTCCATCATTGTGTCCCATGCTGTAATCCATATCTGGAGGAGAAATAGTTTTAACCCCTTAATGACCAGGGGTATTTTTGGTTTTACATTTTCATTTTTCCCTCCCCTTCTTTCCAGAGCCATAACTTTTTTATTTTTCCGTTTATATGGCCATGTGAGGGCTTATTTTTTGCAGGATGAGTTGTACTTTTAAATGACATCATTGGTTTTACCATATCGTGTACTCGAAAACAGGAAAAAAATTCCAAGTGCGGTGAAATTGCAAAAAAAGTGCAATCCCACACTTGTTTTTTGCTTGGCTTTTTTGTTAGGTTCACTAGATGCTAAATCTCACCTGCCATTATGATTCTCCAGGTCATTACGAGTTCATAGACACCAAACATGTTTATGTCCTCTTTTATCTAAGTGGTGAAAAAAAATTCCAAAGTTTGCTAAAAAAAAAAAAAAAAAAAAAAATTGTGCAATTTTCCGAGACCCGTAGCGTCTCCATTTTTCATGATCTGGGGTCGGGTGAGGGCTTATTTTTTCCGTGCCGGACTGACGTTTTTAATTATACCACGTTTGTGCAGATACGTTCTTTTGATCGCCCGTTATTGCATTTTAATGCAATGTCTTGGTGACCAAAAAAAGGTAATTCTGGCGTTTTTAATTTTTTTCTCGCTACGCCGTTTAGTGATCGGGTTAATGCTTTTTTTTTATTGATAGATTGGGCGATTCTGAACGCGGCGATACCTAATATGTGTATGTGGGATTTTTTTTTACTGTTTTATTTTGATTGGGGCGAAAGGGGGGTGATTTGAACTTTTAGGTTTTTTAAAAAATTTTTTATTTTTAAACATTTTTTTTTTTTACTTTTGGCATGCTTCAATAGCCTCCATAGGAGGCTAGAAGCTTGCGCAACCCGATCGGCTCTGCTACATATGGGCGATGAGCAGATCGCCCATATGTGGCAGATTTACTGCTGTGCTTTCAGCACCGACCACCGGGTGGCGCTGAAAGCCATATGCCTGGAACAACCATAGAGGTCTCATAGAGACCTCTGGTTGTCCAGGCAACATGACGCCGACCCCCGATCACGTGACGGGGGTCGGCGGTGACGTCATTTCCGGCCCGGCGGCCGGAAATGCTATTTAAATGCACGCTGTCAGCTTTGACAGTGGCATTTAACTAGTTAATAGGCGCGGGCGGACGGCAATTCCGCTCGCGCCTATTGCGGGCACATGTCAGCTGTTCATAACAGCTGACATGTCCCGGCTTTGATGCGGGCTCAGCGCCGGAGCCCTCATCAAAGCAGGGGAAATGTCTGATGACGGACTGTGTCCGTCATTGGACATTAAGGGGTTAAACCTGGACAGTGCCAAGATGCGACCGCTGGTGAATGAGCTGCTGGGAGCGGAGCTTCAGTGACTAGCGGTGACATCAATGAGTCTGCGCTCTCTCACAGCCTGAACTGCGGTGATCTCTGGACCATGGGAAAATGCCTGTGATGAAGGCACTGCAGTTCATGCTCAGTGTATTCACAGCAGATCACCATGCAATTTTTTTCATCTGTCCGATTTCAGCTGAGAAAAAAATCGCAGATGAGATATAACTCATTGAATAACATTGGTCAGGGTGCAATCCTATTTTTTCTTAGATTGCACTTGTCCATTTTTCTCGCAAATGAGTATGAGCCCTTAATTGCATTTACATCATGTGTTTGTCCAGCATCAGTTTTAAATCCTTTGTTTCTCGTTTTTATGATACAGATGAAAGAATTATTGACTTTTATTTACCTTGGATGTGTAACCTCTTCCGTCTTCCCCCTGGTTCATCATGAAAAAATGTAATAAAACTATAATCCTGAGGCCGTGTTCACACGTAGTGTAAATGAAGCATTCTTTGTGCTGCTTTGTTCCTGCATGTTTTCTGCAGATGTGCACATCACACAGCACAATAACAATGTTCTCTTGTTGTTACGTATTTGCTGTGTTTCTTTTATGTGTTCTCTCCCTTATATGATGGGATTTTGGTGCAGATATGAAACAGTTTTTATGCTTATTTAATAGTTCAGAAAATATTTGATTCTGCACTTAAAAATGCAAGTTTTTTTCCATGTTTTTTTTTCACAAGAAGCCTACAGAGAAAAAATGCACCAAAACAGCAGTGTCTTTAGAGGCCCTGAGGACGATTTCATGGAATCACATCCACTTTACTTAAAAATTTAGACCTTGTTCACATGTAGCGTAACTGCTGCTCATTTTCTGCTGCTTTTTTGCACAAAAATTCTGCTGTGTTTAACTGTCCAAGCAAATTGGATGTGACCATGAAGACCCAACAAACAAGAAAATCTGTCACGCCGCTCTCACCTGGGGGCGGGACCTCGGTCCCGACGTCACCTCTTCCGGAGCCGTGGCCGCTCTGAAGGTCCTGTCGGGGGCGCACGCACACCTCTCGTACCTAGTTTCATGTTTGCATCATGTTCTTCGTGCACACATGCGCTCTACTCAGTTCTGCCTCCCGGCCTGTCCTCTCTATGGTATTGGAGGACCTGACCCAGAAGTCCTAGTGATCATGTGCTATATCAGGCTACCTCTTCCTATGGGAGGTGCCTGATTATTGTTGTGCTTCCTGGATTGGTTTTCCTTGTCCTTGCCTGGGTTTGCGCTGTATTCAGGTCCTCTGCCTTGTGCTCTGTTGTGCCTCCTGGCATGTGCTCTGTTCCTGCATTCTGCCTTATGCTCTGTTGTGCCTCCTGGCACGTGCTCAGTTCCTGTATTCTGCCTTGTGCTCTGTTGGGCCTCCTGGCACACGCTCTGTTCCTGTATTCTGCTCTATGCTCTGCTGTGCCTCCTGGCACTACTTCTGCTTAGCCTTGCACTCTGGTGTGCTTCTGTGCACACACTCTAACTCAGTACTCTAAAATGCAATGGTGGTAATGGTGGTTTCCAAAAGGAGCCACCCCTTGGCTGGGTGCTTCCCTAGAGGAAGATCTGGCTAGTCCCATGTTTCAGACTCTTAAATGAGGCTCCACGGACTTTATTTGCATTTTCGTATTTCCCAGGGAGCATTGCACCTAAGATTTCACTGATTGAGCGCCTTTGCCGGCTGCCGCAGTGTTTTCTTTGACTGGTCTCCCTGAGGTCAGTGATTGTTTAGTGATGTTGGTCTACTAGGCATTGGTCCCACCTAGCCAGAATCCTACTCCACACTGATGAGGGGCAACACCCCGAAACAGCTGTCTGTGGATGGATACCTGGCCATGGTATTTCCCTTGTCATATCTGTAAACTCGTAAAGAGCTGGATATTGACTTAAAGGGCCACTAAATATGGTGGTAATGGTGGTTTCCGAAAGGAGCCACTCCTTGGCTGGGTCCTTCCCTGGAGGAAGATCTGGCTAGTCCCGTGTTTCAGACTCTTAAATGAGGCTCCATGGGCTTTATTTGCATTTTCGGATTTCCCAGGGAGCATTGCACCTAGGATTTCACTGATTGAGCGCCTTTGCCGGCTGCCGCAGTGTTTTCTTTGACTGGTCTCCCTGAGGTCAGTGATTGTTTAGTGATGTTGGTCTACTAGGCATTGGTCCCACCTAGCCAGAATCCTACTCCACACTGATGAGGGGCAACACCCCGAAACAGCTGTCTGTGGATGGATACCTGGCCTTGGTATTTCCCTTGTCATATCTGTAAACTTGTAAAGAGCTGGATATTGACTTAAAGGGCCACTTAATATGGTGGTAATGGTGGTTTCCGAAAGGAGCCACCCCTTGGCTGGGTCCTTCCCTGGAGGAAGATCTGGCTAGTCCCGTGTTTCAGACTCTTAAATGAGGCTCCATGGGCTTTATTTGCATTTTCGGATTTCCCAGGGAGCATTGCACCTAGGATTTCACTGATTGAGCGCCTTTGCCAGCTGCCGCAGTGTTTTCTTTGACTGGTCTCCCTGAGGTCAGTGATTGTTTTGTGATGTAACTCTCTCCTTTGCACGTGCCCTGCTTTGCTCACACCCGGGCGTGCTGGTCTGTGCACGCCATACGTGCTCTTGTGTACCCGCCTTGCACTATCCTGTATCTAGCGCACTCCCGTGTACACGCCTTGTATTGTCCTGTACTCTCTCCGTGCCTCCGTACACTCGTCCTGTACCCTTTATGTCACTGTGTCCACGCTTTGCACGTCCCTGCAGACACACTCACGTTTCCTGTGAGCCAGCCACCTTCTGCCAGCAGTCGTGGTACCTTACCCTCTTGGGCTTACCCCTGACACTCCCTGTATAGGGGGTGGTCTTCACTAGGTAAGCTCGCCCTGTGAGGGTTGGTGCCATGACCCAGAGGGTCCCCTCCAGGAGTCATCACAAAATCGCTAATTTATTAGGTGACTGGATTACTTATGTTAGAACAAAGATCTTTATTCTCACCAGCATATCGTACACAGGACATATGTTGCAGATAACATGATACTGTATGATGACAAAGTAAGCATATTAGACATCATTCTGTCCCCACAAACGTTTGCCGGCTTAAAGAGGCACATAACAACCATCTAACTACTTGACTACAGTCGGTCGGTGAGCATTTAACTGACTGAGATGGGCTTGTGTAAATGCACCTTAAATGTTTCCATGTGAAGGTGCAATATGTTATCATTTGAAGCACCAATTCAAATTTTTGTCCAGAGCCCCACTTTGTTCAAAACCATCTCTGATTATATGGAATAGGAAATGCTAAACTGCCATGTGTGTGAACGTCTCATTGATAAGTTATAATTGTTTAAGGCAGGACAGTCTCTTTACTTTGTGATTTTCAATTTTTGGGAGGGTAGCACACAAACTATACATGTAAAATATTGGAATCACGGTGATTGCTCAGAGTTCTTTCTTAGCCATTTTCCTTCCTTCATATTTTGTATCAAGCTTGTCATATCCCAGGATTGTTAACCCTTAAGTTAATGGGCCAATTCATGAAAGTGAAAAGCATTGTGAATATGGAAAACGCTGATAATTATATGTATTTAAACAATGGAGTAAAACAAAGGGCACCGTTTACAAGGCATAATCATGCCCCTTAGGACATATTAATGCAGCTATTTACACGCTTCTAATTTCTCATGGGTGAGGTAATCTCAGGATAACAACGTCCTATTTGTTGTTCGCGTTGTAGTTACCCTTGAAAGACTTTGTTGTGTTGTGTATGTACAGAGCAGCTTTACTTACATTCTTGTTAAAAGACAGTAATACTAAAGGGCCTGTCACACTAAGCGATATCTCTAGCAATATCACTATAACTTGTGACGTTATAGCGATATTGCTAGCGATATCGCTGTGTCTGATACTTACCTACGACCGGCTCCCCCGCTGGTTATCGCTGATCGCACGAGAACAGGCTGGACTGTTTCTCGTCAGGCACTTCCTGCGACGCTTCCTGCTGTGACGACGAGCGACGCGTGGAGCCGGGCGGGAGGACGCAGGATCGCCTCGTCTGACAGGTAAGTAGCGACCCCCGACCCCTGCTATGTCACTGGTGAGATCTGCCTGTGTGGCAGCTCACTAGCGACCACCTAGCGATGTACCAGCGATCCTGACAGCGTCACATCGCTGGTCGGGATCGCTGGTGTATCGCTAAGTGTGACAGTACCTTAAGCATGCTCTTGAGGTAAAAGGAAGGTTATGAAGCACTTTTCTGGTGTTTAACACTCTTCATTTCTGCTCGATCTTTTAATTGCATCTAGAAACTACATTTTCACAGAATTTTAAGTCAAATTCCTAAAGCCTGCTGCTTCTGTCAGTTTTATTAAGCAAATATACACATATTGATTCTAACAATAAAGCTAAACATCATGAGCATTACTTCCAAGGCAGTAGCTTCTCCTTTAGGCCAGGGTCAAACTTGCGAGAAGCTCACACGAGTCTCGCATCTTAATATCCGGCACTGCCGCTGGCTCTCGGGAGCGGAGCGTGTGGCTGCATGTATTTCTATGCAGCTACATGCTCCGCTCCCGAGTGCCAGCGGCAGTGCCAGATATTAAGATGCGACACTTGTGCGAGATTCTCGCATGTGTGACCCCGGCCTTAGGCCTACTATTTAAAGAGATTCCTCTTTACCCAGAGATTACTTTCAGGTGGTGATGGCTATGGAAGATGGGAGGGAATGTGAAGCATAATGGATATATCTGCTCTCCCCTCTCTGGTTTTCATGGTTTAAACTTGCTGTTAAAGGTGGTGGTCATTGTAGACTCAGGCCTTATTCTAAGACCGAATTCAGATGTCCATATATTATGGTCAGAATGTGTAACGTGAATCTGTGATGCCTGGACTGGCCGCAGGTCTCTTGACACAAACTTGACAGCCTCATAGGCATATATGAGGCTATCAAGTTGGGTTCAGGAGAGCCTTGGTCAGGTCATGCCTCATGGCCCATACACAGACCTTGTTTCTTGGATGTGAATTCAGTCCAAGAGAGATACCAAAAGCATTGTGTCAAGAGAGAGTGATTATAGAGCAAGTACTAAGTCTGCTCCAAACATCTGAAATTAGAAAAATTCACAGCACCTTTACCATAAAATTGTCTTTACTGTATATTGCGCAAAAGATACTGTCTACAGTTACTACTGGTAATCGTCAGCGAGCAGGCTAGTTGTTGCTAGTATTTCTTATGATGGCTTTTTTATTTTCCATGTATGGTTTGTGGAAATACTCAGAATAGCTAAATACTGTATAATAACACATGAATACCTTTTGCTCATTAACTGTTCATTATTCAAATAGTCTGATTAGTATATCGATTTGTAAAAGATTATTCTAAGAATTGGAAGTTATTTCCTATCGGATAGATGTCGGATAACTTACTAATTGGCCATCGGAAGTCACTGCCATCTCCTATTTCAGTAATGTAACAATCTGTTTTCACTGAATACAGATTTTACCTCAGAATTGAGAATTTTGATGACTGATCAATTTTGACAGAGAAAAAGCTAATTTCTTTGTTAACATACATTACAAAAGTTGCTTATTCATGTCTACGTTTTTATTATGAAATGAAAATTAAAACGACAGTTAAGCTTTAAGTGTTTGTAAGTAGCCACACCTGTTCCTTGCTGGTTGGTGCAAAACAAGTTCCAGTGTCTCCAAAGGAGACTTCTGAGCAGAGTGTGGGCTGCATTAATATGTGGGAGCTGAAGATAAGTGCATGGTTAAACACAATATTATAGTTTAACACAAGAGCATAGTTTGGTGTTTTCCTTATTAGCTTTCTACTGTTTTTCTGCTTTAATTTGTACAGTTTATGCCAATTAGTATGTGCTAATGGACAATGCTACCAGGTGGGCTTCTTGTAAGATGTATGCATGCCTTGAACAGTTATTTGAGGGCGAATATATCTGCACTCCATGTCAGCTTGTTACATGTTTGTAAGCCCAGGTATTGGATCTAAATGTGTAGCTTGCAACACTCAGGAGCATTACAAACCTGCAGAGGAGTTTAGAGCTCACTGAGCATGCACTGGCCGAAGCCAGTGATATGGAGGAGGGTGGAGGTGGGGAAGATCAGGACCCAGAAGTAGGTAGTTGGGTAACCGTTACAAGAATGGGTAGGGGTAAAAGTGCTAGGGAACATAGTCCTGATTTGCCACAACCTGTTTGGCTAATATTAAGAAATCAAGCCCAGGACTGGGGTCACTACAGCAGATGTTGCTCCTATTAACTAGGAAAATGACTGCGGTGGGAAGGAGGGAGATAAGAGTACAGCAAAAGCCAGACAGTTGTTGCTGGTACAGCACTCTCTAATTAGGCGGACAGACAGGGTCATCTGCCTCTGAAACCATGAATGCCGAACAGTGTGTTGTCTGCCGGGTGCTTGGGTTTGGCATATTGCGGATCAGATAGACAGATTGATGGGTGGAGCTGAGGAATACCTAGCAGGAAGTAGAAGTTCCTTAAAGATGATTATAGGGAACAAGGAGAGAAGCTAAAGTCCAGGACCTCCAAGTTGGTGTTTTCAGAAATACTTCCGGTGCCACAAGCGTCACTAGAAAGACAGCAGGCGCTAAGGTAGATAAATAAGTGGCTTAGAAATTGGTGCAGGAAGTTAGGGTTTGGGTTCTTGGAGAACTGGGCAACTTCTCTGTCAGCTACAGCCTCTATGGTAGGGACGGGTTGGACCTCAATTGGGAGGGTGCAGCTGTGTCAGGGAAAAAATATCAGACAAATGGAGCAGAATTTATACTAGCTTAAGAAGGGAGGGAGTGAGGGTAGTTGTGTAAATCAGGATATAGATAGAGTAGACAAAGAGAGATAGATGTGGGGGTCAATGAGGATTTAGGTGGCTGAGACATGCAAGGAAAAATAGGAAGATGAGTAGGAGTAATAAATGTGATAATAGTATTAAATGTCTGCTGGCAAATGCACAAATTCTTGCAAACAAAATGAAATGGAGACTCTTATGTCAGCCACAGAATACGATGTGGTGGTTATTACAAAAACCTGGCTGGATAAACATAGGGGAATACATTAAATTCAGAAAGGACAGGAAAGGCAAAAAAGTGGAGGGTGTGTATTTTCGTTAAATCCAACTTAAGACCCTTGGTCAATGATGGCATTGGGGGGAACTGTGACAATGTAGAGTCAGTGTGAGTAAAGATACATGGGGATAGCAATAATAGAAAGCTGCTAATTGGAGTTTGATATAAGCCTCCTAGCTGAACAGGTAGAGGATGAAATTCGGCAATAAATTAAAAAGGCAGCAAATAATATTAGGGTCCTTATAACGGAGGACTTTATTCAGACATTCAATGGGACATAGAATCTTCTGGTTGTGCTAAAATCTGCAAGTTCTTATCCGCAGTTCAAGA
Source organism: Dendrobates tinctorius (assembly GCF_039654945.1). Classification (NCBI taxonomy): domain Eukaryota; kingdom Metazoa; phylum Chordata; class Amphibia; order Anura; family Dendrobatidae; genus Dendrobates; species Dendrobates tinctorius. Next base: position 30,344,477 of record NW_027361908.1, read on the forward strand.
CAATTACCTCTCTCTCAATTGGTAGCTGAACTGACCAGGGGAGATTATCTGCTAAATGTGGCCCTGTCAAATAGGCCAGACACAATTTCAGATCTACAGGTCTGGGAGAATTGGTGATGCAATGACCATAGTATGGTTAGTTTCAACGTAATATTCAGTAAAACATTTCAAAGGGGAAATGCAAAAACCTGAAACTTTAGTAAAGCTGATTTCAACAATTGAAGGAAAGATCTTAATTGAGTAGACTGGGACCATGCATTGTTAACTGGGGATACCGAACATAAATGGGAAATGTTTAGGGATATACCACTAGAATCCTGTAGAAAACTTATACCCTCTGATATTAAATGACCAGTAATAAAAAGAAACCATCACGTATAAGGTAGACAGTACAAAGTTTAATAAGACAAAAGCAAAGAGCATTCAAAACCTTAAAGGCCAAGAATTCAGAAATAGCATTCAGGAGAATTAAGACCTCAATAAGAAATGTATAAAACAAATTGTCATGATCCAGGACGGGGTTTCGCTTTGGCCCGTCCTGATCAGACTGTGGGTTAATTGTTCCGCCTGTCTCTGGCAGAGGGCGGCTATTTAATGCTCACTGGACCTAGGTCCGGTGTCAGTTATACTCCTGCCCTCGGCTGAGTTAGTTGACCTTGTGCGTATGTGGCGCCCCTGAGGCTTCAGTCGTCACAGAGGTACTGCACCTTCTCCTAAGGTGTAGTGCCCCACCATCCAGGTAGGCTGGGAACTCCTTTCCGCATTCCAACACCTGCACCCCACACACAGGATAGTTCAGCAGGGACCCATCCATGCTTTATGCTGGAAAGGTCATAGAGTGCCTTTTGTGGTCCCTGGCTTCGTAACACGAGAGGTGCTGGGGAGGCGGGTAGAGTTAGATATAAAAGAGTGGGAAGAGTGAGAGTTAGTGGTTAGTTGGTTAGAGAAGAGAGAAGATGGGTGTCTGAGGGACATGCTGCAGCAGGTCCCAGTGATCTGGGCTGCTGGCACGAGAAAGACCAGAGAAAGAGACTGATAAGATTGATAACCTAACCTTCCATAAGAGCGATAGAACAGATCGGAACGAAGGAGAATAGAAGAACAGTGGGAAGCTGGTTGAAGAAAGATAGGGAACCCTTCCAGTCCAGAGAGCGCAAAGGCCGGGGCCTGGTCCCCGAGGTTGATTGGATCTTTATGTCTGGCAACAGACACCGGAGGAGTAGTGAGCCGCTAACGCCTTGCTCCCATCATAGACTTGGGACACAACAGCAACTAAATAGAGAGCCGGGACGCAGTGAGGAGTCCCCGAAGCAGGCTACAGCTGTCTGTCATACAAGTAAAGACTAGGAACACCTAGTGAGAGGCATTCCAGGGTAACCAAGTACTGGAGTGCTTCGCACCTAAAGGCGCATTGGAGGAGTCATTCAGTAAGGTAAATGTTGGCAAAGTGTGGAAGTGAGAATCCTATCCTGCCTGGAGGTTGGCTGGAGCCCTGACCTGGAGAACACAGTACGGAGGCAGGCAGTTGAGTGAACTGCAAACAGTGAGTAAAGCTTTGGAACCGCATACTCTGGTGTCCTCCAGTTATTCCCATACCACTACACCTGGGTACCAGCCTCCATACCATTCTGTGCCTCTCCTCATCCATTGCACCTACACTGCCCTGGGACTACAGCTCCACCTGTGGGGAGCTACACCATCTTTGCTGCACCACACCATCAGTCCCAGCGGATCTGCATGCAGCGTTGACTTACCACCTTACTTGCCAAACACCACGGGTGGCGTCACGAACTACTCTAAAAAACTTTAACACCATTAACATCACCGCCATTAATATTGGGCGCCCAGGGCCACGGACCGGGTCACCGCTGCTGTGACACATTCCCACCTTGACACCGGCCCGGTACCGAGTACCCCGCTGCCCTGGGCATGCGAGGGCGACCCACGTACGTGTGCCTTGTGCCTGATATTTTGCTTGCTTGTTTGGTTTTGATCCGGTTCTGTCCCTATTACGAGTTCTGCCTGTCCCTCTTGTACTGCGCTACCTCTCGTGTATGACTCTCTGCTTGTGACACGACTTCTCTCTGCTCATCCCTTTGGTAGCACATCACCCTCTTGTGTATGACCTTTGGCTTTGTCTGACCACCCGTCTGTTTGTCCCTCCTGTGCCTCGTTTGCCCGTACTGTGTGTGACCTCCGTTTTGCCTGACTCTGAGTTTTTGTATGGTGTCCTGTCATCTCTGAAAGCAGGACGCTAAGCCCCTCCCCCTTGCAGTCACATGACCATAGGTCCTGTGCCAGCTTGCTAACTTCAGTGTTCTCAGGTCCTGTGCATCTTTACTTTCCAGCTCTGACAGGATCCTGACACCGATAGTTTGAAGCACGCATTGTCACCTCTGCTGCCCTGCTCCACAGGTATCTTTTAGCACTGTTTCTGTACTCAGGACACGCGCACTGGCTCAGTGAGCAAGTGTAGTGCGGTGTTCCTGACACAAATCAAGCTAGCAAAGTTATCTACAGAGAAACAAATCGCAACATTAAAATAAATCCCAAAATAATTTATAAATTCATTACTGCTAAAAAGAAAAAAGTGAATGGCAATGGCCCCTAAAAATATGATAATAAGATAATTATAGAGGACAAAGAAAAGGCAAAGATATTAAACAGGCACTTTTCATCCATGTTAACCTATGAACTGATAGTTCCAGGGATTATTCAACAAGGCAAAAAATCAAAGTTCGCCACTTGATATAACTAGTTTAACACAGGAAGAATTACGCCTGTGCAATGCAGTTGACTATATGCAATGCACAGAGGCACGAGAGGAAACAGTTTGGGTTGATTATATTTCTGTTTATATACAGTGATTTAAAGTAACTCTAAAGAATTAGTGTTAATAACGCGACCTCAAGGAAGCCCAGATTAGGATTCAAGCATAGTTGCTCCTTTAAGACCTCCCTCAGGGAGGGATTTCTCAGTCCAGCAACTAGTTGATGTTGCAGCACTTTGTTCAATGGACCCAGTCCTCGGGGCCCATCTTGGATCTTCATGGTGATATGGGCCATAACTTCCTGCAGTGCATTAATATACTGAGCAATGGTCTCAGAAAATTAGAATATCATCCAGGTAAATGACAACATATCTTTCAATGCAATCAGAAAAAATGGTGTCTTGTCAAGAGCAAAGATTCAAATGGATCTTTCTATATTAACTGTCCCTCACCCTAACTTTACAACCAGTCCCGAATCAATAAAGTTAGCAGCAGACCCACAGTCAGTGAGCACTAAAGTTGATAACACCTAGAACGTCACTCAAACATTCTCCCGATGGTTTGCTAGCCTGAGGATGTGTTGGGCAGTTCTTGAGAAAATGTCCAGACCTACCACAGTAGAGACAGAGTCCTAGATTTTGTCTACATCTTTTCTCCACAACACAAAGTCTGACAACGCTAACCTCCAATGGCTCCACCTCCAGTAAATGGATCTGCTCCGGGAAAGTATAATGGACACCCTGCTGTTCACCACGTCTCTCATGGATTCTATGATCCATTCATATGATCTGGGTCATGGCCTCTGCCAGAGAATAAGGGGCATCAGCATAAAGAAGGACTAGAGTGTTCTTAAGGGTTTCAGAAAGGACTTTGTAGAACTTGCACCTGAAAGCTGCATCACTCCACAGAACTTCAGTGGACCACTGATGAAACTCAGTACAGTAGTCCTCAGCAGTGCGACTCCCCTGTTCCAGATTCATGATCTTAGCCTCATCGACTTGGATCCTGTCAAGTTTGTCATATATCAGACCTAATCTGTCCAAAAAGGCATCAACAGAAAACAGTTCTGGGGCTTGTGGGGATGAGGAAAATGCCCAGGTCTGAGAACCCCCTCGCAGTATGGACATGATTAGTCCCACGCGCTGAAACTCCTCCCCTGATGACCAGGGGCACAGGGTAAAAAATAACCTACAGCTCTCCCTAAATTCCCTAAACTGGTCTTTATCTTCTGAAAATTTATCAGGGAGGACCATTACAGTTTTGGGAGAGACCAGCTGTACCTCAGAGGGTACTGACGTCACAGCCAATACCAGCAGTGGAGGGCTATAGGAGGTCTTCATCAAATTAATTATCTGATCCTGCAACTGATATTGTGATGACTCCAGATGCTCACATTACGTTGCCTGATCCTGAGTCATCTACGTCAAATTTGCTGCGTGGTCACATAGCGTGTGAACAGGCTTCATACTGGTGAATAAAAAACAATGTATTGACACAATGTAATGTGAGTCAATTCTCATGGTCAAGCTGTGAGATGAGATAGTCAAGAGTCTGAGGTCAAAAGCCAGGAAGGTACATCATAAACAGAAGGAAGAGACAAAGGCATAGTTAGGTAATGTTCCAAGGTCAGAATACCAGGAGTATAGCTGATCAGAGCAGAAGGGTTTAGACAGGCGGATGGTCAGGTAGTGAAAGATCTACAAACAGAACAGAAGGCACAGAGAGACAAACCACACAGTAGCTAACCATGTTATGTAGCAATCCAAACTTAAAGCCATTGTCCACTTTTTTAGACAATTTTTTTCTTACTTAAAGGGAATCTGTCAGCGGGTTTTTGCTCTGTAATCTGAGGACAGCATGATGGAGGGGTTAAAACACTGAACTCAATGATGTGTCACGTGTCTGGCTGTGTTCTGTTGTTTACTTAGACTGAAGGATTAATTACCTGGTGAGTAACATTGCTGGGACTATCAGACATGTGGGCAATTGTCCGACCCTTCTCCTCCTGTGATAAGCATCTCACTGTCTCCCAAGAGAAGAAAAAGTACATGCATAAAGAACTAGGATCACCACAATAATGAAAAATACAAAAATAATTTTTTATTTCCAAACCAAAAAACACACACATTAAAGGGAATGTGTCACTTCAATTTGTAAATGAGTTGTGTCCGGTTTGATGGGCGGTGTTTTAGCTCCTCCCCTCCTTGGCCGCTGTACGCAATCTTTCAGATATTTTCCGTAGTTGTTATCCAGATTACGTGCGATCTCCAATCACGCATGTGTGGCGCCCCTGATGTTAGGTTGCCACAGAGGTACTGCACCTCCTCCTGAGGTATGGTGCCCCAGCATCCAGGTAAGGTGGAAACTCCTGACCCCGCTCCAACACCTGCACCCCACACCACAAAGTAGTGTAGCAAAGCACCTTCGGCGGCTCCCTGCTTGGAGTGTAGCAAAGCACCCATTGGTGGCTCCCTGCTTGGAACACGAAACGTGCTGGGAGGTGGATGGAGTTAGATTACATTTCAAGGAACGGGAAAAGTTTAAGTCAGTCAGTAGTTGGTGGGAGAGAGAAGAAGATCCCTAGAGAGAGGGATAGATGGATGGAAGTGCTGCAGCAGATCCCAGTGATCTGGGTCTACTGGCACGGGAAAGGGAGAAAGAGAGCAACATAGACTGAAAGCCTGACTCTCCATAGAAAGAAAGGATTAGTACGGAACATGAGGAGTAAAAGAGAACAGAGGACGTGGGTGAGACGAGAACCCTTCCTAGAAGTTCTAAGCGCAAGGCCGGGGCCCGGTCCCCGAGGTTGTACGGATACTAATGGTCCTGCAGCAGACACCGGAGGAATAGAAGCAGTGACCACTTTATTCCCACACAAGACTTGGGGGCACAACAGCATCTGGATAGTGAGCCAGGACTTAGTAGCAAGGAGTCCCCGAAGCAGGCTACAGCTGTCTGCCGTACAAGTAGAGTTCATAGGAACATCAGACAGGAGGAACTCCAGTGTAAACTCAGTACTAGGAGTACTTCATCTAAAGGCGCTATAAGAGGAGACGTTCAGAAAGGCACAATTTGGCAGAGTGTTGGAAAGGAGTATTCCATCTGGCCTGGGGGTGACTGAGTCCCAGACCCGGAGGACACGGCACGGAAGCGGGCACCTGTTTGTACAACAGACTGTGAGTAAAGCTTTGGAACTACACGCCCTGGTGTCCTCCACTTATTCCAGCATCAACCTGCCCGGCACTGCTACACTGCTACATCCCCTGCGCCTGACACTACACCACCTAAGTGTCACCATATCTACTCTGCCCTGGGACAACAGCCCTGCCTGTGGAGAGCTATACCATCACTGCTGCACCACACCATCTGTCCCAGAGGATTCTGTCTGCAGCGTCGGCCTAACATCTGCATTGCTGAACACCACAGGTGGCGTCACGACTTATTCATTCACACTGAACATTTACAATGGGCGCCCAGGGCCACGGGCCGGGTCACAGCTACCGTGACAACATCCATTGAGATCCACCGGGCCCGGTACCGAGTACCCCACAGCCCTGGGTGTGAAGGCGTCCCACATGCGCAGTATGCTTTGCCCAATTGTGGGCAAAGCCGAAAAGCATTAGTGTGCATGTGCTGGTGAACTATGTCATGAACACAGAAATGGCAGCAAAATACTTCCGGGACATAGTTCACCGGGTATGCGCACTTGAACTTGTATGGATGAATAATTACCTCCTCAATAACCATCTATCATGGATCTGTCTTCCATACATATCATGATATACCGTATATACTCGTGAATAAGCTGACATTTTCAGCCCATTTTTTTGAGCTGAAAGTCCCCCTCTCGGCTTATACATGAGTCATATACATGGGGGTCGGCAGGGAAGGGGGAGCGGGGGTGTCACAGATCATATTTACCCCCCCCCGTGTGGTTTCTGCAGCCACCAGCTTCTCCACGGTCTCCCTTCCTGCCTTCTGCGGTCACGTGGTACTGCTCATTAAACTCATGAATATGCGCATATTCATGTGAATGTAATGAGCGGTATCGTGACCGCTGAAGGCAGGAAGGGAGACCGTGGAGAAGCGGGGCTGCAGAGACCGCGCCAGGAAGGGGTAAGTATAGCGATATTCACCTGTCCTGGGTCCATCGCTGCTCACCGCTGTCTGCTGTGTCCTGTATCAGTGACGTTTAGGCAGCAAAGGGCACGGTGACGTGGTTAGTGCGCACTGCGCCCTCTGCTGACTGAATAGTCACTGACACAGGAAGCAACATGGACCCCGGAGAGGTGAATATCTCAGGTGCCGGGTCCTGAGCAGGAGATGTGAGTATGGTTTTTTTTTTGCAGCAGCATATGGGGCATAATATATGAAGCATCTTATGGGGGCAGCATATGGGGGCATAGTCCATGGAGCAGCATATGGGGACATAGTCTATGGAGCAGTATATGGGGCATAATCTATGGGGCAGCATATGGGGCATATTCTATGGAGCAGCATATGGGGGCATATTCTATGGGGCCGCAAATGGGGGCATAGTCTATGGAGCAGCATATGGGGCATATTCTATGGAGCAGCATATGGGGGCATATTCTATGGAGCAGCTTATGGAGGCATATTCTATGGGGCGGCATATGGGGGCATAATCTATGGAGCAGCATATGGGGCATAATCTATGGAGCATTTTATGGGGGCATAATCTATGGAGCATCTTATTGGGGCATAATCTATGGAGCATCTTATGGGGGCATAATCTATAGAGCATCTTATTGGGGCATAATCTATGGAGCATCTTATGGGGCATAATCTATGGAGCATCTTATGGGGCAGCATATGGGGGCATAATCTATGGAGCGTCTTATGGGGCAGCATATGGGGTATAGTCTTTGGAGCATCTTATGGGGCCAAAACCTTTATGAAGCATTATATGGGGCATATTATTCTATGAAGCATCTTATGGGGGCATTACTAACCTTTGTGCAGCATTATATGTCGTGTATTTTGTATGGAGCATCTTATGGGGCCCATCGTGAAATGTATGGAGCATTATATGGGGCTCCTGATTCAATAAGGATATTCAAAAACATTTAACCTACTGATGTCTCAATTAATTTTACTTTTATTGGTATCTATTTTTATTTTTGAAATTTACCAGTAGCTGCTGCATTTTCCACCCTAGGCTTATACGCGAGTCAATAAGTTTTCCCAGTTTTTTGTGGAAAAATTAGGGGGGTCAGCTTATACATGAGTATATACTGTATTATTTTACGATAAAGTGTCTATTAATGTGTAATATCAATCAATTGTTGTTCTTTCTCATTTATGTGTCGGTACATATTGTTCCATATATTTGGAGCTCTGATAATACAGTATGTAACTAGTATTTATATAATATCACCTACACATGTCCCATGTGGCGTGACTTGTGGTGACTGTGACTTTTTACACTGAATAACAATTATATTTTTTATATACACATGCTGCTATCATGATTCCATATGCATGCGACAGGTTTATTTGTGGACTGTATTTTGTATATTTTTGGCATTGTGTATTTATATATTTATAACTTTGTCATTCTCTTACTCAGCTAGAGTGGGCTTTGTGTTGGGTCTGTTTTGATAGGAATGGTATATATTAATCATCGGTTACCTGTAGTTCTCTGACTCTGTCTCACTAATATGAAAAGTGCAAGATCGCCCATTGAACTTTTGCGCATGCGCATATCCATCTTCCACTCAGAGCCACTCATTGGGGGCCTATCTGTTGGTGCACACACTTGACTTCCCCTTTTGTGGATTCGTGCCTGCGCACTAAGCTACCTTATTGATTGAAACAGCGCAAGCGCTAAAAATATGAAGAAGCTTCTGTGACTTCCAATTGATACATGGCATGCGCTGTTGCACCCTGACCTCCCTGTATACTACTTCCGGGACTCTGCCAACCGCATGGTTTCTGAAGTGATGTCTTCTAATCATGTGGTGCTTGTTCTCACCATTAACTACCAGCTGGTAAGAATTGATTACAATTTTATTTATATATAAAGTTGGACTTCCAGACTTAGTTACACTCACCTTGAAAAAGACACTTTGGGTGTCGTAATGCGTGGGTCCTTCCATCTATTTGGCTGTGCTGTTGCTTTTGAAAGTTGGGTGACCATCTGACTGTTAGGGTTAAGTATTAGCTACTCTTGAAATCGCGATGCCTGTACTCTATGGACTCATTGTTTTGGATTTGATTTTCTAAATGGTCTTTAGTCCAGTGTTATTATACCAGGACTTGAGCTTATTGAGCTGTGATTGCCATACCCTTTCTCCTAGGAATATCTCTGCTTAAACAAACAAGCTCTATATACACTACTAGATTATGGCCCGATGCTATCGCATCGGGAGGATGCGATAGCATCACACCTCTTGCCATGTTAACCCTCAACACACACACTCCTCTCACCTTTCACCATCTCCACTCACTCTTTCACTCCACATACGACCCCTTCTCTCACTCCGTCTCTCATACTCACGCCGTCATCGCCGCTGCTCCACGATCCCCGACATCTTCTTCCGCCGGCGCCATCCTGGATCCAGACGTTGTCCACGCTGGCGACATGTTCTTGCGGCGACACCATCTTGAGTATCGTGAAATCCCGCGATACTCAAGATGGTGTCGCCGGAAGAACATGTCGCCGGCGTGGACGACGTCGGGATCCAAAATGGCGTCGGCGAAATCTCGCGAGTTTTCGCCGACGCCATTTTGGATCCCGGCGTCCTCCACGCCGGTGACATGTTCTTGCGGCGATGCCATCTTGAGTATCGCGGGATTTCGCCGATCCAAAATGGCGTCGCCGCAAGAACATGTCGCCGGCGTGGAGGACGTCTGGATCCAGGATGGCGCCGGCGGAAGAAGATGTCGGGGATCGTGGATCAGCGGCGATGACGGCATGAATATGAGAGACGGAGTGAGAGAAAGGGTCGTATGTGGAGTGAAAGAGTGAGTGGACGTGAGTGGAGATGGTGAAAGGTGAGAGGAGTGTGTGTGTTGAGGAGGAATGGTGTGTTGAGGGTTAACATGGAAAGAGGTGTGCGGTGACGTCACCGGTTACAACTGGACGGAAGTTGTTACAACCGGAAGCTGCTTAGGGCATTTATTATTATAGATATGCTTTGTTTTGTATACTAATAGCATCATGCATAATAGTATGTTAGCAGCATGAGTATTTTGCTCTATTTTTTTGTGAATTAGGATACATCTACTCTATTTAATCCAGTACCTTGCCCAGCCAATGGTTGTTTTTTGAATATTATATTCTACATTTTGGATCATAATTGTACTCTTATCCTTTGGAATTTTTTAGATGTTTTTAATGTGTGTGTTTTTTGGTTTGGAAATAAAAAAATATTTTGTATTTTTCATTATTGTGGTGATCCATTTTCAATATTTGAATGATTAAATATTTAACTATTTACCCACTTCAAGTTGATTAATTAAGCATCTCATTGTCTATAGCTATGTACACTAAGAACCTGGTGTGGGCGGGGTTAGCTTTCTCAGCTCTGCTGCTACATTGCTAAGGTCTAAAGCTCTGATTGTGTCATAATGGCTGCATCCAGTAATCTAAATGATACATCCTTTGGATTCAGGGTCTCTTTGCCTACATCATGCTGCTCTCAGGTGGGGTATTAAAAACCTGTTGACAGATTCTCCTTAAATGCATGCCATTGGGGATAAAAATCATTTTTGCAGTTGGGTTTCATTAAAAACATTGCACCATTTGCCTTCTGTAGCCAAAGTCTTACACTGTCTACTGGTGGCTGCAGAATGAGTTAACGGGGTCAGCCAGATAATCTTAACTAATCAGATGTGTTGAGGACATTAATTGTAGACCCTTTCATTATATAGGTAAGACAGGTTCTCCTTCTGCTCTTGTTAGTACAGCTTTCCTCACAGATTACACAACTCTCCAGTCCATACAATGGCAGCTGGTAGAGATGCACGTGACCAGACCTACCTATCAGTCTTGTTCAATTGAAAACCTCATGAGAAAGCTACTTTTCTATTGGAGGAGACTGATAGACAGGTCTGATCACATACACCTACAGCAGGAGCCATTGTATGGACCAGAGACAAGTAGAGAGCCGGTTATACCTATATATTAGTAAGTAGAGTTGAGCGACTTTTGGTTTTTTAGGGTCGCGTTTCGTTTCGTGAAACCCGACTTTTCCAAAAGTCAGGTCGAGCAAGATCGTCCGATTATAGGGAAAAGTCGGGGTCGTCCCGAAACACGAAACCCAATGTAAGTCAATGGGGAATAAAAGTCGGCAGTGAGAGGAGGACAGGAAACACACCTACAGTGCCCATTTTAATGCCCAAAACATCAATTCTTCTTTCTTAAGCTTGTCAACCTTAATTAACTTCATAATACAAGTTACGCACTGAAAAATGGGGGTTATTTGGCTACAAACTGTGGGGGGGGGGAGGGCTGGCTCCAGGTTTTCATGTGCCCTGGGCGAAAGAGCGCCCCTTTAACACATACCACAACTCATCATGCTCCGATACGGCAGAGAAATAGCGGTATAGTCCAATGAAAAATACCTCACTTTTTACATCTCATGACGAGGCCCATCTATTTCTCCATACAGAATCATTGGTCCCATATAATGTTTGAAACAGTATATGATGAGCTCCACATAATGCTACAGTATATGTTGGTCCCCATGGATGAAGCTCCACTGTCTTATGGGCCCAAATAATGCTCCAAACATAATGGGCCCCATTTCTAATGCTCTAGTGTATAATGGGCCCTGTAAATGCTGCTCCAGTGTCTGATGTCCACCTTTGGAATGTTCCAGTGTATGGTGGGCCCCATCTATCATTCTCCAGAGTATAGTGCTCCCCAAAAATTGCTGTCCCAACATTGAAAACAATCAAATAAGTCTCCTCGCTAGGGAATCCCTGTACTTGTCTGGACAGGTGCTGTAGCTTGCTTAGCAGCTCGCCAGCCGTTCTCACGCCCAGTATGGATTACACGTGATTGCACAAAGGTGAGAAAGGGTACCGTATCCCCAGATAACATGTATGGATAGCGTACACATTCAAAATATATGTCTCAGGAGGCAGGCTCAGACGGTGTTAGGCCCAGTATGGATTGCACGTGATTGCACAAAGGTTAGAAAGGGTACCGTATCCCCGGATAACATGTATGGATAGCGTACACATTCAAAATATATGTCTATACAGCATGAGGCAGGCTCACACGGTGTTAGGCCCAGTATGGATTGCACGTGATTGCACAAAGGTTAGAAAGGGTACCGTATCACCGGATAACATGTATGGATAGCGTACACATTCAAAATATATGTCTATACAGCATGAGGCAGGCTCAGACGGTGTTAGGCCCAGTATGGATTGCACGTGATTGCACAAAGGTTAGAAAGGGTACCGTATCCCTGGATAACATGTATGGATAGCGTACACATTCAAAATATATGTCTCAGGAGGCAGGCTCAGACGGTGTTAGGCCCAGTATGGATTGCATGTGATTGCACAAAGGTTAGAAAGGGTACCGTATCCCCGGATAACATGTATGGATAGCGTACACATTCAAAATATATGTCTATACAGCATGAGGCAGGCTCAGACGGTGTTAGGCCCAGTATGGATTGCACGTGATTGCACAAAGGTTAGAAAGGGTACCGTATCCATGGATAACATGTATGGATAGCGTACACATTCAAAATATATGTCTATACAGCATGAGGCAGGCTCAGACGGTGTTAGGCCCAGTATGGATTGCACGTGATTGCACAAAGGTTAGAAAGGGTACCGTATCACCGGATAACATGTATGGATAGCGTACACATTCAAAATATATGTCTATACAGCATGAGGCAGGCTCAGACGGTGTTAGGCCCAGTATGGATTGCACGTGATTGCACAAAGGTTAGAAAGGGTACCGTATCCCTGGATAACATGTATGGATAGCGTACACATTCAAAATATATGTCTCAGGAGGCAGGCTCAGACGGTGTTAGGCCCAGTATGGATTGCACGTGATTGCACAAAGGTTAGAAAGGGTACCGTATCCCCGGATAACATGTATGGATAGCGTACACATTCAAAATATATGTCTATACAGCATGAGGCAGGCTCAGACGGTGTTAGGCCCAGTATGGATTGCACGTGATTGCACAAAGGTTAGAAAGGGTACCGTATCCATGGATAACATGTATGGATAGCGTACACATTCAAAATATATGTCTATACAGCATGAGGCAGGCTCAGACGGTGTTAGGCCCAGTATGGATTGCACGTGATTGCACAAAGGTTAGAAAGGGTACCGTATCCCCGGATAACATGTATGGATAGCGTACACATTCAAAATATATGTCTATACAGCATGAGGCAGGCTCAGACGGTGTTAGGCCCAGTATGGATTGCACGTGATTGCACAAAGGTTAGAAAGGGTACCGTATCCCTGGATAACATGTATGCATAGCGTACACATTCAAAATATATGTCTATACAGCATGAGGCAGGCTCAGACGGTGTTAGGCCCAGTATGGATTGCACGTGATTGCACAAAGGTTAGAAAGGGTACCGTATCCCCGGATAACATGTATGGATAGCGTACACATTCAAAATATATGTCTATACAGCATGAGGCAGGCTCAGACGGTGTTAGGCCCAGTATGGATTGCACGTGATTGCACAAAGGTTAGAAAGGGTACAGTATCCCTGGATAACATGTATGGATAGCGTACACATTCAAAATATATGTCTATACAGCATGAGGCAGGCTCAGACGGTGTTAGGCCCAGTATGGATTGCACGTGATTGCACAAAGGTTAGAAAGGGTACCGTATCCCTGGATAACATGTATGGATAGCGTACACATTCAAAATATATGTCTCAGGAGGCAGGCTCAGATGGTGTTAGGCCCAGTATGGATTGCACGTGATTGCACAAAGGTTAGAAAGGGTACCGTATCCCCGGATAACATGTATGGATAGCGTACACATTCAAAATATATGTCTATACAGCATGAGGCAGGCTCAGACGGTGTTAGGCCCAGTATGGATTGCACGTGATTGCACAAAGGTTAGAAAGGGTACCGTATCCCTGGATAACATGTATGGATAGCGTACACATTCAAAATATATGTCTATACAGCATGAGGCAGGCTCAGACGGTGTTAGGCCCAGTATGGATTGCACGTGATTGCACAAAGGTTAGAAAGGGTACCGTATCCCCGGATAACATGTATGGATAGCGTACACATTCAAAATATATGTCTATACAGCATGAGGCAGGCTCAGACGGTGTTAGGCCCAGTATGGATTGCACGTGATTGCACAAAGGTTAGAAAGGGTACCGTATCCCTGGATAACATGTATGGATAGCGTACACATTCAAAATATATGTCTATACAGCATGAGGCAGGCTCAGACGGTGTTAGGCCCAGTATGGATTGCACGTGATTGCACAAAGGTTAGAAAGGGTACCGTATCACCGGATAACATGTATGGATAGCGTACACATTCAAAATATATGTCTATACAGCATGAGGCAGGCTCAGACGGTGTTAGGCCCAGTATGGATTGCACGTGATTGCACAAAGGTTAGAAAGGGTACCGTATCCCTGGATAACATGTATGGATAGCGTACACATTCAAAATATATGTCTCAGGAGGCAGGCTCAGACGGTGTCAGGCACAGTATGGATTTGACGGCCCAGATTACACAGCGGAGGAGCAGGGAGAGGTAAAGATTGCAAATGCTGGGGCCCTGCCCAAGCAAGGGGGGCCCACTCGTGGGCGTCGGTACTGGCACTGGGCCCCTCATAGTACAGCGGTGTGTCTGACGGCGGGTGTGCACCACCACCATCAGAGACACTTGATTGCACTATGAGGGACCCTGTGCCAGTGCCTGCGCCCAAGAGTCGGCCTACCCACCTGTCCAGGGCAACGGCACTCACACGGTGTCGTGCGGTAGGTGGTGACCCCGGCCATGGGGGGGGAGGCAGCACAGTTAGAGAGTTTTAGAAAGTGGCATATGTTGATGTTGGACATTCAGCTGATGCAAAAGGCGAAATAGGTGAAGTACCAGGAAGAGGTGGACCAAAGCAAGCCATTCTTCTGTCACCCTATGTGTCATCAGGGGAAGGTGGGACAAAATCCTTGGAAACCCATGCGTGGTTCATTTTAATGAAGGTTAGATCATCCACATTTTGGGTTGACAGACGGGTCCTTTTTTCTGTCAGGATTGATCCAGCTGCACTGAAGACTCTTTCCGATAGCACACTTGCAGCTGGGCAAGCGAGCTCCTGTAAGGCATATTGGGCCAATTCAGGCCAGGTGTCCAGTTTAGCGGCCCAATAGTCAAAGGGGAATGACCTGTGTGGGAGAACATCGATATGGGAGGAAAAGTAGTTTGTAACCATAGTTGACAACTGCTGTCTCCTGTCACTTTCCATCGATGCAGTATTACCAGTTGTGTGAGCGGTATTTGAAAAATCAGTCCACAACATTGTCATGAAACCCCTGTCTCCAACGCCACTTCTGCTGTGTGCACCACAAACACCTCTGCCAAGCTGCCCCCGGCCCGTACGGCTCGTGTGAGAACCATCACCGCTGCTGTGTGCTGGGAATGCCTCAAGCAACCGATTTACCAGAGTTGCTTGTTTATTAGCCAATATTAGGTCAAGGTTCTCCTGTGGCATGATGTTTTGTCATTTGCCTTTATAGCGTGGATCCAGGATGCTGGCCAACCAGTAGTCGTCATCGTTCATCATTTTGGCAATGCGGGGGTCCCTTTTTAGGATCCGCAAGGCATAATCTGACATGTGGGCCAATGTTCCCGGTGTCAATGATGCACTGCGAGTGCTGGGTGGAGGAGCACTTTCTGGCAAATCCACATCCCTCCAGTCACGCACAAACCCTGTACCAGACCTTGCCACGCCAACATTTTCACTTGCCCCACGAGATGCATCCTCCTCCCCTAAGTAATCATCCCCATCATCATCCTCCTCCTCTTCTTCCTCCACCTCGTCCAGGAGAGGTCCCTGAGCAGACAATGGCTGAATGTCATCAAGGATTCCCTCCTCCTCTTCCTCCTCATCAACATTGGCTGCAGACGCCTGCTCCTTAAGGTGCATCAAAGTTTGCATGAGCAGACGCATAAGTGGGATGCTCATGCTTAGGATGGCGTCGTCTGCGCTTACCAGCCGTGTGCATTCCTCAAAACACTGAAGGACTTTACAAAGGTCTTTCAGCTTCGACCACTGCACACCTGTCAACTCCATGTCTGCTCTCAAAGTGCCTGGCCGTGTAACCTCCCACAAATGCATTATGGCCTGCCTCTGCTCGCACAGCCGCTCCACCATGTGCAGGGTGGAGTTCCACCTTGTTGCAATGTCGATAATGAGGCGGTGGTTGGGAAGGTGGAGCAATCGCTGCAGCTTCTGCATACAAACGGAGTGTACAGGCGACCGGCGGATGTGCGCGCACAGTCTTCGCACCTTCTGGAGCAGGGATAATTTTTGAGGAAGCACTGCACCACCAGGTTCAAGGTGTGAGCCAAGCAAGGTATGTGGCTGAGTTTTGAAAGGGCTATGGCTGCCACAAAATTACGGCCGTTATCACTAACTACCTTGCCTGCCTCAAGATGTACACTGCCCAGCCATGACTCAGTTTGTCGCTTCAAGTACTCGGCCAGCACCTCGGCGGTGTGTCTGTCGCCCAAACACATCATCTGCAACACAGCCTGCTGACGCTTTCCACTAGCTGCTCGATAGGGGGACACATCGTGTGCAACAGTGGCAGCTGCAGATGGAGTGCTCGTACGACTGTGCTCTGTGTACGAGCTTTCGCTTCTGGAGGAGGAGGAGGAGGGTCGAACGCCTACAGCCAACTGTTTCCTATACCGTGGGCTAGGCAGCACTGTCCCACCACCGCTGTCCCCTGTGGACCCTGCATCCACCACATTAACCCAGTGCGCAGTGATGGACACGTAACGGCCCTGGCCATGCCGACTGGACCATGCATCAGTTGTGAGGTGCACCTTTCCGCTCACTGACTGCTTGAGTGCATGGACAATGCGGTCTTTCACATGATGGTGGAGGGCTGGGATGGCTTTGCGAGAGAAGAAGTGGCGACTGGGTAGGTCATAGCGTGGTACTGCATAGGCCATGAGTTTGCGGAAAGCTGTGCTTTCCACCAACCGAAAGGGCATCATCTCAAACGAGATTAGTTTGGCAATGTGGGCGTTCAAACCCAGTGTACGCGGATGAGAGACTGAGTACTTTCTTGACCTACTCATAGTGTCTGGGAGGGTGAGCTGGACTTGAGAGCTGCATATGGTGGAAGTAGTGGTGGACAGGGTGGACTGAGAGAGGGTTGATGATGGTGATGGAGTTGGTGTTCTTTCTGATGGCCTAGAATCAGTCTTTCGTTGATATAACAGTGGGATTCCCTGACTGCTGTGGTCTTGCAACGACACCTCAACATTTGCTGCTGTGCTAACCGGTGGGCTTACAGTGGGGGAAACAATGTAGCGTTGCTGACTACCTTCGTTGTGATCAGTTGCACATGTGGCACTTGAGGTTTGGTGTTGTGTCCACGCTTGCAAGTGCATGCTGGTTAAATGTCTAAGCATGCAACTGGTATTCAAATTTTTCAGATTTTTCCCTCGGCTAAAGGTCTTTGCGCACTTCTTACAGATAACCTTGGCCTGATCATGAGGATTTTGTTCAAAAAAGTGCCACACTGCACTCTTCCTACTTTGGCAGACATTTTGCGGCCTAGCACGCTGTGATCTTTTGACCCTCTGGACAAGCTGTCCAGCAACTCTTTTGATGTTTGGAACCTGTCTTTGGAGTGCTCTGGGCCTGCCAGATAACAGCTGTTGCGATGTCGATGTCTGCTGTGGATGCTCCTCATCTGAGCTATTGGAAGCAGCACCCTCTTCCCCCAATGGATGCCAATCTGGGTCAACAACTGGGTCATCCATCACCTCCTCTTCTATGTCATGTGCACCTTCCTCTGTGTCACCGTGTATGGTGGTATAGTGTGCGGGAAGGGGCACCTGAGTCTCATCAGGGTCAGAATCTGGCTCTGTACACTGTGAGGACAATGTAGTGCTCTGAGTGAATGTACCAGCAGAATCATCCATCAGCGGCTGTGCATCAGTGCACTCCATGTCAGATTCATCTTGGCCTGGGTAATTCACCATTTGACTTGATAATCCAGGCATGGTATGTGAAAACAGCTCCATGGAGTAATCAGTAGTATGGCCTGCGTCATCCTTCAATCTTGGTTGGGGTGAAGGACACAAGGAAAGGTGTGGTTCATGAACATGAGCCTCCAATGACGACTCAGTGCTTTTACTTTTTACAACTGAAGAAGAGGAGGCGATAGAGCTGGAGGCTGAGTCAGCAATGTAAGACAAAACTTTTTCCTGATGCTCTGGCTTTAAAAGCGGTTTGCCAACTCCTAGAAAACTAAGCGTTCGAGGCCTTATGTAGCCAGACGATGACGCAGGCTCCACACCTCCTGCATTCGGTCCTATTTTGCTCTTGCCACTACCATCAGATCCACCACCAACACCATCATTACCAGCTGCCAACCCCCACCCAATTCCACGGCCTCTTCCACCAGCCGTCCTCATTTTTGGTAGAAATGTAGACAAAATCCAACAAACTATATAGTAATGTAAAACAAGGTACAAGGTGTCTATAGGACAGGGGAGATTTTGAATTTCTGCACACACTTTTGGATACTGGACACTTTTGGATTGTGTGAGGCCCACTGATATCTGAGCGCTATGTGACAGGCTCGATGGCACAGCTGTGACCAAAGTGACGAGAGGATAAGGGAGATTTTGAATATCTGCACACACTTTTGGACAGTGGACACTTTTGGATTGTGTGAGGCCCACTGATATCTGAGCGCTAAGTGACAGGCTCGATGGCACTGCTGTGACAAAAGTGACTAGAGGATAAGGGAGATTTTGAATATCTGCACACACTTTTGGACACTGGACACTTTTGGATTGTGTGAGGCCCACTGATATCTCAGCGCTATGTGACAGGCTCGATGGCACTGCTGTGACAAAAGTGACTAGAGGATAAGGGAGATTTTGAATTTCTGCACACACTTGTGGACAGTGGACACTTTTGGATTGTGTGAGGCCCACTGATATCTGAGCGCTATGTGACAGGCTCGATGGCACTGCTGTGACAAAAGTGACTAGAGGATAAGGGAGATTTTGAATATCTGCACACACTTTTGGACACTGGACACTTTTGGATTGTGTGAGGCCCACTGATATCTGAGCGCTATGTGACAGGCTCGATGGCACTGCTGTGACAAAAGTCACTAGAGGATAAGGGAGATTTTGAATTTCTGCACACACTTGTGGACAGTGGACACTTTTGGATTGTGTGAGGCCCACTGATATCTGAGCGCTATGTGACAGGCTCGATGGCACTGCTGTGACAAAAGTGACTAGAGGATAAGGGAGATTTTGAATATCTGCACACACTTTTGGACACTGGACACTTTTGGATTGTGTGAGGCCCACTGATATCTGAGCGCTATGTGACAGGCTCGATGGCACTGCTGTGACAAAAGTGACTAGAGGATAAGGGAGATTTTGAATCTCTGCACACACTTTTGGACACTGGACACTTTTGGATTGTGTGAGGCCCACTGATATCTCAGCGGTATGTGACAGGCTCGATGGCACTGCTGTGACAAAAGTGACTAGATGATAAGGGAGATTTTGAATTTCTGCACACACTTGTGGACAGTGGACACTTTTGGATTGTGTGAAGCCCACTGATATCTGAGCGCTATGTGACAGGCTCGATGGCACAGCTGTGACAAAAGTGACTAGAGGATAAGGGAGATTTTGAATTTCTGCACACACTTTTGGACACTGGACACTTTTGGATTGTGTGAGGCCCACTGATATCTGAGCGCTATGTGACAGGCTCGATGGCACAGCTGTGACAAAAGTGACTAGAGGATAAGGGAGATTTTGAATTTCTGCACACACTTGTGGACAGTGGACACTTTTGGATTGTGTGAGGCCCACTGATATCTGAGCGCTATGTGACAGGCTCGATGGCACAGCTGTGACAAAAGTGACTAGAGGATAAGGGAGATTTTGAATTTCTGCACACACTTGTGGACAGTGGACACTTTTGGATTGTGTGAGGCCCACTGATATCTGAGCGCTATGTGACAGGCTCGATGGCACAGCTGTGACAAAAGTGACTAGAGGATAAGGGATATTTTGAATTTCTGCACACACTTGTGGACAGTGGACACTTTTGGATTGTGTGAGGCCCACTGATATCTGAGCGCTATGTGACAGGCTCGATGGCACTGCTGTGACAAAAGTGACTAGAGGATAAGGGAGATTTTGAATTTCTGCACACACTTGTGGACAGTGGACACTTTTGGATTGTGTGAGGCCCACTGATATCTGAGCGCTATGTGACAGGCTCGATGGCACAGCTGTGACAAAAGTGACTAGAGGATAAGGGAGATTTTGAATTTCTGCACACACTTGTGGACAGTGGACACTTTTGGATTGTGTGAGGCCCACTGATATCTGAGCGCTATGTGACAGGCTCGATGGCACAGCTGTGACAAAAGTGACTAGAGGATAAGGGAGATTTTGAATCTCTGCACACACTTTTGGACACTGGACACTTTTGGATTGTGTGAGGCCCAATGAATATCTGAGCGCTATGTGACAGGCTCGATGGCACAGCTGTGACAAAAGTGACTAGAGGATAAGGGAGATTGGATTGCTTTTAAAAAAGCAGTTTGTGGAGCAGTGGGTAAACAGCAATGCCAGCCTGTCAGGAAGCCTTAGAAGGCAGCCCAACAACCAACACCACTGATACACCACTATATAGCCTCCCCTTGCACTGCACACACAGTGACTGGTGTGTTGTGCAGGCCAAATTGCTAGCAGCAGAAGCAGTTTTTTTTTCTTCTCAGCAGGACAAAAAAAAAAAATTGGGATTGCTTTTAAAAAAGCAGTTTGCGGAGCAGTGGGTAAACAGCAATGCCAGCCTGTCAGGAAGCCTTAAAAGGCAGCCCAACAACCAACACCACTGATACACCACTATATAGCCTCCCCTTGCACTGCACACACAGTGACTGGTGTGTTGTGCAGGCCAAATCGCTAGCAGCAGAAGCAGTTTTTTTGTCTTCTTCCCTGCCTAACGCTCTCCCTACAGAATCAGCAGCAACCTCTCCCTATACTAAGATCGGCAGAAGTAAGATGGCGGTCGGCGTGCAC
Source organism: Dendrobates tinctorius (assembly GCF_039654945.1). Taxonomy (NCBI): domain Eukaryota; kingdom Metazoa; phylum Chordata; class Amphibia; order Anura; family Dendrobatidae; genus Dendrobates; species Dendrobates tinctorius. The sequence continues at coordinate 30,365,559 of NW_027361908.1, forward strand.
GCTCTTTTATACCCCCTGTGACGCCCACCAAAGCAAGCCAATCACTTGCATGCCCTTCTGAAAGATGGTGGTGACCCGTGCCTATGTCATCACGTTGCCCACAGTGTCCGTGGATCCTGATTGGCTGAAAAAGAGCGCAAAACAAACTTTTGAAACGCGACTTTGGCGCGTAAGTCGCCGACCTCGTGGCCGACCTCATCCTAGGGTCGGGTTTCGTTTCATGAAACCCGACTTTGCCAAAAGTCGGCGACTTTTGAATTTTTTCGACCTGTTTCGCTCAACTCTATTAGTAAGTGCTACAAAATCATGTCCTCAACACAACTGATAAAATAAAGATAATGTTGCCAATCCTGTTACCTCATTCTGCAGCCAACAATAGGCTATAGGAGGTAAACGGTGTAACATTTTTATTGAGACCCAATAGCTAAAATGATTATAGCATGAATTGCATGTATTTAAGGAAATAAAATCCCCAATGGTGGAAAACCCCTTTAACCCCTTCATCCCAAGCCTGATTTCACCTTCCTGACTAGGCCAAATTTTACAACACTGACCAGTGTCATTTTATGTAGTAATAACTCTGGAATGCTTCAACATATCTCAGTGAGTCTGAGATTTCTTTTTCATTACTTATTGTACTTCATGCTAGTGGTAAATGTTGGTCAATATCATTGATTTTTAGCAGTTTTGAACAACTGACATGTGCCTATAACAGCTGCGGAAGGAATTGCGATCCACCCACGGCTGTTAACCCATTAAGTGCCATTGTCAAACCCTGACAGCAGCATTTAAACGCTAATAATTCCATCCATCGGTGACCCCGTCACGTGATTGCGGGTCACCAATAGATTGACATGACAACCAGAGGTCTTCAGCAGACTTCTATGGTTGTCATAGCCAGGTTGCTATGACTGCCGCCCGGTGGACTGCGCTTGTAGCAAGTGAGCAATTCTGCTACATACAGGTGATCTGATCATCACCTGTATGTAGCAGAGCCAATCGGATTATGGCAACTTCTAATCTCCCAATGGAGACGATTGAAGAAAAAAAAAGTTTTTACAAATATTAAAAAAATATATAAAAGTTCAAATCACCCCCTATTCACCCCATTCAAAATAAAATAATAAAAGAAATCAAACATACACATATTTGGTATCGCCGCATAATAAAAAAAGTTATGGGTCTGGGAAGAAGGGGAGCAAAAAATAAAAAGCAAAAACGAAAATACCTCCAGGGGTTAAGGGGTTAAGATGCAACTAATTTATAGTACATACTAACATGTATACAGAAATATGTTTAATGTTGAAGGCAGCTCATTTTAAAAACAATTATTCACAAGGAAAATGCAGGGCAATCTGTGTATGTTATAGAGCAGAACTAAGAAGAATGATAAACATACAGGTGCTTCTCACAAAATTAGAATATCATCAAAAAGTTATATTATTTCAGTTCTTCAATACAAAAAGTGAAACTCATATTAGACAGAGTCATTACAAACAGAGTGATCTACTTCAAGTGTTTATTTCTGTTAATATTGATGAATATGGCTTACAGCCATTGAAAACCAAAAAGTAATTATCTCAGTAAATTAGAATACTTTAAAACACCAGCTTGAAAAAATGATTTTAAAATCCGAAATGTTGGCCTACTGAAATGTATGTGCAGTATATTCACTTAATACTTGGTCGAGGCTCCTTTGGCATCAATTACTGCATCAATGCTGAGATGTTATGGAAGCCCAGGTTGGTTTGATAGCAGCCTTCAGTTCATCTGCATTGTTGGGTCTGGTGTCTCTCATCTTCCTCTTGACAATACCTCATAGATTCTCTATGGGGTTAAGATCATGTGGGGACAAATGACACCGCAAGAAAGAACCTGGAAACTATCTGCAATGACTTTAAAAACTTAAGTAAGCAAGTGAAAGAACTGGGAGCGCAGGTGGTCTTCTCTTCCATCCTCCCAGTGGGTGGCCATGGAACAAGGAGGTGGAATAAGATTCTGCGGGTGAACGACTGGTTACGCCAATGGTGCCGTCAGCAAGGATTTGTATTTCTGGATCACGGAATGAATCGCCTATATGATGGTCTGCTTGCAAGAGACTGAAAAACATGTATTTCGAAGCCGCCTTGAGAAATTTATCAGGAGAGATTTAAACTAGAACAATGTGGGAAGGGAAGCAAAAGGCCAGAAAAAGCCATATACCTGACAAATACTATTGAGAATTCTGCTATTAGAAGTGGAAAGGAAGAGCAAAGACAAAAAAATCTAAATAATAAAAATATTGGAGGAAGCTAAAATGTTTCTATACTAATGCACAAAGCATGGGCAATAAACAAGGAGAATTGGAAATACTAACACAGGAGAAGAAATATGATGTTATTGGAATCACTGAAAATTGGTGGGATGATACACATGATTGGACTACAAGGCTAGAAGGATACAACTTATTTGCAAGAAACAGACTTGATAAACGAGGAGGAGGTCATGCATTGTATGTTAGAAAAGCATATATCTGGAAAGGAATTGAAGCTTCAGAGACTGGGAGTTCAGTGGAAACTGTTTGGGTAAGAATACAAGGTGAGAACAATGGAAAGGACACCATTGTAGGCATTTACTACAGGCCACCTGTGCAAGCTGAAGATATAGATGAACTCTTTATGCATCAAATGGCCAAGTTCTCTAAAAAATATGACATAGTGGTCATGGGAGATTTCAGCTATCCATACATTTGTTGGGAATCTCTCTTAGGCAAAACTAACAGGTCAAGCAAATTCTTATCCTCTCTTGCTGACAACTTTATCTTTCACAAGGTAGGGGATAAAACAAGGGGATCCGCTACCTTCGATCTAATCCTTATAATCCTTATAAACAGGGAGGAAATGGTTGAGGAAGTAAGAGTGGCTGGGACCCTAGGAGGTAGCGACCATGCTATTTTAGAATTTTGTTTAACTAGAGGTGGAAGACCTGTGAAGACTCAGACTTCAAGCTAAGATTTCAGAAAGGCAGATTTTAAGGGGAAAGAATCAGAGGGATCCAATGGCGGGATATCCTTACGGACAAAAATGTCCAGGAAGGCTGGGAAATCTTGAAAAATGAGATTCTCAAAGCACAATCATTAACAATTCCTAAAAGATGGAAAAATACAAAGCATTTAAGGAAACCAGGAAGGATGAACACAGAACTTAAACACGTGCTGAAAAGGAAGAAAGAAATGTTTATCAAACAGAAAGAGGGAAGCATATCTAAAGAAGAATATAATGCTGTCTGCAGAGCCTGCAGGGTGTGAATCAGAGACGTTAGAAGCAATAAAAATGAATTTTAGGGATATGTGAAAAGTAAAAGAAAAGTCAAAGATGCTATAGGATATTTACAGGATGAAAATTATGAAATGGTAAGAAAGGATGTTGAGAAGGCCGAACTTTTAAATTCCTATTTTGCATCAGTTTTCTCTCAGAAAGGAAATGTAACATCAACTGATCCTCACTGTCTTATTAAAGGAATAGAAGAATTCAGGATATCTATAAACAGAAAGATAGCGAGGAAACAGTTAGCTAAAATAAATGAATTCAAGTCTCCAGGTCCAGATGAATTACACCCCAGAATACTGAAGGAGATAGAAGAAGAAATTTTTGAACTACTCTTCATTGTCTTTGAAAATTCTTGGAGAACATGAGAAGTCTCAGAAGACTGGAGAACATCAAATGTTGTTCCTATCTTCAAAAAGGGAAGAAGGTGGACCCAGGGAACTATAGACCGGTAAGTCTGACTTCTATACCAGAAAAGATCTTTGGACAAATTATTAAACAAGATGTATGTAAGTACCTGGATAAGAATGAAGAATGAAGTGATTAACCAGAGTCAACATGGGTTTGAAACTAGTAAGTCATGTCAGACAAACTTAATTTCCTTCTATGACAGAAAGACTGACTGGGTGGATCAGGGAAATGCTGTAGATATAGTATATCTTGACTTCAGCAAAGCATTTGACAAAGTATCTCACACCATCCTTATTGAAAAAATGACTAAGTATGGAATGGACAAGGCAACTGTTAGGTGGATTCAAAACTGACTTAGTGATCGGACCCAATGAGAGGTCATAAATGGCTGCACATCCAGTTGGAAGAATGTCTCAAATGGGGTACCACAGGGTTCTGTCCTTGGCCCTGTATTGCTCAACATCTTTATGAATGATTTAGATGAAAGAATTGAGGGTACACTGATTAAATTTGCTGAGGACACAAAGCTAGGAGGGACAGCTAATACTAGAGAAGAGAGAGAGGGGATTCAAAAAGATATAAATAAACTAAAGCAGTGGGCAGCAATGAACAGAATGGTTTTTAACAGGGAAAAATGCAAGGTGCTACATCTGGCAATAAAAATGAAAAACCATATACAGAATGGGAGGAATAGGGCTAAGCAACATCACATGTGAAAAAGACTTGGGTATACCAATAGATCATAAACTGAACATGAGTCAACAGTGGGATGCAGCAGCAAAAAAGGCAAATGCAATTCTGGGATGTATTAACAGAAGCATACAGTCTAGATCACATGAAGTCATTATTGCCCTCAACTCCTTTTTGGTCAGACCTCATCTGGAATACTGGGTCCAGTTATGGGCACCACATTTTAAAAAGGCATCAACAAACTGGACCAAGTTCAGAGAAGAGCGACCAGAATGGTGACCGGTCTGCAAATCATGTCCTATGAGGAATAGTTGCAGGATTTGGGAATGTTTAGCTTGCAAAAAAGAAGACTGAGAGGAGACTTAATAGCTGTCTACAAAATATCTCAAGGGCTGTCACAATGTAGAAGGATCATCTTTATTCTCATTTGCAAAAGGAAAGACTAAAAGCAATGGGATGAAACTGAATGGGAGTAGACAGGTTAGATATTAGAAAAACCTTTTTAACAGTTACAGTGATCAATAAGTGGAACAGGCTGCACGAGAGGTGGTGAGCTCTCCTTCCATTGAAGTCTTCAAACACAGGCTGGACAGACATCTGTCTGGGATCATTTAGTGAATCCTGCTTTGAGCAGGGGTTTGGACCAGATGACTCAGGAGTCCCTTCCAACTCTAACATTCTATGAGTCTATGATCAGGTGAGTTTGCTGGCCAATCAAGCACAGTGATACTGTTGTTTTTAAACCAAGAATTGGTACTTTTGCCGTGTGGACAGGTACCTGCTGAAGAATGAAATTTCCATCTCCAATAAGCTTTTGGCAGAGGGAAGCATGAAGTGCTCTAAAATTTTGTGGTAGGTGACTGTGCTGACTTTAGTCTTGATAAAACACAGTGGACCTACACCAGCAGATGACATTGCTCCCCAAACCATCATTGATTGTGGATACTTCACACTAGACCTTTGAAATCAAGGTCCCTGAGTCTGGAGGACGAGTTGAGAGACACACAATCCAAGCTGCTTAAAGTCTACTGTGAAGTTTCCACAATCAGTGAAGGTTTGGGGAGCCATGTCATCTGCTGGTATAGGTACACTGTAGTGTTGAGCATTCCGATACCGCAAGTATCGGGTATCGGCCGATACTTGCTGTATCGGAATTCCGATACCGACATCCGATATTTTTTCAATATCGGGCATCGGCATCGGAATCGGAAGTTCAAAGTTGATTGACAGCCGAAATGACGTCATCATGATGTGCGGTGTGTGCGCATCATGATGCGCCGTCATTTCGGGCCTTCCGGGGGTCTCTGCCGGCCTGCCGGTGGGCTGTGCCGGCCTGCCGGGGGGCTGTGTGGACTGCCCGGGGTCTGTACCGGCCTGCCGGGGGGCTGTGCCGGCCTGCCGGTGGTCTGTGCACCCTGTGGGGGTCTGTACCGGCCTGCCGGGGGGCTGTGCCGGCCTGCCGGGGGGGCTGTGCTTATGTCCGGGGGTCTGTGCAAGTCCCATCTGGCGATGCCTGCTACCATGACAGTGATTGACACATTAGCCAATGATGGGACAGTAGTAGTCCCATCATCCGGCTAATGTGTTAAATGTAAAAAAAAAAAAAATTCTACATACATACTGCATGCTACATACATAGTACATATATACTACATGCATGCTACATACATACTACATACATACTACATATATACTACATGCATGCTACATACATACTACATGCTACATATATACTACATGCATGCTACATAAATGCTACATACTACATATATACTACATGCATGCTACATACATGCTACATACATACTACATGCATGCTACATACATACTACATACATACATACTACATACATACTACATGCATGCTACATACATACTACATGCTACATACATACTACATACATAATACATGCATGCTACATACATACTACATACATACTACATGCATGCTACATACATACTACATGCTACATATATACTACATACATACTACATGCATGCTACATACATACTACATGCTACATGCATGCTACATACATACTACATGCATGCTACATACATACTACATGCTACATACATACTACATGCATGCTACATACATACTACATACTACATACATACTACATGCATGCTACATACAATACATTCATACAATACATACATAGACATACAGTACATATAACATAGAGTAACATACTTACCAATACTTGTCACATTGTTCCCCGAAGCCATTGTCTTTTACGGAATAAATATTAACATAACAAACCACAAAAATACTCACCCATGATCCGAAGCAGTCCACGAGTGTGTCCCACGATGATCTTGGGTAGAGAACTGCAGCATCAGCTGATGCTGCCGCTCTCTACGGGCTGCAGGAATCCAATGACGGAAGATAGGTATCCTTCCGCACTGTATTCCTCCGCCACTTAAAAAAAAAAAAGTCCCTAGTCTCACTTTATGGTAAAAGCTGTGTGGAGCTTTTACCATAAAGTGAGACTAGGGACTTTTTTTTTTTTTAAGTGGCGGAGGAATACAGTGCGGAAGGATACCTACCTTCCGTCATTGGATTCCTGCAGCCCGTAGAGAGCGGCAGCATCAACAGATGCTGCAGTTCTCTACCCAAGATCGTCGTGGGACACACTCGTGGACTGCTTCGGATCATGGGTGAGTATTTTTGTGGTTTGTTATGTTAATATTTATTCCGTAAAAGACAATGGCTTCGGGGAACAATGTGACAAGTATTGGTTAGTATGTTACTCTATGTTATATGTACTGTATGTCTATGTATGTATTGTATGAATGTATTGTATGTAGCATGCATGTAGTATGTATGTAGTATGTAGTATGTATGTAGCATGCATGTAGTATGTATGTAGCATGCATGTAGCATGTAGTATGTATGTAGCATGCATGTAGCATGTAGTATGTATGTAGCATGCATGTAGTATGTATGTAGTATATATGTAGCATGTAGAATGTATGTAGCATGCATGTAGTATGTATGTAGTATGTATGTAGCATGCATGTAGTATGTATGTAGTATGTATGTAGCATGTAGTATGTATGTAGCATGCATGTAGTATATATGTAGTATTTATGTAGTATATATGTAGCATGTAGTATGTATGTAGCATGCATGTAGTATGTATGTAGTATATATGTGGTATGTATGTAGCATGTAGTATGTAGCATGCATGTAGTATATATGTGGCATGTATGTAGCATGTGGTATGTATGTAGCATGCATGTAGTATGTATGTAGTATGTATGTAGCATGTAGTATGTATGTAGCATGCATGTAGTATGTATGTAGTATGTATGTAGCATGTAGTATGTATGTAGCATGCATGTAGTATGTATGTAGTATGTATGTAGTATGTATGTAGCATGCATGTAGCATGTAGTATGTATGTAGCATGCATGTAGTATGTATGTAGTGTGTATGTAGTATGTATGTAGTATATATGTAGCATGTAGTATGTATGTAGCATGCATGTAGTATGTATGTAGCATGCATGTAGTATATATGTAGTATGTATGTAGCATGCATGTAGTATATATGTACTATGTATGTAGCATGCAGTATGTATGTGGCATGCATGTAGTATGTATATAGTATTTTTTTTTTTTTTTTTTTTTTTACATTTAACACATTAGCCGGATGATGGGACTACTACTGTCCCATCATTGGCTAATGTGTCACTCACTGTCATGGTAGCAGGCATCGCCCGATGGGACTTGTAGTCCCATCGGACGATGCCTGCACGGACCCCCGGACATCAGCGCAGCCCCCCGGCAGGCCGGCACAGCCCCCGGCAGGCCGGTACAGACCCCCACAGGGTGCACAGCCCCCCGGCAGGCCGGCACAGCCCCCCGGCAGGCGGGTACAGACCCCGGGCAGTCCGCACAGCCCACCGGCAGGCCGGCACAGCCCCCCGGCAGGCCGGCAGAGACCCCCGGAAGGCCCGTACAGACCCCCGAGAGGCTGTACAAGGGCAGGAAAGGGTTTTTCCAATTCCGATACCGGAAGTCTCATAGACTTGAATGGGACTTCCGGTATCGGCATCGGCGATACCGATACTTTTTTTAAAGATCGGCCGATCCATTCCGATCCGATATTTTGAAGTATCGGACGGTATCGCTCAACTCTAGTGCACTGTAATTTATCAAGACCAAAGTCAGCACAGCTGTTTACCAGCAAGTTTTAGAGCACTTCATGCTTCCCTCTGCCGACAAGCTTTTTGGAATTGGGAATTTCATTCTCCAGCGGGACTTGGTACCTGTCCACACTGCCAAAAGGACAAATAACTGGTTTAAAAACAACAGTATCACTGTGCTTGATTGGCCAACAAACTCACCTGACCTTAACCCCATAGAGAAGATGAGAGGCGCCAGACCCAACAATGCAGACAAGCTAAATGCTGCTATCAAAGCAACCTTTGCTTCCATAACTCCTCAGCAGTGCCACAGGCTGATCGCCTCCATGTCACGCCACATTGATGCAGTAATTGATGCCAAAGGTGCCCCGGCCAAGTATTGAGTGTGCCTGGCCTATTTCATGTGCACTTAGCTTGTTATAAATGCAGAGTCGCAGGTCTGTCTCCATAAGGATGGCTCTGTAAGGAAACAGCAGAAATATGCTGGAAATGAGCCAGAACTGAACAGAAGGTACGACTAACCACTGTTATTAAATGTACTAAATTTCTTTCTCTTTCCTCCACGCTTACTCTCATCATGCTGACATACGCTCTAACAGTTTTAGCTCCATTACTCCTCACTCTCTTTCGCTATCCGCAAACCCCAGCACCCTCTAACCAAGTAATAATTTCTCCTTCCCTCTTGCCCCCCACCTGATCTCCTCTGTTGACCTGCTCCTCAACCTCAGAACTCTCCTAATAAAACACAAACAAGCCACCCACTCTCCTCCCATCTGCTTTCTCTCTCTCTGCTTCTCCTCACTGCTGGTGACATATCTCCCAATGCTGGACCCTTATATCTCATACCGCCCATAATTACCCCCTTCTATCACTCCCAACCCAATATAAACACCCAAAATCTTGCCCACCTCAAATCCGTGCCCTTGATGCCCACCACCCTGTTCCCTCTCTCTGGATCACTCTGGAATGCCCGCTCCGTCTGCAATAAACTCCATATGATTCATGACCTCTTTACCTTTTCTAATATTTCCTTTCTGGGCCTCACTGAAACATGGCTGACACCCTCCGACACAGCCTCCCCTGCTGCGCTATGTTACAGTGGCCTCCACTTCACTCACACTCCTCGCCCTGGCTACAGACATGGTGGAGGAGTGAGCCTTCTCTTTTCTTCCAACTGTACCTTTAACCTAATTCCACCTCTACCCTCCCTTATCCTCCACTCTTTTGAAATCCACTCTGTCAGCATCTAGTCCCCCTCCAACTTCCAAATGGCCGTCATATACCGACCTCCGGGCTCGACCACTGCCTTTATTGACCAATTCTCCACCTGGCTTCTTCACTTTCTCTCTGCTGGCATTCCCACCATCATCATGGGTGACTTCAACATTCCCACTGACACCCACCAGTCAGCAGCCTCCAAACTCCTGTCCCTTACTTCATCTTTTGGATTAACTCAGCGGTCCTCCTCAGCCATCCACACAGATGGACACAAATTAGACCTGGTCATCACCCGTCTCTGCTCCCTAACTAAATTCACAATCTCCCCTCTCCCTCTATCTGACCACCATCTACTGTCACCCATGTCCTGCAACATGAGCACCCCCGCAGAAATCTTGCACATCTAGACACTCACACACTCTCTGACTATTCTGCCACTGTCCTCCATATCTTCACTCCAATACACAGACACTGCCACTAGTTTCTACAATGCCACTCTTGCATCAGCCATCGAGTAGGTCGCCCCTTTCATGCATAGCACAGTGCAACGAATCAATAGACAACCCTGGCACAATAACATCACTAAAAAGCTTTGGCAAGTATCCAGAATTGCAGAACGGTGCTGGAAGAAAACGCATTCGCAAGATGATTTCACTGCACTCAAACAAGCAAAAAATCAGCTCTCACCTCTGCTAAACAGGCCTACTTTACATCCCTTGTATCTTCTTTATCCCACAACCCAAAACAGTTCAACACTTTTAACTCCCTCCTCCACCCACCACTGCTCCCTCTGACTTCCCTAAACTCTGCCAAGGACTTTGCCATGCACTTCAAAAATAAGATAGACCATACAAGGCAAGTCTTTGTTGTCCGACCACCACAATCCCTTTGTAAGCCAGACCAATGTCTTAACCCCATAACTTCCTTCTCCAAAATCACTAAAGGAGAGCTTGCTCATCTTCTCTCCAAATCACAACTCACCATTTGTGCACTTGACCCCATCCCATCCCACCTCCTCGCCAACATCACCACTACACTAATCCCATCCCTAAACTATCTCTTCAACCTATCACTAACGTCTGGTATCTTCCACTCTGCTTTCAAGCATGCCACAATCACACCTATCCTCAAAAAGCCATCCCTTGACCCAAGTGCTATGTCCAGCTATTGCCCCATATCTTTGCTCCCATTTGCTTCCAAACTCCTTATGCAACAGGTCCACGCTGAACTTTCCTCTCACTTTGCATCTAACTCGATCTTCGACAACCTACAATCTGGCTTCTGTCCCCACCATTCCACTGAGACTGCCCTGACCAAACCTACTAACGACTTAATTACAGCCAATGCTAACAGACAATTCTCTATACTCCTTCAAGACCTGTCCTCTGGCTTAGACACAGTTGACCATTGCCTCCTACTACAGATCCTCTCTTACTTTGGTGTCAAAGACCCTGCCCTATCCTGGATCTCCTCATACCTTACCAACCGCACATTTAGCGTTTCCTACTCCCATACTACCTGTTCATCTCACCCCCTCTCTGTTCATGTCCCTCAAAGATCTGTCCTAGGACACCTTCTCTTCTCAATCTATACCCTTGGCCTGGGACAACTCAAAGTTCTATGACTTCCAGTACCATCTATATGCTGATGACACTGAGATCTACCTCTCTGGCTCAGATGTTACCTATCTGCTCTCCAGAATCCCAGAGTGTCTATCAGCCATATCCTCCTTCTTCTCCTCTCACTTCCTCAAACTCAATGTGGACATATCTGAACTAATTATCTTTCTTCCATCTCGCATACCTTCCGTACCTGATCTATCTATCAAAATAAATGAATTCACACTTTCCCCTGTCCCGGTAAACCGCTGCCTCAGAGTAACCCTTGACTCTGCCCTGTCCTTCAAACTGCATATCTAATGTCACGGTCCATGTTTGGATTTGTGGCAGCTCTGGTTCCTCTCAGATAAAAACTATTTTCCTTTCAGGTTATCAGGGGTTAATGTCAGTTTTTTCACCTGCTGGCCTGCTGGTGTAATTGCATTGCTGCTGGGTTTGCTGATGTTTGGTGATACAGGTCCCAACTGGAGACCAGCCTAGCAGGAGCAGCTCTCTGGTGTCTACCACATTTGGTGTTGAGTCCTGTTGCTGGTGATATCTGCGGTGTGGAGGTTAGCAGCGGTTCATATAAGCTAAGTGCTGTATTTTTGTTACCTCATCCCTTCTGTGTCTGTTCCCCTCCCTGTGTTTCTTATCAGTAGTGGCTAGGCTAGCGTTCTATGCTGGCCAGTGCACTAGCGAGGGTAGTTTATGGTGACAGTTTAGGGATGACGTATCCTGACATTTGCAGGGTGAAGGACCTGCATAGGGTGTTAGGTGAGATCAGGGACAGGCTCAGGTTGGAGCTCAGGAGGTGACCGTCCCTGATTCCCTATTGTCAGGCCACCCCTCCCATATTTCATTGGTGGTGTGTTGCTGTATTGTTTGGTGACCAACCAACCTTTGGGTCGTGTCACACTGGGCCAGTCACTCTATGACATTATCAACAAGCGTCACATTTTTTCTGGTGAACCATGACACAAATGCAGGCTTTTTCCCAACTTCTCTAGACTTTCACCACTGAGCTTAAGGAGCTGCGTGGTGAGGTGGTGCAACAGCTGCAGCAGTAGTTGGGGTTCTGGTCCTCGGCTCACGTACAGGCTCAATCAGAACCTAAGATATCTCTCACTGACAGATTCTCTGGAGGGAGAGATAAATTTTTGTTTTTTATGGAGGCCTGCAAGCTATACTTCAGGCTCTGCCCTTGTTCATCAGGGAGTGAGGAACAGCATGTGGGAATCATCGTTTCCCTTCTTAAGGGTGATCCCCAATCCTGGACCTTCTCCCTGCTGACTGGTTCTCCATCTCTACGGTTAGTGGACGGGCAGGGGTTCGGCCGGCTGAGGAGTACTGCTCAGAGTTCATGAGGTGGGCCACTGACCCACAGTGGAATGACCCTGCCCTTAGGAGCCATTTTATGCAGAGTCTGTCCCCAATGATGCAGGATACTCTTGTGCAGTATGCTGCCCCCAGGTCATTGGAGGCCGCCATGTCCCTTGTCATCCGTGTGGATAGACGCTTGAGGGAGAGACATTCACCAAATGTGCCCCCTGCAGTCCTTGCTAGGGAGGAGGACACACCTGAGCAGGAGGTCGAACCCATGCAGGTGGGAGGAGTTGGTTACCAAACAGGGTTGCCTGTGGTTCGCCATGGTGTAGGGGCATGTTTTTACTGTGGGCAGACTGGTCATTTCATCGATGTCTGCCCAGCTCGTGTCAAAACACCATTACCAGCTAAGAAGGCACGTCCCCCTGGTCATGTGGAGGGAGGCGACCAGGGAGTGTATATTTCCTCCATTTTTTCCCCTCGGTGTACATTGTCTGCAAAGTGGTGGTTGGCAGGGTAACTAAGGGTATTCCGGTGCTTGTGGACAGTGGAGCAAGTGTCAATCTGGTGGATGCTCACTTTGTACAGACCCACTGCCTGAGGTGTAGGATGCTAGCAAAACCCCTAAGCATCCAGGCCATTGACTCTGTTCCACTCAGCCAGGGAAGGGTGACCCAAGGCATGGATGATATAAACCTGCATATAGGGACTCGTCATGAGGAGTCCCTGTCATGCTATGTCTTGATGGAATGCCAACACGCATCATTTTTGGACTCCCTTGGTTGAAAAAACACAACCCGGTCATAGATTGGCAGCTCAGAGAAGTAGTCCGCTGGGATCAGTCGTGTGAGGGCTGCTGCCCTGGGGGCTACAGTCTCAACCGTCTTTCTACAACCGTCCCCTTCTTCTCCAGTGGGGGCACAAGAGGTGCTGCCAGGGAGTAGGGACAAGACTCTACCCTCACTACAAGCTAACCCTGTGTGTCAGAGTCCTCTTAGGAGGAGGGGTCAGGGGAGGGTGGTGGTTCCCTGCATAGTGGGGGTATGAGTGTGATGACACAGGGAGACGCCTCTGTGGTCAGTTCTGTAAAGAGTTCACCATCTTGTGGCAGACGCATGCATGGAAATAAACGTTCAGGTCCGGACATGTGTGTGAACAAGTACGTGTGGGTGTCCACCAGAAACATCAGGTGGAAGTGTGGTACTGGGGTCTGGAGTTCTAGGGTAATCGGGCCATATCAGGTGTCAGACATTCTCAGCGTGGGGACTTACCAACTGGAGTAACCCCCAGTGATGCCCATATACAACTCATTCCACAAGTCAGCACTCTGGAGATTTGTGGTGCCTCCAGAGCAAACATTATTGTCATCTTCATCGTGTTGCATTTGCCGTAGACATGAGGATAAGGTGACTGCAGAGGTGAACTCTGGAGAATCGAGGCGTCCTCATCATGTGGCTTTCTAGTGATGTCTTGTGTTGAGGGTCCAGATGCCCCTCATTGAAAGGGGGTACTGTCACGATCCATGTTTAGATTTGTGGCAGCTCTGGTTCCTCTCAGTTTAAAACTTTTATCCTTTCAGGCCATTGGGGGTTAATGTCAGTTTTTACCCCCGCTGGCCTGCTGGTGTAATTGCATTGCTGCTGGGTTTGCTGATGTTTGGTGACTACTCCCACATCCTTTAAAAGGTCACCTGATGCATCAGCTGACTGTTTGTGATACAGGTCCTAACTGGAGACCAACCTAGTAGGAGCGACTCTCTGGTGTCTGCCACATTTGGTGTTAAGAGTCCTGTTGCTGGTGATATCTGCATTGTGGAGTTTTGCTGCCTGCATGTAAGCTAAGTGCTGTATTTTTGTTACCTCGTCCCTTCTGTGTCTGTTCCCCTCCCCCTGTGTTTCTTATCAATAGTGGCTAGGCTAGCGTCCTATGCCAGCCAGTGCACTAGCGAGGGTAGTTTAAGGTGACAGTTTAGGGACAAGGTATCCTCACATCAGCAGGGGGAAGGGCTTGCATAGGGTGTTAGGTGAGATAAGGGACAGGTTCAGGTTGGAGCTCAGGAGGTGACCGTCCCTGATTCCCTATTGTAAGGTCCTCCCTCTCCCATATTCCATCGGCGGTCTTGCTGAGCTGTTTAGTGACCGACCAATCATTGGGTCGTGTCACACTGGGCCAGTCACTCGGTGACAGCCAAGCTTTCACCACTACCTGACGCCTCCAGCACAAAAAAATTTCCAGAATTCGTCCTTTCCTCAACCCTCACTCTACCAAAATGCTTGTGCATGCCCTAATCATCTCCCGCCTCGACTACGGCAAAATCCTTCTTTGTGACCTCCCTTCTAACACTCTTGCTTTGCTCCAGTCCGTCCTTAACTCTGCTGCCCGACTAATTAATCTCTTTCCTCACTACACTCCTGCTTCCACTCTTTGCAAATCCCTTCACTGGCTCCCAATTTCCCAGCGTATTCTCTTTAAACTACTAACACTGACCAAAAAAGCCATCCATAACCTTTCTCCTCCGTATATTTCCAAACTAGTCTCTCAATATCTTCCGTCACGTAATCTCCGGTCCTCCCAAGACCTCCTTTTCTCCTCCATGCTTATTTTCTCCTTACCCAATCGCCATCAAGATTTCTGCCGAATATCCCTCATCCTCTGGAATTCTGTGCACCAACACGTCCGGTTCCACCGCATTTGGATCCTTCAAATGGAACCTGAAAACCCATCTCTTCAAAAAAGCTTACAACCTGTCCTAAGTAGACAGAGGTCCGGTTCTTGATGCAAGCGGGGAGTCTCTGATGTCCTAGGTGGGCTCCTGTTCACACGGTTTCCTCGTATAGGGATCAGTTCAATGGGCAATACCGCCAGAGCGTGGCTCTGCTCCGCGGTGTATGGGGTGAGGAGTCGGGCAGTTCTGGCCTAGTCATCTGTCCTCTGTGGGATCGCACACACACAGCAGTCACTAGTCTCGAGTGTGAGTCACCTCCAGGAACAGGAGACAGCGAAGGCTTAGCAGTCTGTTGTACCCGAACAGTGGACACAGTTACAGGGAATATGACAGGTGGGCCTGCGCTCACGCAATGTTCCGCTGACAAGGCCTGCACCTCACCCTGCTGCACTCTCAGTCTTCCCACCTGGTCTCCTCTCCTTTTCCCATGCACAGCCCTTTTTATGTCAGACCCGTCCCCTAGTTCCAGTGCAAAGGTTGGTCTGGGTCTGAAAGCTCTCCCCGTGCAACACTGGTGACAGTCCCGATAGTTCTGGAACCGATGCAAGAGGGGTACACCCTGGTCCAGTTCATCTTACAACTACATGGACAAAACAACACCATTGTAGTTACTGCAACCCCCAACCTACTGTCTCCTTCCCTATAAATCTGTAGAATGTAAGCCCGCAGGGTCCTCTTCCCTCTGTACCAGTTTGTCATTGTTAGTTTGTTTACTGTAAGTGATATTTATATTTTGATGTAACCCCGTTTCATGTACAGCACCATGGAATTAATGGTGCTATATACCGTATATACTCGCATATAAGCCAAGATTTTTGGCCCATTTTTGGGGGCTGAAAGTTCCCCTCTCGGCTTATACGCGAGTCATATACCAGGGGGTCGGCGGGGGAGGGGGATCAGGGGGTTTCAGATCATACTTACCCCCTGGCGCGGTCTCTGCAGCCACCCTTCTCCCAGTCTCAGGCTCCTTCCTTCAGCGGTCATGTGGTACCGCTCATTAAAGTCATGAAAATGCACATATTTATGACTTTAATGAGCGGTACCACGTGATCACTGAAGGAAGGAGCCTGAGACCGGGAGAAGCGGGGCTGCAGAGACCGCGCCAGGAGGGGGTAAGTATATGCTATATTCACCTGTCTCCGGTCCATCGCTGCTCTGTCCTGTCCTTCGCATCTTTTGTCTGTGATGTTCAGATGTTCAGGTCAGAGGGCGCGGTGATGTAGTTAGTGCGTGCCGCGCCTTCTGCCTGAACGTCACTGACAGAGGACGCGGAGGAGAGGACAGAGCAACGCGCAGCCATGGAGCGGGGATCAGTAAATATTGCCAGTGCTGGAGTCCCGAGTCAGCGGTGACACCGGCACCTGTCCCCGCCTGCTCAGGACACCGGCACTGGGCCCCCAGGGAGGAGAGGTGAGTATGTATTTTTTTTTATTTGCAGCGGCAGCAGCAGCATATGGGGCAAAATCTATGGAGCATCTTATGGGGCATAATCTATGGAGCAGCATATGGGGGCATAATCTATGGAGCAGCATATGGGGGCATAATCTATGGAGCAGCATATGGGGGCATAACCTATGGAGCATCTTATGGGGGCATAATCTATGGAGCAGCATATGGGGGCATAATCTATGGAGCATTTTATGGGGGCTTAACCTATGGAGCATCTTATGGGGCAGAATATGGGGGCATAATCTATGGATCATCTTATGGGGCAGCATATGGGGTATAATCTATGGAGCATCTTATGTGGCATAATCTATGGAGCATCTTATGGGGCAGTATATGGGGCATAATCTAAGGAGCATCTTATGGGGCATAATCTATGGAGCATCTTATGGGGCATAATCTATGGAGCATCTTATGGGGCAGCATATGGGGCCATAAACTTTATGGGGCAGCATATGGAGCATATTATTCTATGGAGCATCTTATGGGGCCATTATTAACCTTTGTGCAGCATCATATGGGGTGTATTTTGTATGGAGCATCTTATGGGGCCCATCATAAACTGTATGGAGCATTATATGGGGCTCCTGATTCAATATTGATATTCAAAACATTTAACTTACTGATGTCAATTAATTTTACTTTTATTGGTATCTATTTTTATTTTTGAAATTTACCAGTAGCTGCTGCATTTTCCACCCTAGGCTTATGCGTGAGTCAATAGGTTTTCCCAGTTTTTTGTGGCAAATTTAGGGGGGTCGGCTTATACACGGGTCGGTTTATACACAAGTATATACGGTAAATAATAATAATAATTTTCTAATATACATTTCAGTAGGCCAACATTTTGGATTTTCAAATTATTTTTTCAAGCTGGCATTATAAAGTATTCTAATTTACTGAGATAATTTTGGGTTTTCATTGGCTATAAGCCATAATAATCAACATTAACAGAAATAAACAGGTGAAATAGATCACTCTGTTTGTAATGACTCTAATATATGAGTTTCTTTTTATTGAAGAACTGAAATAAATTATCTTTTTGATGATATACTAATTTTGTGAGATGAACCTGTATTTGTAGGAAACTGTTCACTATAAATTAAAGGCAACCTGTTAGGCGATTCATGCTCCCCAAGCAAAAGGCAGCATTAGTAGCAGCCTGTCTACATGATTACTGCCAAGTTCATTATTCTTTGAAATGTTTTGACATTTCATACAGAATGCACTTAGAAAGCTGGCTGTTCCCAGGGCTGTTAGAGCTCGCTCACATCAGCGTAATCATCAAACAAGTGCTATCAGATGTTTTATCAGATGGCACTCAGCCCAATGTTATACTATGGGGCAGTGCAGATCAGCTATTTTTTTTTTTGTCATGCAAGTTGGAGCACGCGTACCCATTCAAGTTGATGGGTGCGTGTAAAACATCAGACTGCACTCACGTAGGCTGGTTTCACATTAGCGCTTTTTAATCGCACGCACGGCCGGGGGTAGCTCCGCCCCCGAGCCGGCTCTCTGCCCGGCGTGCCCGCCCCTTGCTTGTAGCACCGCCTCCTAGCGGACAGCGGCGCCTGCGATCGGCGCACCCTATCTTTAGCATAAAAAAGGGAAGAAAGTTCCAGCGCAAGGAATGGAAAATTAAAAATCCATTTTATTGTGCCAATGCATATTAAAATTCCAGCAGGTACAGCATATCAGTCGGATGACTGCGCCCCTCGAAAAAGCTGCCTCGAAACGCGCGTCGGGGTCCCTCCATCCGCATCTTGAGGTAACATGCTTTCACTTTCTTTTCACTTGCATTCATACTCATAGGGTTAGCTGCTGCCTTATTCCGCACTAGCGCACATCGGCTATGCAGCCTCCCTTCTACCCATATCTATCATATGCCAAGTGATTTATTTACTGTATTACATCTTTGCATAATGCCTAAGGGGATCTTTATTATCCATACATGCCAATTGTATTACATTTTAATTTTTACCATTTGTATTTGCACAATTGTGCTTTTCATAATGTTTCAGCCAAGTATTGGCTCTCATTTGCATAATTTGCACTAAACTCCCCCTCAGCATTGTCTGTGCATGCACTTCTTGCATCTTTCCTGCATGGTACCCCTGATGTGGATACGTATTTTTCTTGTAGTGTCCTCACTTTTATTATTGTATTGATTTTTACATATGTATACCTTTTTAAATCATGTTCCAATAAAGATTATTACATTTTAGGTATGGCTTCTTTTCGTTTTTTGATGTTTCTATATTGAAGCTGTTGATCTTCTAGGCTATCTGTTTTTTTGAATATCTTTTCATATATAATTGTCCTTTCATTGTTATTAAAAAAATTGTTGAAAATGTAAAAATTTCCTTAGAACTGCAAGGACCTTGAGTGAAAATTGTCAGATTTGCTATCCTTGAAGTAACTAAAGTAAAAATCCATTCTAGTCATGGTAATAGAGATAAATTCAATGGCTATTGCTTCTTTTCTCAGTATGTTATCTCAATTTACAGAAGTACAATATAGTAGAGCATTCTTTGATAGAGTGGGAAGTTGAGTTGTTCAGTGTCATTCACAATTAGAAGAAAAAGGTAGTTTGTATCATGTATCAGAATTGCATATGCTTTACACTTGCTACTATTCATCATATGTACACTAACCCTCTTATTATACCATAGTACCTTGCTGTATTTATAAATTTGGTATCTGAGTCTTTGAAGATTTTTCTATAGCTCTTTGTGCCAACATTAAGCTTGCAGCCACAGCTGTGGTTACAGTGCAAAATAAATGAGATTGTGAATTTGGTCAAGTTATTTGACCAAGTCAGATTTAGGAAAACCTGACATGGGCTTTTATTTTTGGACAGATCTTTAGGATGATAGTAGGATGGATATCTACCTCTATTCTGGAGATTGGAAGTGGCCCATGGTGACGATTCTCATTTAAACTTTCAGTTAAGGTTTGAGTGTGTCAGTTTTTAGTTTGCAAGCATCAGAGCAGGAGGCACTATGCAGGACAGGTCTGTATGAAGTTGAACACAGGCCATAGAAAGTAAAGCCATTCACGCACCCACAAGTGATACTGCGGTGCAGTCGCCCATGTCAACTGATTTAATATGGACTATTATGGACGATCCGGCTGCGAACCGGAGGATAAAGTTTGAATTATTTTTGTAAGTTGCCAAAATAAAGATGTTTGAGTTGGACTAACCTGGGTCACTGCCTTTTTTCCGCATTGTTGTGAAAGCCGCTGCATTACACCCTCTAGAAGGATGGTTTCAGAAGGAAACAAAGTGCACACACGTCTGTAACACAGAAATTATGTGCATGGTCTCAAGATAGTTATGCCCTCACTATCAACCTGTTTGTCTCTGTATTCAACTTTAATTATGGACAGAGCAACTAATTGCCATAAGGAACTGGGTGCTCACATATAGAAATAAGCAAAATATTGTAGAAAAAAGAACAGTAGTGGCACTCACTGGTCTTGTAAAATTCAACGTTTTTACTTACGACATCATAAAAGCCGTCTGCAGGGAGGGATTTAGCACATGCATAGGACAATGGACATTTTGCATTGATCTGCACTTCAGCAGGTCCTGAGATCAATGGTATTACAGCACAATTAAACTTTGAAGGTGTTATTTCAAATTTGACAGGCACTTTATTTTCCTGCAGCTTGATGCTGGTTTGGGTGCTGAGACCCCTGTACATTGCACAGATCAGCAGACAGGAACCCATAGCTCCTGTCTGTGCATGCACACAGAGCAGTAGAAAGCATAGACTACAAAGCCTGTGTGTACTCTGCGTGTGTGCTCAGACAGGAGCTTTGATCTCCTGTCTTCTGAGCTATGCACTGTTCGGGGGTCTATTGAATAATCAGTGGAAAGTCTCAGGATCTGGACTGCCACAGATCTACAGACACTGTAACTACATGTCAAATTTGAAAATAATACGTTCAAGGCTTAGTTACTAGTGATGAGCGAGCATACTCATTGCTCGGGTTTTCCCGAGCATGCTTGGGTGTCCTCCGAGTATTTTGGCGTGCTCGGAGATTTAGTTTTTGTCGACGCAGCTGCATGATTTGCAGCTGCTAGACAGCCTGAATACATGTGGGGATTGCCTGTTTGTTAGGAAATCCTCACATGCATTCAGGCTGTCTAGCAGCTGCAAATCATGCAGCTGCGTCGACAAAAACTAAATCTCCGAGCACGTCAAAATACTCGGAGGACACCTGGGACACCCGAGCAACAAGTATACTCACTCATCACTATTAGTTACTCTTTCAGATTAAGCAGCACCAAAACAGATGTTAGCCTATATGAATTTACACTTTTAGTTTTGTTCAATTTCTGATGCTTACTCTCCCCTCTCACCACTTATGGTAACTCATGACATACTAATATAGCCAACAGTTGCAAAACAAGGTTAACACAGACATTTCCTCACAGCAGATTTCTTAATCAGATTGTCACCCTCCTACTTCAGTGTGCTATAGAGTCTTGCACAGTGGGAACACTACCTATAGCATTAATTATCGCTGGTATTTTATGGAAAAGTTTGTTTTCTTTCACTGTAAAGCGGTTGTACAGAATTTAAAAAACATGGCTGCATTTCTTCTAAAAGCCAAGTCACATCAATTCTATAGTTTTGCTTGTATTTTGGTTTTGCCACATTCACTTCAATGGAATTGAACTGTAGTGTCAGACCCAACCTGCATAGAAGAAAGTGGTTTTGTTTTTCCAATCCTGGGCAATACCTTAGTTTAATCCCTATGTGAAAAAAAATATTGCATTCAGTTCTGCAATGGCACCTATTGTACATTATGAACCTAAGAAACGCAAAGATGCAGCAGCACCCTGCAAGCACTAAGATATATATATATATAGATGTATTCAGCCCGCACTGAGAGCCCCGGTGCCAGGAGGAAATGAACTTTATATCCCCAGGCAGGCCTGGTTGGTCTTTCAGTCTTAAAGGAGACACCTACAAGGTTTAAATCACTGCTCTGTGTATTGGAAGTGGCGGCCCCGCCACTAACTGACAGCAGCTCTCCATTAGAGCTGGATTGTCGGTGGTGAGGTACATTTGCTATTATTTTAACAATCTTTAAGCCCGGGTTCTTATTGAAGAGATCCAGCTGATATATCGAGACTGAAAGCGGTTGTCCACTTTCAGCTAAATTTCATACCTAGCTTAAAATAAAAAGCATTGCCTTCCCGAGGTTCACCGTTGATTCTCCGCCCTGCTCATGGTGTCTGGCATTACCTGCGGTGCTGATGTCACGTTGACAGCATGGCAGTGCCCCCAACAGCTTTGCCACTGTAGATGGAATTCTTTGTTTAGAATCCCTAAGCTCGCTTAAATTAAACTGCAATTAAGGACAAACATTAACAGAAAAGGAAAAAGACATTTAATTTCTATTTTCCAAAATAGCCCTTTATCACCTATTTCGTAATTGATACTAACAACCAGATCGGTGAGATCTGACTGCTAGAATCCCCACAGATTGCCAGAATAGATAGCAGATAGATAGACACATAGACTGATAGATGAAAAGGGTTATCGAGAAAACAAACAGATATATAGAAATTAGGAGATAAATTAATGATTTATATGACATAGAATGATAAATAAAAATATTAGATACATGAGAAAGAAGTATTAGGAGGTAGAAGGAGTCCCTGTGTAGACATCATACTGTGAGTTGAATATACTATGGGGCATCATTGTGTGTAAAGGGCACTTTGGGCATTATACTGTGGGTGTTCCTTCCAAGGGAGTACTGGAAGCATAATTAGGGATGAGCGAACGTGTTCGGTTATACTCAGATATCACTCGAGTATCTGGGTGCCCGAATGTGCTCAGCACTCGACAAGCAATAGCCGGTCCTCGATGTCAAACTCGAATCTCACCCCACATGTTTGGCTCCTGTTACACAGCCAATAAGCATATGGAGTCACTGTAATGCTGTAGCCATCTTGGTAGTGGCATTACTGTGATTGGCTGGCAGTGTACCATCATCAGGGCTTATAAAAGGACAGGCGCAGCCAGGCTTGGCACACTGATACCATTGTACAGCTCTGTGACATTTAGTATTGGATAGAGAGAGTGCTTGTCCAGGCGTGCGTGTGCAAAGCCTAACTGTCCTTGTAACAGCTAATTTGGTGTTTTGCTGTTTGTATCAGATACAGTACATTCTGCATTTAGCTTAGGGAGGGAGAGAGAGTTGTAGGAAAAGCGAGAGTGGCTGAATACAGTCTTTAGGCAGGGATTAGGACTTTGCAGTCCGTTGCTAAATACAGTATATAGCTGTAACAGTTGACCGCAATTTTATTTTTTGGGTGAAAAAATTGACTATATTGTCATCCATAGAGTATTAGGTGCTTTGTGGTACATTTCTGTGTTATTTAACACTCCAAAAAGCGTTTAAACATTTTTTCTGTATTCAATTTCTCATCCAAATAGTATTACGTAGTCTGTGGTACATTTTGGTGGCATATAACACTCCAAAAAAGCAGTGAAATTTTTTTCTGATTCAATTACTCATCCAAAGAGTATTACGTGCTCCCTACATAGTGACCGGGGGAATATTGGAGCCATAGATATGTGCAATTCTGGGGTGGCTGCGGGCTTATGTTTTTAAACTGGGAAGGGCCCAGTAACCAAGCACCTTCTCAGCCTGATAATATAAGCCATTTAAGCTACAAATGTGCAATAAATGATGCAGCCGTCAAGCATATCCACTGTTACTCTATTGTAAAGTGCTATGTCCTAAAGATCAGTGGAAATGCCAGAGGTTGGATTCCCTCCAATCTAAAAGTTCTCACCTACAACGAGAATAGATGATAAATTATTCCAGCTGGAAACCCAATTAAAGGCATTCCTCTATGGAAAAAACATACAGATTAGTTAGTCTCTAAAAGAAAGAGAACTATTTTATAATTTGCCATCCCCATCATAAAACCAATGTAAGAAATAATGTAAACCACACGTAGGAAAATTACATTCTTCACTTACAAAGAGTTAAAAAAAGACAAAAAATGTGACCTGTGGAAACAGGATGTACAACCAGACAAGGATCCTCTTCATGATACCCACACTCCTGCAAACCACATTTGTTTCGGGAAGTGAAAACACAACACGACTATCTTACTGGGATATCCAGAAAACGTTGTCGTCAAAGTCTGCCAAGTGCCAGTAACTAGTCTCATGGAAAGAAATAAACCTTGCTCCTTCTTTGACCTGAGAAACAGAACAAATTCCAGAACAGAGTGCTGTTGTAGAGTTGTGTGCGTGGGAGAACCAAGCAAGAATCTGAGGCTGCTCAAAACAGTCTGACACTGTTAGTCATGAAGAACATCTTGTTTTTCATTAGATGTGATATGTCAAATATTTAGCTTTTTTATGCCAACACAATCCATAGTACATACAGTGTGCATATAAGGATAAATAGACAGATATGTGATTATTAGCTACATGGATAAATGGATAGACAGACAGATGGACAGATAGACTGATGATAATTATGATATTGACAGAAAGAAAAATAAAAATATTAGATACATGAAAGATAGATATTAGGAAATAGAGGCGGACCCTGTGCAGGCATCATACTATGAGGTAAATCTACTGTGGGGGCATTATGTAGGGGAACACTAGAGGCATTATAATGCATTCTGTACCACTGCAGAGCAATGATGGCATACCTATTGCATGCAAACCAGAGGCAGCACTCAGAGCCCTCCGCCAGGCTGGGGAGACGCCACTCCGTTCTTCCCATATTCAAATGTATTTGCTTCTTTTATATGCAAATACATTTGAGCAGTCCTTCTCCAGGATTGGGGCAAAGGTGCATCCTACGTGCAGCAGTGTGATGACATCATCACGCTCCTGACCTCATCACATTGCTGCAGGGGTCGCAGAGAAGAGATAGCGAGGGCACTGGTAAGAGGGCAGTGTGTGTGTACATTTGCAAACTGGTAGTGTGTGTGTATATGTATTGAATTTTTATGCCCTTAATTCAGAGAGTCATGTCACACAAAATGTCAATAAATAACATTTCCCACATGTCCACTTTACATCAGCACAATTTTTGAAACATAATTTTTTTTGTTAGGAAGTTATAAGGGTTAAAATTTAACCAACTTTACATAGGGGGCTTATATGACAGAAAATAACCCAAAGTTATACCATTCTATAAACTGCACCCCTCAAGGTGCTCAAAAACCACAAACCACATTCAAGAAGTTTATTAACCCTTCAGGTGCTTCACATGAATTAATGGAATGTGGAAGGAAAAAATAAACATTTCACTTTTTTCACAAAAATTATCCTTTAGAACAATTTTTTTCTATTTTCATTATGCTATTTGGAGAAATTGCACAATACGATTTGTTGTGCAATTTCTCCTGAGCATGCCTATACCCCATATGTGGGGAAAAAAAACATTGTTTGCGCACACGGCCAGGCTCGGAAGGGAAGGAGCGCCATTTGACTTTTCGAATGTAAAATTTGCTGGAATTATTAGCGAACACCATGTTGTGTTTGTAGAGCTCGTGATGTGCCTAAACAGTGTAAATTCCCCACAAGTGACACCATTTTAGAAACTAGATCCCCTAAGGGAACTTTATTTAGGTGTTTTATTGAGCATCTTAAAACCCCAGATGCTTCACATAAGTCTATAACGTTGACCTATGAAAATAAAAAAAGTCACATCTTTCCCACATAGATGATTTTTAGCTCCAAACTTTGCATTTTCATAAGGGTAACTGGAGAAATGGCACAATACGATTTGTTGTGCAATTTTCTGAGCATGCCAATACCCTATATGTGGGGAGAAACCACTGTTTGGGCGCATGGCAGGGCTCAGAAGGGAAAGAGCGCCATTTGGCTGTTTGAATGGAAAAGTTGCTGGCATAATTAGAGGATGCTGTGTCCGTTTGGCGAGCCCCTGATGTGCTTAAACAGTGGAAACCCCGCAAAAGTGACACCATTTTGGAAACTAGAACCATCAGGGAACTTATCTAGATGTGTGGTGAGCACCTTGAAACCCCATAGAAAAAAATACATTTTTCCCACAAAAAATGTTTTTTTAGGCCAAAATTTTGTATGTTCACAAGGGTAATAGGAGAAAATTGACCACAAAATTTGTTGTGCAATTTCTCCTGAATTTAGTGATACCCCATATGTGGTCAAAAACTACTTTTGAGGCACAGTGCAATGCTCAGAAGAGAAGAGGTGCAATATTGCAGTTCAGATTATGCTGAAATGGTTCGAGGGTGGCATGTCAAATTGGCAGAACACCTGAGGTGCCAGAACAGCAGAACCCCCTATAAGTGACCCCATTTTAGAATCTACACCTCTCACTGAATTCATCTAGGGGTGCAGTGATTATATTGACATCATAGGTGTGTCACAGAAGTTTACACCATTGGGCAGTTAAGAAAAAATATTTACATTTTTACCACCAAAACTTTGTGTTAGCGCCAAATTTAAAATGTTGATACTGGGAAATGGGTAAAAATTGCACCAAAATTTGTCCCACATTCTGAATGTAGAAATGCCCCATAAGTGGCTGTACAGTACTGCTTAGCCATACAGAGAGACTCAAGAGGGACAGAGCGCTATTTGCCTCCTGGAGCACAGATTTTCCTAGAGTAGATTGCGGACTCCATATACATATTCTCTATGTGCTAGAAAAGCAGAATCCCCCCTCAAGTGACCCCATTTTGGAAATTATACCCCTTTGGGAATTTATTTACAGGTGTAGTGATGATTTTGACTCCATGGGTGTATTCCAGAAACAAGCAGCAGTGGATGTTGCTGAGTGTTGCAAATACCCCTTCTGATGACTGGGGGTGACACTATAGGGTCCATTTGGGGCCTGTCCTTGTAAGGGCAGGAGTAATACCTGGGCACAACAGGGAGGATAGGGAAAACTGCACACCTGGCTGCACACCTGTAACCCTTTAACCTCCTTTTCCACACGGTGTCTTGCTCTGCTATATGGACCCGAATACCCGGCAGGGGACCTCTGAAAAATACGCCGGGGCGTCTATGTCCATGAGTAATGGTGAGACCGAACCATTTTTTAAATGAGCACTGATACACACGAGCACTATTATGTATTGTTTATGTGATGTCTTAGGTTTTAATGAATTATTAAAGGTTATGTTTTATTTTGAATGGGAATCCTCCAAGCTACTGACATAGACAAGTACTTTTCCAAAATAACAATGATCCAAAACACATATCTGTTGCAGAAAAGGGTGAAAGTTATTTAGTGGCTACGTATGTCTCCTGCTCTGAACCCAATAGGACACCTAGGGGGAATTCTTATGGGGAATTCTAAAAAGCCAAGTTGAGTATCATTCTCCATCCAGCATCCAGGCTCTAAAGAAAGTCATTCTTGAAGAACGGAAAAAGATAGATATTGCAATAATAATGAATAATAATAATCTTTATATAGCGCCAACATATTCCGCAGCGCTTTAGAGTTTAACAGTTTCAAACACAACAGTCATAAGTAACAACGTTAACAATACAATAATTATAGCAAAATAAGACAAGCCTGCTTGTGAGAGCTTACAATCTACAATGAGATGGGGGAGATACAAAGTACAGGTGTGTATTTACAATGATGGTCCAGCCATCTTGAGGGAGTGGGGATAGATAGAGATAGTGAATGGGCTCATACACACACATACACATAAAATGACTTTGATTAAGGAACATGATAGGCTGCTCTGAAAAAATTTGTTTTGAGGGAGCGACTAAAACTGTGCAAGTTGAGGATGGTCCTAATTACTTGGGGTAGAGCATTCCAGAGGATTGGTGCAGCGCAGGAGAAGTCTTGGAGTCGAAAGTGGGAGGTGCGGATTAGTGCAGAGGTTAGTAGAAAGTCGTTTGCAGAGCACAACATTCGGCTAGGTCGATAGACAGAAATGTAGGAGGAGATGTAAGGGGATGCCGCACTGTGGAGAGCTTTGTGGGTGAGAACAAGTACTTTGAATTGGATCATGTAGTGAATGGACAGCCAGTGTAATGACTGGTGAAGAGTGGACATGTCTGAGTACCGATTAGCTAGATGGACGATCCTGGCTGCTGCATTAAGGATAGACTGGAGAGGGGAAAGCCGAGTGAGGGGGAGGCAAATTAATAGAGTGTTACAGTAGTCCAGTCGGGAGTGTATCAAGGCAACAGTGAGGGTTTTTGTTGTTTCCATGGTGAGAAAAGGGTGGATTCTAGAGATGTTCTTTAGGTGTAAGCGGCAAGAGCTAGCAAGAGATTGTAGATGGGAGGTGAAGGAGAGATTGGTGTCAAACGTAACACCCAGACAGCACACCTGCTGCCGGGGTGTTATTCTGGTGCCCCGCAGGGAGAAGGCAATGTCAGATTTAGGGAGGTTAGTGGACAGCGGGAGCAGAAGAAGTTCTGTTTTGGAGAGGTTGAGTTTCAAATAGAGGGCGGACATGAGGTTGGAGACTGTGGACAGACAGTCATTGGTATTCTGTAATACAGCGGGGGTAAGGTCAGGGGATGACATGTATAGTTGTGTACTGATGGTACTGATAGACAAATCTGCTGATGGTCTGTCCAATTGGGGTTGTGTAGACAGAGAAGAGAAGGGGGCCAAGGACTGAGCCCTGAGGTACTCAAACAGTAAGAGGAAGAGGAGATGAAGTGGAGCCAGCAAACAAAACGCTGAAGGAGCGGTCAGAAAGATAGGAGGAGAACTAGGAGTCCTTAATGCCAAGTGACTAGGAAAGGATGGTCAACAGTGTCAAAAGCTGCGGAAAGGTAGAGAAGAATGAGCAGAGAGTGGTCACATTTACATTTTGCTGTCAGAAGATCATTGGTCACTTTGGTGAGTGCAGTTTCTGTCAAATGTAGGGGGCGGAAGCCGGACTGTGAAGGGTCTAGGAGGGAATGAGTGGAGAGGTACCGGGTAAGGTGGGAGTAGACAAAGCGCTCCAAGAGTTTAGAGATCAAGGGGAGATTGGAGTCTGGTCTGTAGTTGTTTGTGCAGCATGGGTCAAAGCGGGTTTCTTTAATAATGGAGCAATGATAGAGTGTTTGAAGGAGGTTGGGAAAATGCCCGAGGAGAGGGAGAGATTAAAGATTGCAGTTAGGTGAGTTGTGATGACTGGTGTGAGAGACTGGAGGAGATGTGAGGTAATGGGGTCAGTAGTGCATGTAGAAGAGAGAAGCCTGGAGACTTCTTCTGTGATGGGATCAAATGTGGAGAGTGAGCCGGTTGAAATGCAGGGAGGGATGGGAGTCACTGCAATTGGTGGCTGGGAACGATTTCCTGACGGATATTATCTATTTTCTCTATAAAGTGGGAGGTCAGGTCATCAGCACAAATGTCTGTGATAGGAGGTTGGGCTTTCAGCCTGAGGAAGGAGTGAAAGGTGTCAAAAAGTTTCTTGGAGTTGTTGGATAGTGATGATATCAGGGTGGTGTAGTAGGTCTGTTTGACGAGGTGGAGGGCAGAGTTATAGGTTCTTAACATAAATTTGAAGTGGGTAAAGTCTTCTGGTGTGCGAGTTTTCATCCATAAGCGTTCAGCACTCCTAGAGCATTGCTGGAGAAATCGAGTTTGTGATGTGAGTCAGGGCTGTTTTACTCTATGATTGGAGGTTCTGAGGGTGAGGAGCACTACTTGATCAAGGGTGCTTCTTAGAGTGTCATTGTAGTGATGTACAGCCAGATCAGGACAGGAAAAAGAGGAGATTGGGGACAGTGATGAGTGTAGGGAGTCTAAAAGTGTATGACGGTTAATGGCATGTAGATTTCTGAATGTGTGGTAGGTAGGCGTGTGCTGGGGTCGGCGAGGAATTGTGAGCATGAAGGAGAGAATGTTGTGGTCAGAGAGGGGAAGTGGTGAGTTATTTAGGTAAGAGATTGAACAGAGCCAGACAAAGAACAGGTCAAGGGTCTTACCGTTTTTGTGTGTTTCAGAGGTTGAGAGCTGTGAGAGGCCTAGAGAAGTGGTTAGTGATAGAAGCTGGGATGCAGATGTGGAAGTGGGGCTGTTGAAGTCTCACAGGATAAGGGTTGGGCGTTCTGAGGACATGAATTGCAGCAGCCAGGCCGAGAAATAGTCAAGGAATTGGGTGGGTGAGCCTGGGGGCTGATATATGACTACTACTCTGAGGGAGAGGGGATGGAAGAGCCTGATGGTGTGGATTTCAAAAGAAGGGAATGAGAGTGATTGAACTGGGGGGATAATCTGGAAAGTGCATTGTGGGGACAGAAGTATAGAGGGGCTGATGTGTATGAGTGGTGATGGAGGGGGTTGGGGCAGTGAATGTGGATAGCAAGGGAACACAGGAGGATAGAAATAAAGCACATGGCTAAAAGGGAGAGCAAAGTGTGGGTTACCTTTCTCCTGCCCTTTCTAACTGCCATGGATTAACTGCTTTTTCTAGATGCCTAGCTTCTGTAATCCTTTGCTTAGGGGATGCATGCACCCCACACTGTGTGCACCCCTTAGAATGCTTCTAAATTTATAGGCCACAATACAGGGTCAGGAGAGAGGGATTGTGGGAGCTGGTTTGTGATAAATTAGCACCAGCTGCTCTACACACCCACGTGTGGATAGATGATCAAAGATACAAGTCCTGTCTCTATCTCTGCTATAACACCTTTCCCGAGATGGTATCTACAGTGACCCCCAACCATTGATATACAGTAGTTAGTACATATGCTACAGATGAATTCTAGCAAGTATTCCATATGCAGAGTTCATTAAAATATATTGCAGGTGCTATGCAGCAGAATAGACAGCAGACAGACATGTAGAGTTGTACCATTAGAATATATTGCAGCAGATTAGACAGCAGACAGACATGTGGAGTTGTACCATTAGAATATATTGCAGCAGATTAGGCGGGAGATAGACGTGTGAAGTTGTACCAATTTCTCGTGTTACGAAATTGTCATAGTTTGAATATGTCAAAATACAATATGAAGAATATATATGTATAATAAATATATGAACATATTCTACATATTATATGTATAAATATATATGTATAATATGGTAAAATAAGCAACTTTTTAATTAACATCATTTTTATAAGTTGCACCGTTCTGCTGATACAGTTTTTGTGTTTCATTGTGTACAGTTCGTTTCCAAGGGAATCGACCACCAGGAGGGTGGACAAATAGGAACGGTCCATCATTATGTCATAGAAAAAAGCCAGGCCAGGATCTCGGGAACGCGTATTCAAGAGCAGGCGTAGTGGCTCCTAATCCGGTTTGGCTTTCTCTAGCAGCAGACACATCTCAATAGCATCCTGAGGAGCACCTTACCATGCTAAGAGAAGTTTTTACCACTGCTCTCCTCCCCATCTTAAGCATGTCTTTGTCTCCTGTTCTCCCTTCTTCAGCTTCTTAACATGCCTGATCATCACGATCCCAGCGCTTACTCTGATGATGATACAGACAAAGCTGATACATCAGCATAGATAGTACGCGTGTTTAAGTCGGTGGCAGGGCTGTGATCCCCAGCAAAATGGATAGTCGAAAGACTGGGGAGGAGTGCACTCTTCAAAAGGCAATTTGAGAACAACCCCTTGATATGGGTGGAGTGGATATACTGTAAATTAATTGTGGATACACTGAAGCTTTACAGCAGTGGTTGCTTGATGGTAAAAGTGTGTGTTTTCTTAAAATGCAGTGACAATATTATAGTAAAAATATAAAAGATCTGAGCATCCCTTTGAAACCCCTCCCCCCAAAAAAATAACACTAAGCTGGACTCAGTTATCATGAGAACAGCACAGCTAATTTACTACAATGTGCTATTTTCAGCCTCAAGTCTGCGTAATACATGGTGTTCAAAACTCAGCAGACTCAGATCCGTGATCCAAAATTCACACCTGCTTTTTAAATTGTAGGATCAGTACAGAGAGTTTTCCTGGCTTTCTGCCTGGGCAGAATTATTTCAACATTTAGAGTGTCTACATAAGGCACTACTATTTTCCTAGATCATTTCATCTCCAAGTGCATATCCTGTTTCCTGATCATTCAGATTGTCAGCTGCTGGACAAATGTTATAGGGATGGCCAACCAGAAAATGTGCAAATAAGTTATCTATTAAGCCCTGCAGAACCGCTATCCCCCATATACCATCTTGTTGTGTAAGCGTAATGTAATGACTGCTCGCTGCTAGTAATATATTGAGTTCCTCAGTCATCTTGGGGAAAGCTAGACTGGAATGTAATATTTAGGGCATTGCCGGGTTTTCCACCTTTTACGCCTGCATAGGAAACTTGATTTTATGGAAGCTGCTTGCCCTGTGAATGTTTCCAATTTAGTCACATAGTCATAAAGATGAATGATTTTGTTACCAGGAAACAGATCAGAAGTGATGAACTTTGTAAAGATACCATAGTCAAGAGTAGACTGGGGTAGAACTAGAGATTCACTTAGTGTGCAAGAAGTTATCAAATGTTGGGACTGGTAGGTACATACTGTAGTTCAGAAACATGAGAGTGATGCTACTAAAGTCTGATCAAGCAGGGAGGGTAGTGAGAAACTTTACAGGAGTAAATAAACATCTCTTTCCAAAGAGTAGAGAAGTATCAGCAAAGAAGTGATTTGTCAGAAAGTGAGATGAGCTAGCCAAGTCAAAATGCTACAATAATAATCCACAAGGTGAAGGAAATTACTGCGACCCTTACACCAGAGGTTCAAGAAGAGTACTGAGTAGTGATGAGGGAGTATACTCATTACTTGGGTTTCCCGGAGCATGCTCTAGTGATCTCCGAGTATTTTGGTGTGCTCGGAGATTTCGTTTTTTGTCGCCTCAGCTACATGATTTGCAGCTGCTAGACACAAACTAAATTTATGAGCACACCAAAATACTCGAGACCACCAGAGCATGCTCGGGAAAACCCGAGTAACGAGTATACTCTCTCATCACTAGTCCTGAGCCTTCTCGCTATCTTAGTAACGAGTATACTCGCTCATCACTAGTCCTGAGTCTTCTCGCTATCTTAGTAACGAGTATACTCTCTCATCACTAGTCCTGAGTCTTTTCGCTATCTTAGTAACGAGTATACTCGCTCATCACTAGTCCTGAGCCTTCTCGCTATCTTAGTAACGAGTATACTCTCTCATCACTAGTCCTGAGCCTTCTCGCTATCTTAGTAACGAGTATACTCGCTCATCACTAGTCCTGAGCCTTCTCGCTATCTTAGTAACGAGTATACTCGCTCATCACTAGTCCTGAGCCTTCTCGCTATCTTAGTAACGAGTATACTCTCTCATCACTAGTCCTGAGTCTTTTCGCTATCTTAGTAACGAGTATACTCTCTCATCACTAGTCCTGAGCCTTCTTGCTATCTTAGTAACGAGTATACTCGCTCATCACTAGTCCTGAGCCTTCTCGCTATCTTAGTAACGAGTATACTCTCTCATCACTAGTCCTGAGCCTTCTCGCTATCTTAGTAACAAGTATACTCGCTCATCACTAGTCCTGAGCCTTTTCGCTATCTTAGTAACGAGTATACTCGCTCATCACTAGTCCTGAGCCTTCTCGCTATCTTAGTAACGAGTATACTCGCTCATCACTAGTCCTGAGCCTTCTCGCTATCTTAGTAACGAGTATACTCTCTCATCACTAGTCCTGAGCCTTCTCGCTATCTTAGTAACGAGTATACTCGCTCATCACTAGTCCTGAGCCTTCTTGCTATCTTAGTAACGAGTATACTCGCTCATCACTAGTCCTGAGCCTTCTCGCTATCTTAGTAACGAGTATACTCTCTCATCACTAGTCCTGAGCCTTCTCGCTATCTTAGTAACAAGTATACTCGCTCATCACTAGTCCTGAGCCTTTTCGCTATCTTAGTAACGAGTATACTCGCTCATCACTAGTCCTGAGCCTTCTCGCTATCTTAGTAACGAGTATACTCGCTCATCACTAGTCCTGAGCCTTCTCGCTATCTTAGTAACGAGTATACTCTCTCATCACTAGTCCTGAGCCTTCTCGCTATCTTAGTAACGAGTATACTCGCTCATCACTAGTCCTGAGCCTTCTCGCTATCTTTATGGCAGTGAGAAAATTGGCTAGCCAACTATTCTGATTAGTCAAACCATGTCCTATGATTGAACATGCTGCTGTGCATTCTGCACGGATGCTGTCTAACCATCCCACAAGCCAGATTTGCTCTAAATCGGGGAGAATATGAGCTTTGCTATAGGGCCTTATGAGTTCTAAGCAAATTCCTGAAGCTTAACTCAAAGAAAGTTATAAAATAACTTTAAAAAAAATCAGATATGCATGTTTTATTTAAGATTATACACATATCACATAAACATTTTTCCAAAAAGTGATTTGTACCTACAGAGAGTTCTTCAAATTAAACTGCATTGTTAAACTTCCACTGATATGTTTTACTCAACTGATACAGAATTCACTTAACAAGGTTGTCACAGGAGCCCACGTCGAAGATGAACCTATGAGGCAACAACATTTCTTGCCCAAGGCTTTGCCACTTGAGCTCCCTACATCACAGGGACTGGGAAATCATTTTGTGATTAAGCTGATCAGTTTACAACTTATTCCTGAGTTCTTAGGCTGGTTTCACACTAGCTTTTGATCGCACAGCGCATCGTGCGCTATCGGGCGCACGCGCAATGTTCCCCTATCTTTAACATGGTGATCGCAGGGTCTTGCGAATGTACGCGCTCATCAGCGTTTAGCGTGCGCTGCGCATTTTACAGGTGTGCGCCCAGACGCGCCGAACGCTACATGTTGCATTTTTTGTTCCGCCTACATACTTTAAAAAATCGCGCACGCACGTGTGCGCTCGGTGTGCGCCAAAAAATAGCATTACAGTCTATGTGATCGCTGACGAGTGCTTGGCACTGCGCACGTCAGCGCCTTGTGCGCGCACGTGCTTTGAATAAACAATGTCTAGACACTTGTCTAAAACTCCCCCTAAACAAGCAACATTGTTTGGGAGGACTGTAGATAAAAGAAGGTGTCTTCAGGGTCAGACAATTACTCTACAGACAGCCTTGCAGAGAGCAGACAAAAGCCCAGAAGAGCCTTCCAAGTGTGGATTCAAGCTTCAGGAGCCAAAATGTGTGTATTCTTCAACATAATGTCTGTGTGTCCTGTACAATTTTATAATGTACTAATGTAGTTTTTGTTTTCATTTCAGCATGTCTTCTTCTGGATCGGTCTATTCGCCATCTCGGCAAGAACTGGCCCAAGCTGATCGTGAGATGAGGATGTTGCTGCCTTTGGGTAAGTATAGCTGCCTCTAGAAATGTGTTTTAATTTTTTATTTCTTTACAGACATCAGACACGGGCAGTGAAGATGGAGTGCGGGAGCGGTCTGAGCGGGAGCAGTCTGAGCGGGAGGATTCAGAGCGGGAGCAGTGTAGACAAATCGTGGCGAGGAGATCCAATGTGAGTATATAATGCGTCTTTATTTTTTTTTCTGTCTTTATTTTCATCTTTTATCTTGCTTCTTTTTCTATCTTTTTCATTCTCCAAAATTACAAACATTCTAATATATTTCTTTTTTTCTAGGTTCCACAACAGGATGACGAAGAAGTCTACATCGACAACGAGCACCTGATCCACCTTGTTGAGGAGCATATCCCGTTGTGGGACAGCCGTGACCAGCAGTACAAAGACACAGTGGTGACCTGGCAGCTCTGGAATGAAGTGGCCGCAGCGATGATGGATGGCTGGGACAGTGCCTCTGCAGCTTCCAAAAGGGCATTCAGTAAGTATAAAGATGCTCTGTGATACTGCATTGATTTTTTGTCCTGATGGTGCTGGTGTTTTTTCGGCAAGATATATTCTTGCATTAAAAACACCAATGCCATGTGGCACACTGTGATTGATTTTGGTCTTCAACTGCTGCATTGATTTATGGTCCTGATGGTGCTGGTGTTTTGTTGGCAAGATATATTCTTGCATTAAAAACACCAATGCCATGTGGCACACTGTGATTGATTTTGGTCTTCAACTGCTGCATTGATTTATGGTCCTGATGGTGCTGGTGGTTTTTTTTGCAAGATATATTCTTGCATTGAAAACACCAATACACTGTGATTGATTTTGGTCTTCAACTGCTGCATTGATTTATGGTCCTGATGGTGCTGGTGTTTTTTTGGCAAGATATATTCTTGCATTAAAAACACCAATGCCATGTGGCACACTGTGATTGATTTTGGTCTTCAACTGCTGCAATGATTTATGGCGCTGATGGTGCTGGTTTTTTTTTGGCAAGATATATTCTTGCATTGAAAACACCAATGCCATGTGGCACACTGTGATTGATTTTGGTCTTCAACTGCTGCATTGATTTTTTGTCCTGATGGTGCTGGTGTTTTTTTGGCAAGATATATTCTTGCATTAAAAACACCAATGCCATGTGGCACACTGTGATTGATTTTGGTCTTCAACTGCTGCATTGATTTATGGTCCTCATGGTGCTGGTGCTTTTTTGGCAAGATATATTGTAGTGAAAAGTTCAATCTCTTGTGTGTGCTAATAATTAAGTTGCCTTAAGTGCATTTTATAATTTTTTTTTACCAACAGTGAACAAAATACGCACACGTTGGCGCTCGATGAAGGACCGCTTCAACACTGATGTTCGTGCTGAGGGACAGGTTCGGAGTGGTTCAGCGGTAAGGTGCAGAAGAAAGTACCGCTACTATCGAGAGTTGGCTTTCCTGAGACCGGTCCTTGCCAGCAGAGCATAAGTATTTTTTTTTGTTTTGTTATTACTATGTGCTTTTCAATTCAACAGGTGATGCTTCTTGTAAATACATGATACTAATGTTTTCCCTTTCTTTCCACAGTTGGAGCAGCACCCTGCAACCTGTCCCGGGAGCAGTTCTTCATCGATCGACCTCGGACCCGTCCCAGTCATCCGACAGCCAGGAAGCATCTTGCAGGTCAGCAACATAGACAGCTGGTGACCAGGAAGCTGGTCCATCAGGTGTTCCCCTGTCCCAGGTCTCTGTCACTGGTTATGCGCGCACTACCCGCCCGCGGCAGAGGGCCTCGGACAGGCCTGCCATGCCCGAGTTCATGCTCTTGAGCGAGGCATTTAAGGGCAGCCTCAAGGCGCTGTCCGCCAGAATGGAAAGCGGTTTTTCCCTGATGGAACGTGGTTTTAACCACATGGAACATCGCTTCCACTCTGTCGACCAGTGCCTTGGCCGTCTGGAGGCCGACCTCAACAGACCGGCGCACCATTTTTTCAGTAAAATTGAACAGGGCATGGCGGGACACCTTAGTCCTGAGCAACAGCTGAGTGTGTTACAGGGCTGCAACACTGCTTACTTGCAGGCTATGCAGCAGAATCGGTATGTTCAGCAGTCAGTGGTATCATTTCCAACAGTTCCACCGCTGACTCGCTTTACCACAGTACCGACTTCTGCTGCATACCACTGCACGGCCACCTGCATTCCCAGCGAAGCTGGACACCACCCCAAGTCTGAGTGCTGCTGGACACTCCTCCGCCACCACCACAATGTCAAGCGCTGCTCCTGTATGGAGCACCACCACGGCCAAAGCACCACCAGCTTGGAGCCAAACCACCACAGAACCTGCTTGGGCCACTGACACCACCAGTCAACACCAAAGGAGCACCGCCAGCACTCCTCAGGAACAGAGCACAGCCAGCACTCCTCAGCCACAGAGCACCACCAGCACTCCTCAGCAACAGAGCACCGCCAGCACTCCTAAGCAAAAGAGCACCGCCAGCACTCCTCATCTAAGGAGCACCGCAGCACTCGGCATCAAAGGAGCACCACCACCACTCCTCATGGAAAGATAACCACCACAAATTCTCCTCCTCGGAGTCCCCAAAGAACTTTGCCTGAGATCCCAGACTGGCAGCCTCCTGCTCGGAGCACCGACCCAACTTTCTCCCCTTCTAGGAGCACCGCCACTGCCACTTCCAGCAGCACTGCCACCGCCACCACAGAGCAGCAAAGTGGGAATCCACATTCCCTTTTTTACAGGGCAATGCCACAGTCCACCGTCACCAGGCGGTCAACAAAAGTAAGGCGTTCACAGGCTGCCAGTCAGTCCGGGCAGGATATTCCTGCGCCAAAGAAAAAGAAAAAAAAAAAACTTTGTTCGTCCATCCACCCTCTCCTCCTAATGTCTCTCAACATGCCTCCTTGTCCATTCCAGAGCTCCCATCCCCCAGTACTTTTGTCGCCCCTTCTCCTAGAACCCCTTCCTCAACCTCCTGTCGTTCCTCGTCTCTCCACACACCCAAAGTATCCCAAACTTCCCCCAAAGGTCATTCCTAATAAAATATTTTTTTTTTTTTGTTTGTTACAAAATAAATGTGCACTTGTGCTTTCACAAAATCTGGATTGGTTACTGTGTCTATCACCAACTACACACACTGCGCAGTACACACTGCGCCATACACTTAGCGTTTTTGCCACCAGATATCTCCATTACTGACATGTTTCTTGTGTCAGTCTTGGAGATATGTGTTGTCAACGCAACAAATCTACATGACTTGTCTTTTCCACAGCAATCTCTACATTCTTGTAATATTGCACGGTTCCCCAACTCCAGTCCTCATGGGCCACCAACAGATCATGTTGAATGGAATCCTCTTTTTATTTCATTACAACTTGATCTGTTGGTGGACCTTGAGGAGTGGAGTTGGGGAACCCTGGTGGATCCAGTCTATGCATTATACAAGAATGTAGAGATTGCTGTGGAAAAGACAAATCATATAGATTGGTTTCAAAAATACCAAACCAATCTACATGACTTGTCTTTTCCACAGCAATCTCTACATTCTTGTAATATTGCACGGTTCCCCAACTCCAGTCCTCATGGGCCACCAACAGATCATGTTGTATGGAATCCTCTTTTTA
This sequence comes from Dendrobates tinctorius, assembly GCF_039654945.1. Lineage (NCBI taxonomy): Eukaryota > Metazoa > Chordata > Amphibia > Anura > Dendrobatidae > Dendrobates > Dendrobates tinctorius. The sequence continues at coordinate 30,404,319 of NW_027361908.1, forward strand.
TTTCATTACAACATGATCTGTTGGTGGACCTTGAGGACTGAAGTTGGGGAACCTTGCTGTATCCAGTCTGTGCAATATTACACGAATGTAGAGAGTTACCTACTCAGGAGTATTAGTGAATTCATGATGCACAAAACACAGCATCATAAATTCACTGATACACCTGGCTACTTGCTAATGGTATTGGGAGTGTAAAAACAGAGAATGCACTCAGTACAGGTATCAAAACAGTTTTTTTTATTAACATACCAACAACATGCAATACAATTTTTTTACAACATTTGCTCTTGCCATTCCACCCGTCCTACATCTGAGTTGAAGTAGGCCGCAAATTGGTCCCTCATTTGGCCAACTTCAACGGATGACCTGAGAGGGTGCTGTGTAAATTCTGGCAAAGGATTAGGAGCAACATCATCAAGATCAAAGTTCACGTGCTCTCGAGAAATTACAAAATTATGTAGAACAACACAGGCCTTGACCACCTCATCCACTGTTTCCAGTTTAAGATTAATAGCTGTGCCAAGAATGCGCCATCTCGATACAAGTATACCAAAAGCACACTCTACTGTACTCCTGGCCCTGGTCAGCCTGTAATTAAAAATTCTTTTTTGTAGGTCCAAGTCCCGGCTGGAGTATGGTTTGAGGAGATTTTGGCACATCTGGAACGCTTCATCACCAACCATTACAAATGGCTGTGGCGGACCTTCGGTGATGGGAAGAGGACGTGGCATGGGGAAATCGAAGTTGTTGCCATACAACCTCCTGCCCATGTTCGATGTCTTAAAAGCCTGGGAGTCATTCCCACAGCCAAATGCCCCAATGTCCACTGCAATAAACTTACAGTCTGCATCCGCAATGGCCATCAGTACAGTAGAAAAGTACTTTTTGTAGTTATAGAACTCAGAGCCAGTTCTTTTGGGCTTGATAATCCGGATGTGTTTCCCATCCACCGCTCCTAAACAGTTTGGGAAATTGCATACAGTCCAGAATCTTTCAGCGATTTCCAACCACTTTGCTGCAGTGGGTGGGCATGGGCATGAATTCGAGACAAAGAACGTTCCAGAGAGCCCGGCAGGTGTCCACTACAATTCCAGACAACGTGGAGATTCCACTGGAAGTGCAGTGACGAGAGGGTCTCTCCAGTAGCCAGGAATCTGTAACACAAAGAAAACAGTAATTAATATTTGTGTGTATGTAATTGTCATGTCGGACACTGTTCGCACCAGGGTGTCCGGCAGACAGCGGTAATACCCCATCCTACCACGATTCTCAGCGGCGCTGGTTGCTCTTCTGATCCGGCTTGGATTAAGTTAACCAGGAGGTCATTCTGGCTGAGGGCTTAGCCACGCCCTCTGTCTTTAAATTGCCCTGTGTGACTATGGGCGTCGCCGACTATAGCTCTTGCCTTGTGCTAAGCGATACCGGCTGGAGTGGTGGTCTAAGGAGCATACGGTTGCTGGTGTAGTATATTCCATTGTTGCCATTTTGCCTCCCTGTGTTGAATTTTTTGGTTGCCCTTGCACATTACTGTATTCCCCTGTGTGTACGCGGTGTGGTGCATTTCCGTTATCCCTGTCCATACTTATTTGTGGGGTCTGGTGATTGGTCTCCTCACTGGGTGGAGGGTGGTGGGCTCAGCTTAGGGCTGGACAGGAGACAAGGACAGGGTGGAGGCCCAGGAAGGCACACCTTCAGTGTAAACCCTGGGTTGAGGGACAGACAGGGTTTCCCCTAGTCTAAGGGACACCGCAGGGGCCCCGGGGTTTCAGCCTAAAGTTACCTAGGCTTCCCATGACATTATAGTCGGCCCAAAAAGAGAAAAAAAAAAAATAGGAATTATTTACCATGGATCCTATAGTCTCCATAACCAAGCAGCTGGAGGCTCTGTCCATACAGGTCACTGAACTGAGGGGGGCGGTCCAGCAACAAGGCCTCTCAGTTCCTGCTGTGCAAACTGAGGCAGCAGTCAAGGCAGCTGAACCTAAGTTACCTCTCCCTGAACGATTTTCTGGTGATCGCTGTAAGTTCGTTGTATTTCGTGAATCCTGCAAATTGTATTTTCGCATGCGTCCTCTCTCCACAGGAAATGAGGCTCAGCGTGTGGGCTTGGTAATTTCCTTGCTGAGTGGTGACCCACAAGCATGGGCGTTTTCACTACCTTCTGATTCACCTGCATTTGAGTCTGTAGACTTTTTTTTTTCTGCTCTGGGTTTAATCTATGACGATCCTGACAGACTGGCATTAGCAGAGTCTAAAATACGCTCTCTACTCCAGGGTGAGCGACTGACGGAGGATTATTGTACGGAATTTCGTCGCTGGGCTGTGGACACGCAATGGAATGACCCTGCACTAAGGAGTCAATTTTTGCATGGGGTTTCTGAAAGGGTAAAACAAGCTCTGCTAATGTATGAGACTCCCTCTTCTCTGGAGGCTGCTATGGTGCTTGTAGTACGCATTGATCGCCGTTTTCGTCAGAGGTCGCAGGAGACATTGCCTGTGGGGGGAGGGGCAGTCTCTGGTGAGGTCGCCGCAGGTGAATCCATGGAACCTATGCAGATCGCTGGTATATCACATACACATAATAACAAGCATAAATGTCCCTTGCCCAGAAAGCAAGGGGTCTGTTTTTTTTGTGGCAAAAAAGGACATTTTATTAATGCTTGCCCCCTGGTACCTAAGAAAGACATGCCGGCGGAAAACTGCTAGGCTCAGAGGGTTTGGAGGAGTCTAGTCTGAGCCTTTGCATATCCTCCGTGGTGGTCTCCCAGTGTATGCTCCCTGCCAAGGTAGTTATCGGGGGCCAAGAGCTGTCGATTACTGTATTTGTAGATAGTGGTTCAGCCGCTAAACTCATTGATGAAAAGTTTGCGCGTACTGCGGGATTTAAGGTGGAGACGCTGCCTAATCCTATCCGGGTGGTTACCATCAATGCCTCCCCTCTCTCACAAGGGGAGATTAAAGAGTTTGTGGCTGATGTAAAACTCCACATTGGGGTCCTACACTCTGAGCGGGTAACATGTAAGATGCTCAGTAATTTACCTGCTCAGAAAGTTCTGGGGTTTCCATGGTTGTCTATGCACAATCCGGTGATTGATTGGAAAACCCAGGACATAATTCAGTGGAGCAGATACTGCCAGGAGAGTTGTCTGGCCACGTGTATCTCCGCTGTGACTCCCAGCATCCCGGAGCCACTGCTGGACTTTGCTGGTGTATTCTGAAAGAGGTTGTTCAGAGCTGCCACCACACCGACCCTATGACTGTGCTATTAGGTTAAAACCGGGGGCCAAGTTACCTAAAGCCAGGATGTTTAATATCTCAGGTCCTGAGAGGCAAGCTCTCAAAGAATACATTGCAGAAAGTCTAAGCAAAGGGCACATCAGGCCTTCATCATCTCCATTGGCGGCGGGGTTCTTCTTTGTCAAGAAGAAAGATGGCGGAATACACCCGTGTCTGGATTTCAGGGAACTCAACCAGATTACGGTTCGTGACCTCTACCCGATGCCACTGATACCCGATTTGTTCAACCAGGTGTCTGGTGCCAAATGGTTTTCCAAGCTTGACCTCAGGGGGCGTACAATCTCATAAGAGTCCGTCAAGGGGATGAATGGAAGATGGCATTTAATACCCCTGAGGGTCATTTTGAGAATTTGGTGATGCCATTTGGGTTGACGAGCGCGCCAGCAGTATTTCAACATTTCATAAATGATGTCTTTTCTCATCTCTTGGGGAAATTTGTTATTATATACCTTGATGACATTCTTATTTACTCACGTGACCGTGATGCACACATAGAGCATGTTAGGCAGGTGTTGCAGTTGCTCAGGGAAAACAAGCTCTATGCCAAGCTTGAGAAATGTGTATTTGTCGTCCAAGAATTACCTTTTTTGGGTTATGTAATTTCCGCCTCAGGGTTTAAAATGGACACCGCTAAGGTGCAAGCGGTGCTGCAGTGGGATCGGCCTGATAATCTCAAGGCGCTTCAGCGATTCCTGGGCTTTTCAAACTATTATAGGAAATTTATTAAGAATTTTTCTATGATTGCTAAGCCGCTCACCGACATGACTAAAAAGGTACCAATTTTTCTGACTGGTCTGAGGCTGCTGTGCGCGCGTTTGAATTCCTCAAAAACAGTTTTGCTTCAGCTCCCATCCTGGTTCAGCCTGATGTCTCCCTACCTTTTACCGTGGAGGTGGATGCATCTGAGGTTGGAGTGGGGGCGGTACTGTCTCAGGGTCCATCCTTGGGCGAATTGCATCTGTGTGCCTACTTCTCCAAGAAACTGTCGCCGGCCGAGCATAATTACGATATTGGTAATAGGGAATTGTTGGCCATCAAGTTGGCATTTGAGGAATGGCGAAACTTCTTGGAGGGGGCTGTCCATCAGATTACTGTCATAACAGACCATAAGAATCTGCTTTATTTAGAGTCTGCTAAACGCCTGTCCCCGAGACAGGCTCGCTGGGCGTTATTCTTCACCCGGTTCAATTTTTTTGTGACATACCGACCAGGTTCTAAGAATACTAAGGCGGACGCCTTGTCCAGATGTTTTCCGGGTAGAGAGCCACGTGAGGATCCGGTGCCTATCCTCCAAAAGGGAGTTGTGGTCTCGGCTCTCACGACAGAGGTTGAGGCAGAGATTGCTGATGCTCAGGAGGAGGTACCGCCGGATCTGCCTCCTAATAAATCGTTTGTGCCACTACACCTACGCTTAAAAGTGTTAGGGGAACATCACGATACTGTCCTGGCGGGTCACCCAGGAGTTAAGGGCACTCTGGAACTTGTATCACGTCGTTTTTGGTGGCCCAAAATCCGGCAGGACGTGGCCTCATATGTGTCAGCCTGTACCACGTGCGCACGGGCCAAGACACCACGCTCCCGTCCTGCTGGCACATTGCATCCTCTCTATGTGCCCAGTAAGCCATGGACTGAGATTTCCATGGATTTCATTACAGATTTGCCCTCCTCGGCTGGGAACACGGTCATTCTGGTAATAGTTGATCGGTTCTCTAAAATGTCGCATTTCGTTGCTTTGCCATCTTTGCCCAATGCGAAGACCCTTGCTCAGGTATTTATTTGCGAGGTGGTCAGACTTCATGGTGTCCCGTCTGACATTGTATCTGATAGAGGTACACAATTTGTGGCAAAATTTTGGAGAGCTTTTTGTTCACGCCTAGAGATTAAATTGTCTCATTCATCGGCTTTCCATCCTCAGTCGAATGGGCAGACTGAGCGTATGAACCAAAACCTGGAACAATACTTACGCTGTTTTGTGTCTGACAATCAGGAAGAGTGGTCGGCGTTTCTTCCTCTGGCTGAATTCGCGATAAACAATCATTATCAGGAATCGTCTGGGGAATCTCCTTTCTTTTGTGTTTATGGTCAACATCCCCAATTCTGTACCTTGCGCCAAGGGAGCTCTGCGGGCGTCCCTGAGGAGGACCAGTTGGGAACACAATTGTCATCCGTTTGGAGGAGAGTAAAGCAGCGCTTGCTGAAGGTAGGTTCTAGGTATAAACGTGTGGCTGACGGTAGACGTGTGCCTGGTCCGGACCTGTGTGTGGGTGATTGGGTGTGGTTGTCTACAAGGAACATCAAGCTCAAAATACCATCGCTTAAGTTGGGGCCCAGGTTCATTGGTCCATTTAGGATCTCCGCAATTATCAACCCTGTGGCATTTTGTTTAGAGTTACCTGCCATATACAAGATACATAATGTGTTTCACAAGGCGTTACCTAAGAAAGTCGTGGGTGCTGTTGATGTTTCTCCCGTGCCACCACCTCCCGTCTTGGTGGATGGCACGTTGGAATTTGAGGTGTTCAAGGTGGTTGACTCTCGGGTAGTGCGTCGCACTCTACAGTACCTGGTCCACTGGCGTGGCTATGGTCCTGAGGAGAGGACTTGGGTGCCGGCCTCAGACATACATGCGGACCGACTGATTACAGTGTTTCATCGCCGCCATCCGGACAAGCCGGGTCCTCGACATTGAGAGGTTCTTGGGGTCCCTCGTAGAAGGCGGAGTACTGTCATGTTGGACACTGTTCGCACCAGGGTGTCCGGCAGACAGCGGTAATACCCCATCCTACCACATGGTTCTCAGCAGCGCTGGTTGCTCTTCTGATCCGGCTTGGATTGGGTTAACCAGGAGGTCATTCTGGCTGAGGGCTTAGCCACGCCCTCTGTCTTTAAATTGCCCTGTGTGACTATGGGCGTCGCCGACTATAGCTCTTGCCTTGTGCTAAGCGATACCGGCTGGAGTGGTGGTCTAAGGAGCATACGGTTGCTGGTGTAGTATATTCCATTGTTGCCATTTTGCCTCCCTGTGTTGAATTTTTTGGTTGCCCTTGCACATTACTGTATTCCCCTGTGTGTACGCGGTGTGGTGCATTTCCGTTATCCCTGTCCATACTTATTTGTGGGGTCTGGTGTTTGGTCTCCTCACTGGGTGGAGGGTGGTGGGTTCAGCTTAGGGCTGGACAGGAGACAAGGACAGGGTGGAGGCCCAGGCAGGCACACCTTCAGTGTAAACCCTGGGTTGAGGGACAGACAGGGTTTCCCCTAGTCTGAGGGACACCGCAGGGGCCCCGGGGTTTCAGCCTAAAGTTACCTAGGCTTCCCATGACAGTAATTTTTTTACACACGTTTAATTAAACCCCTCCAAAAAAAATTCTGCAGCCTTTGGTTTATGAAAACTACGTACCTTAATGTGACCAGGAGCCGTTCCTCAGGAGTAATTGCACGCCGGAGCTGCGTGTCCTGTCTCCGGATGACTTCTTTTACCCGACCAAGCAAATAGTGAAGGGTTTCTTTGGTCATCCGGGTATAATCCGTAAATTTCTCCGGGTTTGCCTGGAGCTCGCTGTAGAGGGTGTGGTACGCTCCACGGCTCTCCCAGAGTTCATTAATGTGATGTATCCACATACGCCGCTGCTGCCGTCTTCGCTGCCTCTCTCTCTCTCCCTCTGTTCATGGCAAGCAACTGCATAAGCCTGAGCCATCCTCATGTTCAGATCCAAGTCAAAATAAATGCTCTTCCAGCGCAGATCCATGTTTCTCAAGTCAAATGCAAACAAATGTGAAGAATTCAGCTATAAAAAGGGGCTATATAAAGAATTTCCATAAGACACTCCCACTGCTTTCCCATTGCTTGAGTGTGTTGCACGAATTTTCCAAGGATTTTTTCTCTAGTTTATTACGCATAAAAAATGCAAACGCATGAAAAACGCTTACAAACGCATAAAAACGCTGCAATTTTTTGTCGTTATGCGCACAATAATGCTACAAAAAACGCAACGTTTACAAGCATTTGTATGCGCTTTTCAGATGCGTTTCATGTGCGCGCCTAACGCAGCGCCAAAAAACGCTAGTGTGAAACTAGCCTAAGTCTAATGTTTTTGGAAGTGGAACAGTAAACTACCATTTTCTTTTACTGCTTAACTAATGATATGTATTATTTGTCACTGTATATTTATTTTGGATGATTACATTTAATTAAATATAATGTTTAATTTAGTGACAACATTTAAAATTAAATACAGTAAAATTCTACATTATAGTTGTACTGGTGTATACTTGCCAAAGCTATTCCAAAACTATTTTTTTTACATACTTTTGGATAATGGGAATATTTGGATGTAGAAGTTGGTGTTAAACTGGTCTTACCGTGATCTTTTGAAATAGTTGATTAAAAAAGATAGGAGTGCTGCCGATAAACTTCTGTTATTCTGAATATATACAGCTCTGGCAAAAATTAAGAGACCACTGAAAAATTTTCAGTTTGTCTGATTTTTCTCTTTATAGGTATATTTTTGAGTAAAATGTAAATTGCTCCTTTATTCTATAAACTACTGACAACATGTCTTCGAATCTGCAAGCACTAAATTTTGTATTTATTTTCAGAAAATGAGAAATGTTCAAAATAACAAAAAAATGCAGTGCTTGCAGACCTCAAATAATGCTAAGAAAACAAGTTCATAATCATTTAGAAACAATACTAATGTTTTAACTCAGGAAGAGTTCAGAGATCAATATTTTGTGGAATAACCATGATTTTTAATCACAGCTTTCATGCATCTTGGCATGCTTTCCACCAGTCTTCCACACTGCTTTTGGATTACCTTATACCACTCCTGGTATAAAATTTAAGCAGTTCACAGTGGGTGCAAGACACTGTGGCTTGTACCCCTCGCCAGGTCTCCGTCTAACCATTAGACGACCAGGTGTTGGGCAAAGCTGAAAATTAGGCTCATCAGAGAAGATTACCTTACTCCAGTCCTCTATGGTTCAATCCTTATGGTCTTTGGCAAACCTCAGCCTGGCTCTCCTTTGCTTCTCATTGATGAAAGGCTTTTTTTCTAGCTTTACATGACTTGAGCCCAGCCTCTAGGAGCCTGTTATGAACTGTTCTTTTCATGCACTTCACTCCAGCTGCCATTTGCCATTCCTTTTGTCGGTCACTTGATGTCATCCTGCGGTTGCTGAGTGACATTCGAATAAGATGACGTCATCCCGGTCAGTGGAGAGTCGTCTTCGCCCTCTGCCTGTCACGGAGTGACTGGCCCAGTGTGACACGACTAACCAATCGGTTGGTCACTAAACAACAAAACAAAAAACACCAGGGAAAACTTTAACAATGGTGGGCTCTGTGATACGGAACGGGGAAATGGATACCTCCTGCACTCACCTGAGGATGTGCCCTGCTCTTACTACCGTCCCTATACGGGTTTTTTTTATCCAGTCGCCGAGCAGGATATACCTAAACCCTCACTTGCCCTGCTGTATCCCTAAGTAGGGAATTGGCAAGTGAAGACACTGGTCCCACCGCTGCACTAAGACAACACAAGGTTAGGTAAGACAAAACACCACAGGGAATAGGAAACACAAAAACAACACTTAGCTTTCTCTGCCGCAATGCACGGCACAGCAGAGTAAGGCACCAGATCACAGCATTCAGCTGAAGCACCTCTGCACCAGCAACCGATACGGCCCGATCGCCCGAGCACTCCAGGCCCCAGCAGCACACTTCCACGGGATGTTTTTGGTGGACACCCATACGTACTCAATCACACACAGGTCCGAACCTGAATGTTTATTGCCACGCACACTTTTGACACAAGATGGTGAACTCTTTACAAAACCAACAACAGAGGCGTCCCCCTGTGTCGTCATACTCACACCCATCCCCCACCATGCTCAGAAGAAACCACCACCCTCCTCTGACCCCTCCTCCTACGAGGACTCCGACACACGGTTAGCTCATGGTGAGGGTTGAGACTTGCCCCTACTCCCTGGCAGCACCTCTGCTGCCCCCACTGGAGAAGTAGGGGACTGTTGTAGAAAGACAGCAGAGACAGTAGCTCCCAGGCAGCAGCCTTCACATGACTGATCCCAGCTGACTACTTCTCTGGACCGCCAATCAATGACCAGGTTGTGTTTTTTCAACCAAAGGAGACATAAGACCATGGGAGATGGCATACCCTCCAATATGTAGCATGACAGGGACTCTTCATGATGAGTCCCTATATGCAGATGTATATCATCCACGACTTGGGTCAACCTCCCCTGGCTAAGTGGACAGAGTCAATTGCCTGGATGCTTAGGGGTTTTGCTAGCGTCTTACACCTCAGGCCATGGGTCTGGACAAAGTGAGCATCCACCAGATTGACACCTGCTCCACAGTCCACAAGCACCGGTATACCCTCAGTTACCACCGCTTCTGCAGACAATGTACACTGAGGGGAAAATATGGAAGAAATAGACACTCCCTGGTCACCTCCCTCCACACAACCAGGGGGACACGGTTTCTTAGAAGGTACAGATATTTTGGCGTGAGCTGGGCAGAAGCCGATGAAATGACCAGTCTGCCCACAGTAAAAACATGCCCCCACACCATGACGAACCGCAGGCAACACTGTTTGGGAACCAACTCCTCCCACCTGCATGGGTATGTCTATCTGCACTGGTGTATCCTCCTCCCTAACAAGGACTATAGGGTGCACATTTGGTGTATGTCTCTTCCTCAAGTGTCTATCCACCTGGATGGCAAGGAACATGGCGGCCTCCAACAACCTGGGGGTGGCGTACTGCACCAGAGTATCCTACAACCTTGGAGACAGACCCTGCATAAAATGGCTAAAATGGCTCCTACGAGCAGAGTCGTTCCACTACGTATCAGTGGCCCACCTCCTGAACTCTGGGCAGTACTCCTCAGCTGGCCCCCCTGCTTGACCTTACGGTGTCGGGATTCCACCAGAGAGATGCCATCAGGATCTCCATACACCAGCACCAAAGCAGCAAAAAACTCATGGAAAGGACACCATTGTAGGCATTTACTACAGGCCGCCTGTGCAAGCCGAAGATATAGATGAACTCTTTATGCATCAGATGGCCAAGTTCTCCAAAAAATATGACATGGTTGTCATGGGAGATTTCAACTATCCAGACATTTGTTGGGAATCTCTATCAGGCAAAACTAACAGGTCAAGGAAATTCTTATCCTCTCTTGCTGACAACTTTATCTTCCAAAAGGTAAGGGAGAAAACAAGGGGAACTGCTACCTTGGATCTAATCCTTATAAACAGGGAGGAAATGGTTGAGGAGGTAAAAGTGGCTGGGACCCTAGGAGGTAGCGACCATGCTATTTTAGAATTTTGGATAACTAGAGGTGGAAGACCTGTGAAGACTCAGACGTCAAGGTTAGATTTCAGAAAGGCAGATTTTAAGGGATTCAGAAAGAGAATTGGAGGGATCCAATGGCTGGATATCCTTAAAGACAAAAATGTCCAGGAAGGATGGGAAATCTTGAAAAATGAAATTCTCAATGCACAGTTGTTAACAATTCCGAAAAGAGGGAAGAATAGGAAGCATTTAAGGAAACCAGGATGGATGAACACAGAACTTAAGCACATGCTAAAAAGGAAGAAAAAAATGTTTATAAAATGGAAAGAGGGAGGCATATCTAAAGAAGAATATAATGCTGTCTGCAGAACCTGCAGGGCACAAATCAGATTATCTAAAGCTGAAAATGAACTGAGGCTTGCAAGAGATGTCAAAAGCAATAATAAAGGATTTTGGGGATATGTCAAAAGTAAAAGAAAAGTCAAAGATGCTATAGGATTTTTACAGGATGAAAATGATGAAATGGTAAGACAGGATGTTGAGAAGGCTGAACTTTTAAATTCCTATTTTGCATCTGTTTTCTCTCAGAAAGGAAATGCAACATCAACTGTTATTCACTGTCCTATTAAGGGAATAGAAGAATCCAGGATATCTATAAACAGAAAGATAGTGAGGAAACACTTAGCTAACCTAAATGAATTCAAGTCTCCAGGTCCAGATGAATTACACCCCAGAGTACTGAAGGAGATAGCAGAAGAAATTTTTGAACCCCTCTCCATAATCTTTGAAAATTCTTGGAGAACAGGAGAAGTGCCAGAAGACTGGAGAAGAGCAAATGTTGTTCCTATCTTCAAAAAGGGGAAGAAGGTGGACCCAGGCAACTATAGGCCGGTGAGTCTGACTTCTATACCAGGAAAGATCTTTGAACAAATTATTAAACAACATGTATGTCAATACCTGGATAAGAATGAAGTGATTAAACAGAGTCAGCATGGGTTTGTAACTGATAAGTCATGTCAGACTAACTTAATTTCCTTCTATGACGGTATCACTGATTGGGTGGATCAAGGAAATGCTGTAGATATAGTATATCTTGACTTCAGCAAAGCATTTGACAAAGTCTCTCATACAATCCTTATTGAAAAAATGACTAAGTATGGAATGGACAAGGCAACTGTTAGGTGGATTCATAACTGGCTTAGTGATCGGACCCAAAGAGTGGTCGTAAATGGCTGCACATCCAGTTGGAAGAATGTCTCAAGTGGGGTACCACAGGGCTCTGTCCTGGGCCCTGTATTGTTCAACATCTTTATCAACGATTTAGATGAAGGAATTGAGGGTAAACTGATTAAATTTGCTGATGACACAAAGCTAGGAGGGATAGCTAATACTAGAGAGGAGAGAGAGATGATTCAAAAAGATTTAAATAAACTGGAGAAGTGGGCAGCAACTAACAGAATGGTTTTTAACAGGGAGAAATGCAAAGTACTACATCTGGGCAATAAAAATGAAAAAAGCATATATAGAATGGGAGGAATAGGGCTAAGTGACAGCACATGTGAAAAAGACTTGGGTATACTAATAGATCACAGACTGAATATGAGTCAACAGTGTGATGCAGCAGCAAAAAAGGCAAATGCAATTCTAGGATGTATTAACAGAAGCATACAGTCTAGATCACGTGAAGTCATTATTTCCCTCTACTCCTCTTTGGTCAGACCTCATCTGGAATATTGTGTCCAGTTTTGGGCACCACATTTTAAAAAAGACATCAACAAACTGGAGCAAGTTCAGAAAAGAGCGACCAGAATGGTGACCGGTCTGCAAACCCTGTCTTATGAGGAAAGGTTGCAGGATTTGGGAATGTTTAGTTTGCAAAAGAGAAGACTGAGAGGAGACTTAATAGCTGTCTACAAATATCTAAAGGGCTGTCACATTGTAGAAGGATCAACTTTATTCTCATTTGCACAAGGAAAGACTAGAAGCAATGGGATGAAACTGAATGGGAAGAGACACAGATTAGATATTAGAAAAAACTTTTTGACAGTTAGAGTGATCAATGAGTGGAACAGGCTGCCACGAGAAGTGGTGAGTTCTCCTTCAATGGAAGTCTTCAAACAGAGGCTGGACAGACATCTGACTGGGATGATTTAGCGAATCCTGCTTTGAGCAGGGGGTTGGACCAGATGGCCCAGGAGGTCCCTTCCAACTCTACGATTCTATGATTCTATGATTCTATGATTCATCCACTGACTGTAGAGATGGTGAATCGAACGGCAGGGAGAATGCCCAGGACTGGGGATCACCCTAAAGAAGGGAGACTATAATCCTCACATGCTGTTCCTCACTCCTTGATGAACCAGGGCAAAGCCTGAAGTACAACTTGCAGACTTAAATACCAAAAATGTATCTCTCCCTCCAGAGAACCGGTCAGGGAGAGATATCTTGGGGTCTGGTAGAGCCTGCAACTGAGCCGAGGCCCAGATCCCTGTCAACTGCTGCAGCTGCTGCACCACCTCTCCACGCAGCACCTTAAGCTCATCGGTGATGGTCTGAAGCAGTTAGGCAAAGGCCCGCATTTGGACCATGGCTCACCCGAAAAAAAAAATGGGCAGGTTGGTGATAATGTCATAGAGTGACTGGCCCAGTGTGACACGACCCACCAATCGGTCGGTCACTAAAAGGCAAAAAAAAACACACTAGGGGACACCAAGGAAAACTTGGTGGGCCCTGCGATAGGGAACGGGGAATGGACACCTCCTGCACTCACCTGAGGATGTGCCCTGCTCTTACTACTGTCCCTATATGAGTATTTTCAACCCTTCGCCGAGCAGGATATCTAAACCCTCACTTGCCCTGCTCCTATCTCTAAATAGGGAATTGGCAAGTGAAGACACTGGTCCCACCACTGCACTAAGAAAACACAAGGTAAGGTAAGACAAAACACTACAGGGAATAGGAAACACAAAAACAACACTTAGCTTTCTCTGCTGCAATGCACCGCACAGTAGAGTAAGGCACCAGATCACAGCATTCAGCTGAAGCACCACTGCACCAGCAACCTCCTGTCTTCAACACAGTTGGTTTCCAAAAGGACCTGTATCACCAACAGTCAGCTGATGCATCAGGTGACCTTTTAAAGGATGGTGGGAGTAGTCACCACCTGCATCATCAAACTCAGCAGCATTGTAATTACACCAGCGGCCACCGAGGGGAAAAAATGACATTAATCCCCGATGGCCGGAAAGGAAAAAAGTTTTAATATGAAGCGCCAAATCTGCCACAGATCCAAAAATAGATTGTGACACTGCCAGTCTGTTGCTTTGTTGTCCCCAATGTCTGCTGCTTGACCTTGCTGTAATGGACTGCTGTTTTAGAAATTTTAAGGATGGAGGCAACATAACGCTCATTGTATCCCTCTGCTAGTAAAGCCAGAATTGAGCCCTTCTTTTCCTCACTCATGACTTTTATTTTCAACTCCTTTGGCATGGTTAAAAGTTATTTTTATCATTCCTATTACTTTTGAGATATTACTAGCACTTATTTTGCCATCCAATTTTCCCTATTGCAAGAGGATTGTGAACACCACAGCAAGGTTTTTTATACTTTCCTTCGTTAAATAAGATTTGGTTCATATGATCAGCTAATCAGAAGCACATTAAGTAGAATTAGGTGTACTCTGGTTGGAATTCAACTGACACTGGAATGGAATGGCTGACAGACATACTGTATAGAGAAGCTGATTTTTATAAAACTGTGCAGTGATCTCTTAATTTTTGCCAGAGCTGTGTGTGTATATATATATATATATATATATATATATATAACCTGGCAGTGGCCATTACACTTTGAGTGGAACTGCACAGTGCAGATCCATTTAAAGTTTCAAAGTTTACATCTGGCCTCCAGAGCTAATAGTAGGGTATCGGTTGGGGGTGCCGAGTGTCAGACCCCCATCAATCTAATATCAACTATCCTAAAAGTATGATGGCAATATCATATCATTGGAGAACCCCTGTAACACTCATCCAGTAATAAAATCATAAAAAGACCGACATTACGCATTTGCATTTTGAAGCAGCTCAGTTTTTAGTCATAGCTATGATAAAGAATCAGCCAAGCAGCAACATATAAAAGATTTCCTGACATGTATTTGTATGTTTTGTATACCATACATTTACTTAATACTTATCAATGAAAACTGAAGCAATCTCCTTGCAAGCACTATCCATCCGGGAATCACTCCATGTGGATCTACTGCAGGATTGGAGAGTGAATTCAAACCTGTTTTCTCCTGTAATCTTAAATTACTTTATAAAGTCATTACTTCTCTCAGGCAATTTTTATATATTAAGGTCAACCAACTAATTTATCTACTTGCTGAAAGCTAGATCATACTTCAAAGTACAATGCTGTGAAAAAGTTTAGTTACCAGTAGTTTGTGCCCAGGATGGAACTCCAACGTACATTTCGCCTGGTGGTTTTCTCAAGGAGTTTGACACTCCTTGTGAAAGCCACCAGGTGAAATGTACGTTGGGGTTCCTGGGTAGTTACTACTGTTAACTAAACTTTTCCACAGCATTGTACTTTTATTACATTTGTACATTAGTTTTTTTAGTCTTTATCTATTATTATCTAGTATGTAAAAATGTTTCTGCCTCTTTGCACATTATTTTCATCCTCATTCGGGCCATATGGCCATACTGTAGAGGTTTAAATACTGTTTTGTAATTATACCCACCTTCTACATGTTTTACTGTGATTTCTCTATATATGACTTGTTCATCCACTTATGTCTCCCTTTTCTATTGCTCTTTTGGATTTTACTTATATGAATTTAATAAAAGTATACATTTTTATTCAATATAGATGTTTCTATTCACTTTTCTTGAGTAGTTATAATGTTTAAGCATTGAATATTCACACAACCTATGTTTATTAACCAGTGAATTCTTTTAATAGGCAGTTTAGCCTTTGAACATTGTTAACAATAATCAAAATTTCTAAAATATTTATAATAAAGATTTGTTTATGCATTTTGTTTTAAGGAAACAGAACCACAATGAGCTGTGTCTGGTATTGCAGGTCACCCCACACACTAAGGCTGAGTTCACACGTGGCAGTTTTTCCGCTTTTCCGCGGCGGTTTTAACCGCGCGATTTTGCCACGAAAATGCGAAAAATAAGCATCCCATTCATTCCTATGGGATTCCGCAATGCTGTGCTAATGCTGCGGTTTTTACTGCGGCGGAATCGCTTCGCGGTAAAAAACGCAGCATGCTCATTAATTTTGTGGAATCGCGGCGATCCCGCACCCATAGGAATGCATTGTTCTGCTTACTTTCCACATGTGGCTGTGCACACTATCCGAAAAGTAAGCAGAACATTTCCGGATGGTACCCACGGTCCGGAGGAGAGGAGACTGTCCTCCAGGCTTTGGGTACCATATCCCTGTAAAAAATAGAAGTTAAAATAAAAAATATTGTTATTCTCACCTTCCGACATCACGCGCAGCCTTCCCGCCTCTCTCCACGCTCCCGGTCCCAGTAATCTTTTGCGAGCGATGACATCCGTTCTCACGGGATCGCGAAGTCTCGCAGTCATTCGTGTGACGTCATCGCGAATGACCGCGAGACGTCGCGATACCGCGAGAATGGACATCATCGCGGTAATTGTCGCAAAGGATTACTGGGACCGGGAGCATGGAGAGAGGCGGGAAGGCTGCGCGGGACGCCGGAAGGGGAGAATAACAATTTTTTTTTATTATTATTTTTTGCATTCTATCTTTTACTATTGATGCCACATAGGCGGCCTCAATAGTAAAAAGTTGGTCACACTCGTCAAACACTATGTTTGACGAGTGTGACCAACCTGTCAATCAGTTCTCCAAGCTACAGATCACTTGGAAAACGCTAGCAATTCTACAAGCTAATTACGCTTGCAAAATGCTAGTTTTTCCGTGGGAAAATCGCGGGAATTTAAAATGCGATTTTTCCGTGGAATGGAATTCCGGAATTCTCACGGTAATTTCCGCGAGAGTTCCGCTACATGTGAACCCAGCCTTAAAATGGGGATGATTTGCAATACCAGACATATCTCATAAGGAAAAGGGGCACTATACCTTGAAAATACTTTTTTTTCCTGGTTCTGGATAGTGTGGCTCCCCAGAGTCCAGTTGCCACGGTGACATTGCCTCCCTCTAAGGGGTGATGTCATTCCTGGAGGCAGGGGCGGGCCCATGCCAGGTAACACAGTGTACATGTCAATTCCTGCTTCAGGCCAGAAAGGGGAGCTTCCTTATAAATTCTGGCCAGAAGGTGGGGTTAGTGAGTCAGAAAACTGAGAGAGTAAATAGGAGAGTTGTCATGGAAACGGGAGCAAGTTGGAGCTCACGACAGGACAGTGAGAGAGGAGAGTTTGTAGTTTGTTTGTGGAGAGGGAAGGGACAGGAGCAGAGACAAGATCTCTGGGGAACTAAAATTGTGTATAGTTGACCCCAGAGCGGAGCGCTGATAAAAAGGGACACCAGAGTCCTTGGCTGGGCAGGAGCTGTACGCCCTGACAGCCGAATCTGGAGGGCAGGGTACTGCAAGCTCCCTGTCCACCCTGAACACCTGAAGCTACAGCAGCAGGCCAAGAGCCCGGGGCTGACAGTGAAAAGGGACAGTGCCCATGATATAGGCACACGCTGTCTGCCATACAGGTTAGAAACCATCAGGCATGGAGGGCCGCAGCTTAGCTACAAGCAGCAGGGACCCGAAAAGAGAGCGCAGAAGGAAGGTCCTCAACCCCACCTAGCAGGGTGGATCCCCTGAATGCCTCCAGGCAAGCCGGACTCAATCCGTCATCTGTATGTGGTACCCCAGATTGCATCTACTTTCTAGTAAATGGTAAAGAAAACTGCACCTCTCTGTGTCCTTCACTTATTCTCTGCGTCCCATCATTCACCACCATCTGAACAATCAAATATATTTGCCCTGGGGCCCCGCTCTAACCTTGGAGAGTTGAACCATTTTTGCTGTGTCACCATCAGCCTCAGAAGATCAAAACCGCAGCGTCGGCCACCCATTGCCGAACACCACGGGTGGCGTCACGATTAAACACCACATAACTGTCCTCTATTTTATGACACGGCCAGAGCCACAGAAACAGATCATGGCCCCGTGACCTCCCCCGTAGAACTGTCCGGTCCGATTCCGGGTACCCCACGGTCCTAGTGGGAACGTCAATAGCCCTTATGAGATTGGTATTTTTTATAATTTACATATATAGTTAATGGAAATCTGTCAGCAGGTTTTTGCTAGCTCATCTAAGAGCAAAGGCAAAGAGAAGCTGAATCCAACAATGTATTACTTAGATTACTGGGGATCACCGTTCTGACACAATCAGAGTTTTTAGATGTAGCATGAAGCAACCCTGCCTACAAAACAGCTCTCTGTATACTTTGTCTATTGACAGTGAGCTTCTTATCACAGGAAGGGGTGGAGTCGAACTAGCATGCATGTGCTGCTTATTAATAAAACTTTAATTGTAATTAAACAACAGCACAAAGCCTGACTTGTCACATTGTTAAAATCTGTGTTTTAACCCCTACCTCATGCTGTACATATCAAAATCCTGATTAACAGATTCCCTTAAATTTTCCCCTTCTTTTTAGTGTGTTTTGGTTAATCGACTGCAACAACTTCGTTTTAGAGCTGTACTGTTCAGCAAATACTGAAAGAGGAACTAGTGAATTCTCTCCAATGGATAGTAGTCAAACAAATGATTCAAAGAACTCTTCAGACTCATCATTAGGAAATGTTTTTTAGTGAGTCATGGTCCAGACACAATCAATATAGACACACAGCTATTTTTTTCTAGCCGTGTCCTGAAGATTCCTACTAATGTCTCGCTTTGGGAATATAGTAACAACACACAATGCATTTTGTTATGTGGCACTCGCATCCATGTGATGTTTATGGCTTATAGGGACAGCCGCTCCAAGCCTAGATAACACATCCATTCTCAAAAATACTATGAGAGGATTCTGTAGAGAACATTTCACATAGCACCTAATTATTCCACTAAGAATCCATTGTAATATGTACTTAGACCAAAACAGCACACCTACCAGAATAAATGTAATGCAGTAACTTTTTCTTTGTATATCATATCTCTTGGAAGGCAGTAACTCAAAAGTCAGAAAAATATGTTGTATCCTCAAGGGTAGAATGAACCATACCATTAAGGGATTATCTTCTAGAATATCGAGTTAAGATGTTAATGTTCATTAAATCTATTTATCAGATATTAATTTTACAGAATCGAGATGTAATAAATCATTATTTTAAAAAGTACATGAGCACAGAAGTACTTGAGTCAATAGATTCTCAGGTTTCACAACAAGATAAAAACCTTAAAAAATTCAGAAAGAAGTACATCCTACATGGTGTGAGAAAAGGGAGAAGCCTAAAAGCAGGGCCAGAGTGGGACAAAAAAAACAGACACAAACCCCACCAGCCCACAAACTATAACATTCCCCTCCCCTGGTCAGTGCATTTTGCTATACTTTGTCGTGCCCCTCACTCTCCTAAAAGAAGTTATTTGAAGAGCCACATGTGAATGCCTCCAAAGTGCGTATGATCGACCACTGCTCTACAGAGCTCTGATTTTCAGGATCGTGGGGGTCCCAGGAGTCGAATACCCAGCAATTGGAAAGTTGGGGGGGGGTTGGGATAATCCATTTAAACAGGTTTTCCAATATTTTAATTTTACTTGGCCATAGGAATATTGAAACATTGAAAATACTAAACCAATATTGACCCTCCCAAAGTCCAATGTTGCCTCTTCGACAACAGGATGAGAGGAGTAATACTGTGCAGTGTATATATACAGGACAGGAGTGGCACTGTGTTGTGTATATACACAGGACAGGAGAAGTGGAACTGTGCAGTGTATACAGGTGCTTCTCACAAAATTAGAATATCATCAAAAAGTTTGGGTGGGCATAGGGAGGCTATGGGGGTGTTGAGCGGCACAAGGGGGCTATGGGGGTGGCAAGCTGCACAAGGGGAAGCTATGGGGGCATTGAGCTGCACAAAGCGAGGCTATGGGGGTGTTGAGCTGCACAAGAGGAGGCTATGGGGGCATCATGCTGCACAAGGGTAGGCTATAGGAGTGTCGTGCTGCACAAGGGGAGACTATGGGAGTGTTGTGCTGCTCAAGGGGAGGCTATGGGGGCCTTGTGCGGCACATTGCGAGGCTGTGTAGGGTTCATGCAGTATATGGGGAGGCTGTCGGGGCTCGTGCAGTATATATAGGGAGGCTGTGTGGGGCTCATGCAGTATATATAGATAGGCTGTGTGGGGCTCATGCTCTATATAGAGAGGCTGTGTGGGACTCATGCAGTTTATATAGGGAGGCTGTGTAGGGCTCAGGCAGTATATATAGGGAGGTTGTGTAGGGTTCATGCATTATATATATATATACATATATATATAGTGCCTTGCGAAAGTATTCGACCCCCTGGAACTTTTCAACCTTTTCCCACATATCATGCTTCAAACATAAAAATACCAAATACAAATTTTTGGTGAAGAGTCAACAACAAGTGGAACACAATTGTGAAGTTGAACGAAATGTATTGGTTATTTTAAATTTTTGTGGAAATTAAAATACTGAAAAGTGGGGTGTGCAATATTATTCGGCCCTTTTACTTTCAGTGCAGCAAACTCACTCCAGAAGTTCATTGTGGATCTCTGAATAATCCAATGTTGTCCTAAATGACTAGTGATGATAAATATAATGCACCTGTGTGTAATCAAGTCTCCGTATGAATGCACCTGCTCTGTGATAGTCTCAGGGTTCTGTTTGAAGCACAGAGAGCATCATGAAGACCAAGGAACACAACAAGTAGGTCCGTGATACTGTTGTGGACAAGTTTAAAGCCGGATTTCGATACAAAATGATTTCCAAAACTTTAAACATCCCAAGGAGCACTGTGCAAGAGATCATATTGAAATGGAAGGAGTATTATACCACTTGCAAATCTACCAAGACGTGGCTGTCCCTCTAAACTTTCATCTCAAACAAGGAGAAGACTGATCAGAGAAGCAGCCAAGAGGCCCATGATTACTCTGGATGAACTGCAGAGATCTACAGCTGAGGTGGGACAGTTTGTCCATAGGACAACAATCATTCGTACACTGCACAAATCTGGCCTTTATGGAAGAGTGGCAAGAAGAAAGCCATTTCTCAAAGATATCCATAAAAAGTGTTGTTTAAAGTTTACGACAAGCCACCTGGGAGACACACCAAACATGTGGAATAAGGTGCTCTGGTCAGATGAATCCAAAATCGAACTTTTTGGCAACAATGCCAAACGATATGTTTGGCGTAAAGGCAACACAGCTCATCACGCTGAACACACCATCCCCACTGTCAAACATGGTGGTGGCAGCATCATGGTTTGGGCCTGCTTTTCTTCAGCAGGGACAGGGAAGATGGGTAAAATTGATGGGAAGATGGATGGAGCCAAATACAGGACCATTCTTGAAGAAAACCTGTCGGAGTCTGCATAAGACCTGAGACTAGGACAGAGATTTGTCTTCCAACAATGATCCCAAACATAAAGCAAAATCTACAATGGAATGGTTCACAAATAAACATATCCAGGTGATAGAGTAGTCAAGTCAAAGTCCAGACCTGAATCCAATCAAGAATCTGTGGAAAGAGCTGAAAACTGCAGTTCACAAACGATCTCCATCAAACCTCACTTAGCTCGAGCTGTTTGCCAAGGAAGAATGGGCAAGAATTTCAGTCTCTCGATGTACAAAACTGATAGAGACATACCCCAAGCGACTTGCAGCTGTAATCGCAGCAAAAGTTGGCGCAACAAAGTATTAAGTTAAAGGGGCCGAATAATATTGCACGCCCCACTTTTCAGTTTTTGAATTTCCACAAAAATGTATAATAACCAATAAATTTCATTCAACTTCACAATTGTGTTCCACTTGTTGTTGATTCTTCACCAAAAATTTACATTTGGTATCTTTATGTTTAAAGCATGATATGTGGGAAAAGGTTGAAAAGTTCCAGGGAGCTGAATACTTTCGCAAGGCACTGTATATATATATTACGTGACATTTTCTACACTAGACGGGTGCTTCCAGTATGTCCGGATGCCGTTTGGCCTGCGGGGAGCTCCGGCAACCTTCCAGAGGGCTATGGATAGAATCCTTGCAACTCATAAGCTATACGCTGCCACGTACCTGGATGATATCGTCATCTTTACCCCGGACTAGGAGTCTCACCTGGAAAAGGTCCAAGCAGTGTTTGACGCTCTAAGGGAGGCGGGATTTACAATAAACCCGAAGAAGTGTGCCTTGGGTAAAGAAGAAGCCAAGTACCTCGGATACCTCGGATTTTTATTTATTTTTGCTTATCTTATTGTCTGGTGCAATCCCCATTAGGATGTGCTCCACTATTGCCAATGCCATCCAGTGCACGTCTTGCCGCATGTATGCAGTCCTTGAACAGCCGGTCGAGGGTGCATACTGCTGTGCAAGATGTGAGCACGTTGTGCATTTGGAAGCCCAGATACTGGATCTAAATGTGCAGCTGGCAACACTGAGATCCATAGACAATATGGAAAGGAGTCTTCTGCTCACTGAGCAGACGCTCAATGGGATAGATGAGGGGGGGGATGCTAGGTTGGAGCTGCAGGACAATGAAGCAGCTAGCTGGGTGACAGTTAGAAGGCGGGGTAGAGGGAAGAGCACCAGGGAGGCTAGTCCTGATCTGGCACACCCCAATAAGTTTGCAAAGTTGTCAGATGAGGGGAGTGTTAGTGCAGGAGTAGCACTGCTGCAGCAAGGCATGTCCTCTGAAAGCCGGAGGAGTGTCTTCTCCAGTAAGGGGGGAAATAGGAGAGCAGGGCAGGCCAGACAGGTTCTGGTAGTGGGAGACTCAATTATTAGGGGAACAGATAGGGCAATCTGTCACAAAGACAGGGATCGTCGAACGGTGTGCTGCCTACCTGGCGCTCGAGTCCGACACATCGCTGATCGGGTTGACAGATTACTGGGAGGGGCTGGTGAGGATCCAGCGGTCATGGTGCACATTGGCACAAATGACAAAGTTAGAGGTAGGTGGAAGGTCCTTAAAGATGATTTCAGGGAATTAGGCTGTAAGCTTAAAGCAAGGACCTCCAAGGTGGTATTTTCGGAAATACTTCCTGTACCACGTGCCACGCCAGAGAGGCAACGGGAGATTAGGGAGGTTAATAAGTGGCTCAGGAATTGGTGTAGGAAGGAGGGGTTTGGGTTCCTGCAGAACTGGGCCGACTTCTCAGTTGGCTACAGGTTCTACGCTAGGGACGGGTTGCACCTCAATGGGGAGGGTGCAGCTGTGCTGGGGGAGAAAATGGCTAGAAGGTTGGAGGAGTGTTTAAACTAGGGACGGGGGGGGAGGGTATTCCTTTTATAGGAGGGGAAGACAGTGCAGATAGAGACCTGGGCACAAATAATGACATTGGGGGTGGGGGTGGCATGGGGGGTGGGGTTAGAACAGTTAATAATTTAAGAAAGAATAGAGGTACAGAGAGATACATAAAGTGCATGTATACTAATGCCAGAAGTCTCGCCAACAAAATGGAGGAATTGGAGTTAATGTTGTTGGAACATAATTATGACATGGTGGGGATATCTGAGACATGGCTGGATGAGAACCACGACTGGGCAGTTAATTTACAGGGCTATAGTCTGTTCAGAAATGACCGAACAAATAAGCGAGGGGGAGGCGTGTGTTTATATGTAAAATCATCCTTAAAACCCATCCTTCGTGATAATATATATGAATCTAATGAAAATGTAGAGTCCCTGTGGGTAGAGATAAGGGGAGGGGGGAAAAATAATAAATTACTGATAGGGGTTTGTTATAAATCTCCAAAAATAATGGAAGCTACAGAGAATATCCTCATAAAGCAAATAGATGAAGCAGCGACTCAAGGAGAAGTCATTATTATGGGGGACTTCAACTACCCTGAAATACATTGGGGAACCGAAACCTGCAGTTCCAGCAAAGGTAATAGGTTTTTGACTACTATGAGAGACCATTACCTTTCACAACTGGTTCAGGACCCAACAAGAGGGGGGGCACTGCTAGACCTAATATTATCCAACAGGCCAGACCGCATATCAAATGTAAGGGTTGGGGGTCACTTGGGTAATAGTGATCACAAATTAATAAGTTTTCATGTATCCTTTAATAAGATGTGTAGTAGAGGGGTTACAAGGACACTAAACTTCAGGAAGGCAAATTTCCAACGGATGAGAGATGATCTTGGTGCAATTAACTGGGACGATATCCTGAGACATAAAAATACACAAAGAAAATGGGAGACGTTTATTAGCATCCTGAATAGGATCTGTGCACAATATATACCGTATGGGAATAAACATGCGAGAAATAGGAGGAAACCACTATGGCTAAATAGAGCTGTAAGGGGCGCAATAAGAGATAAAAATAAAGCATTTAGAGAATTAAAGCAAGTAGGTAGTGATGAGGCATTAAATAAATACAGAAGATTAAATAAATTCTGTAAAAAGCAAATCAAGACAGCAAAGATTGAGACAGAGAGACTCATTGCCAGAGAAAGTAAAAATAATCCCAAAATATTCTTTAACTACATAAATAGTAAGAAGCTAAAAAATGATAGTGTTGGTCCCCTTAAAAATAGTCTGGGTGAAATGGTGGATGAGGATGAGGAAAAAGCCAATATGCTAAATGACTTTTTTTCAACAGTATTTACACAAGAAAATCCCATGATGGATAACATGATCAGGGATACAAATTCTCCATTAAATGTCACCTGCTTAACCCAGCAGGAAGTACGGCGGCGTCTACAAATCACTAAAATTGACAAATCCCCGGGCCCGGATGGGATACACCCCCGAGTACTGCAGGAATTAAGCACAGTCATTGATAGACCACTATTTTTAATCTTTAAAGATTCCATAATAACAGGGTCTGTGCCACAGGACTGGCGTATAGCAAATGTGGTGCCAATATTCAAAAAGGGGACAAAAACTGAACTTGGAAATTATAGGCCTGTAAGTTTAACCTCAACTGTGGGTAAAATCCTGGAGGGTTTTCTAAGAGATACTATACTGGAGTATCTGGAGAAGAATAACCTTATGACCCAATATCAACATGGGTTTACAAGAGACCGTTCCTGTCAGACTAATCTGATAAGCTTTTATGAAGAGGTAAGTTCCGGACTGGACCAAGGGAATGCAGTGGACGTGGTGTACATGGACTTTTCAAAAGCTTTTGATACGGTGCCACACAAAAGGTTGATACATAAAATGAGAACAATGGGGATAGGGGAAAATATGTGTAGGTGGGTTAAGAGCTGGCTCAGGGATAGGAAACAAAGGGTGGTTATTAATGGAGCACACTCGGACTGGGTCACGGTTAGCAGTGGGGTACCACAGGGGTCAGTTTTGGGCCCGCTTCTTTTTAACATATTTATTAATGACCTTGTAGGGGGCATAGAGAGTAGAATTTCAATATTTGCAGATGACACTAAACTCTGCAGGGTAATTAATACAGAGGAGGACAATTTTATATTACAGGAGGATTTATGTAAACTAGAAGCTTGGGCTGATAAATGGCAAATGAGCTTTAATGGGGATAAATGTAAGGTCATGCACTTGGGTAGAACGAACAAGTTGTATAATTATGTGCTTAATTGTAAAACACTGGGCAAAACAGTCACTGAAAAAGACCTGGGTGTATGGGTGGACGACAAACTCACATTTAGTGGCCAGAGTCAAGCAGCTGCTGCAAAGGCAAATAAAATAATGGGATGCATTAAAAGAGGCATAGATGCTCATGAGGAGAACATAATTTTACCTCTATATAAGTCACTAGTGCGACCACACTTAGAATACTGTGTACAGTTCTGGTCTCCGGTGTATAAGAAAGACATAGCTGAACTGGAGCGGGTGCAGAGAAGAGCGACCAAGGTTATTAGGGAACTAGGGGGTCTGCAATACCAAGACAGGTTATTACACTTGGGGTTATTTAGTTTGGAGAATCGAAGGCTTAGGGGTGATCTTATTACAATGTATAAATATATGTGGGGACAATACAAAGACCTTTCTAATGATCTTTTTACTCTTAGACCTGTGACGGGGACAAGGGGGCATCCTCTACGTCTGGAGGAAAGAAGGTTTAAGCATACTCACAGACGCGGATTCTTTACTGTAAGAGCAGTGAGACTATGGAACTCTCTGCCATGTGATGTTGTTATGAGTGATTCACTACTAAAATTTAAGAAGGGACTGGATGCCTTTCTTGAAAAGTATAATATTACAGGGTATATACACTAGTCTCCTTAATATTGCGTTGATCCAGGGAGCTAGTCTGATTGCCGTATGTGGAGTCGGGAAGGAATTTTTTTCCCCAATGTGAAGCTTACTGTTGCCACATGGGGTTTTTTTGCCTTCCTCTGGATCAACATGTTAGGGCAAGTTAGGATAGGATATGGGTTGAACTAGATGGACTTAAAGTCTCCCTTCAACCTTAATTACTATGTTACTATGTAGTGGGGCGTGGCAAGATCAAACCCCAAATCAATAAAGTGGAGGCAATTCAAACATGGCTGAGACCTCTCTCCAAAAAGCAAGTTAAATCCTTTTTGGGGATTGTGGGATATTACAGGAGGTTCATCCCAAACTTCGCCATGATGGCTGCACCTCTAACTGATATGCTTAAGGGGACAAAATCTGTAATGGTCAGATGGTCCGAAGCGGCAGAGTCAGCCTTCCAAGAAATGAAAGGGGCTCTATGTAAGTAACCCGGTTTTGGTCGCCCTAGACTTTAAAAAAGAGTTCATCCTTCAGACAGACGCCTCAGATGTTGGGGTAGGTGCAGTCCTCTCCCAGGAGATACATGGGGAGGAGCATCCTGTCCTCTACCTGAATAGGAAGCTATCTTCATGCAAAAAGAATTACTCAGTCGTAGAGAAGGAGTGTTTGGCCATAAAGTGGGCAGTGGATACGCTACGGTACTATCTGGTGGGACGTAAGTTTAGATTAATATCCGACCATGCCCCACTCAGATGGATGAGGGAAGCAAAGGGTAAGAATGCTAGGGTCTTCCGCTGGTTCTTAGCCCTGCAAGACTTCAACTTCCATGTAGAGCATAGGGCCGGGAAGCTACATGGGAATGCCTGGTAGGTGAAAGTGCCAAGCCCCATGGCTTTAGGCAGAGGGGGGAGGTATGTGGTGTGGCTAAGGGTTGTATAATCTATGGGAGATATGTGTCTCAGAGATGGCTTGCCTCCGTAATACAGTATAAGGCATAATAAATATTGCTATATTACTGCTTTGCAAGGACCTGTGGTGAGGTCACAGTCACGTGACCAGTCAGCTGCTGGGTTCGTGGGTGTGGCTACACTCTTATAATGTAGCCTGCTCCTGAACAAGGGAGCTGTAGGTGGGGAGGACTAAGACTCCCATGTGTACTGAAGCTCCAGGTCTGAGCCTGAGTTAACGGACATTTCTGTTTGCTTTTGCCTAAGCTAAAGGCTATTTTCTTTGTTACTTGTTGCCTGATGGGTTTATGATGTAATAAACCACATGAAATTTAAAGGAACCTGCCACCTGACTGTCTCCCGCTGCACCTGAGCGAGTAGAATCCCTGCAGTATATATAGGGAGGCTGTCTTGGGCTCATGCAGCATATATAGAGAAACTTTGTGAGGCTCATGCAGTATATACATAAGAAGGCTGTGTGGGGCTCATGCAACACATATAGAGAAACTGTGTGAGGCTCATGCAGTATATACAGGAGGCTGTGTGGGGCTCATGCTCTATATAGGGAGGCTGTGTGGAGTTCATTCAATATATATAGGGAGGCTGTGTGGGGCTCATGCAGTATATATAGGGAGGCTGTGTGGGGCTCATGCTCTATATAGGGAGGCTGTGTGGGGTTCGTTCAATATATATATAGGGTGGCTGTGTGGGGACTCTTACAGTATATTAGGGGAGCTCATACGATATACAGTAGGGGCTGTACTTATGGTCAAACGATATTTAAGAGGATGTCAGCATACTTAATTCTGCTCAATATTAAGTGATACAATTAATAATATAATTATCAGTAATATAATTATAATATATTGATATTAATATTGAGTAGAATTAATTTCAGCATATTGGTTTGGCCCTCGACAACAGTCATGGTCTCTCATGTGGCCCCTCAGGAAAATTAATTGCCCACCCCTGATATAGAATCATTACAAACAGAGTGATATATTTCAAGTGTTTATTTCGGTTAATGTTGATGATTATGGCTTACAGCCAATGAAAACCCAAAAGTTATTATCTCAGTAAATTAGAATACTTTATAAAACCAGCTTGAAAAATTATTTTAAAATCCGAAATGTGGGCCAACTGAAATGTATGTGCAGTATATTCACTCAATAATTGGTTGGGGCTCCTTTTGCATCAATTACTGCATCAATGCGGCGTGGCATGAAGGCGATCAGCCTGTGGCACTGTTGAGGTGTTATGGAAGCCCAGGTTACTTTGATAGCAGCCTCTATACATATACACATACATATACATAATATACATATACACACTATATACTATATACACAGCAACATACTATATAAACATCTGTACGTTATATACTATGTATATATACTGTATATATATATATATATATATATACACACGCACAACTCAACATTATACACTATATTAAGACAACATTATTCTATATACTATATTAAGTTGCATACATAAGATAGGAGACAACACGATTGCCAAATATATATCACAGACTGCTGTATTACATTATATAGGTGATACTGCAACTATACAGTATTCTTAATGTATATACAGCAGTCACAGTATGACATGCATAAGGTATTTAGACAGTTGTGTATACATTATATAGGTGATACTGTGACTGATGTGTATAGTCATAGTATCCACTATATATTGTATTTATAGCAGTGCCATCTATATAATCTATATAGACTGATGTATATATATATATATTATAGGTGATACTGTGATGATATACCTCAGTAGCAGTATCACTTATATATTGTACATACAGCAGTCTATATACAGTGGGTACGGAAAGTATTCAGACCCCTTGAAATTTTTCACTCTTTGATTCATTGCATCCATTTGGTAAATTCAAAAGAGTTCATTTTTTTCTCATTAATGTACACTCTGCACCCCATCTTCAGTGAAAAAAAAAACAGAAATGTAGAAATTTTTGCAAATGTATTAAAAAAGAAAAGCTGAAATATCACATGGTCATAAGTATTCAGACCCTTTGCTCAGACACTCATATTTAAGTTACATTCTGTCCATTTCCTTGTGATCCTCCTTGAGATGGTTCTACTCGTTCATTGGAGTCCAGCTGTGTTTAATTAAACTGATAGGACTTGATTTGTAAAGGCACACACCTGTCTATATAAGACCTCACAGCTCACAGTGCATGTCAGACCAAATGAGAATCAGGAGGTCAAAGGAACTGGCCAAGGAGTTCAGAGACAGAATTGTGGCAAGGCACAATCTGGCCAAGGTTACAAAAGAATTTCTGCAGTACTCAAGGTTCCTAAGAGCACAGTGGCCTCCATAATCCTTAAATGTAAGAAGTTTGGAACCAGCAGAAGTCTTCCTAGACCTGTCTGTCCAGCCAAACTGAGCAATCGTGGGAGAAGAGCCTTAGTGAGAGAGCTAAAGAACAACCCCAAGATCACTGTGGCTGAGCTCCACAGATGCAGTAGAGAGATGGGAGAAAGTTCCACAAAGTCAACTATCACTGGAGCCCTCCACCAGTCGGGCCTTTATGGCAGAGTGGCCCAACGTAAGCCTCTCCTCAGTGCCAGACATATGAAAGCCCGCACAGAGTTTGCTAAAAAACACATGAAGGACTCCCAGACTATGAGAAATAAGATTCTCTGGTCTGCTGAGACGAAGATAGAACCTTTTGGTGATAATTCTAAGAGGCGTGTGTGGAGAAAACCAGGCACTACTCATCACCTGCCCAATACAACCCCTACAGTGAAACATGGTGGTGGCAGCATCATGCTATGGGGGTTTTTTTCAGCTGCAGAGACAGGACAACTGGTTACAATTGAAGGAAAAATTAATGTGGCCAAGTACAGAGATATCCTGGATGAAAACCTCTTCTGGAGTGATATGGACCTCAGACTTGGCCAAAAGTTCACCTTCCAACAAGACAATGAACCTAAGCACACAGCTAAAATAATAAAGTAGTGGTTTCAGAACAACTCAGTGACCATTCTTGACTGGCCAAGCCAGAGCCCTGACCTAAACCCAAATGCTGTGTCCCACGAATGGGAACAACCTGTAATGCATATTTCTCTTTGTTTTGTTCTTCCTCCAATCAGCAAAATTCCCTGTTGTTGCTAGGTAGAATTAGACTGTGTAAAAATTGTCCCTATGTCCCTCCTGTAGTTGAGCTCTGTATTAGGTTACTCCTCCCTTCTTCTTCAGTTTAGCCTACAGCAGCCATTACTCAAGACGCATGTGTACTCCCCTGTACAAATTACCCCTTTTTACCTACTGTCTATTGTAAACTAATACAAGATTTTGGAAGAAATCAGCATCGTTTCTCCTGGTCTTTCTACAGTTGCATTGCCAGTGGAGTTAAAACTATCTGAGGACATCTGGTTTTGTGAGTACAAGTTATACAATTATCTAAGAAGCTGATAGTTAGAACACTTGGGACTCGCAGTCATCAGGAGGAGTCAGAATACCAATTGAGCATCTCTGGAGAGACCTGAAAATGGCAGTCCACCAATGTCCACCATCCAACATGACAGAACTGGAGAGGATCTGCAAGGAAGAATGGCAGAAGATCCCCAAATCCAGGTGTGAAAAAATTGTTGCATCATTCCAAAGAAGACTCATGGCTGTACTAGCTCAAAAGGCTGCTTCTACTCAATACTGAGCAAAGGGTCTGAATACTTATGACAATGTGATATTTCAGTTTTTATTTTTTAATAAATTTGCAAAAATTTCTACATTTCTGTTTTTTTCTGTGAAGATGGGGTGCAGTGTACATTAATGAGAAAAAAAATAACTTTTTTGAATTTACCAAATGGCTGCAATGAAACAAAGAGTGAAAAATTTCATGGGATCTGATTACTTTCCATACCCACTGTACATTATACAGGTGATATTGCAAGTGCTGTATATACAGAAAACAAAGTTTCCATATTGGGACTCACCCAGGTCCCTGAGATCGGGGGAGGATAAAGAGCTCAGGTTGGTCCATCATCGGGCGTGCAGAGGAGCAGATTCCTGGCTGGGACTGACGAGTAGAGCAGGAAAGAAAAAAAGATGCAGTGAGGCAAGTACTGGCCAGCATCAGATAGAAGAGCCCTGCACACGCCAAGGCAGCCCTTTCAAACTTGTGACTGAAGGCTCTATTTGCACGCACTCTCATGCTAGCACACACTGACAATGGCCGTAGCCAAGCACAAGCACACGCTGACAAGGGACGCCGTGGTGAGCACACACTGTCAAGAGCCGCCGTAGCCCTTTCAGCGCGTGTAAGTAAGAGAGCGCGCACACACAGGGCCTTTAGTAAAACATATTAAAGGGCCGGCATCTCACTTTGTAGTCCCGAGCCGCCAGCCCACTGGGCATCTGCCTACCTCGGCAGATTAGCAATCTGTCTAAAACTAAAGGTTTTTTATAGGAAAGTTATCATCAGAAAATGACATACTGGGGATCACAGTGGCTCAATGTTTAGCACTGTTGCTTTGCAGCGCTGGGGTCCTGGGTTCAAATACCACGAACAACACCATCTGCAAGGCATTTGCATGTTCCCCTGTGCATGCGTGGGTTTCCTTCGGGGTCTTGGGTTCCTCCCACCCTCCAAAGACATACTGATAGGGACTTTAGATTGTGAGCCCGAATGGGGACAGCGATGATAATGTCTGTAAAGTGCTATAGAATTAATGGTGCGATATAAGTGAGTAAAATAATAAATATATTTATTATTTCATGTATTTTACTGACCTTTTTGTAGGTCATTTTCTGATTTAAACAATGTTCATTTTCTGATGATAGCTTCCCCTTAAAAAGAGAAGCAATCGGGTCCCCTGATGCTTTAAAGCTGCGCCCCTGACCATTAGACTTTTATTCAGGACTTTATTTTAGTCTGTCAGTTTGTCTACATTATTTTATCTATGTTTTATATATATATTATATTGTATGTAACTCGTACTCCACCACTTTGAGGTAATGTGTCAGTGTACTTCCTTCATATGTCCTTTTTGGGTTATTCCTTGTTTTGGCTTTAAATATTCTCTATAGCCTGGTGCTTTGTATATACTGATCCTTTTATATTATGCTGTTGATTTGAGCTGTATTATTGCCTGGATACTTTGAATTATACATTACTGACATTGCACTGTAGCTGCTTTAAGCCTTCTTTTGCCTCAAACCTCAGGACACATTTATTGGGTTATTAAGACCATATACCCCCTTTTTTAGGAATTTATATGCTTAATCAAATTTGTCTGAAGTCTTTACAAATCCCATTTGGCCAATTATATCTCTTTTAGGAAGTTTTTTCAACTCTTCTTATACTCAGTCATTTTATTTAGGCTTATGTATTATACAGTGGGGAAAAAAAGTATTTAGTCAGTCCGCAATAGTGCAAGTTCCACCACTTAAAAAGATGAGAGGCGTCTGTAATTTACATCATAGGTAGACCTCAACTATGGGAGACAAACTGAGAAAAAAAAATCCAGAAAATCACATTGTCTGTTTTTTTTCATTTTATTTGCATATTATGGTGGAAAATAAGTATTTGGTCAGAAACAAGCAATCAAGATTTCTGGCTCTCACAGACCTGTAACTTCTTCTTTAAGAGTCTCCTCTTTCCTCCACTCATTACCTGTACTAATGGCACCTGTTTAAACTTGTTATCAGTATAAAAAGACACCTGTGCACACCCTCAAACAGTATGACTCCAAACTCCACTATGGTGAAGACCAAAGAGCTGTCAAAGGACACCAGAAACAAAATTGTAGCCCTGCACCAGGCTGGGAAGACTGAATCTGCAATAGCCAACCAGCTTGGAGTGAAGAAATCAACTGTGGGAGCAATAATTAGAAAATGGAAGACATACAAGACCACTGATAATCTCCCTCGATCTGGTGCTCCACGCAAAATCCCACCCCGTGGGGTCAGAATGATCACAAGAACGGTGAGCAAAATTCCCAGAACCACGCGGGGGGACCTAGTGAATGAACTGCAGAGAGCTGGGACCAATGTAACAAGGCCTACCATAAGTAACACACTACGCCACCATGGACTCAGATCCTGCAGTGCCAGACGTGTCCCACTGCTTAAGCCTGTACATGTCCGGGCCCGTCTGAAGTTTGCTAGAGAGCATTTGGATGATCCAGAGGAGTTTTGGGAGAATGTCCTATGGTCTGATGAAACCAAACTGGAACTGTTTGGTAGAAACACAACTTGTCGTGTTTGGAGGAAAAAGAATACCGAGTTGCATCCATCAAACACCATACCTACTGTAAAGCATGGTGGTGGAAACATCATGCTTTGGGGCTGTTTCTCTGCAAAGGGGCCAGGACGACTGATCCGGGTACATGAAAGAATGAATGGGGCCATGTATCGTGAGATTTTGAGTGCAAACCTCTTTCCATCAGCAAGGGCATTGAAGATGAAACGTGGCTGGGTCTTTCAACATGACAATGATCCAAAGCACACCGCCAGGGCAACGAAGGAGTGGCTTCGTAAGAAGCATTTCAAGGTCCTGGAGTGGCCTAGCCAGTCTCCAGATCTCAACCCTATAGAAAACCTTTGGAGGGAGTTGAAAGTCCGTGTTGCCAAGCGAAAAGCCAAAAACATCACTGCTCTAGAGGAGATCTGCATGGAGGAATGGGCCAACATACCAACAACAGTGTGTGGCAACCTTGTGAAGACTTACAGAAAACGTTTGACCTCTGTCATTGCCAACAAAGGATATATCACAAAGTATTGAGATGAAATTTTGTTTCTGACCAAATACTTATTTTCCACCATAATATGCAAATAAAATGAAAAAAAAAACAGACAATGTGATTTTCTGGATTTTTTTTTCTCAGTTTGTCTCCCATAGTTGAGGTCTACCTATGATGTAAATTACAGACGCCTCTCATCTTTTTAAGTGGTGGAACTTGCACTATTGCTGACTGACTAAATACTTTTTTTCCCCACTGTATGTACTTGGACTTCCTTGCTATTTGTACAACATTATCACTAATTGCATATTTTGTCCCCACTTTAAGGTTTTTAAATTGTCTTTTAAAAATATTATTCAATAAAGTCTTGTATTTTTATGGCATCTAGCTTCCCTTTTTCTTGCTTGATTTGTACTGATACTTAGAAGTTGCCACTAGGCATTGCTCTATTTGGACTATTTGGATAGTGAGGAAAATAAGTATTTGATACACTGATGATTTTGCAAGTTTTCCCACCTACATAGAATGGAGAGTGACAGATGCAATTAATACATGTAATGAGTGCAGAGTAGGAGGGCCTCTTAAAGAATAACTAACAGGTGTGTGATAGCCGCGATGCTGTCACAAGGGGAGAAGAGAAATGAGATGCTTCCTGAATGCAGGCAGAATGAAAATGGTGGACTGAAGGGAAAATGGGGCTGAACTAACCATAATCCTTTGCAAAAGGCTACCAGGGTGCATTGCAAACTTACCAGAATGCACTGCAAACGTGGGGAAATAGCAAAGTGAAAGTAAAACACACAATAACACTGCGGTTATGATTCTGATCACTAGATGGAGCCAGAAAACACTGTAAACATTAACAATCAGATAATCAGGGATTATGAATTAATGTCGGAGACAGAACACTCCCCGTCTGGCATCAAACAGATGTCACTATTCTTTTTCTCCGAAGACAACAATAGGACCAGCTCAGTTACTGGTCTGGAGAATGTCTTAAGTTCATTCCCTTTGGCCATCCTCAGTTCGACTTTGCGGACGTTGCAATCCATACTCGGGAATGTTGCGGTCACTAGACCAAGTGGCCACTCGTTCTGATGGGCTTGACAGTCTTTGACAAGGACAAGGTCACCAATGCCTAGATTAGGCCTGGTAGATTGCCACTTCGTCCATGGCTGCAGGGTAGACAAGTACTGTTTCCGCCACCTGTCCCAGAATGTGTTTGCAAGACTTTGTACCTGTCTCCATTGGCACTTGTAGAGGTCCTTAATGTTGAATCCTCCTTGAGGGGCACTGGATAGTCCTGTTTTCTTGGTGAGGAGAGTAGCTGGAGTCATGGTATGAAGTGTAGACACCTGAGGGTGGATTTCAGCATCTGAGTCCTCTCCTACTAGTTCAAAGGTGTCTGGACAACTTTCCTCAGTGTATAATAGTTTTGGTCCAGACAGCCATGTTGTGCTTCCTAGTCGACTTGCGTCAACTGCTCTAGTTTCATGATCTGCAAGATTTTGGTCCATGGGAATATAATTCCACTGTTTTCTGACCATTTCTCATTTTCTGAAAATAAATACAAAATTTAGTGCTCGGAAATTCGAAGACGTAGTGTCAGTAGTGTATAGAATAAAAGTGCAATTTACATTTTATTGAAAAATATACCTATAAAGAGAAAAATTAGACAAACAGAAAATTTTGCAGTGGTCTCTTATTTTTTGCCAGAGCTGTATGTATATATATATATATATATATATATATATACAGTGTGTGTATATATATATATATATATACAATATATATATATATATATATATATATATACATATGTGTAATATATACTGTATATGTAATGTTGATTTTCCTTAATACAGTATATGCAGTTCTATAAAACATTATTAGAGCACCTGAAAAAGGACTAAAAGGTGTTGGGTGCAGCTTAAAAGCAATGAAGGACTTGACAGGATCCCTTTAAGAAGAATCATTTATTTTTCCACTGCTAACTTATTCCTCTTATAAATTTTTATTCCGTTATGCGTTTCCTGTGTCTTCGAGGGGTGCTCGTCCCGGTGACCGACATGCCACAGTTAATACAAGTTCAAATGACATTTAAGCTATAA
Source organism: Dendrobates tinctorius (assembly GCF_039654945.1). Lineage (NCBI taxonomy): Eukaryota > Metazoa > Chordata > Amphibia > Anura > Dendrobatidae > Dendrobates > Dendrobates tinctorius. Next base: position 30,440,062 of record NW_027361908.1, read on the forward strand.
AAACTCAATAAATGCTATAAAAAAAAACCTCTCAGCTGTGGTTCGTAAGACGAGGACAGATCACACACAGTCCTACCAAAAAATTCCCCACTGCTCCACTCAGAGAACTGCTTTGTTTTTCATGAACAGACCTACCACGTGATAATGAGCACTTTGCTTTCAGCATTGTCACAACCTATATTTACTGAGTAGCTGAATTTTCAGCATATTATTATACAGGTGGTGGAAACACATTCGGAGCTGGAGGCTTCTGTTCTAAAGCTTTGGAAAAACTTCAGTGAAAACACTTAACACAGACAGCCAGTTCCTGTCACAGGCTCTAAGCCCAAATGTTTTATCCTTTTTAAAACCCAGAGGGATTTCCTGTTGGCATTACAAGGATAAACCGGCCATGTAGACGTTGCCTTTCATGTCAAGATAAACCTTTACATGGAATAGAAATGCCAGTCATGTCGCTAGCTATGACAGACATGCAGAGCACGCTCAGCAGCATTAACGTCAGAGATGGACAAAACGCTGTACTGAAGAGGTAAAGCTTACTACTTCAAGAGCCCGTTTATTTTTTTTAATTGGTCAAGGAATACAAAAATCAAACCAAACAGGTGTTAATAGTAATAATCTTTATTAAACTAGAGCACAAAACGCAACACTTAAATGGGTTTTCTCTGACAACCCATGCTCATAAGCCTATATGGAAGTTATAGAGAAGGTTTCTCAACGTAGCTCCCCTCTCTAGAAACCTGAAAAGAGAGCTAATATGTACGCGTGGCTCTTAGGCTGGTTTCACACTTGCGTTTTTTTGCGCTGTATTTTAGCGCTAAAAAACGCATGCGCTTTTTTCCCTATATTTTGCATGGGATGCGCTTATGTGCGCATACACATGCGTTTGTATGCGTTTTTACGCGCATGCGGTTTTTTGTGGTGTGCGCTCGGGCGCACAAAATGCATCCTGTTGCATTTTTTGGGCGTCCGACTTGCCTCAAAAAAACGCATGGGCGCGCAATGCGTTTTTTTACAGCAAGACACCCATTGTACATCTATGGGTGCGCATACATGCGCATTGGCATGCTCATGTATGCGGTTTTTTGCGCATGCGTTTTTTGTTGACCATTGGTTAGACAATGGAAATTAGGGGTTTGGGTTAGAGTTAGGGTTAGTTTAGGGGGCTAAGGGTTAGGGTTTGGGTTAGGGTTAGTATGGTTTGGTTAAGGGTTAGGGTTTAGGGTTAGTTAGGGGTTAGGGTTAGGGTTAGGGTTTGGGTTAGGGTTAGGGTTAGGAGGGTTTGGTTAAGGGTTAGGGTTAGTAGGGTTTGGTTAAGGGTTAGGGTTAGGGTTAGTAAAGTCATGGTTTGGGTTAGTGTTAAACCTAACCCTATCTTGATTTTTTTGGTGAGGCCAACTAATGTTGGAAAAAAATGCAAGCGCCGTAAAAACGCACTAAAAACGCATAAAAACGCTGCGTTTTTTTCATGCATGCGCATAAAAATGCTTGAAAAAAACGCAGCATTTGTTTTTTCTATGTGTTTTTTTGCGGGAAAAACGCGCTGCAAAAAAAAGCAAGTGTGAAAGTAGCCTTACATTGGCAGGCCAAGGCCAATCATACATTGCATAATTGGTTATTCATTTGATGGCATACAAGGACAGAGATTTTATTCACAGAAACAGTAATCTGGGGGTTATACATTTGTGGGAGAGAGGGTCCCCGTTGAGTGTCCGGGTCGGAACCAAGTGGACCGTCACCTGGGTTCTGGGGGAAACTGTTACCCAGGGGACAGAGTTCGGGGACGGACTGTTGTGACAGACAGATGGGCTGGGGGAGGGACCAGTATAAAGGAGGAGGGGAATTCCCGGGACGATGAGTCAGCAGAGCCAGAAAGGAGGCCAGAGACATAAGGGATACTTCCCCTGGACATCAGTGGGACGGCGCCGAGACGACCATCCGAGAACCGCTGACCCGCGTCGACCAGCGGCCGCCGCCGCCTTCTTCCAGCCCGCAGCGGCGGCCTGCCCGCAGTCATTCGCGGCCGTTGCCACCCCGCTCCAGCCCGCGGCCACTGTGGCCCCAGTTCAACCCGCAGCCGCTGCCACCTCCCCTCAGCCCGTGGCTGCGGCCTACCCGCAGTCATCCGCGGCCGCTGCGGTCTCGCTTCAGCTCACGGCTGCGGCCTGTTCCCCGCCACCTGCAGCCTCCCTGTTCTCACCAGTGGCCGCGTCAAGTACAGTACCGCTGGCGGCCACCATTGTCCCGCTCCGGTCCGCAGCAGGGGCCGGGCCTCTGCTGACCGCGGACTCCCCGTCGCAGCCGTTAGCTGCGCAGGTGGCTTGTCATTCGCCACCATACATCGCTGCCGCTTGCCCCAGGCAAGGGGCTGCGGCCCAACCATCCAAGGACTAGGCCGGAGCCTATGGGGCATCAGTGTCATCAGCGCACCGGAGTGCGCAAAGTCTTCGTCATCACCTCAGCAACTGGGCCCAGCAACTACTACGCTGAAAGACCACCAACCCGAACGGCGAGGGACATCTGGATGGCTAAGTTGACTTTATAATTAATGACCCGTAGTTGGCCATACCGCGGCCCTATAGTGACCGGCTGTTGCCGGAACTAAAGTAGTCGTGTTCTACCTGTTTGTGTGTGCTTGTATAGAACCCCCTACGAGGGCAACCCGTGTTAACCCTTTTGGTGATCAGGCCAGGACTGAGGAAAGTTCTCTCTGGTCTTATAAACGTCAATATAGAAAGCACCTAACTGTCTCGCGACTCGTCACTGCATCCTGCGTACCTGCAATCACCACATTTGGCGTAGTTGGCAGGATGCAGTCTCCGAGCGCGGACAACAGGGCCCCCGGCCCAGCATTTCTGTGGGTGCTATGCTAAGCAATCTACCCAGGTTCTCTGGCAGCAATACTATGCTGTGGAATTGAACGGAGCGAATGCGTGGGTTATTCAGGATGCATCCGCTTACCCCTGACTTAGAGGCAGAAGTGGCCCTGATGGCGTTGGACGGGGAAGCCCGGGATACCGTAATGTTGAGGCCCCGGGGGCAGCGAAACACCTTTGTCAGGGTGTTACAGATTTTAGAAGAGACCTATGGGGACCCGACCGATGTGGGGGAACTGAGAACCCAGATGTTTGGACGCATGCAGAAAGAGGGGGAAACAGTGACCCAGTATATGAATGTTTGGCAGGAACTGTTTTTAGCCATTGAAAGCAAGGATGGAGTCGGCGTGGGGACCGTGGACGTAACATTACGTGACCTGTTAGTGACCGGGTTACGAGACACCCTGATAAGACAGGCTTTGCGAGAGCGGGTGCAAGTGGACCCCCATCTGACCTTTTTAGAGATAGGGAAGGAGGCATGGGTTCGGGAACAGGAGCAAGCAGTGACGGTCCCCGTGGGGATGGCTGGGAGTATCGAAGCATCCGTAAGCGCCCTGAGCGAACCCCACTGGGTACAAGAGGTGAAGCGAGAGATACAGAGTATTAAAGGTGAACTGGCCGCAGCCAAGAAAGCGGCCACAAGGAGTCGGCCAGGGCCGGGTAAAGGGGGCATGAACCATCGCGGCCCCCACCCAAGTCGGTCCCCACGACCATTCACCTGTTACGATTGTGGAGAATTGGGACGCTCCGCCCGAGAGTGCCCACGTTCCAGGGGAAACTCGCACCGCTGGTCAAGAAGAGCAGAGGACCCTGAGCCGTGGAGATGCCGCCCGGAGCTGGAGCCCATCACATGGGGTGGAGGAAGTCACGAAGACCTGGTCGCGCGGTGCCCAGTGGTATGAACAGAGATCGAGGGCTGTGCCGTGCGATGCCTAGTGGTCCCGGGATCGCAGGTTACAACCATGCCAGAGACTTATTTTCGGCAGCATTTTCACGAAGTAGTGAGACCTCAGTGGGGGACAGTGATAAAGTTGGTAGACGCCAACCAGCTACCAGTTCCTGTCGTCGGAGTAGCCTGGATGCAGATTTCGATAAGCGGCAAATCACTCGGCCGCCGGGGAGTGGTCCTGACTAGAGTTGAGCGATACCGTCCGATACTTCAAAGTATCGTATCGGATGGTATCGGCCGATCTTTAAAAAAAGTATCGGTATCGCCGATTCCGATACCGGAAGTCCCATTCAAGTCTATGGGACTTCCGGTATCGGAATAAGAAAAACCCTTTCCTGCCCTTGTACAGCCTCTCTGGGGTCTGTACGGGCCTTTCGGGGGGCTGTGCCGGCCTGCCAGGGGGTCTGTACAGGCTCCGGTGGGCTGTGCCGGCCTGCCGGTGGTCTGTGCAGGCTCCGGGGGGCTGTGCCGGCCTGCCGGGGGGCTGTGCCGGCCTGCCGGGGGGCTGTGCAGGCTCCGGGGGGCTGTGCCGGCCTGCCGGGGGGCTGTGCCGGCCTGCCGGTGGTCTGTGCAGGCTCCGGGGGTCTGTGCAGGCATCGTCCGATGGGACTACAAGTCCCATCGGGCGATGCCTGCTACCATGACAGTGATTGACACATTAGCCAATGATGGGACAGTAGTAGTCCCATCATCCGGCTAATGTGTTAAATGTAAAAAAAAAAAAAAAAAAAAAAAAAATTACATGCTACATACATACAACATGCATACTACATACATGCTACATTCATACTACATACTACATACATGCTACATTCATACTACATAAATACTACATGCAACATACATACTACATATATACTACATGCATGCTACATACATACTGCATGCTACATACATACCACATATATACTACATGCATGCTACATACATACTACATGCTACATACTACATATATACTACATGCATGCTACATACTACATGCTACATACATACTACATGCATGCTACATACATACTACATACATACTACATATATACTACATGCATGCTACATACATACTACATGCTACATACTACATGCATGCTACATGCTACATACATAACACATACATACTACATGCATGCTACATACATACTACATACATACTACATATATACTACATGCATGCTACATACATACTACATGCTACATACTACATGCATGCTACATACATACTACATGCTACATACTACATATATACTACATGCATGCTACATACATACTACATACATACTACATATATACTACATGCATGCTACATACTACATGCTACATACATACTACATATATACTACATTCATACTACATACTACATATATACTACATACATACTGCATGCTACATACATACTACATACATACTACATGCATGCTACATGCATGCTACATACATACTACATGCATGCTACATACATACCACATACATACTACATGCTACATACATACCACATATATACTACATACATACAATACATTCATACAATACATACATAGACATACAGTACATATAACATAGAGTAACATACTTACCAATACTTGTCACATTGTTCCCCGAAGCCATTGTCTATTCCGGGATAAATATTAACATAACAAACCACAAAAATACTCACCCACGATCCGAAGCAGTCCACGAGTGTGTCCCACGACGATCTTGGGTAGAGAACTGCAGCATCAGATGATGCTGCCGTTCTCTACGGGCTGTAGGAATCCAATGACGGAAGGTAGGTATCCTTCCGCACTGTATTCCTCCGCCACTTAAAAAAAAAAAAGTCCCTAGTCTCACTTTATGCCATTGCTGTGTGGGAAATTCCCACACAGCAATGGCATAAAGTGAGACTAGGGACTTTTTTTTTTTAAGTGGCGGAGGAATACAGTGCGGAAGGATACCTACCTTCCGTCATTGGATTCCTACAGCCCGTAGAGAACGGCAGCATCATCTGATGCTGCAGTTCTCTACCCAAGATCGTCGTGGGACACACTCGTGGACTGCTTCGGATCGTGGGTGAGTATTTTTGTGGTTTGTTATGTTAATATTTATCCCGGAATAGACAATGGCTTCGGGGAACAATGTGACAAGTATTGGTAAGTATGTTACTCTATGTTATATGTACTGTATGTCTATGTATGTATTGTATGAATGTATTGTATGTATGTAGTATATATGTGGTATGTATGTAGCATGTAGTATGTATGTGGTATGTATGTAGCATGCATGTAGTATGTATGTAGCATGCATGTAGCATGCATGTAGTATGTATGTAGTATGTATGTAGTATGTATGTAGCATGTATGTAGCATGCAGTATGTATGTAGTATATATGTAGTATGTATGTAGTATATATGTAGTATGTAGTATGTATGTAGCATGCATGTAGTATATATGTAGTATGTATGTAGCATGCATGTAGTATGTATGTAGCATGTAGTATATATGTAGCATGCAGCATGTATGTAGTATGTATGTAGTATATATGTAGTATGCATGTAGTATGTATGTAGTATGTATGTAGCATGCAGTATGTATGTAGCATGTATGTAGTATGTATGTAGTATATATGTAGTATGTATGTAGCATGCATGTAGTATGTATGTAGTATGTATGTAGCATGCAGTATGTAGCATGTATGTAGTATGTATGTAGTATGTATGTATGTAGTATGTATGTAGCATGCAGTATGTATGTAGTATGTATGTAGTATATATGTAGTATGTATGTAGTATGTATGTAGTATGTATGTAGTATGTATGTAGCATGCAGTATGTATGTAGCATGTATGTAGTATGTATGTAGTATATATGTAGCATGCATGTAGTATGTATGTAGCATGCATGTAGTATTTTTTTTTTTTTTTTTTAACATTTAACACATTAGCCGGATGATGGGACTACTACTGTCCCATCATTGGCTAATGTGTCAATCACTGTCATGGTAGCAGGCATCGCCCGATGGGACTTGTAGTCCCATCGGACGATGCTTGCACAGACCCCCGGACATCAGCACAGCCCCCCGGCAGGCCGGCACAGCCCCCCGGCAGGCCGATACAGACCCCCACAGGGTGCACAGACCACCGGCAGGCCGGCACAGCCCCCCGGCAGGCCGGTACAGACCCCGGGCAGTCCACACAGCCCCCCGGCAGGCCGGCACAGCCCCCCGGCAGGCCGGCAGAGACCCCCGGAAGGCCCGAAATGACGGCGCATCATGATGCGCACACACCGCGCATCATGATGACGTCAGGCCGTCAATCAACTGAACTTCCGATTCCGATGCCGAATTCCGATATTGAAAAAATATCGGAAGTCGGTATCGGAATTCCGATACAGCAAGTATCGGCCGATACCCGATACTTGCGGTATCGGAATGCTCAACACTAGTCCTGACCCAGGGAGACACAAACAGCAAACATCCGGTTATTCTGGGTATGAACATACTACGAGTGTTTGGCAACCTACTCCTCAACGAACCCACACAAGAGACTCTGAGCCACTGGGGTTCTCGCACGGCCCAAGGGCAGGTCTTCCAGCGGTTGGTGCGGGAGGCGCGAGTGCTCCAGGAGTGCCAGGAGGGTGAGGCGCTGGGCAAGGTCATTGCGCCGGTGGCCCCCCCACTCATGCTTCCTCCAGGGCAGACGGTGGTAGCTCTGCCGATCCACGCCCCGATGCCACTGGAGGGTGTGGAGGTGCAGGTGGAACCATGTTACTCGGAGCGCCTGCACCCTGGCATACTGGTAGCCCGCTCCCTGGCCACGGTGCGGGAGGGGACCGTCCTGGTGCGTTGTGTCAACCTGGAAGACCAAGATATCGCCCTGAAGCCCCAGGCCGAAATGGCCAAACAAGTGAGGCCTTTGGAGGAGATGCTGCCGGACCCTGCGGTCCAGTTGAAGGTGCAGCCCGAAGATCCTTGGGCAGTAACGGTACGAACCCAACAGACTGCCGTATCCTCGACCCAGGTCGAGTCATCCTGGAGAGAATGCGGGCTGAACTTTCCGGCCTAACGCCAGCCCAGCTTCTCCAAGTAGAGACACTTCTTGGACAATTTTACAGTGTCTTCGCCAGCCACGAGGATAACTTCGGATGTACCACGGCCATCACGCATGGGATCCTCACGGCAGGAGTGGCCCCCATCCGGTAGCGATATCGGCAAATACCACCGCAGCTATACCAGGAAGTGAAAACTCTGTTAGCCCAAATGCTCTGGAAGGGGGTCATACGAGAAAGCCAAAGCCCTTGGATGGCCCCTATTCTGGTTCGGAAAAAAGATGGCACTTTGCGTTTTTGCGTTGATTACCAGAAGTTGAACACCTGCACTATCAAGGATTCATATCCACTGCCCCGCATAGAAGAGTCTCTGTCCGCCCTGGGGAACACTACGTACTTTTCAACCCTTGACCTGGCCAGAGGGTACTGGCAAGTGCCGATGTCGGAGGAAGACAGGGTCAAGACGGCATTCATCCTTCCCATGGGACTGTTCGAGTTCAATCGGATGCCTTTGGGCTGGCCAATGGCCCAGGAACTTTTCAGCGGTTGTTGGAGCGGTGTCTAGGAGACCTCAACTTTGAAGCCATGTTGATATACCTGGACGATATTATCATCTATTCCACCACGTTCGAGGACCACCTGAAGCGGTTGGGGCAGGTGCTCAGCCGGCTGCAGAAGTATGGGTTAAAGGTAAAGCCCCAGAAATGCCACCTGTTCCGCACCCAGATTGAATACCTGGGGCATACTAGCTCGTCAGAGGGTGTCCGACCATCCCTGGAAAAGGTCGCTGCCATCCAGGAGTGGCCTACCCCCGAGACGGTGAAGGGCGTGCGGGCCTTCTTGGGGTTGGCCAGCTACTACCGTCGGTTCGTGAAGAATTTTGCACGCCGAGCACTGCAAGACCTGCTGAAGGGGGCTCCCACCGGGGCGAATGGACGGAAGATCCAGTGGCAGCAACCGCAAGAGGATGCGTTTCAAGATCTCAAAGCTGCTCTCTCGGACGCCCCAGTACTGGCATATGCGGATTTCTCTCAACCGTTCATCCAGCATACCGACGGGAGCCTCCAGGGATTAGGAGCTGTGTTGTCACAGGTGCAGGACGGCCGGGAGAAAGTGATCGCCTACGGTAGCCGGTCGCTGCACGACTCAGAACGCAACCCGGACAATTACAGCTCCTTTAAGCTCAAGCTCCTCGCAGTAGTGTGGGCAATGACGGAGTGATTCGCAGAGTACCTGGCGGGCTCCGAAGTAGTAGAACGGACCGATAACAAGCCGTTAGCCCATTTGGAGAATGCCAAATGGGGGCCCTAGAGCAGCGGTGGGTGGCTTGGATGGCCAAATTCAATTATAAGATCATCTACAAACGGGGAGCTGAAAACGTGCACGCCGACGCACTCTCCAGAATCCGACACACCACCCCAGGAAGAAGTCGAGATGACGAATTAGAAGCAGACGAGACGCCGTTCGCCCTCACCACCGCCGCGCTTACAGTCAGCACGCAAGAAGCGCCTCATCCGGGACTCCTAGGAGGGATTGTTGTGAGTTCATTTTCCCCTTCACCATTGAGGTCTGATAAACTCCCTCTTCTGGTGAAGGAAGGTAGTGAGGCTGATTACAAAGCACCTGAGCAGAATGATGATGACTGGGTGACTGGAATTGCTGACTGGATATAAGGCAGCCGACACCCTTCTGCCTTGCAGGTGATTTCTCTGAAGGATTCTTGGAGACCAGTCTGATTCCTGCTCCTCAAAAGCTAAGTTTTTCTGCTCTGCTTTTTGCATTTGTGTTTTGGTTTTGCTTTGCCTTGTTTTTCTGGATTTCTGCCTTTCCCTGCTGGTGAGCTGAATTCCTTTTTGCTCTGTCTTCAGAAAATACCTGAGTACTGATATAGTCTTTTTGAAGCCTAGCGTCTTCGGGGCTTTTTTCCCTATCAGTCTGTTGGCTCTTGTTTTGAGAGGGTTTTGGCGGATTGCAGACAGCAGCTTTTCTATCCTGTCCTATTCAGTTAGCTTTGGCCCCATCATTTGCTCAGCCTATCTTTCTATCTGTGTGAGTGTTTTTTCATCTTGCTTCACCGTCATTATATGTTGGGGGCTGCCTATTGCTTTGGGGTCTGCTCTGGGGCAGTTTAGATTTCCCTTTCTCTCTTTAGGCTATGTAGTTCTCCGGCTGTGATCGAGGGGTCTAGGGCACCGTAGGAACCCCCCGCGGCTACTGCTAGTTGTTGTTGTTAGGTTCAGGGGTCTGCAATCCGATAGCTGCCAACTTCTCTGGTTTTCTGGACTTAGCTAGTATTTCTGTTTTTGCCTCCTACGGTGACTCATTCATAACAAGGGATGCTGGAACAGCCCCACGACAAATGGATTCAGCAGCAACAGGAAGATACGGAAGTTGGACTCCTATGCCGATGGGTGGCCACTGGTAAATTGCCCACGGGCTCACAGAGACCGACTTTGACCCAAGATATGTTGCTGATGTTGCGCCAGTGGGAAAAACTAGTCATCAAAAAGGGACTTTTACATCAAAAAGCCATGTCATGAACCACGTCAGCTACGATATGGCAGGTGATCGTGCCTGGAGCCCATCTCAACTAACTGGCCCGGGAAGCCCATGAGAAGGGGGCTCATTTTGGTGCTCAAAAGACTTTACAATGGTTGCAGCAGATAGCATACCACCCACGCTTCCACGCTGCTGTAGAAGAAGTTCGCTAAACCCCCCGCGCAATGAGCCCCGGTGCAAACTATTGTAACATCAGCCCCTCTGGAGCTTCTTACGGTGGACTATCTGACCATAGGTCCTGCCTATCAGGGGTATGAACATTGTCTCGTTATGGTGGACCATTTCACCAAGTTCGCCATGGTCACCCCCACTCGAGACCAGACCGCAGAGTTGGCCGCCTATGCAATTTGTAAAAACTTTATCCACGTGTACGGCTGCCCGCAGCAAATACATTCGGACCAAGGAGCGTGCTTCCTAGGAAGAGTCATGGAAGAACTACATCATCTCTACGGTATCGATAAGTCTCGGACTACACCATACCACCCGCAGGGAAACGGAGCCTGCGAACGATTCAATTGGACACTAATCCAAATGCTGCGTACCCTGGAGAGCGACCGAAAGGCCCGCTGGCCTGAATACGTCCCTGAGCTGGTGTGGGTATATAATAACCGGGTGCACCGGGTGACTGGCTACACCCCCTACTCATTGCTGCTTGGACTGGAAGGCAAAGGAATCACGGAAGTGGAGTTAAACCCGGAGGAACCTCTACCCTGGACTGGAGTATCCTCGTGGGTCCGAAACCACCGGCACCGTCTGCAGACCCTCCACCGAATCGTCCATACAAAGCTCCAGGATCTAGAACACCCGGGGGGAGCGCTGCCCCCACCAATTGACTTCCAGGCTGGGGATTGGGTACTCGAACTAGATCAACGCCCCCAAAACAAGTTAGTACCACAGTGGGAGGAGAACCCGTACCGAGTGTTGCGCCGGATAAGCCCCGACGGGCCTGTGTATGAAATACAATCGGAAAGAGACGGTGCACCTCTCACTCGTACTGTGCACCGAAATATGTTGCGCCCCTGTGTGTCCACTGATCCCATGCGACCCGAGCCGATCACTCAGGTTTCCGACCCCCCGTCAACGGTCTGGGACCTGGATGATGAAGAGGACTTCTCAGCCACATCCGCTCTCCAAGTAATGACATTGCAGCGGACCCAGTTAGCCTGCCAGAATCGACCAACCCACCACCATCCACCACCCCAGAAAGCTCCACCCCGGTCGAACTTAGACGCTCCGAGCTGTCAACAGCTGGCAAACCCCCTGAACATTACGAACAGGACCAGTTCATATGGCGACAAGAACTGTCGTCTCCAAAGACTAACTCGAGTTTACTAAAGCCCTCGCCCGAGGACTGGTGAGCATACAGGGTGGGGGAGTGTGAGAGAGAGGGTCCCCGTCGAGTGTCCGGGTCGGAACCAAGGGGACCGTCACCTGGGTTCCGGGGGAAACTGTTTCTGGGGGACAGAGTTCGGGGATGGACCGTTGTGACAGACAGATGGGCTGGGGGAGGGACCAGTATAAAGGAGGAGGGGAATTCCCAGGACGATGAGTCAGCAGAACAACACAGAAGAAGCAGGAGATCGTGGGAGCGACTGAGAGTCAGAGAGACTCACCAGAGCCAGAAAGGAGGCCAGAGACAGGAGGGATACTTCCCCTGAACATCAGTGGGACGGCGCCGAGATGACCATCCGAGAACCGCTGCCCCGCGTCGACCAGCGGCCGCCGCCTTCTTCCAGCCCGCGGCGGCCTGCCCGCGGTCATTCGTGGCCATTGCCGCCCCTCTCCAGCCCGTGGCCACTGCGGCCCCAGTTCAACCCGCGACCGCTACCGCCTCCCCTCAGCCCGCGACTGCGGCCTACCCGTGGTCACCCGCGGCCGCTGCGGTCTCATTCCAGTTCGCGGCTGCAGCCTGTTCCCCGCCATCTGCAGCCGCCCTGTTCTCACCAGTGGCTGCGGCAAGTACAGTACCGCCAGCGGCCACCACTGACCCGCTCCAGTCCGCAGCAGGGGCCGGGCCTCTGCTGACCGCGGACTCCCAGTCGCAGCCGTTAGCTGCGCAGGTGGCTTGTCATTCACCACCATACATCGCTGCGCTTGCCCCAGGCCAGGGGCTGCGGCCCAGCCATCCAAGGACTACGCCGGAGCCTATGGGGCTCCAGTGTCATCAGTGCGCCGGGGTGCACGAAGTCTTCGTCATCGCCTCAGCAAGTGGGCCCAGCAACTACTACGCCGAAAAACCACCAACCTGAATGGCGAGGGACGTCTGGACGGCTAAGTTGACTTTATAATTAAGGACCCGTAGTCGGCCATACCGCGGCCCTATAGTGACCAGCTGTTGCCGGAAGTAGTCGTGTTCTACCTGTTTGTGTGTGCTTGTATAGAACCCCCTGCGAGGGCAACCCGTGTTACCCCTTTTGGTGATCAGGCCGGGACTGAAGAAAGTTCCCTCTGGTCTTATAAACGTTAATATAGAAAGCACCTAACTGTCTCGCGACTCGTCACTGCATCCTGCGTACCTGCAATCACCACACATTTTTTATTTACAGGCTTTTATTGCTGCTTGTTGGATTCTTTGATGGCACAGGCTCAATATTGCCATCGACATCTATGATGGAAGATAATCCCAATTCTAGCTGACAGTGACATATTAATGGTTAATCAGAGGGAGACTGCTCCCTCTGTCACCCAGCTGTTCCATCCGCAGATGCATTTATGGGATGTGGAAGAGAAGAATTCATATTTTGCATCTTAGTATATGTATTAGGCAGAGCCTAATAAGATGACAACTAGAATTAAACAAGGGCTACCTCGCCACCCGACACCTGTCACATGTCCAACGTTTTCTAGGTGTCACTGCTATAACTCAGCACAATGCATGTAAATAGTGTTGCGGTGCGCCTTGAGGGTACTGCGACCTTGACAAGCAAGTCACAAGAAGTCCAACTACACCAGATTTTTTGCTACTTGCTTATCGGCCTCATTCACATGCATTGTGCTGCGACGTAGCAGCGACACTTACAGAGAACAAGATGTGAGAAAAACAAGTTAAATAAAATGGATATTTAAATATACATATATATGCAGTGTGTGTGTATACTGTATACAGTTGTGGACAAAAGTATTGACACCCCTGCAATTCTGTCAGATAATACTCAGTTTCTTCATGAAAATGATTGCAAACACAAATTCTTTGGTATTATTATCTTCATTTAATTTGTCTTAAATGAAAAAACACAAAAGAGAAGGAAGCAAAAAGCAAAACATTGATCATTTCACACAAAACTCCAAAAATGGGCCAGACAAAAGTATTGGCACCCTTAGCCTAACACTTGGTTGCACAACCTTTAGCCAAAATAGCTGAGACCAACCGCTTCCGGTAACCATCAATGAGTTTCTTACAATGCTCAGCTGGAATTTTAGACCATTCTTCTTTGGCAAACTGCTCCAGGTCCCTGATATTTGAAGGGTGCCTTCTCCAAACTGCCATTTTTAGATCTCTCCACAGGTGTTCTATGGGATTCAGGTCTGGACTCATTGCTGACCACCTTAGAAGTCTCCAGTGCTTTCTCTCAAACCATTTTCTAGTGCGTTTTGAAGTGTGCTTTGGGTCATTGTCCTGCTGGAAGACCCATGACCTCTGAGGGAGACCCAGCTTTCTCACACTGGGCCCTACATTATGCTGCAAAATTTGTTGGTAGTCTTCAGACTTCATAATGCCATGCACACGGTCAAGCAGTCCAGTGCCAGAGGCAGCAAAGCAACCCCAAAACATCAGGGAACCTCCAACATGTTTGACTGTAGGGACCGTGTTCTTTTCTTTGAATGCCTCTTTTTTTCTCCTGTAAACTCTATGTTGATGCCTTTGCCCAAAAAGCTCTACTTTTGTTTCATCTGACCAGAGAACATTCTTCCAAAACATTTTAGGCTTTTTCAGGTAAGTTTTGGCAAACTCCAGCCTGGCTTTTTTATGTCTCAGGGAAAGAAGTGGGGTCTTCCTGGGTCTCTTACCATACAGTCCCTTTTCATTCAGACACCGATGGATAGTACAGGTTGACACTGTTGTACCCTTGGACTGCAGGGCAACTTGAACTTATTTGGATGTTAGTCGAGGTTCTTTATCCAACATCCGCACAATCTTGTGTTGAAATCTCTTGTCAATTTTTCTTTTCTGTCCACATCTAGGGAGGTTAGCCACAGTGCCATGGGCTTTAAACTTGATGACACTGCGCACGGTAGACACAGGAACATTCAGGTATTTGGAGATGAACTTGTAGCCTTGAGATTGCTCATGCTTCCTCATAATTTGGTTTCTCAAGTCCTCAGACAGTTCTTTGGTCTTCTTTCTTTTCTCCATGCTCAATGTGGTACACACAAGGACACAGGACAGAGGTTGAGTCAACTTTAATCCATGTCAACTGGCTGCATGTGTGATTTAGTTATTGCTAACACCTGTTAGATGCCACAGGTAAGTTACAGGTGCTGTTAATTAGAGAAGCATCACATGATTTTTTGAACAGTCCCAATACTTTTGTCCACCCTCTTTTTCATGTTTGGTGTGGAATTATATCCAATTTGGCTTTAGGACAATTATTTTTGTGTTTTTTCATTTAAGACAAATTAAATGAAGATAATAATACCAAAGAATTTGTGTTTGCAATCATTTTCAGGAAGAAGCTGAGTATTATCTGTATCTGTAAATGCACTCAATACTTGGTCGGGGCTCCTTTTGCATCAATTATTGCATCAATGCGGCATGGCATGGAGGCGATCAGCATGTGGCACTGCTGAGGTGCTATGGAAGCCCAGGTTGCTTTGAAAGCAGCATTCAGCTCATCTGCATTGTCTGGTATCTCTCATCTTCTTCTTGACAATATTCCATAGATTCTCTATGGGGTTAAGGTCAGGCGAGTTTACTGGCCAGGCCGCACTGGGATTAAAATTCAGTCCTGGCATATGTTGCACAGGCCCACTTGGGGCACAGGGATTGGTCTCGTAGATAATCAAGAGGATGCTGCGCTCTGAATAGTGCTGCGGCCTCTTCATATAGTTGTTGGGCAGGGAGGCAAAGAGTCATATACCCACTGAACTAATATTTATGTATTTATTTTACTCACTGATATAGCGCCATAAATTACACAGCCCTTTACAGATATCATAATCACTGTTCCCATTGGAGTCACAATCTATATTCCTTATTAATATGTCTTTGGATTGTGGTAGGAAACCGGAGGAAACCAGGCAAACATAGAAAGAAGATGCAAACTCCTTGCAGAAGTTGTCCTTGATGGGATTTGAACCCAGGACCCCAGCGCTGCAAAGCAACTGTCATGATATAGGTGGGGGTTTGTTGCTGGTTATCTTTTCTGTGGACTGGTCATGCGGGGTTAACTTTCTCTGCCTCATTTTGGGATGTTTTGGCTATTTCAGTCTGCTGCTGCCTGCAGGCAGCATCAGTTATAGTTCCTGCCTCCGGCTGGAGCAGCAGACTCCGTTGTACCCTGATTTGTCCTCTGCCTGTTTTCCTACGTCCCGTTCCCGCTCTCCCCTGTGACTATGCTTGTCTTAGTGTTTGCTCTCCCTCTGACCTGTCTGTTTGTATTCCATCTCTGGCATTCCTGCTCCCGATCAGTTCTGACTTTTCTGGCTTGTTTCTAATGTCAAGTATTGCTGTGTCATCTGGTACTTCTGTAGGGAGGAGGGGCCCGCAGAGTGTCCGGGTCGGAACTAAGGGGACCGCCATCTAGGTTCCAAAGGGAACTGTACCCGGGGAACGGAGAGTGAACTTCTGGGAGTGACAGGACAGCAAGGGGAGGGGCGAGTATAAAAGGGACAGGGAGCGCGCAGGGGAGTCAGTTGGTGGAACGGCAGGCACGAAGTAAGAGACTGTGGGAGTTTGAGAGAGCCAGAGTGACAGACGGTGACCAGAGAGGTGACCATCGGCAGAGGGGAGACTTACAGTGGCCTATGGAGAGTAAGCGCCGAACCTATCAACAAGAGACTGTCACTTCACTCCAATCCAGGGTCACTACCTGCCCACGGTCGTCTGCAGCTGTTACCACTGTGCTCCAGCCTGTTGCGGCCTGTCCGCCACCCCTTGCAGCCGCTGCCGCTTCACTCCAGTCCGCGGCTGTGACCTGCTCGCTGCCGCGCCGCTTCAGCCTGCGGTTGCGGCCTGTTCATCATCGGCTGCAGTTGATGTCACCCCGCTGCAGTTGGGGCCTGCTCCTCATCTACAGAGAAACTCTTAGCCTAGGCCCAGGCCGTGCACGTGGCCTGCCAACCGCCACTCCTGGTAACTGCGACACAACTCTGCTTGGAGACTGGAGTCTCATTGAACTCGCCTACGAGCAGAACCCCGCTGTTTATACAGGGGGGTTACCTCATCAAAGGACTTCCTCAGGGCCTGTTGTGCCCCAACTCCTCCTGGGCGCTGGAGCGCCCGAAGACTATGACAGATCTTCAGCAGCTGGGCCCAGCGGCTGTGACACCAACGCAGCCTCATCAGAGACGCCGAGTGACATCAGGATGGATAAGTGACACTATAGGAAATAAAAACCCGTAGTCGGCCATATCGCGGCCCTATAGCAACCGGCTTTTGCCGGATTAGTCGTGTTCTCTTTTAAAGTGTTTGTTTGTACAGAGTCCCTGCGAGGACAATAGCTGTTATTGTTTTTGGTTGCTTAGCATAGCCCTAGCGGCTTAAATTTATAAAAGTTCTCTAGCCAAAGTTCAACTCAGTCTCGCGTCTCGTCACTGCATCCTGCGTACCTGCTGTTACCTACACTTCGTTCCCTGTCGGTTACTGACCCAGCTTGTCTGACTTCTCTTCTGCCACCTAGTGGCGCCTGTGCTGCGTCGTTGTGGTGCTCCGCTGTCAGCATAACCTTTTCCCCCACCTGCACCCCCTGGTGGAGGTTGCGCACTACAAAGTTTTAGCAGCATAACAGTAACAGTGCTAACCACTAAGCCACCAAAAATCTATACAAAGGTCAAGATCTATATTACCGCCACATAGTGGACATATAGTGATAGATATCAGATCTGCAGAACAAATAATAGATGACAGCACAGGTACAGATGGTGACTTACTGCTGACCTTCTTTCTAATGGAATCGTTCACTTTTACTGTCTTTTCCATCTGGCCCAAACCAACATGACAACTTCTCCAGCCAGAACTTGTGTGCAGGGAAAACAACAAAGACACATTTGACTTCTCACGCCTTCTCCATCTCTACCCAACTTGCACAAGCTCCAAACTGAATAATGGCCCCCACATTAGCTCCCAAACTGTATAATATCCCCCGCACATTAGCTCCAAATCTGTATAATGGCCCCTGCACTAGTCCTCCAGCTGTATAATGGCCCCTGAATTAGTCCCTAAGCTGTATAATGGCCCCCGCATTAGTCCCACAAGCTGTATAATGGCCCCTGCACTAGTCCACAAGCTATATAATGGCCCCTGCATTAGTCCCACAAGCTGTATGTGTTATGAATGAGTCACCGGAGGAGGAAAAAACAAAAATGCAAGCTAAGTCCAGAAAACCGGAGAGGTTGGTAGCTAGCGGATTGCAAAACCCTGATCCTATTCACAACAACTAACAGTAGCCGTGGAGCGTTCCTACGGTGGTCCTAGACGCCTCTTCACAGCCGGAGAACTAAATAAGCCTAAAGAAAGAAATGGGAAATCTAAACTGCCCCAGAGCAGACCCCAAAGCAATAGACAGCCCCCAACATGTATTGTCGGTGAAAACAGATGAAAACACAAACACAGACAGAAAGACAGGCAGAGCAAACGATTGGGCCCAACTAACTAGATAGGAAAGGACAGAAAAGATGCTGGCTGCAATCCGCAAAAACCCTGCCAAAAATGTCCCAACACGTCTGATAGGAAAAACGGCCCTGAAGTCACTAGACTTCAAAATCCCTATATCAGCCCTCCGATATATTCTGAAGACAGAACAAAAGAGATTTAACCGATCAGGGACAAAAATGGAAATTCAGCAGAGCCCCAGCCGGGGCTGGCAGAACACAAAACTAAGCAAATCAGACAAAATCTCATGGAACAGCAACAGAGCAAAACTTAGCTTTAGAAGACAGGAACTGAACTGGAGGCCAGAGCTCAGAGCAGAGACATCACCAGCAACCCTACAGTGTGTCGGCTGCCTTATATCCACTCAGAGATTTCGGATGTCCAATCGCAATCCACCTGTTCAGATGACAGGTTTCTCCCATCCAAATCAGTTTCACCACCTCCTTTCACCAGCAGAGGGAGTTCATCGGACATCAAAGGTGAACGAGAAAATGAGCTCACAACAGTACCTCCCCCTTGAGGAGGGGTCACCGAACCCTCATCCACGCCACCAGGCCGATCAGGATGGGCCCGATGAAAAGCACGAACCAATCTTTCGGCATGAATATCAGATGCAGAGACCCAAGAATTATCCTCCTGGCCATAACCCTTCCACTTAACCAAATACTGGAATCTCCGTCTAGCCAGACGAGAATCCAGTATCTTCTCAACCTCATATTCCACATTACCTTCAACCAATACAGGGTCAGGAGGTACCACCACAGGAACTACTGGCTCAACAAACCTCTTCAACAGAGATTTATGAAACGCGTTATGGATCTTAAATGTAACAGGAAGAGCCAATCGAAAAGAGACCGGATTAAGAATCTCCAAAATCTTGTAAGGTCCAATAAATCTAGGTTTAAACTTTGGAGAAGCCACCTTCATAGAGATATTCTTTGATGATAACCAAACCATATCACCCACCTTAAACCGGGGACCAATGGTCCTATGCCGGTTGGAAAACCGCTGGGCCTTTTCCTGGGAGAGAGACAACTTATCCACCACTTGGTCCCAAATCTGGTGCATTCTCTCCACCACAGTGTCAACACCTGGGCAGGCAGAAGACTCCACCTACCCTGAAGAGAATCGAGGATGAAGCCCAAAGTTACAAAAAAAGGTGACATCAAAGTGGCAGAACTAGCTCTATTATTTAAAGCAAATTCGGCCAAGGGCAAAAATGAGACCCCATCATCCTGATCAGCAGAGATAAAACATCTCAAATAAGACTCCAAAGTCTGGTTTGTTCTCTCCGTCTGCCCATTGGTCTGAGGGTGAAGCGCAGAGGAGAAGGACAACTGAATTCCCAGCTTGGAACAAAAAGTCCTCCAAAATCTAGAGACAAACTGAACTCCTCTGTCAGATGCAATGTTCTCAGGAATCCCATGCAAGCGAACCACCTGTTGCAAAAACAAGGGCACCAACTCTGACGAAGATGGCAACTTAGGGAGTGGTACAAGATGGACCATTTTAGAGAATCTATCACAAATCACCCAGATAACTGTCATTCTCTGAGAGACAGGCAGATCAGAAATAAAATCCATTGAAATATGGGTCCATGGCCTCCTGGGCACCGGCAAAGGCATCAACAACCCACTAGAGCGAGAACAAGGTTTAGACCGGGAGCAAGTCCCACAGGACTGCACAAAATTCCTGACATCACGAGATAAGGCGGGCCACCAAAAAGACCGACTCACCAAATCTCTAGTACCAAAAATGCCTGGATGACCAGCCAATGTAGAGCAATGAACTTCAGACATTACTCTCTTCCTCCACTGGTCAGGAACATACAATTTTCCAATGGGACAACGCTCAGGTTTGTCCTCCTGAAACTCTTCCAGAGCACGTCTCAAATCGGGCGAGATGGCAGAAAGAACTACCCCCTCACCTAAGATGGTAGCAGGCTTGGTCACAATAGGAGAATCAGCAAAGAAACTCCTAGAGAGGGCGTCTGCCTTGACATTCTTAGTGCCCGGAAGAAAAGAGACCACAAAATCAAAACATGTGAAAAACAAGGCCCACCTAGCCTGTCTAGGATTCAAGCGTTTGGCCGACTCAAGGTAAATCAAATTCTTGTGGTCAGTGAGGACCACGACTTGATGTCTAGCTCCCTCCAACCAATGTCTCCACTCCTCAAATGCCCATTTCATGGCTAACAGTTCCCGATTCCCCACATCATAGTTGCATTCAGATGGGGAGAACTTTCAGCAAAAGAAGGCACAGGGATTCATTTTAGATGTTATCGGATCTTTTTGGGACAAAACAGCTCCTGCATCAATCTCAGAAGCGTCCACCTCTACCTGAAACAGGAGTGAGACATCAGGTTGCCGCAAAACCGGAGCAGAAGTGAACCTCCGCTTCAGCTCCTGAAAGGAAGAAACAGCCTCTGGAGACCAATTCAGCACATTAGCACCCTGCTTAGTCAAATCAGTCAATGGTTTGGCAATACCAGAAAAATTAGCTATAAATTTATGATAAAAATTAGCAAAACCCAAAAACTTCTGGAGGGCCTTGAAAGAAGTGGGCTGAACCCAATCATAAATGGCCTGTACCTTGGCCGGGTCCATTTCAATAGTTGACGGAGACAAAATAAATCCCAAAAATGAAATCCTCTGTACACCAAAAAGGCATTTCGACCCCTTAACATACAGGGAATTCTCCCTCAAAATGTGGAACACAATCCGAACATGTTCCACATGACAGTCCCAATACCTGGAAAAGATCAAAATATCATCCAGATAGATGATCAAAAATGTATCCACAAAGTCCCGGAAAATATCATTCATGAAGCACTGGAAGACAGAAGGGGCATTAGTGAGCCCAAAAGGCATCACCAGGTACTCAAAATGTCCCTCCAGAGTATTAAACGCCGTCTTCCATTCATCCCCATGCTTAATGCGAATAAGATTATACGCCCCCCTGAGGTCAAGCTTGGTAAACCAGCAAGCACCTTTAACTCTGGAGAATAGATCAGAAATCAGGGGTAACGGATACTGATATTTAACAGTAATTTTGTTGAGGGAACGATAGTCAATACAAGGCCTTAATGAACCATCTTTCTTGGACACGAAAACAAAAACAGCACCCAAGGGTGAAGAGGATGGTCTAATATGACCCTTCTCCAACAACTCCTTAATATAGGATCGCATAGCTTCATGCTCGGGTACAGATAAATTGAAAAGTCGACCCTTGGGAAATTTACACCCAGGGCTCAACTCAATTGCACAGACATAACTCCTATGAGGAGGCAAAGACGCAGACTTATTCTCACTAAATACATCATAAAAATCAGCCAAATAGTCAGGAACATCATGCGACTGGGAAGAGGTGAAGAAAACAGGAGTGTCACTAAGAACACACTGACAACCCCAACTCACCACAGACACAGATTTCCAATCCAAAACTGGATTATGGATTTGCAACCAGGGAATCGCCAGAACAATGGGATCATGCAAGTTATGCAACACCAAAAATCTGCAATTTTCTTGATGGTCTGGGGCGACCCACATTACCACCTGGGTCCAAAACTGAGGTTTATTCTTCGCCAAAGGAGTAGCATCAATACTCCTCAAAGGGATAGGCGTCCGCAGAGGTGTCATAGGAAACCCACAACGTTTAGCAAAATCCAAGTCCATCAGGTTCAGAGCCGCTCCTGAATCCACAAAAGCCTTAGCGGAAAATGTGGACAGGGAGCAGATCAGAGTAATTTCCAGAAGAAACTTAGGTTGTACACCACCCATAGCAAATGTGTGTGCAAAACGTTTCTCTCATTTAGGGCAGACAGAAATATTATGAGAAGCATCTCTACAGAAAAAACACAGCTTATTACGCCTTCTGAACTCCTGACGTTGCGCCCTAGACAAAACTCTATCACATTGCATAGGTTCAGACATTTGTTCAACAGGTGGCAACATTTCTCGTGTAATTTTACGTTCATGTAAACGCCGATCAACCTGAATGGCTAATGACATAGAATCGTCAAGACCAGAGGGAAAAGGAAATCCCACCATAGTATCTTTTATGGTTTCTGACAAACCCTTCCGAAAGAGAGCTGCCAAGGCACCAGCATTCCAGGTAGTAAGGATCGCCCACTTTCGGAATTTTTGACAGTACAACTCTGCAGAATCCTGACCCTGGCTCAATGCCATCAGGGCTTTTTCAGCTTGATCAATAGCATTAGGTTCATCATACAACAACCCCAAGGCTTGAAAAAATGCGTCCACATTAGTTAGAATAGGATCATCAGGTGTCAAAGAAAACGCACAATCCTGGGGATCGCCGCGCAGCAAAGAGATGACAATTTTAACCTGCTGCGCAGAGCTCCCCGATGAGCTAGGCTTCAAGGCAAGAAATAATTTACAATTATTCTTAAAATTCAAAAATTTAGACCGATCCCCAAAAAACACATCAGGAGTAGGGATTTTTGGTTCAGCAACAAGTGAATGAGCAAGATAGTCAGAAATTCCTCGCACTTCAGCAGCGAGCTGCTCCACATGATCAGACAATTGCTTAATCTCCATTAAGAAAAAATTCCTCCTACGGCCCCAGAGAAAAAGAGAAAAAATATACATTAAAAAAAAAAAAAATTCTGATACTTTTTTTTTTTTTTTTACAATTCCTTCCTGCTATTGAGTACCCTAGACTCTGCGGTATGGCTGGTGATTCTGTTATGAATGAGTCACCGGAGGAGGAAAAAACAAAAATGCAAGCTAAGTCCAGAAAACCAGAGAGGTTGGTAGCTAGCGGATTGCAAAACCCTGATCCTATTCACAACAACTAACAGTAGCCGTGGAGCATTCCTATGGTGGTCCTTGACGCCTCTTCACAACCGGAGAACTAAATAAGCCTAAAGAAAGAAAGGGGAGATCTAAACTGCCCCAGAGCAGACCCCAAAGCAATAGACAGCCCCCAACATGTATTGTCGGTGAAAACAGATGAAAACACGAACACAGACAGAAAGACAGGCAGAGCAAACGATGGGGCCCAACTAACTAGATAGGAAAGGACAGAAAAGATGCTGGCTGCAATCCGCAAAAACCCTACCAAAAATGTCCCAACACGTCTGATAGGAAAAACGGCCCTGAAGTCACTAGACTTCAAAATCCCTATATCAGCACTCCGATATATTCTGAAGACAGAGCAAAAGAGAGTTAACCGATCAGGGACAAAAATGGAAATTCAGCAGAGCCCCAGCCGGGGCTGGCAGAACACAAAACTAAGCAAATCAGACAAAATCTCATGGAACAGCAACAGAGCAAAACTTAGCTTTAGAAGACAGGAACTGAACTGGAGGCCAGAGCTCAGAGCAGAGAAATCACCAGAAACCCTACAGGGCGTCGGCTGCCTTATATCCACTCAGAGATTCCGGATGTCCAATCGCAATCCACCTGTTCAGGTGACAGGTTTCTCCCATCCAAATCAGTTTCACCACCTCCTTTCACCAGCAGAGGGAGTTCATCGGACATCAAAGGTGAACGAGAAAATGAGCTCACAACAGTATGATAGCCCCTGCATTTGTCCTCCAGCTGTATAATGGCCCCTACATTAGTCCACATGCTAATAGTCCCCTGTATTAGTCCACAGGCTGTGTAATGGCCCCTGCATTAGTCCACAGGCTGTATAATGGCCCCTGCATTTCTCCTCCAGCTGTATAATAGCCCCCACATTAGTTCGACAAGATGTATAATGGCCCCTGCATTAATCCTCCAGCTGTATAATGGCCCCCACATTAGTCCGACAAGCTGTATAATGGCCCCTGCACTAGTCTTCCAGCTGTATAATGGCCCCCACATTAGTCCCACAAGCTGTATAATGGCCCCTGCATTAGTCCCACAAGCTGTATAATGGCCCCTGTATTAGTCCACAGGCTGTATAATAGCCCTTGCATTAGTCCCACAAGCTATATGATAGCCCCTGAATTAGTCCTACAGCTGTATAATGGCCCCGGCATTAGTCCGCCACCTGTATAATGGCTGCTGAATTAGTCCCTGAAATGTATGAGGGCCCCCACACAGTTTCAGGGTCCCACACACTGTTTATAAGGGTCCCCCATGTTTTATGATGCCCCCACATCACACCACAAGTTTTAATTTAAAAAAAGTAATTTACTCATCTAACCATGGATCCTGACAAGTCCAGCGGCAATGCAACGTGCTGTAACAGCACCGACTCCCAACACTAAACGTCAGAGTCCCATCGCAGTGCAATAACGACAATGTACCAGGACCCTGACATTCTCAGCATGCGTCGGCACCTCGGTTGTTCTGTAGACCTGAGGCATAAAGGGATCTGTGCTCTACAGAACAGAGAGCGGTAGTGTCAGGTGGGGGAAGAATCCAGGTCGCAGAAGGGTCTCAGCCCCTAGCCTAGTGGAGTGTACATAGTGACTTAACTAGCAAGCTGACAGCTGGGGCTACTTTATGGGCCACAGCGAATTACCACAGTTATCTTCACCAGAAAGGCAGCCACATAGGATCAAAGAAACGCCTGAGTCACGTTATCTGACAGGATCCGCGGCAGCTTTCCTGGGACACTGACTGTGAGATGCTGAAAGGAAGGAAAGTAGCAGGCAGCATTGTGGAGACGGCCAGGGAAGGTACAAACCGACAAGGAGTGCTGGAAGGTTGTACTTTATTTTGCCTGGGAGTTGACTGGACCCCCCTTGCCTGGAGGACTTGCAGGGTCGGTGGGCCGGGCTGGGGGGTGGTCCCTCTGGATACTGCACAGAGACGTACAGACACAAGCTGGAGGCAAGATTTCGGGTGCAACAGGTCCAAGTTTATTTCCCGCCGTCCGACTGACGGCCCTCACAATACACCGCGAATTCTCTTCATGGCCCTCCGTGTCCAGGCCCCGTTACACACACACCATACTTATCACCAGGGACGTAAATACACGTCCCTTTCTGCTTAATGACGTTCCTGTTAGCTCGGTCACTGTGGCCGCCTTAGGCCCGTACACCAACAGTAATTTATCTGGTCAGGTATCGTCTTCAACTCGGTATGTGTTTCCCCGGGGTCTCGTCTGTGCTGCGGTATTTTGTGTCAGGACCACCTCCCTGACATCCTTTCTCTTCAGTCCCCCTGGTTGGGTTTTCCTCACAGTGCGGCAACCGTCACAGTCTCCTCGTCACTTGCGCTCGCCCTGGGGACTGGAACTTTCTGTAACCCTCCTGTCAAATTTAAATCATTCCCGGTTCCCTCTAACTCCGCCCCCATGACCAAAGGTTTCTTAAGCCCTAAGCTGATGTTAAGTCCTATGCTCACACTCCTCGCTGCCCTCTAATGGTCAACCCAAGGTACTGCACGTCCACTACACTTTCCTAGCTGTTTCCCCACTGTACTAACTGACACCTGTCTAAACTGTGTAAACCTTCCTTTCTCTATTCTGAGAAGTCCGTCCGTCCATCAGGTCACCTTCCCTACACTCCTCCTTCCTTTGTCTATTGTCATCCTCGACAATCGTAATCCCTGCCTTCGTCGTTCTGAAGCTTACCCTACCTTCTGTTATCGGACCAGCTGTTGGGCCAAACCCACTACCCGCGGGGGCCGAACCAAACCGGGAGCACCATGCTCCGAGCAGCCTACTGCTACTCGCCAGCGCGCATGCCACATGACAACGTGTTTCAAATTGGGCTAGGTACACCTGGATTCTCTTTCCGGTGCTTACCTTCCCCTACTCTCCCCTTCTGTCACCTTCCGCTATCCGGTACGCCATGATCGAGGCCTTACACCTACACCTACCAGATCATTGTTGGCATCCGCCTTCTTCCTTCAGGGGTGTCCGTGGTGTCAGAGACCTGACCTAGGACGACTGTCTTTCTCACGTCTTCCATCTCTTTGCCTTTCTTTTGGTTACACGTCATGGTCGGCGTCTCGGTCTCCCAGACCTTCTCAACACATAGACCCCTTTGGATCTCACACTTCCCTTTGGTCACTCAGACCCTCTCTTACTCGGACCTGTTGCATTTTCTTGTGCATATTATACATCAAAACAACTTTACAATATCACAAGTACCCCATTTTTTTACATCTTTTCTATTGCTTGTTAAAACCAACATATAATAAACATAAACATAACAGATTTTCTCCTCCCCCTTCCTTTAACATGGACACTTCCTCTCTCCTTACATCCCCGCTTTTGTCAGGCTTAACACACAAAAACTTAAAGTTTTATATTAAACTTTTTTTTCATTAACTTGGACGCAAACTGTCCTTGTGATTTGCACAACTGTGCAACGAAAATTCCAAAGTTCAAGCCATCTCCTAGTGGCCGGCAGCGAGGGGCCCCACAGCCGTGGAGCTCCCGGGATGTAAGGAGTGTCCTGTGAGTTCTTTCTACGGAGACTCGTAACCTTCGGACTCAGCAATCACAGCTACCGCGTAGTAGCCGCGGGGACAGTACCCTTTGTAGTACGACAACAAGTCCCCCTCATGCAGAGCCCAGCCATGATGAATAGAGGCCACATTAAGATAAACCTTCTGGCCGGTAGCCAGATCGCGAATGAACCCATACCCCCTGGGTATATTTGTATACACGAGCCGTCCCATAGATCGTGTCGCCGCCATGCCAGCCTCCCCCTTTGCATGAAGCAGGTTCCATACTTCCTGCTCCCTGGCTTTCTTCTTTTTCACCACTTCTGCGACCCAAAC
Organism: Dendrobates tinctorius; assembly: GCF_039654945.1. NCBI lineage: Eukaryota > Metazoa > Chordata > Amphibia > Anura > Dendrobatidae > Dendrobates > Dendrobates tinctorius. The sequence goes on from NW_027361908.1 coordinate 30,466,959, forward strand.
GGAGGGTCCGGTGTGAGCCCGGGAGTCCGGTGGGTGGAACTTAGCTGGGGACAAATACAGGGCAGAGGCGGCTGGTGATGTCTGGGGCCCAGCAGCCGCTGGGGCCAGGTGGCGGATAGGGGCAAACAGGTCTTCCGGATGTTGGGCCACAGGGCCTGACAAATAGGCTGCAGCCAGTTCCAATGCCGGCATAACCAGAGTAACAGCTGGTTTCAGGGAGGATGTCACCCCTTGCAGGGGGGACGCAACAGCGCCTTCTGGAAACAGGCTCCGCACCAGTGACACCGGGCGTGGCGTCACCGGGCGGGGTGGCTCGGGGCTGGGAGTGGAGGGCCCCCTCAGCTCCGCATAGACAATGGGGTCTTCCTTGGCCAGACTTTCAGGATCACATGAGGCCCCGAGCTGCGGCTGAGTGGTGGGGGCCGCTTGCGGAGCCGCTGGTAGGGCCGAGGGAACTCTCACCTTCCCCGGCGCCGCGGTCTCCATCACATCTTTCCGTGGCTGCTCCTGCAGTCTCCGCTCTTCACTCCACCGTCCGGTGGGGCTGGCCTCCAGGCTCCGCGGAGAGGCTCTCTGCTGGTAACTTTGGCGGCCGCTCCCGTGGGATCCGCCATGGCTCCACTCCTCCACCCAAGATCAGACTGGCTGCTCGTGACTCCGATGTACAGATCTTCTGGAGAAGCTCGACCTCCTGCCGCCATCACCGCTCCAGGCGGCCGATGCCTCGACAACCGCAGCCAAATCTTTTCCTCGGTGCCACTCCCTCTGCTGGGTGGGGCGACAGCAGGCCTTTCCACCCACCTGCCAGGGTCCAGTATGTGGGAGCGTCGGCCTCCTGGTACATATCGCTGCCCCCAGGGGTATGTAGGAGGCGGTCCCAGTCCATTCAGAACGACTGCAAACACCCGGACCTCTCCTCTGCGCTGAAGCAGCACCGCCATCTTGCTCCAAACCTGGTACCGTCCTGAATCCTCTGCTGGCAACGCAGGTACGCCACAGCACTCCCAATTTGTAATCCACTGGTTGGTAATTTGTAATCCACAGATATTTGTAATCCACACAGTGCAGTCCAAGTCCGTTCCCTCTCCTCAGAGGCAGGCCTGCCGCAGAAGATATTGTATTATCAGCGTTGATCCTGCTGACTACGCCAAGTGTAGGGTCGGTGGGCCGGGCTGGGGGGTGGTCCCTCTGGATACCGCACAGAGAAGTACAGACACAAGCTGGAGGCAAGATTTCGGGTGCAAGAGGTCCAAGTTTATTTCCTGCCGTCCGACTGACGGCCCTCACAATACACCGCCAATTCTCTTCACGGCCCTCCGTGTCCAGGCCCCATTACACACACCGTACTTATCACCAGGGACGTAAATACACGTACCGTCCCTTTCTGCTTAACGACGTTCCTGTTAGCTCGGTTACTGTGGTCGCCTTAGGCCGGTACACCAACAGTAATTTTTCTGGTCAGGTATCATCTTCAACTCGGTATGTGTTTTCCCGGGGCCTCGTCTGTGCTGCGGTATTTTGTGTCAGGACCACCCCCCTGACATCTTTTCTCCTCAGTCCCCCTGATGGGTTTTCCTCACAGTGCGGCAACCGTCACAGTCTCCTCGTCACTTGAGCTCCCCCTGGGGACTGGAACTTTCTGTAACCCTCCTGTCAAATTTAAATCTTTCCCAGTTCCCTCTAACTCCGCCCCCATGACCAACGGTTTCTTCAGCCCTAAGCTGATGTCAAGTCCTATGCTCACACTCCTCCCTGCCCTCTAATGGTCAACCCAAGGTCCTGCACGTCCACTACACTTTCCTAGCTGTTTCCCCACTGTACTAACTGACACCTGTCTAAACTGTGCAAACCTTCCTTTCTCTATTCTGACAAGTCCGTCCGTCAGGTCACCTTCCCTACAGACTCCGCACTGAAGCGGGCATCTGCATCGCGAACAGAACTGTGAGTAAAGTCTTGGAAGCGCATTCAACTGCGTCATCTGTTTCCTTCCTGCGTCATCAACCCAGCACTGCTTCAATTTTCACTCCCCACTACATCACCACTTCAAAAACTACTCTCAACGGCCCTGGGACTGATGCTCTGCCTGTGGAGAGCCATTTTCACCTCAGCTGCATCATACCAATGGTCACAGGGGAACGGCATTACAGCGCTGGTCGCCTCTGACCAGAATACCACAGGTGGCGTCACGAATCACATGTAAACTTTATTATCATTTAATTACACACCAAATTACATGACCGTCTGGGGCCACGGAACGGGTCACTGCCACTGTGACATTTCCCATTGAAATTAACGGGCCCGTTACCGAGTATCCCATGGCCCCTGGGGCGCGTCAGTAGTGCAGGGAGATCTACCACAGGGCTCAACTGTATATGCACATTATACAAGCTGATTACTTAAGGACAATGTAGCTCTGGGTGGGCCCCCTGAGTGCGGAGGCCGAGGGTAACCGTCCACTCTGCACCCAAGTAGCTACGCTACTTTATACTGTGACTACAGACCTTACACCAGTCACATAGTTCCCTATATCTAATAATCTTTAATAATAATAATCTTTATATAGCGCTAACATATTCCACAGCACTTTACAGTTTGCACACATTATCGTCGCTGTCCCCAATGGGGCTCACAATCTATATTCCCTATCACCCTATCAATATATCTTTGGAGTGTGTGAGAAAACCGGAGAACCCGGAGGAAACCCACGCAAACACGGGGAGAATATACAAACTCCTTGCAGATGTTGTCCTTGGTGGGATTTGAACCCAGGACTCCAGGCTGTAGTGCTAACCACTGAGCCACCGTGCTGCCCATATATAACATCCGATGTCTGTGCACACCTTATTTCATATCCCTAACATATCCTATACTGTGTACAGACATTGGATGTTAAATTCAGGATTATCTGTCATGCTATACAGCCCTGGCAAAAATTAAGAGACCACTGCAAAATTTTCAGTTTGTCCGATTTTTCTCTTTATAGGTACCATATATTTGTCCGATTTTTCTCTTTATAGGTATATTTTTGCGTAAAATGTAAATTGCTCTTTTATTCTGTAAACTACTGACAACATGTGTTCAAAATAACAAAAAAATGCCGTGCTTGCAGACCACAATAATGCTAAGAAAACAAGTTCATAATCATTTAGAAACAACAATACTAATGTTTTAGCTCAGGAAGGGTTCAGAAATCAATATTTTGTGGAATAACGATGATTTTTAAGCATAGCTTTCATGCGTCTTGGCATGCCTTCCACCAGTCTTTCATACTGTTTTTGTGTGACCTTATGCCACTCCTGGTAAAAAAAATTGAAGCAGTTCTTCTTTGTTTGATGGCTTGTGACTATCCATCTTCCTCTTGATTACATTCCAGAGGTTTTCAATGGGGTTCAACAAAGACTAACCTGCCCAATTTCAGCCTTGCTGAAGCATCCCCAGATCATCACCAATCCTCCACCAAAATTCACAGTGGGTGCTAGACACTGTGGCTTATATGCCTCTCCAGGTCTCCGTCTAACCATTAGATGGCCATGTGTTGGGAAAATCTGAAAATTAGACTCATCAGAGAAGATTATCTTACTCCAATCCTCTATGGTCCAATCCTTATGGTCTTTGGCAAACTTCCGCCTGGCTCTCCTTTGCTTCTCATTGATGAAAGGCTTTTTTCTAGCTTTACATGACTTGAGTCCTGCCTCTATGAGCCTGGTACAAACTGTTCTTGCCGTGCACTTCACCCCAGCTGCCATTTGCCATTCTTTTAGTAGGTCACTTGATGTCATTCTGCGGTTGCTGAGTGACATTCGAATAAGATGACGGTCATCCAAGTCAGTGGAGAGTCATTTTTGCCCTCCGCCGGTCTGTAGCTTTGTTGTCTCCAATTTCTGCTGCTTGACCTTGTTGTAATGGACTACCGTCTTAGATATTTTAAGGATGGAGGAAACATGACGCTCATTGTATCCCTCTGCTAGTAAAGCCAGAACTGAGTCCTTCTTTTCCTCACTCAAGACTATTCTTTTCAACTCTTTTGGCATGGCTAAAACTTATTTCTCATACCTATTACTTTTGGGATATTACTAGCGCTAGTTTTGCCATCCAGCTTGTCCTATTGCAAGAGGATTGTGAACACCACAGCAGGGGTTTTTTATACTCTCCTTCATTAAATAAGATTTGGGTCAGGTGATCACCTAATCAGAAGCACATTAAGTAGAATGAGGTGCCCTCTGGTTGGAATTCAACTGACACTGGAATGGCTGTCACACATGTAGAGAAGCTGACTTTTATAAAACTGTGCAGTGGTCTCTTAATTTTTGCCAGAGCTGTATATTACACTATGCATATAGACATCAGATCTTATATCATTCATCACATATTACCCTGTATATAACATCATATGCCTGTGCACATAATATAGAATATATTAGTGACATATTCTCCTGTACATTGCATGTACTATGTGCCCTGTATATGATATATGCACTGACTGATCACTCCTGGACCTGGCTACAGGCCATACATGATATAATATATAGTGGTTGATGTCCTGCAGCCAGGCTCAGGAGCCAGCCTATGATCCTGTATACAGCTGTCTGCTGTGGGACCATGAGTTATTGCGGCAGCTTGAACTTAGACACAGATTGGGCAGTAATGCTAGGACGGATGACCTGACTGACAGCGCAACCCGATTTGTGTCAAGGTTCAAACTGGGCAATAAATAATCTCAACTGTGCCTCAGAGTGACTGCAAAAACCATGACAAGGCAAGATCTGACCCTGCCAGAGACCTCCTGCCCCTGCCCCCTGCTCTGCTGACCTCATTGCAGAAGCTCCTCTCAGCCCAGCCAGCTCGCAAGTGATGTCCACCCTCACATCATGCAGTGGGTCTGCAATACTGGGGTGGCCAGGCCGGCACTTGTACAACTCTATGGTACAGTACAGTGCCGGGAGACCTAAAACTTCTGCATGGGGACCTGCACAGCCCACCCCTGTTTGTGTACAGTCTCACTGCAAAATTGAAATCAGCAAGGCTAAGGAGTGGCACAGAACAGCACAGCACACTGCCCCTGGCCCTGCAGGCTTCATCAGTGCAGTGTAATTGTGTGTGCAAGACAAGCTAATGCTGCCCAATGTGCATGCTGAAGAGGGAATGGAGGTGATCAAGTGGCCCATTAGAGGGACCGGCCGTTATGGCATTTGCCAGAAATGCCAGATGGCCGGTTCGGCCCTGTTGCTGGCCAATCAAGCACAGTGATACTGTTGTTTTAAAAATTAGTATTGGTACTTTTGGCAGTGTGGACAGGAGAATGAAATTTCCATCTCTAAAAAGCTTGTCGGCAGAGGGAAGCATAAAGTGCTCTAAAATTTCCTGGTAGACAGCTGCGCTGACTTTGGTCTTGATAAAACACAGTGGACCTACACCAGCAGTTGACATGGGTCCCCAAACCATTACTGATTGTGGAATCTTCACACTAGACCTCAAGCAGCTTGGATTGTGTGCCTCTCCACTCGTCCCCGAGTCTGGAGGAACTTGATTTCCAAATGAAATGCAAAATTTACTTTCATCTGAAAACAACACCTTGGACCACTGAGCAACAGTCCAGTACTTTTTCTCCTTGGCCCAGGTAAGACACTTCTGGCAATGTCTATTGGTCACGAGTGGTGTGACACAAGGAATGCTACACTTGTAGCCCATGTCCTTGATACATCTGTGTGTAGTGGCTCTTGAAGAAATGACCCCAGCAGTAGTCCACTCCTTTTGAATCTCCACTAATTTTTGAATGACATTTTCTTAACAATCATTTCAAGGCTGTGGTTATCCCAGTTGCTTGTGCACCTTTTTCCACCACACTTTTTCCTTCCACTGAACTTTCCAGTAATATGCTTGGATAAAGCACTCTGTGAACAGCCAGCGTCTTTAGCAATGACTTTTTGTGGCTTACCCTCTTTGTGGAGTGTGTCAATGACTGCCTTCTGGACATCTGTCAAGTCAGCAGTCTTTCCCATGATTGTGGAGCCCATTAAAACAGAATAAGGGACCTTTTTAAATGCTTAGGAGGCATTTGCAGGTGTTTTTCTGTTAAATATTGTAATTTACTGAGATAATGACTTTTGGGTTTTCATTGGCTGTAAGCCATAATCATCAACATTAACAGAAGTAAACACTTGAAATAGATCACTCTGTTTGTAATAACTCTACATAATATATGAGTTTCACTTTTTGTATTGAAGAACTGAAGTAAATTAACTTTTTGATGATATTATTATTATTTATATTCTAATTTTGCGAGAGGCACCTGTACATATACACAGTATATACATATATATATATAAGCTCCTTTTCCTCATTAAAAGATTTAATACATCTGTAATGACCCGAATTATCAAATATAATGCTATTTAACCAGAATTCCATGAAGAAAAAAAAACAATGACAGAATTGACAATTTTGCACTTCCCACCTTCCCAAAAATTTGAACTAAAAGTGAACAAAAAGGTGTATGTATCCCAAAACAGCATTATAGCTCGAATGTTTAAATGAAGGAAAGCATATGGAAGAATAGTTATTAGTAGACAGATAGTAGGGCAAACCAGAACAACATCTGCAAATTGGAAAATAAAATGACTAAGTGTAGATTTTTCATTTAGGAGAAAATGTTTCAGCAGGAATGCTGGTGACTCATTCACTTGTGAAAAAGTTGTGAGAAGTTGAACTTTTTGGCAGCATACTATTATTTGTTAAAAGGTGTCTCAATAACTTGAAAATAAAATATGCTATAATATGAGGTGTAATGGGGTACACAGGGGCTGACATATCATTGGTGCAACCTGTGCAGCCCAAGATGTAAGGCGCCCATTTCCACATCTAATGCAAGTGAAATTGTGCATTATGATGAGCTATTGGCAATCTGTGTTAATTTATATACATTTACGCCATTGTGGTTTTCATTGTTGTAAATCTTTCTGTTTCATACTTAGGAAAGCATGAGAGACCTGACAGATCGGCTTTAAAAACTACAGGGAGCATATAATTAAGGGGGGTGTTCGGAGCTTGGGGTTATACTGTTTTCCAAGACTGGATTTTTTTATATACAAAAGCCTGTAAAGCCTGGGGATCCTGCTTCCCGCACCTACACAGAGTAAGTGACAGCTTTTCCTGTATGTAATGCTGTAAATTACTGTGTCTGGACAGGGGAAGAAGGACTTGCAGTTTTCCACACAGCATTTTACAAAGCTTTTTGCTCAAAGAGATGGAATGAAATCTTTGAAAACGATACACCAATCGATCACAAAACTAAATCTATTGACAGATGAAGTGAATAACATCTGATGACAATGGCACCAGTCAAGGGATGGGACATAGTAGGCATCAAATGAACTGTCATTTCTTGAAGTTAGTGTGTTGAAATCAGGAAAAATGTGCAAGCATACGGATCAGAGCAACTTTAATAAGTGACAAATTGTTATGGTTGATGATTAGTTGAGATCATTTTGTGCAGTTCCTAAGGCTACATTCACACATCCGCATGAACTATGAAAAGGAAGGAACAGCATCCGTATCCAGGTGAAAAAAATCTGAAGCTTTTATTCTGCCATCATCAGATACAACGTTTCGACCCTATTGAGGCCTTTATCAAGTACAAGTCATGGCAAGAGGAGTGGTCATTTATGGTATGGAAAAACCAATCACCATTAAGGTTACGCCGCCTCATACCCTTAGAGTTTCATGGATCTGAGTGCGAGACTCAGAGCATTCGTATTCTGATCTGATTCTGAAGATCAGAAAAGAACATACTGAATGGGTTTGTGTGTTTTATGTGACCAGGTAGGTGACTTACCAGTCGGACCCCGGTCATGCTCTGCCCCCATCCACATTGAGATCGTCTGACACTAGGTTGGGTTTTAATACTCGAGGATAGGACCGTTCTGATTGGGTAACACCTTGTCGCAGTGGGATGGCTTTTATGCTTTTTTAATCAAAAGCAATGTTTACTAAGTTCCGTATGTTATGTATATGCGCTATTACTATTTACTTACATCAGGGTGTATGATCATTTCGTGTCTATCTTAGGTTTTGTCTGTTACATGGCCACAGTGTGAACATACGCTTATCCTTTGCATGCATACCAATTTATGCTCCAACTCATTTCTTTGGTTATACTATCTGAAAAAAACATGAGACAGCACACTGACACGTCACAGGTATTGGTGAGTATGCCTAATTATGCAGCACTTCGCAACTACCAAAGTAGGTCAAGAAGGGAAATGCAGCGAGGTGGTGGCAGTGTAATAGGCATCCAAAGCTTATTGATGCCCATAGAGAACAAATGTTCAGCCATTTAGTCTGATTTCACAGAAGGGATACAGTAGAACAAATTGGCTATGATGGAAAATATCAAAACACACATTACATTACAGCATTGTGAGTATGAGACTGCAAACATTGGTTAGAGTCAGCACCCTGCCCACCATTGAAAGTGCATACAATGGGCATGTGAGCATCAAAGATGAGTCATGGAGCAATAAAGGAAGGAGGTCTGGCTTGATGGATTAAGTCTTCTTAGTCTTCTTTTACATCATGTGATTAGCTGGCTTTGAGTCCATCATTTTCTTAGTCCACATTGGTGCTATCTCTTCTCTATGAGATGAAGGCTAGATGACAGATGAAGTGTGAATTATTGTGCAATGTTCTGCTGTCATACCTTTCATGTGAATGTTACTTTGACACATGGCACCAATGTGCATGTAAGTATGTATAGGGTGAATCTTAAAGAACACAATTTTGCAAGTTGTAATAAAGGCATGGCCATAATGACACTGTGATATAGATTAAATATGTACCTTTAGTGAAGAAATCCACATGTTCTTTAGTTAGTATTTGAAGTTTTGGTGTAATAAGCTTTAGGTGCATAGGGAGAGGAATGTGGGTAGGGCCTTTGGCTCCATCCTCGGCCCCTCCGCCTGCCTCTGGTGACTGTACCTGCCTCCCGTCCTCACCACTGGCAGCAATAGGGTAGATTGATCTTCTGGCGGTCTTCAATAAAATTGTGTGGTAATGGCGAACGCGCAGATTGACCTCTCGGTAATCTTCAGTAAAATGGTGCTGTGGCAGTGCATGCACAGATTAAGATCTCGGTTCATCATTGAGGTTGTTTAGGACATTGCACAACATTTGTTAAACAAACCTGCAGGGCACAAATCAGATTAGCTAAAGCTGACAATGAATAGAGGCTTGCAAGAGATGTCAAAAGCAATAATAAAGGATTTTGGGGATATGTCAAAAGTAAAAGAAAAGTCAAAGATGCTATAGGATTTTTACAGGATGAAAATGATGAAATGGTAAGACAGGATGTTGAGAAGGCCGAACTTTTAAATTTCTATTTTGCATCTGTTTTCTCTCAGAAAGGAAATGTAACATCAACTGTTCTTCACTGTCCTATTAAGGGAATAGAAGAATCCAGGATATCTATAAACAGAAAGATAGTGAGGAAACACTTAGCTAACCTAAATGAATTCAAGTCTCCAGGTCCAGATGAATTACACCCGAGTACTGAAGGAGATAGCAGAAGAAATTTTTGAACCCCTCTCCATAATCTTTGAAAATTCTTGGAGAACAGGAGAAGTCCCAGAAGGCTGGAGAAGAGCAAATGTTGTTCCTATCTTCAAAAAGGGGAAGAAGGTGGACCCAGGCAACTATAGGTCGGTGAGTCTGACTTCTATACCAGGAAAGATCTTTGAACAAATTATTAAACAACATGTATGTCAGTACCTGGATAAGAATGAAGTGATTAAACAGAGTCAGCATGGGTTTGTAACTAATAAGTCATGTCAGACTAACTTAATTTCCTTCTATGACGGAATCACTGAATGGGTGGATCAAGGAAATGCTGTAGATATAGTATATCTTGACTTCAGCAAAGCATTTGATAAAGTATCTCATACAATCCTTATTGAAAAAATGACTAAGTATGAATGGACAAGGCAACTGTTAGGTGGATTCATAACTGGCTTAGTGATCGGACCCAAAGAGAGGTCGTAAATGGCTGCACATCCAGTTGGAAGAATGTCACAAGTGGGGTACCACAGGGCTCTGTCCTGGCCCCTGTATTGTTCAACATCTTTATCAATGATTTAGATGAAGGAATTGAGGGTAAACTGATTAAATTTGCTGATGACACAAAGCTAGGAGGGATAGCTAATACTAGAGAAGAGAGAGAGAGGATTCAAAAAGATATAAATAAACTGGAGCAGTGGGCAGCAACTAACAGAATGGTTTTTAACAGGGAGAAATGCAAAGTACTACATCTGGGCAATAAAAATGAAAAAAGCATATACAGAATGGGAGGAATAGGGCAAAGCAACAGCACATGTGAAAAAGACTTTGGTATACTAATAGATCACAGACTGAATATGAGTCAACAGTGTGATGCAGCAGCAAAAAAGGCAAATGCAATTCTAGGATGTATTAACAGAAACATACAGTCTAGATCACGTGAAGTCATTATTTCCCTCTACTCCTCTTTGGTCAGACCTCATCTGGAATATTGTGTCCAGTTTTGGGCACCACATTTTAAAAAAGACATCAACAAACTGGAGCAAGCTCAGAAAAGAGCGACCAGAATGGTGACCGGTCTGCAAACCCTGTCTTATGAGGAAAGGTTGCAGGATTTGGGATTGTTTAGTTTGCAAAAGAGAAGACTGAGAGGAGACTTAATAGCTGTCTACAAATATCTAAAGGGCTGTCACATTGTAGAAGGATCATCTTTATTCTCATTTGCACAAGGAAACACTAGAAGCAATGGGATGAAACTGAATGGGAGGAGACACAGATTAGATATTAGAAAAAACTTTTTGACAGTTAGAGTGATCAATGAGTGGAACAGGCTGCCACGAGAAGTGGTGAGTTCTCCTTCAATGGGAGTCTTCAAACAGAGGCTGGACAGACATCTGACTGGGATGATTTAGCGAATCTTGCTTTGAGCAGGGGGTTGGACCAGATGGCCCAGGAGGTCCCTTCCAACTCTACGATTCTATGAAAATATCTGAACCTGCACAACTCTTAGAAAATGTGTTGAAGAGTACAAAATTTATTTAAGATGCGTGACTTTTTTTATGCACCTTTTTGTTAAATCCCGTATATGCACCAGCATTGCTATGGCATATTGTGTCTAGTAAGATGTGCCAAAATAAAAAGCCATGTCAACCATTTTGATGAATTTAGTGTAAAAATGAATCATATAGACAGTTATGAAGATTCAGCTAGAGATGAGCGGATCAGGCAACATTCAAATTTACCTGTTCGCAAGGATTTTGTTAGGAAATTAGATTCACAGAGAAGTTATTCTCTGCAAATTTAATGTCCCTTATGCTCTCCAGACCTTACGGCATAATAAACATAACATGTAAAACATAAAAAAAATAGTTATACTCACCTCACCGTTCATCTCTTCTACCCCTCTGCTCCTCCTTGTTGCATGTTCTTATCACAGCCATTCACACAGAAATCCCCAGTCCTCTCACACTAGGCCATAACATCAGGCTCTGATGAGTTATGCAAAGGGTCATGACATAACAAGGTACACTGCGATCCTAGGCATGCATGCGCAGACCCGCAATCCTAGGAATGCATGCGCAGACCCGTCCCAGCCTAGTGGGAGAGGCACAGGGATATCAGTGTTGGCAGCGGTGGTAAGAAGATGAGATGTGTGATGGTGAGGAGCGTGGGGGGTCAGAGCGGTGAGCAATGATGTGAGTATAAGAATTTTTTTACTTGTTAACCTTTTGATTGCCCTTTACAGCTCTCAAAAATGGCTTCCAGTGGTTGCCATTTTGCTAGATTAACATGGAATATTTTGGATTGTTGAAAAATTCTAGTAGAATACACTTCCACTCTAATATATTCATTCACCTCTGCATTCAGTCAAAAATTCTCAAATCTTATTTATGTTCCACATCCAGGAAAGGATTTTATACTTGTGTACTCGGTGTGTCTCTATTTCGGGCATTCCCATTTCCTCTCGTCACTGTGGTAGTGTAGAGAGTACGTTGTACTTTTCACACGTCCATCGTCTGTTACATTCTGTACTGTCCAGCATCTACATTCATGTAATCAGGAGACTTCCCGATGTTCTGTTATGACTCTTTAGTCTAGACTGATGATTTGAGTTCATTTTGCTGAGCCATTTCCTGTGACAAAAAGACCAGTGTAAGAGTTCTTAGATCTTTACATATTTGGTAAGTGACGAGGCTCTAATGCTTAATGACAACATACATATCAAATATGTATTTATGTGGCAATTTGAGTTTTTTATGTTACTGATTTCCTGCAGCATTTTTGCACCTATTAGTTTACTTGCGTTTTTTCATTGTGTTTTTTACTGCATTTTCTTACATGCGTATACATCACACTTTTGACCCTGCGAGTTTGTCTCTTGTTGGTTTGTCATGTTTTAAATAAAGTTACTTTGTTTTTGATACTACCTGGTATTTAGCTTTGATAAAACTTTATTGATACAGTCCAGTGTGGATTGCATATGTTGTGAGTGTGTTTCTGTAACAAAAAGACACAAAAAACACATGCGTTCTTTTAACGGAGGATTTTTCATAAGTCTATGGGGAAAATCTGCACATAAAACTCAGCGGTCTTGAGAGACATTGACATGTTGTGGACTTCAAAAACGCATCACAGATCAGCTTATGCAGCATAAATAAAAGAACACACCGAGGACATGAGATCTCTATAAATCCCATCCACTTTGCTGGAACTGTAAGATGCTGTGTTTTTTGAGCAGCCAAAATACTCAGTGTCAAAGAGTCACCAAAGTCTCATCGTGGGAACTTCACCTTAATGCTATACCCTTTATAGTTATATATCCTAGTACAGTAGCATGCTAGGATCTCAGCACAGATTTATATTCGGCAACCTATTCTGCAGAGGATGTGCTTTTTTTTAACTAATTTTTGTTCTACAACTTACTCTTTTACTTTACAAAATTGGAGAAACTTTGCCTTACTCTTAATGACCCCAGTTACTGTGCACATTCCTCTGAATCTCTAAGTCGCGTGAGAATTGATCACAGGAAAGCTGACTTTTTAGAAATACAGAAAACAGCAACGTGATTTTGCAAATCTTTTGATGTAAACAGAACAAATGTCAATGAACAAGTCAGGCTTGAAGTTCAGAGATATGATAGTAACCGGTGGTGAAAACCAGGAATGCATTACACACAGCAACTGATGTTTTATGTGCAGTTTGTAATTGGGTAGAAAGAATTCAGAAGAACTCAGTAATAGGTGAAGTTCTGTACCGAGAAGAAGGTGGTAATAAGAATGAAGAAGTATCGCTCATATGTACTATACATAATTAATAAGGATACAGTAAGAGCTAGCGCTCATTGGCTGCAACTGGCACGTGACACCACAATGCCGGGACCATCTCTGCCGATATCACTAGTGGGAATACACATTGTTTTTATCTTAACTGGAGTCCTTAATTGATGAAGATGGGGTTGCCTAGTATTGAACAACCCCTTTAAGGTGCCCATAATATGCTTGGGCTTATGGCAATCTTAACTGTGCAGGCATCTTCTTACTACAAATTTTTATCCAGTTAACACTTCAAAACTCACACAGCATGTGTATGAATACTATATGATACTCATGAGATCAGAAAATAGCACCATAATATATTCCACAGGCCTAGTTTATGTATCTATACTGACTACAGACTGAAACTACACTGTTCAAAAAACAGAATACAACTTCAAGTAAATCAAACTTCTGTAACATCAAACTGTCCACTTAGGAAGCAACACTGATTGACAATCAATTTCACATGCTGTTGTGCAAATGGAATAGACAACAGATGGAAATTATTGGCAATTATCAAGACACCCTCAATAAAGGAGTGGTTCTGCAGGTGGGGACCACAGATTACATCTCAGTACCAATGCTTTCTGCCTGATGTTTTGGTCACTTTTGAATGTTGGTTGTGCTTTCACACTCGTAGTAGCATGAGATGGACTCTACAACCCACACAAGTGGCTCAGGTAGTGCAGCTCATCCAGGATGGCACATCAATGCGAGCTGTGGCAAGATGGTTTGCTGTGTCTGTCAGCGTAGTGTCCAGAGGCTGCAGGCGCTAATAGGAGACAGACCAGTACACCAGGAGACATGGAGGGGGCCATAGGAGGGCAACAACCGAGCAGCAGGACCTCTACCTACGCCTTTGTGCAAAGAGGAAGTGGAGGAGCACTGCCAGAGCCCTGCAAAATGACCTCCAGCAGGCCACAAATGTGCATGTGTCTGCAGAAATGGTTAGAAACCGACTCCATGAGGATGGTCTGAGGGCCCGATGTCCATAGATGGGGGTTATGCTCACAGCCCAACACCTTGCAGGATGCTTTGCATTTGCCACAGATCACCAGGATTGGCAAATTTGCCACTGGCGCCCTGTGCTCTTCACAGATGAAAGCAGGTTCACACTGAGCACATGTGACAGACATGACAGAGTCTGGAGACACCGTGGAGAGTGATCTGCTGCCTGCAACATCCTTCAGCATGACCGGTTTGGCAGTGTGTCAGTAATGGTGTGGGGTGGCATTTCTTTGGAGGGCCGCACAGCACTCTGTTATGAATGGGTCACCGAGGAGGAAAAAACAACACAAGCCAAGTCTCAGAAAACCAGAGAGGTTGGTAACTATGCAGATTGCAGATCCCTGATCTTACCACACAACTAGCAGCAGTCGTGGAGCGTACCTACGATGATCCTAGACGCCTCGAAACAACCGGAGAGCTACATAAGCCTAAAGCAGGAAAAGAGGAAAACTAACTGCCCCAGAGCAGACCCCAAAGGAAAGACAGCCCCCACATGTATTGATGGTGAAACAAGATGAAAACACAAACAAAGGCAGAAAAATAGGCTGAGCAAACGATGGGGCCCGACTAACTAGAAAGGACAGGAAAGGAAAGACACTGTCTGCAATCTGCCAAAAACCCTACCAAAATAATGTCCAACACTTCTGATAGCAAAATTAACCCTGAAGTCACTAGACTTCTCCCACTATATCAGCATTCTGAAATATTCTGAGACAGAGCAAAAAGAGGCCAATCTCATAAGGGACCAAAAGGCAAATACAAATAAATAGGAGTGGAAATTCAGCACAACCCCAGCAGGGGCTGGCTGACCACAAAAAACTGAATTGATCAACAAGAGCAAGTGTGAACAATAGCAAAAACAAACTTAACTTGAGAAGACTGGAACAGAGCTGAAGTCCAACACCTGAGAAGCAGACTGAATCACCAGCACCAGGATAGGGCGTCGGCTGTCTTATATCCAGTCTGATACTCCAGAGATCCAATCGTTATCCTCCTCATCAGGTGACAGATCACTACCAATTAAACCAACCTCACTACCTCCTGTCACCACCAGAGGGAGAACGGAAGGAGAACTCTCAACTGGTGGAGCAGAAAATGAGTTCACAACAGCACTCCATGTGCTCGCCAGAGGTACCCTGACTGCCATTAGGTACCAAGATGAGATCCTCAGATCCATTGTCAGACCATATGATTATGCGGTTGGCCCTGGGTTCCTCCTAATGCAGGACAGTGCCTAGTCTCATGTGGCTGGAGTGTGTCAGCAGTTCCTGCAAGATGAAGGCATTGAAGCTATGGACTGGTCCTCCCGTTCCCCAGACCTGAATCCGATTGAGCACATCTGGGACATCATGTCTCCCTCTATCCACCAATGTCATGTTGCACCACAGACTGTCCATGAGTTGGCGGATGCTTTAGTCAAGGTCTGGGAAGTGATCCCTCAGGAGACCATCCGCTACCTCATCAGGAGCATGCCCAGGCGTTGTACAGTAGGGAGGTCATACAGGCACATGGAGGCCACACACATTGCATCTTTTCCTTGTCATGAGACATTTCCACTGAAGTTGGATCAGCCTGTAATTTGATTTTTCGCTTTGATTTTGAGTATCATTCCAAATCCAGACCTCCATGGAATATTCATTTTGATTTACATTGATAATTGTTATTATTTATTGTTCTGACCCAGGCACTCTGGACCAGGTGGTTGGACTGATTGAGTGGTAAACGGCCAATCAGGACTTTATACGGGATACTGACCCTCTTTGGCTGTCACGACAGGCACCACCAACCAGGAGCCTGGGAAACGTCCCCAACCCTCTGCTGGGGTTAATCAGAACCAAGCCGGTACTGAGGGGGTAACCCGGAGTGAGGGTGACAAAAGTCCCATTTACCCTAAATTGGCCCCAAGGTCTAGTCATGTCGCAGCTATCAAGTGTTGGCAGTGCCAAGGGCCTGGACATATGGCTGCCAACTGCCCCCTGACAGCTGAACCCATGGACTGCGGGTATATTCGCCTTACATCTATGTACACCCAGCCAGTTTGCACCACAACTACACACACTGCCAGCAGCGAACCCCAACAGGTACACGTCAATGGGTATCAGACAGCTCTCCTGGACTCAGGGAGCTTAGTGACTCTGGTCCATGGGTCCCTTGTTGCCAGGGACAACCCCAGTGGATGGAAAGTGGGGGTGGTGTGCATCCATGGAGAACTTCGAGAGTACCCGACATCGGCTACTTTTTCCACACCGTGTGGAGAAATAAAAAATGTTGTGGGAATGGTGAAGACCCTTCCATATGGGACTGTGCTGGGAAGAGATCTGCCCCTATTCTGGTCCCTGTGGAAGAGAAGGGTTAACGCTCCCAAGGCAAATGTTATACCAGGCACAGAACCTGAAGATCCCGAGCCAGGAATACCTGCGATTAGGGTCGCCAGCATAGGTACAGAGTGCAACCCCATTAAGTTTCCCATAGAGGTATTGGCAAGAGAGGTTGAGGAGACCCCACCGATCCCAGAGCCAGAAGTGTCCCCTGGTAAGTTTGAGACAGTTCAGCTCCAAGATCCCACTCTGGCCCGAGCACAAGAAAGGATGATAGAGATTAATGGAGTTCTCAGCAGCAGGGTGCCGAGGCAGTTTTTCCCCGCATGGTTATCCACAAGGATATATTATACAGGGTGGATAAAATCCGTGATGAGGTGGTGGAGCAACCGGTAGTGCCACAATCCTACCGTTGGGCGTTGCTCGGAATGGCTCACACCCACATGCTGGGAGAGCACTTGGGGGCCAAAAAGACACTGGAGTGCGTACGGCAAGGTTTCTTTTAGCTGGGGGTCTATGCAGAGGTCCCCAGAGGTACTGTGACACGTGTCCGGAGTGCCAACTAACCTCACCCACCGCAAACTACCGGAGTCCATTGGTACCTCTGCCCATCATGGAGGTACCATTTGAGCAGACAGCAATGGTAGGGCCTATAGTGAACTCCACCCATGACCATCAACATATTTTGGTCATAGTGGACTACACCACGCAGTAGTCAGAAGCTATACCTCTCCACCAAACCTCAGGCAAAACTAATAGCCGCGAGCTGTTTGCCATGTTTTGTCACTTTGGGCTGCCAAAGTAGATCCTCACAGATCAGGGGAAGCCTTTTATGTCCAAAGTGACCAGGGAGCTATGTAAGCTGCCCCAGATCAAACAGCTACACACGGTGGTATACCACAAACAAACGGCCTAGTAAAGAGATTTAATAAGACCATTAAATCTATGCTTAAGAAGGTGGTCTCCAAGAATGGGAGGGATTTGGACATGTTATTGCCCTAGCTGATGGTCGATATCCGTGAGATACCATAGGTGTCAACAGGTTTTTCCCTGTTTGAGCTATTGTATGGCAGGCATCCAAGGGGGTTCCTGGACGTAGCCAAGAAGACATGGGAACAGGAGCCAACACCACATCGGAGCATGATCAAGCACTTGGCAAGCATGCAGGACTGGATTGCGGCAGTCAGGCTCTTAGTAAAAGAACATCTAATGGATGCCCATGTCGTGCAGAGCCGCACATATAATAAAAGAGCCACAGTCGGGTTCTTTAACCCCTTTTTGCCATATGACATACTTTACCATCCATGTGCCCTGGGACTTAATTCCCATGGACAGAATAGTACGTCATAGGCGATCAGCGATTAGGAGATTTGGAGAATGATCCTAAGCACAGGTCAAAATCCACAATAGACTACCTCAAAAGGTGAAAGATGAAGGTTTTACAATTGTCCTCACAGTCCCCTAATCTGTGACTAGACCTCAAAATAGCAGAGCATGCAAGACAACTCAGGAATCTCACAGAAATGGAAGAATTTTCAAAGGAAGAAGGATGAATATCCTTCAAACAAGAATTGAAAGACTCTTGGCTAGCTACAAAAGCATTTACAAGCTGTGATACTTGCAAAAGGGGGTGCTGCTAGGTACTAACCATGCAGAGTGCTCAAACTTTTGCATTGTTCAATTTTATTTATTTTTTTTGCCTAAAATAGACAGCATAGTGGCTCAGTGGTTAGCACTGCAGCCTTGAAGTGATGGGGTCCTGCGTTCAAATCCCACCAAGGACAACATCTGCAAAGAGTTTGTATCTTCTCCGCGTGTTTGCGGGAGTTTCCTCTGGGTTCTTCAGTTTCCTCTCACATTCCAAAGACATACTGAAAGGGATTCTATATTGTGAGCCCCATCAGGGGCAGTGCCAATAATGTCTGTAACGCGCTGTGGAATTAATGGCGCTATATAAATGAGTAAAATAAATAAAATGCGAAGGAAATGTGTCATCTTTAACTTTAGGCCTTTTAGAGATAATTTCAACTTGCTTAATTGTTCATAATGGCAGTAATTCTAACCAGGGGTGCCCATTTTTTTTACCTGCCACTGTATACTTCTAATGCAAAGTAAAATGCAAGCTTGCCTTTCTCAAATCCTCCTGTCTCTTATGCTTTTAACCATTGCTCTAGGTTGAATGCTGTGCCGCAGTCATTAGTAGAGATCATTCACCAAGCGAGAATCTCTGTTTATGTTTATATTACTATCTTTGCCATAGTGTTACCCCTGTATTGGTGGACACAGTATATAGTAATTGGTAGGTATAGTAATCTTCTCCCTGTTTTTGTCAGTTTAGGGAAAACCCCTTTATTAGACTGTTTGATTCCTATATATGCCAATACTTGTAAAAAGTGCCATCAAGTCCCGAGTTCTAGCTACAACAGCTGTGCTTCCAGCATCCTATGATCAATGCAATGTCAATTTCAGAGCATCCACAGCCCCTGACACCACTAATGTGCCCTATACCTGCATAAAAGAAAATGAGACAGCCAATCTCATGCTCTGAGCTAGGAAAGGTGCCAAAACAAGCCCAACCATGAATCTCTTACGGTCTTCCAAGCAGCGCTGAGCTTGACTTCTGCACTCTATTGACTTATTAACATAGTGCAACAATTAGTCTAGGGCTATGTTCCCATCATATTTTAGCCGTACATCAGTGGCACTATTGGAGCTTCCATCTGAGGCCTTAAAAACACGATTAAGGCATATGCACCGATAAGGTCACTGACTAGCACAAAAATACAGTCGGCCACAGTTTGGTGCCCACCTTAAAAAGGCAGATACTGCCAAAGAATTAGGTCAGATAGAGCCCAAACTGACACTGTTTCATTAAATTCAATGGCCCTGTCGGTGGATACACCAGAATCCTGTTTTCCGGTCTTCAGACTGAAGCCACAATCGAGTCACTGACATTTGACAAAAACATTATGTGAACCCAACCTAAGAATTTCCTGGCAGACTTACGGTGAGATGCAGTTTGCAACTTATATGAAACAGAAAAGCAAAGTGGATATCAAAAACTTGCATATACCATAAATATATGGTTATACAGGGGATCTCTTATTTCTATACATTTAATCCATTGATGTGTTCTATGTCAGATGTTCAACAGATACATACAGTATGAATACTGTATGGTAATATTTTGAAGGTCCAGTCTGACACTGAGGGCTCGTTCTCACGACCATGCAACACGGCTGAGTACTACTCACACGAGAGACACTTGTGTGTCCCAGCCTGATAGGAACTTTTGCCTGTCCTGGATGGTCTTCCAAAACATCAATGTTATCCTATACTTTACACTATACCTATAATTAAAAAATGGTTCATCAACCCCCAGCCTTGTATTTTAATCTCCCAACGTTAATGCTACCATGCAGTAAGCAGTTGAGATGCTGCCCATTGTTATAGTGATGTTACATACAAATAAGACTGCAATTAGACCTCAAAAATGTAATTCTACTCGTACATTCTTTATTATTACTGTCATACTGTGCCCAAATAATGGCAAATTAGTGTGTGTGGAAATAATGTTGTTCTAAAACACTCGCTAGCAATAAAATATAGGACAACTCTGAGTGTAATGTCCGCTATAATATTGACCACCTCCATAGCTAACAGGAGGGGTTCCTAATATGTTTCTATTAGAGAGTAGGCATTCATTAAATGCAGGGAGCTGGAGGTATTTTTCATCTTTTTTGTACTACATTTTTAGCCTGTGGATCCCGGATTCCTACTGTGTATTTAAAAGAAAAGTAAGCTTGCCAATGAAACGCAGATGGCCTTGTGGTTATTGTTCTGTTGAAGCATCTGTTCCTAAACTCCTGAACATAGTTTTTGTTCCCAGTTATCCCAATTATATTTGCGAAAGCCATGTACACAAGTAGGAATTGTCACATGATTATGAATAACATTGAAATTTAGTTTCTACACGCGCCAATAAAATCAACCTGTTATTATCACAAAAAGAAGAATACCTGGTAGAGATAAGGGGTGAAGGAAGCAATAACACGTGTACAAAAAAATCTAAAACTTTCTATAAAAGAGAATGACCTTTTATATGAAACAGATTTTTTTGTATTAAATATATTTAAAAAAAAAAGTTTTTTTCACTTTTTGTTGCACTATCTACAGTGGGGGGAAATAAATATTTGATCCCTTGCTAATCTTGTAAGTTTGCCCACTGACAAAGACATGAACAGTCTATAACGTTAAGGGTAGGTTAATTTTAACATTGAGAGATAGAATATCAAATATAAAATTCAGAAAATCACATTGTATAAATTATATAAATTTATTTGCATTTTGCAGTGAGAAATAAGTATTTGATTCCTCTGGCAAAAAAGACTTAATACTTGGTGGCAAAACCCTTGTTGGCAAGCACAGCAGTCAGACATTTTTTGTAGTTGATGATGAGATTTGCGCACATGTCAGGAGGAATTTTGGTCCACTCTTCTTTGTTGATCATCTCTAAATCATCAAGATTTTGAGTCTGTCGCTTGGCAACTCGGAGCTTCAACTGATTCTATGTTTTCTCACAAAATTAGAATATTATCAAAAAGTTAATTTATTTCAGTTCTTTAATACAAAAAGTGAAACTCATATACCGTATATACTCGAATATAAGCCGAAATTTTCAGCCCAAAAAATTGGGCTGAAAGTCCCCCTCTCGTCTTATATTCGAGTCATATACAAAGGGGGTCAGAGGGGGAGGGGGGGCGGGGGTGTCAGGTCATACTTACCCGTCCTGACGTTGTGTCTTGAGCCCCCAGCTTCTCCCCGTGCTCTCCCTTCCTGCCTTCAGCGGTAACGTGGTGCCGCTCATTAAAACTCATGAATATGCGCATATTCATGAGTTTTAATGAGCGGTACCACATGACCGCTAAAGGCAGGAAGAGAGAGCACGGGGAGAAGCTGGGGGCTCAAGACACAGCGTCAGGACGGGTAAGTATAGCGATACTCACCTGTCCTGCGTCCATGGCTGCTTGCTGCTGTCTGTCATCGGTCAGTGACTTCAGACAGCAGAGGGCGCGGTGACGTGGTTAGTGCGCGCCGCGCCCCGCCCCCTGCAGTCTGAACGTCACTGACTGATGACGCGGCAGATAGCGGTGAGCAGCCATGGACACAGGACACGTGAGTATCTCAGGTGCCAGCAGTGACACCGGCACCTGACACCCAGCGACGGAGAGGTGAGTATGTCATTTTTTTTATTTTTACATGCAGCAGCAGCATGGGGGCAGCATATGGGGGAACAATCTATGGAGCTTCTTATGGGGGCAGTATATGGGGGAATAATCTGGAGCTTCTTCTGGGGTCAGCGTATGGGGGAACAATCTATGGAGCTTCTTATGGGGGGCAGTATATGGGGGAATAATCTGGAGCTTCTTCTGGGGTCAGCGTATGGGGGAACAATCTATGGAGCTTCTTATGGGGGCAGTATATGGGGGAATAATCTGGAGCTTCTTCTGGGGTCAGCGTATGGGGGAATAATCTGGAGCTTCTTCTGGGGTCAGCATATGGGGCAACAATCTATGGAGCTTCTTATGGGGGCAGTATATGGGGGAATTATCTGGAGCTTCTTCTGGGGTCAGCGTATGGGGGAATAATCTGGAGCTTCTTCTGGGGTCAGCATATGGGGCAACAATCTATGGAGCTTCTTATGGGGGCAGTATATGGGGGAATAATCTGGAGCTTCTTCTGGGGTCAGCGTATGGGGGAATAATCTGGAGCTTCTTCTGGGGTTAGCATATGGGGGAACAATCTATGGAGCTTCTTATGGGGGCAGCCTATGGGGGAATAATCTGGAGCTTCTTATGGGGTCAGCAGATGAGGGAACAATCTATGGAGCTTCTTATGGGATCAGCATATGGGGGAACAATCTATGGAGCTTCTTATGGGGGCAGCATATGGAGGAATAATCTATGGAGCTTCTTCTGGGGACACTATATGGGGGAATAATCTATGGAGCATTTCCCACCCTAGGCTTATACTCGAGTCAATAAGTTTTCCCATTTTTTTGTGGCAAAATTTGGGGGGTCGGCTTATACTCGGGTCGGCTTATACTCGAGTATATACGGTATTATATAGAGTCATTACAAACAGAGCGATCTATTTCAAGTGTTTATTTCTGTTAATGCTAATGATTATGGCTTACAGCCAATGAACACCCAGCAAAATGGCACATGCCCAGTAGTATCTATCGCTTGCAGATAACTGCTACTGTGCAAGTACCGCCGCAGTTTTTCTGCAGCCAATTTTTTTTTCCTCCAACAAAATGGCAAGCGAAAGATGCTACTGCACATGTGCCGCCGGGATAGCTTTTATGCTTTTTTGATCAAAACTGGGTCAACTAAGTTTGTAAATACAAACACTATTGCTATTCATTTGCTCATTTTGTTTTTATCCTAGGTTTTATACAGTATATACAACATTTACAATTCACAATAGATGATATCGCAGTTCACATCCTCCCCCTTCAATTACTATTACCTGCTTGTTTGGATAGTGCTATGATAAGAATAGTGGTCAGTGTGAAAAACCTAATAAAATAATACATAATTTTCTGATGACACATTTCCTAAAAAAGCTAAAGATAAAACAGATGACTAGTCATTCTGGTGAAACGTTATTTATATGGTTACTAGGTGTCAAACTTGATTTTACTGAATATAGGTAAAAGGATATAAAATTACAACATGTGGTACCAACACATACCTTGATTGCTATAACTTTGTGCTTCAGCTCCTAGATTTATTTTTAATCTCTATATATAAAAATGAATGTGTGTGTATCACCAACCAATCACGAAGTATCTTTCATTTCATCAGAGCTGTTCAAAAGAAGCTGAGCTATGATTGGTTGCTATAAGCAACAGTTTTCCTTGCAACCAACCACTAAGCATCTTTCATTTCACCAGAGTTGTTTAAAAGAAGCTGAGCTGTGATTGGTTGCTATGAGCACCTCAGCAGACACTGAAATGGTGATAGAAATCAAGCATCCCTGGGAACATAAGCTCCCAGCCATTGTCTGACCACAGAAAGGAGCAGAGAGCACATGACAGAAATGGATCCCCCTCCCGTACCCATATACACATCACCCATCCTCCATCCATAGGCACATCTTCCCTCTTAAAGGGAATCTGTCACCCCTTTTTTGAGATATCATATAATGATATCATTCAATTCAATTCACTCTACGCATTTCTTCTTGTGTAGAGCAAGGCAGGGAGGGGGGAGCAGGTGAATAAGCCCCGCCCATCGGACCAGACCGTGGCAGTTTACATACATCTGAACCGATATAAACAAGGTATTTATGCATGAAAGGTGCGGGGTCAGGGGGAAGCAAAAGTACTAAGAGAATCCTTATGTGACACACAATTGAATGAGATCATTATATGATATCTCAAAAAAGGGGTGACAGATTCCCTTTAAAAGGATCATTGGTATGGAAGTTAGGGCAAATCCATCCAGCGCTTTGGTACTGACCCGAGGCCTCTCTTAAAGGGATCCCCGGTATGGAAGTCAAGGCAAATCCCTCAGTGCTCTGATTCTGACCCCAGGCTTCTATTAAAGGGATCATTGGTATGGAAGTCAGGGCAAATCCATCCAGTGCTTTGGTTCTAACCCCAAGCCTCTCTTAAAGGGATCCCCGGTATGGAAGTTAGGACAATTCCACTCAGTGTTCTGGTTCTGACACCAGGCTCTCTTAAAGGGATCCCCGGTATGGAAGTCAGGGCAATTGCCTTCAAATGCTCTGGTACTGACCCCTGGCTCTCTTAAAGGGATCTCCTGTATGGAAGTTAGGGCAAATTCCTCAGCGCTCTGAATCTGACCCCAGGATTCTATTAAAAGGATCATTGGTATGGAAGTCAGGGCAAATCCACTCAGCACTCTGGTTCTGATACCAGGCTTTCTTAAAGGGATCCCCAGTATGGAAGTGAGGGCAAATTCACTCCGCGCTCTGATTCTGACCCCAGGCCCCTCTTAAAGCGATCCCCGGTATGGAAGTGAGGGCAAATCCACTCTGCGCTTTGGTACAGACCCCAGGCCTCTCTTAAAGGGATCTCCGGTATGGAAGTTAGGGTAAATCCCTCAGCGCTCTGATTCTCACCCCAGGCTTCTATTAAAGGGATCCCTGGTGTGGAAGTTAGGGCCATTCCACTCAGCGCTCTGGTTTTGACCCCAGGATGATGGGATGATGTAGGTTTTTGGGGGTCGTAGTCCGGTGGCTCTGGCTGACGGGATGATGTGGGATATTAGAGATAGTAGTCTGGTGGCTCTGGCTGGCGGGATGATGTGGGATATTAGGGGTATTAGTTCGGCGGCTGTGACGGGATGATGTGGGATATTAAGGGTAGTAGTCCGGCGGCTGTGACGGGATGATGTGGGATATTAGGAGTAGTTTTCCGGTGGCTATGGCTGACAGGATGATGTGGGATATTAGGGGTAGTTGTCTGGCGGTTGTTATGGGATGATGTGGGATATTAGGGGTAGTAGTCCGGTGGCTATGGCTGACGGGATGATGTGGGATATAGTAGTCCGATAGCTCTGGCTGACGAGATGATGTGGGATATTATAGTGAATGTGGCTATGCGGAGTGGGCGGGGCTATACACTCAGCTTTATATATATATAGATATAATCATTATAATTTGTTATAATTAACCGTACTTAGTTACTATGCCCGGGCAGCACTGGTCTCTTCAGCTTGTTAATACATAAAGCTGGATCAAAACTTTTCAAATGTGAGCAAGGCTTTGGACAGAATTCTGACCTTAAGGCTGTGTGCACACGTTGCGGATTTTTAGCGTTTTTGCCGTGTTTTTTCGTAGTGAAAACGCTGCGTAAATGCAAAAAATCCGCAACCCATTGTAGTCAATGGCATGCCGCATCGCGGAAAAATATACAGCATGTTCATTCTTTTTGTGGATTCGCGGGGATTACGCACACATAGGAATGCATTGTTACGCTTACTTTCCGCATGTGGCTAAGCCCACCATGTGCAAAGTAAGCAGAAAATGTGCGGATGGAGGTGGAGACTCTCCTCCAGACCCTGGGTACCATATCCCTGTTAAAAAAAGAATTAAAAAAAATCGTGATATTCTCACTTTCCGGCGGTCCTCCCAGCGTTCCCAGGCCTCAGCGATGCTCCCGCCAATTCCCTTTCCCAGTGATGCCTTGCGACAATGACCTGTGATGACGTAGCGGTCTCGCGAGATGCTACGTCATCTGGCGTCATTGTCGCACTTGCCGGAAGCATCGCTGAGGCCTGGGAACGTTGCGGGGGACGCAGGAAGGTGAGAATATCACAATTTTTTCATTATTTTTAACATTATATCTTTTACTACTGATGCTGCATAGGCAGCCTCAATAGTAAAAAGTTGCTCACCCTTGTCAAACACTATGTTTGACAAGGGAGACCAACCTGTCAATCAGTTTTCCAAGCGATGCTACAGATCGCTTGTAAAACGCTAGCATTCTGCAAGCTAATTACGCTTGCAAAACGCTAGTTTTTCGCCGCAGGGAGTTGCAGAATTGCCGCAGAAATTTCCGCGGCAATTCTGCACGTGTGCACATAGCCTCAATCTCATATCAAGGCTGAAAAGTGATGCTACCATGGTGGCTCAATGATTATTTAGAACTATTGTTTTACAGCACTGGAGTTTTGGGTTCAAATTCCACCAAGGACATCATCTGCAAGGAGTTTGTAGCTGCTTCCATTGTTTGTGCGAGTCACTTTTCTCCCACTCTCCAAAGATTTTCTTGATAGGGAATCGAGAATATGAACTCCAATGGGGACAGTTGACTGGACAAGTATCACACCATCCACAATACTAAAATAATTGTCTTTCAATTGACTTAACCGCTTAACAACCACCGATACGCCTTTTAATGGCGACAGTTAAGGGTACTTATTCCTCAGCGCCGCTTTTTAACGGCACTGAGAAGTGTATAGCACCTCCCTGTGTCGGATTTTCTCTGGGGTCTCAGTGTTGCAATCATCGCTATTCATGGAATAACAGCGATCACAAAAAAAAGTCAAATCTCCCATTTTTTTCTCTCTCCTCTGTGATCTAGCACATCAGAGGAGAGAGAAATGGGGTCCTCCAAGCACACCCAGTACCTGTGATGTCCCCTAGCTGTGTTCCCTGGCCCTTGGCATCTTCTTCCAGGAAAAAAATGGTGGCGCAAGCGCAGTGCGCCTGTCAAGATCTGCCGGCCAGCACACGGCAACAATAGGAGATTTTTCCTATTGATTCATTTTGATAACTGTGATAGACCCTATGACAGTGCTCAAAATAAAAAAAAATAGTAAATCAAACTCCCCTTTATCCACCCTTAGTTAGGTGAAAATAATAAAATAAAAAAAGTATTTATTTCCATTTTTCCATTAGGGTAAGGGTTATGGTTGGGATTATACTTGAGGCTATAGCTAGGGTTAGGGTTGGGCTAGGGTTAGGGTTGAAGCTAGGGTTAGGGTTGGGGTTATAGTTGGGGTTATATCTAGGGTTAGGGTTGGGCTAGGGTTAGGGTTATGGTTGGGGTTATAGTTGTGGCTTTATCTAGGGTTAGGGTGTCACAGTCCAATTCTTGGATCTGTGTCAGATTCTGGATTCCCTCATTTAAACTTTTTTTTTCCTTTCAGGCCTTTGGGGCCTTAATATTGGTTTTTGCCCCCGGTGGTCACAGGTGTTAAAACATGTCTGATAGTTTTCTTTACTTTACCTTTTACCCCCGGTGGTCACTGGGGTTATTGCATGTCTTTGGTTTCACTGCTGATGCTGACCACTCCTCTTTTGCTATATAAGGTCACCTGGTGTATCAGCTGGGGTTGGTTATAGCAGGTCCTTGGTGGATTCCAACCACGGTTAAGTTAGCAGCTGGCTCTGAGGTGTTTAGCCACTGCTGAAAGCTGATCTGGTGCTGAATTCTGCTGCCCGGTGTCTGCAGCAGAGAAAGATGTGAAGTTAGCAGCTGGCTCTGAGGTGTTTAGCCACTGCTGAAAGCTGATCTGGTGCTGAACTCTGCTGCCCAGTGTCTGCAGCAGAGAAAGAGGTGAAGGTAGCAGTTGGCTTTGAGGGTTCGAGCCACTGCTGAAAGCTATTCTGGTGATGAACTCTGCTGCCCGGTGACTGCAGCAGAGAAAGCTAAGTGTTTTGTTTTCCCCTGTTTGGTGTATTTTCCTTCATGTGTATTAGTGCAGCGGTGGGACCAGTGTCCACATTATCCAGTTCCCTAGTAAGGGATAGGTGCAGGGCTAGTGAGGGATTCAGGTATCCTGGTCGGCGATAGATGAAGACCCTGTATAGAGAACGTTAGGCGTGTTCAGGGACACTGCCTCAGGGGAGTTCAGGAGGTCTCCACGTCCCCTTTCCCTATTGTAGGGCCCACCATTGTAACTGTTTCCACGGTGTTCCCCTTTTGTCTTGTTATTTCAGTTACCGACCTGCGGGTCGTGTCACACAGGACAGGTACATGTGACAATTTTGTTGTTTCAGTTGCTGACCTGCGGGTCGTGTCACACAGGACAGGTACACATGACATAGGGTGGGACTAGGGTAAAGGTTATGGTTGGGTTTATAGTTGGAGTTATAGCTAGGGTTGGGCTAGGGTTAGGATTAAGCTAGGGTTGGAATTAGGGTTAGGGGTGTGTTGAGGTTAGGGTTGGAGTTAGAATTGGGGGGTTTCCACTGTTTAGGTACATCAGGAGGTCTCCAAACGCGATAAACGCAACTTGGCGCCCACAAGCCAATTTTGGGTTCAAAAAGTCAAATAGTGCTCCCTCCATTCTGAGCTCATTCATGTGCCCAAGCAGTGGCTTTCCCTCACATATGAGGTATCGGCGTACTCAGGAGAAATTGCACAACAAATTTTTCTGTCCATTTTCTCCTGGTACCCTTGTGAAAATAAAAAAGTTTGGTTCCAAAGTAATTTTT
Organism: Dendrobates tinctorius; assembly: GCF_039654945.1. Taxonomy (NCBI): domain Eukaryota; kingdom Metazoa; phylum Chordata; class Amphibia; order Anura; family Dendrobatidae; genus Dendrobates; species Dendrobates tinctorius. The sequence goes on from NW_027361908.1 coordinate 30,495,622, forward strand.
TTGTGAAAAAAGTAAAATGTTCATTTTTTCCTTCCACATTGCTTTAATAATAATAATAATAATAATCTTTATTTATATAGTGCCAACATATTCCGCAGCACTTTACAGTTTAACAGTTTCAAAACACAAGTTATAAGTAACAACGTTAACAATACAATAATTAAAGCAAAATAAGATGACCCTGCTCGTGAGAGCTTACAATTTACAATGAGGTGGGGGAGATACAAACTACTGGTGTGTATTTACAATGATATATTTACAATGATGGTCCAGCCATCTTGAGGGAGTAAGGGGTAGATGGAGATAGTGAATGGGATACACACGCACACTTACACCTAAAATGACTTTGATTAGTCAACGTGACAGGCCGCTCTGAACAGATGCGTTTTGAGGGAGTGCCTAAAACTGTGCAAATTGAGGATAGTTGTAATTTGTTGGGGTAGAGCATTCCAGAGGATTGGCGCAGCGCAGGAGAAGTCTTGGAGTCGGGAGTGGGAGGTGCGGATTAGTGCAGAAGTTAGGCGAAAGTCGTTTGCAGAGCGCAGCGGTCGGTTAGGCCAAGATACAGAAATGAGGGAGGAGATGTAGACGGTGCCGCACTGTGGAGAGCTTTGTGGATGAGAACAAGTACTTTGAATTGGATCCTATAATGAATGGGCAGTCAGTGTAACGATTGGCGAAGAGCGGACGCGTCCGAGTACCGATTAGCCAGATGGATGACCTTCGCTGCTGCATTAAGTATGGACTGTACATTAGAGGGGAAAGTTGAGTAACGGGGAGGCCAATTAATAGAGCATTGAAGTAGTCCAGGCGGTAATGGATCAATGCGACAGTGAGGGTTTTTGTTGCTTCCATGGTGAGAAAAGGGCGGATTCTGGAGATGTTCTTTAGGTGTAAGCTGCAAGAGCGGGCAAGAGATTGTATATGGGATGTGAAGGAGAGATTGGTGTCAAACATACACCCAGACAGCGAGCCTGCTGCCGGGGTGTTATTATGGTGCCACCCAAGGAGAGAGAAATGTCAGTTTTATTGAGGTTAGTAGACGTCGGGAGCAGAAGAAGTAAAGTTTTTGAGAGGTTAAGTTTCAAACAGAGAGCGGACATGATGTTGGAGACTGCGGACAGACAGTCACTGGCATTCTGTAGTACCATGGGGGTAAGGTCGGGGGATGACGTGTATAGTTGTGTGTCATCAGCATAAAGATGGTACTGAAAGCTAATTTTACTGATGGTCTGTCCAATTGGGGCTGTGTAGAGAGAGAAGAGAAGGGGGCCAAGGACTGAGCTGGGTGGAAGCCAGACTGTGAAGGGTCTAGGAGGGAGTGAGTGGAGAGGTAACGGGTAAGGCAGGAGTAGACTAGGAGCTCCAAAAGTTTAGAGATGAAGGGGAGAATGGAGACTGGTCTGTAGTTGTTTGTGCAGGATTGATCGAGAGCGGATTTCTTTAGTTCTTGTGAATGTGGTTTTGCGCACCTTGAGGGGTGTAGTTTTTAGAATGGTGTCACTTTTGGGTATTTTCTGTTACATTGACCCCCCAAACTCACTTCAAATGTGAGGTGGTCCCTAAAAAAATGGTTTTGGAAATTTTGTTAGAAAAATTAGAAATCGCTGGTCAACTTTTAACCCTTATAACGTCCTAACAAAAAAAAAATTGTTTTCAAAATTGTGCTGTGGTGTGTACTGGATGCGGCTTATATTAAGCCAAATGACTTGCAGTTTTCTTGCAGTTTTTATTATTATTGGTTTTTGTATTGTACTTTGGTCGAGGATGACTAAATTCAAGGAGGAAAGAGGGAGTGTAAGGGGGTGAGATATAATGTATTTCATGATTCCCTTCCCTCTCACTGTCTTCCAGTTCTTAATGTTTACAGATCTGTTTTCATGATAATTGTCTGCGGTACTGCTACATGTATAACTATGTATTATTATTTATTTATATAGCACCATTGATTCCATGGTGCTGTACATGAGAAGGGGTTACATACAAATTACAGATATCACTTACAGTAAACAAAGTAACAATGACAGACTGATACAGAGGGGAGAGAACCCTGCCCTTTCGGGCTTACATGCTACAGAATGGTGGGGAAGGAGACAGTAGGTTGGTGGGTTGCAGCAGTTCCGGTGTTGGTTGAGGTGATATCTCCGGTAGTGGTGAGAGAGAAGGAGGTAGAGGGGTCATTGCAGGCTGTAGGCTTTCTTGAAGTGGTGGGTGTTCAGGTTCCGCCTGAAGGATCCAAATGTGGCTGATAGTCGGACTTGTTGGGGCAAAGAATTCCAGAGGATAGGGGCAATTCGGAAGAAGTCTTGGAGGCAGTTGGATGAGGAGTGAATAAGTGTGGAGGAGAGGAGGTCTTGGGAGGACCAGAGATTGCGTGAGGAAAGGTATCAGGAGATTAGTTCAGAGACATATGGGGGAGACAGGTTATAGATGGCCTTGTAGGTCAGTATTAGTAATTTGAACTGGATATGCTGAGGGAATGGGAGCCAGTGAAGAGATATGCAGAGGGGAGAAGCGGAGGAGTAGCCAGGAGAGAGATGAATTAGTCGGGCAGCAGAGTTAAGGATGGACTGGAGAAGTGCGAGGGTGTTAGCAGGGAGACCACAGAAAAGGATGTTGCAGTAGTCGAGACGGGAGATGATGAGGGCATGCACAAGCATTTTAGTAAATTGAGGATTGAGGAAAGGACGTATTCTGGAAATATTTTTGAGCTGGAGGCGACAGGAGGTAGAAAGAGCTTGGATGTGCGGTTTGAAGGACAGGGCAGAGTCAAAGGTAACTCCGAGGCAGCGGACTTCCGGTACTGGGGAAAGCGTGATGTCATTAATTGTTATAGCTAGGTCGGGGAAGGAAGATCTGTGAGATGGAGGAAAGATGATGAGTTCAGATTTGTCCACATTGAGCTTCAGGAAGCGAGAGGAGAAGAAGGAGGATATGGCCCAGCAGAGAGGTGACGTCTGGGCCAGAGAGGTAGATCTGAGTGTCATCAGCATAAAGGTGGTACTGGAATCCATGGGACTTTATGAGTTGCCCCAGACCAAGTGTATAGATTGAGAAGAGTAGGGGTCCTAAAACAGAGCCTTTGGGGACTCCAACAAAGAGAGGGTGGGATGAGGAGGTGGTGTAGGAGTGGGAGACTCTGAATGTGAGGTTGGAAAGGTATGAGGAGATCCAGGATAGGGCGAGGTCTTTGATGCCGGAGGTGAGGATCTGTAGTAGGAGGCAGTGGTCAACTGTGTCGAATGCAGAGGACATGTCTAGAAGCAGGAGTATAGAGTATTGTCCATTTGATTTGGCTGTAAGTAGGTAGTTAGTAATTTTGGTCAGGACTGTCTCAGTGGAGTGATGGGGCGGAAACCAGATTTTAGATTGTCAAAGAGCAAGTTAGATGATAGGTGGGGGGAAAGTTCAGCGTGGACGTGCTGCTCCAGGAGTTTGGAAGCGAATGGGAGCAACGATATTGGACGATAGCTGGACATAGTGGTTGGGTCGAGGGTTGGCTTTTTAAGGATAGGCGTGATTGTGGCATGTTTGAAAGCAGAAGGGACTGTACCGGACATTAGTGATAGGTTGAAGAGGTGGGTTAGGGATGGGATAAGTGTGGTGGTGAGGTTGGGGAGGAGGTGGTATGGAATGGGGTCAAGTGCACAGGTTGTGAGGTGCGATTTGGAGAAGAGACAATTAAGCTCCCCTTCAGTGATGTTGGAGAGTGAGATTATGGGGTTTGGGCATTGGTCTGGTATACAAAGGGGTTGTGGTGGTTGAACGATGAAGACTTGCCTTGTTTGGTCAATCTTATTTTTGAAGTGTGTGGCAAAGTCATCGGCAGAGATGAGGGAGGTTGGAGGGGCAGTGGTGGGCGGAGTAGGGAGTTAAAAGTTTTGAATAACTGTTTGGGGTTGTAAGATAGGGAAGATACGAGGGTTGTGAAGTAGGCCTGTTTAGCAGTGGTGAGAGCAGATTTGAAAGCGAGTGTTGCCTGTTTGAATGTGGTGAAGTTGTCTTGCGAATTTGTTTTCTTCCAGTGCCGCTCTGCAATGCTCAATGTTTATGGTATTGACACATGAATGTGTTACCATTTTATAGAAAACTGTAATATATTGCCTGGTATTCCTGTATTATAGTATTGCAGATGTTATATGCCTTTTGTATATGTACAGTTAGGGAAAGTTAGTGCATCCTTTCTTGGGACATTAGAGGAAGGCACTCTTAGTACATAGTCTCCCCATAGACCAGGTAGATGTAATTATGTTGTGGGCCACTAGAGGGGGTATACTAGTGGATCCTGATAGGATGTTCATAGAGGGTTAATTGTAGGAGGGGCTGCTGAGTTAAGGTTAGTGCTGAAGAGTGGTTTTGTCAGACGGGGCCAGGGCGCCCAAGTGTCCACATGAGCTATAGGCCCAGACAGCTCGGCAGTCACGTAACGATAAGTCGTTATAGCCCACGTTACCCACGGCCACTGTGGATCTTAGCAGTGGGCCAGTACAGGATAAGGAAGATGTGGCGTCTGATTGCCTGGGCCAACGCTTTTAGGGCAGAAGTTGGCTAGAATAAGGAAATGAAGGTAGTTGGAGCTTTGACGAGATCGGTACAGACAGGCCGGATGCTTCACCAGGGGTCACCAAATGTAGTGACTGATGAATTCGTGTCTGGGGCGAAACAGGCTGAAGGAAATGTCATTATAGCAAGGTCAGGCCAGGAAGGAATTGGGAAGCAGTCTAGGACGGTCCGGTCCAGGCATGTACTGCACAGAAGTGACAAGCAAGGGAATGATGAGGAAGCAAGCAAATGTTATAATGTACCAACTGTGGATGTAACGTGCAAAATCCTAAGTAAAGAAAGTGTTAAAGTTGACTCGGACTGTGTCTCCATTGATGGGGGTCGCCTAGAAGAGGGACCCTTAAGGCCTGGGAAGTGCACAGATGAAGCTGAATCTGGAGATGTAGGTATGCCGAGAAGTGTTATTTCATGTAGGGGAAGGACTGGACACAGCTGTTACAGTAATACAGGTCACGACTACAGTCCTGACCCTCCCTTACACTTACCTTTATATACACTTTGTTCCATTCTTAAGGTACTGTCACACTTAGCGATGCACCAGCGATCCCGACCAGCGATATGACGCGGTCAGGATCGCTGGTGCATCGTTAAGTGGTCGCTAGTGAGCTGCCACACAGGCAGATCTCACCAGTGACATCGCAGGGGTCGGGGGTCGTTACTTACCTGTCAGATGAGGCGATCCAGACGTCCTCCCGTCCGCATCCACGCGTCACTCGTCGGCGCCACAGGAAGCCCAGCAGGAAGCTGACGACGAGAAACGGACGTTCTCGCGCAATCAGAGATAACCAGCGGGGGAGCGGTCAGAGGTAAGTATCAGACATAGTGATATTGCTAGCAATATCGCTATAACGTCACAAAAACCAGTGACGTTATAGCGATATTGCTAGCGATATCGCTTAGTGTGACAGGCCCTTTAGACCATCGGGCATTATGCCTCCAGAATTATCTCCAAAAAAAAGTTTGCACATAGTCTACTTGCCCCGTTATTAGCTTATTACCTTTTTTAGGGGAAAAAGTTATTATATTAGAGCGTTCCTGATCATTAGGAGGATGCTTTCACAATATTTATAACCAGGAGACTTCAACTCTGTAAAATTTTTTTACCCACGAGGACATTAGAAATGCTGCTCCACAATAAAATAAGACTCCTGTCAGATGTATAGCCAAGAAGTATCAGGCTGTTCGTGGTTTGGCCTATGCACACATTACATTCATGGTTTATGTTTAATGGAAATGAAAAAAAAATCTGTTTCCTATTTTTTTATGACCTGTCTCTTCAGCAAACGCTTTTTTATGCTTTCAAAAGACCATCTAAATTATAGCGGATTCAAACATTTCCTTTTACTGCAGTCCTCTGTGTGTTATGAATTGTATGGCTGTGATCCTTAAACGCTGGCAGGGAGCGCTCATGGCAAGTGACGTCTTACAATATATCCTATATACACATAAAAAATACCAGAAATTCTTCCTCACTGTGAACAAAAAGACCTCTCCAACCCTGCTCATTGTGCCGGAGCGCAATACCATATTAAGTAACAATTGGAGGGATGAGATTTTAATGCAAAGAGTAGCAACCTTCAGAGCAGATCTCGTCTGAAATTACAGACAATTACCGGGAGTCCTACAGCCAAGACTTAAATGTTTTAGCTGTAATCTTAGAGAAAACCCAGAGCTGCAGGTAAATATTACCTTATTAAATATTAAAAAACAGTTCTGTCTGTGTCAGGGCTCATGAACATAACTCATTTTCTCGTATGAATGCTATCCCTGGTTTTACCGGTTGGCACTCATACCTATGATATTCTTCGGGGCTGTGCACAAGTCCTTGGACTGAGTGGCCTACGGAAAAAATAGGCCTGTGAGATTTTAATCCAAGGGGTCAGATCTAAATTGGCATTACAAGTCTACAGACCCATGAAAAAAATTGGACTGACATAAAGGAGAAGGTGGAGAAACATTTTTTCCTCTCCACATCAGAGAAAAACTGATGCAAATCTGATCAAAGTCTGATCAGAATAACACATTTCACGTATGTGGAGAAATCAGTCGCGTGAACCCACACTAATGCTGAGTCCCCCAAGGGTAATGTATCGGTCGCGTGAACCTACACTAATGCTGAGTTCCCCAAGGGTAATGATGCTGATTGCAGTGACCCTTCCTACTGACCATTAAAGGGAACCTGTCAACATGAAAATGCAGTCCAACCTGCTGCCATCATGATAATCTCTTAAGGACCAGGGGTTTTCTATCTTTTTCATTTTTGTTTTATCCTCTCTTTATTCAGAGAGTAATAAGTTTGTCCTTTTTGCCAGGCTGGCATTACTTATGTAATCGCTTGGCAATGCATCCAGATGAAGCAGAGTTGGAGCACGCCATGGGACATATGGATTATCGATCAATAGATGAGTATAACTTTGATTTTTATTTTGATCTTAATAAATGGGTAAAAGAGGATCTGGGAGTGTTTATTTCGATTAAAGGACTTTTCTCTGTGTGCCTTTATTAAATTTGACAATGGGGTTAGTAATGGGGGTGTCTAATAGACACCTCTCCATAACTAACCCCTGGACTTGATGTCAGGGGACATAACACAGCTGACATCAACCCCAAAACCATTATCCTCTTGCCCTGCTGCATTGGCAAGTGGGAAAATCTGAGGCGGAGAGCCAGATGTGGGGGATCTAATGGATGTGCCATTTCTATGGAGGCTGAGGGCTGGTGTTTTTAGTCTGGGAGGGGGCCAATATCTATGGCCCCTTTCCAGCATATTAATACCAGCCTTTGCTGACCATTAAATATAAGGGGGACAGCACATCATTCTTTTTGGGGTCCCTCTATTTTAATAACAAATAAAGGCTACGCAGACAGCTGTGAGCGAATATTGATAGCCTGGGAAGCTTCATGGATATTGGCCCCTTTCCAAAATAACACCAGCCCCCAGCTGGCAGCTTTCCCTCAGGTGGTTAGGAAAATTAAAGGTGACCACATGACTTTTTTAAATTATTTATTCAATAAATATACAGTAAGCTATACATGCACTGCACTATATGTCTCTGCAAAGTGCCATAATCTGAATACTACAGTTCGGGGTCCATACCAGACACTTTGTATGCTATCAGCTAGACCAGGCATACACCCTTCAGTGTTGTACTCATCAGCCAATACCTGACCAGTGGTAAACTTTTCACCGCTGGTCACAGCTGCTGGTTCATATGCTGTCATCTGTGATGAAGCGTAGGAACGGCAGTGCAATGACCGGCGGTAACGCATAAGTTTACCACCAATCAGAGGCGGTGTTTACCGCTCTGCCATACAGATGACAGTGTGGGAAACACCAGATGTTTAGGTCCCCCATTCATTTGAATGTGGTTCGGGTTTGAGTTCAGGTACCGTTCTGGCTGAATCCGACTGACCTGAACATCCATCCCGGTCTGCAAAACAGTACTCATTATTAGTGTTGAGCGATACCGTTCGATACCCAAAAATATCGTATCGGATGGTATCGCCCGATACGAAAAAAATATCGGGTATCGCCAATTCCGATACCGGAAGTCCCATTCAAGTCAATGGGACTTCCTGTATCGGAATTAAAAAAAGGCCTTTATTACCTTGTTGGCTAATTCTACATAATTGAAAACAAATAAGAATCATGTAGAATGTATTGTGGGAGGCGGAGGAGACATTAAAAGCATAGTGGTTTATTCAAATCACATGGCATAGCATTAATTCCAATTTTTTTTTTCAAGACGTTCGGAATTAAAAAGATATTGACTATGTTAACTTTTTTATATTTAGTCAGATATGTATGTTTCGCAACTTCCATGCTCTTCACCTTCTTTTGTACTTCTCCCACACTTTCTCCTTCATGATCCGCAGCAGTAGCATTTTTTTCATCAACTTTTTCTTCACCTTATTCATCTTCTTCTTCTTCACCTTCTTCCCATTATTTTTTTTTTCCATTCTTCATATTCTTCTTATTCAGCTATTATTAATTTTCATATGCTATTTCTTCATCTTCTTCCTATTCTTCATTTTCTTATGGTGACAGGCATTCCTGTAGTACTTATCTATAAAAGTTATAAGATTACACCTTACATTCTGCCTGTCACAAAAGATTTACAACAGGATTTGTCTGCGTTCAGTTTGGCCTGCAGCAGCAGGCATTTTCCAGGGGCACCACGAGGAGGAACGGACTCACCCCCATTTACGGCTTAGTCTTCTTCTGCTTATAATTTTGATTTCTTCTATGCTGATTTTTTGTCTTATGCTTAATGTTCTTCTGCTTTCTATTCTTCTGCTTTTGCTTCTTCTGCTTCTTGTTCTTCTGTCTTTTGTTCTGTATCTTGGTGGTTGTCTTCATGTTCTTTGTCCTCTTGGTCTTATTATTTAGGGTCATATTTCTGGTCTTCTTTGGTGTGGTCTTCTGGGTCGTCATCATCAGGGTCATCGTCATGGAGATCAATAAGGATTACCAAAGACAATTTCAAAAAGCTTGATCTTGGAAATGTAGCAGAAGGTACAAGAAGGCAGAGAAACTGGCGAGAACCAGCAGACAGTGCTGGCACCCGGATGGGTAGCAGAAGGAACAAGAGCCAATGGCACTACCGAGGACCAACTGACGGTGCTGGACCACGGTTACTAAGCAGAAGGTACCTGTGCTAAAAAGCACTACCAAGGACCAGCTGACGGTGCTGGACCTCGGATACCGAGATGGAGGCACCTAGGCCAAAGGCTGTGGCGAGAACCAGCAGACAGTGCTGGCACCCGGATGGGTAGCAGAAGGAACAAGAGCCAATGGCACTACCGAGGACCAACTGACGGTGCTGGACCACGGTTACTAAGCAGAAGGTACCTGTGCTAAAAAGCACTACCAAGGACCAGCTGACGGTGCTGGACCTCGGATACCGAGATGGAGGCACCTAGGCCAAAGGCTGTGGCGAGAACCAGCAGACAGTGCTGGCACCCGGATGGGTAGCAGAAGGAACAAGAGCCAATGGCACTACCGAGGACCAACTGATGGTGCTGGACCACGGTTACTAAGCAGAAGGTACCTATGCTAAAAAGCACTACCAAGGACCAGCTGACGGTGCTGGACCTCGGATACCGAGATTGAGGCACCTAGGCCAAAGGCTGTGGCGAGAACCAGCAGACAGTGCTGGCACCCGGATGGGTAGCAGAAGGAACAAGAGCCAATTGCACTACCGAGGACCAACTGATGGTGCTGGACCACGGTTACTAAGCAGAAGGTACCTGTGCTAAAAAGCACTACCAAGGACCAGCTGACGGTGCTGGACTTCGGATACCGAGATGGATGCACCTAGGCCAAAGGCTCTGGCGAGAACCAGCAGACAGTGCTGGAACCCGGGTGGATAGCAGAAGGTACCCATTCAAAGCAAAGTAGCCAGGCCGCAAGCCGGCCGCAGTTACCGAAACCCACAGTCCTACAGGGGGTCTATGTCCCATTGGCACTACGGATCCAGCCTTCAGTGCCAGTTCCCGCAGCCCACATAGGAGTCACCTAAACTGCAGGCACCGTAGAGTCGGCTAACCCGGCCGCAAGACGACAGGACAACGGATTGGTGGCATAGTGACCTTGACACTACCCGGAAACAGCAGGCGTGCTGGAACCAGGCTGGGCAACAGGGAGTCCCCGTGCCAAAGACACTGCCGAGAACCAGCTGACGGTGCTGGAACCCAGATGGGTAGCAAAAGCTACAAGAGCCAATGGCACTACCGAGGAACAGCTGACGGTGCTGGACCACGGTTACTAGGCAGGAGGTACCTGTGCTAGAAAGCACTACCAAGGACCAGCTGATGGTGCTGGACCTCGGATACCGAGATGGAGGCACCTAGGCCAAAGGCTCTGGCGAGAACCAGCAGACAGTGCTGGAACCCGGGTGGGTAGCAGAAGGTACCTATTCAAAGCAAAGTAGCCAGGCCGCAAGCCGGCCGCAGTTACCGAAACCCACAGTCCTACAGGGGGTCCATGTCCCATTGGCACTACGGATCCAGCCTTCATTGCCAGTTCCCGCAGCCCACATAGGAGTCACCTAAACTGCAGGCACCGTAGAGTCGGCTAACCCGGCCGCAAGACGACAGGACAACGGATTGGTTGGCATAGTGACCTTGACACTACCCGGAAACAGCAGGCGTGCTGGAACCAGGCTGGGCAACAGGGAGTCCCCGTGCCAAAGACACTGCCGAGAACCAGCTGACGGTGCTGGAACCCAGATGGGTAACAAAAGCTACAAGAGCCAATGGCACTACCGAGGAACAGCTGACGGTGCTGGACCACGGTTACTAGGCAGGAGGTACCTGTGCTAGAAAGCACTACCAAGGACCAGCTGACGGTGCTGGACCTCCGATACCGAGATGGAGGCACCTAGGCCAAAGGCTCTGGTGAGAACCAGCAGACAGTGCTGGAACCCGGGTGGGTAGCAGAAGGTACCCATTCAAAGCAAAGTAGCCAGGCCGCAAGCCGGCCGCAGTTACCGAAACCCACAGTCCTACAGGGGGTCCATGTCCCATTGGCACTACGGATCCAGCCTTCAGTGCCAGTTCCCGCAGCCCACATAGGAGTCACCTAAACTGCAGGCACCGTAGAGTCGGCTAACCAGGCCGCAAGACAACAGGACAACGGATTGGTGGCATAGTGACCTTGACACTACCCGGAAACAGCAGGCGTGCTGGAACCAGGCTGGGCAACAGGGAGTCCCCATGCCAAAGACACTGCCGAGCACCAACTGGCGTTGTTGGAGCCCAGGGACAATCATGGTGTAGGCCGAGGCCTACTTGGTGGTAGTTTTAGATTGTTTGTAGGCTACAACAGACTGTCAACGTGCTCCAATTAGGCATCTGTCTCCACTCTGTTTCCAGGATTTCACGTGACCTCCAACACCGCCAGTTTATGCGTACAGCAGCCATCTGCCCAATCCACACGTGTTGCTGTGTTACTGGGATTCTGTAATGTCAGCAGATCCCCTGATGTGTGTCTGCCACTGTCTCCTGCTCTGTCCACATTCCCACCGCTTGCAGTGGGAAGGTGGACAGCGCAGGAGACAGTGGCGGACACATATTGGGGGATCTGCTGACGTTACAGAACCCCAGTAACACAGGAACACGTGTGGAATGCGTGGATGGCAACTGTGAGCAGGAACTGGCGGTGTTGGAGGTCAGGGGAAATACTAGAGACAGAGTGGAGACAGAGGCCAAATCAGAGAATGTTTAAATCTGAAGTAGTTACAATTTGGAGGCAGCAGCAGTTTGCCCTCCACACAGCAGGGGATCAGCTGACATTACCGAACACCACTTTCACATGAACAAGTGTGTTTTTCTGTGTGGACAGCACTTCCGAGCACCAACTAGCGTTGTTGGAACCCAGGGACAATCATGGTGCAGGCCGAGGCCTACTAGGAGCCAGGTGTAAAGCTGAGGTATTTTGACTTTGGAGGGAGCTGGATACTTTGCCCTCCACACAGCAGGGGATCAGCTGACGTTACCGAACCCCACTTTCACATGAACGAGTGTGTTTTTCTGTGTGGACAGCACTTCCGAGCACCAACTAGCGTTGTTGGAACCCAGGGACAATCATGGTGCAGGCCGAGGCCTACTAGGAGCCAGGTGTAAAGCTGAGGTATTTTGACTTTGGAGGGAGCAGGACACTTTGCCCTCCACACAGCAGGGGACCAGCTGACGTTACTGACCCCCACTTTCACATGAACGAGCATTGTTGGAGCCCAGGGAGAACCAGGGTGCAGGCCGAGGCCTACTTGGTGGCAGTTTTAGATTGTTTGTAGGCTACAACAGACTGTCAACGTGCTCCAATTAGGCATCTGTCTCCACTCTGTTTCCAGGATTTCACGTGACTACCAACACCGCCAGTTTATGCGTACAGTAGCCGTCTGCCCAATCCACACGTGTTCCTGTTACTGGTGTTCTCTAATGTCAGCAGGTCCCCTGATGTTTGTCTGCCAATGTCTCCTGCTCTGTCCACATTCCCACCACTTGCAGTGGGAAGGTGGACAGCGCAGGAGACAGTGCCGGACACACATTGGGGGATCAGCTCACGTTACAGAACACCAGGAACACAGGAACAAGTGTGGAATGCGTGGATGGCAACTGTGAGCAGGAACTGGCGGTGTTGGAGGTCAGGGGAAATACTAGAGACAGAGTGGAGACAGAGGCCAAATCAGAGAATGTTTAAATCTGAAGTAGTTACAATTTGGCGGCAGCAGCAGTTTGCCCTCCACACAGCAGGGGATCAGCTGACGTTACTGAACCCCACTTTCACATGAACGAGTGTGTTTTTCTGTGTGGACAGCACTTCCGAGCACCAACTGGCAGTGTTGGAGCCCAGGGACAATCATGGTGCAGGCCGAGGCCTACTAGGAGCCAGGTGTAAAGCTGAGGTATTTTGACTTTGGAGGGAGCAGGACACTTTGCCCTCCACACAGCAGGGGATCAGCCGACGTTACCGAACCCCACTTTCACATGAACGAGTGTGTTTTTCTGTGTGGACGGCACTTCCGAGCAACAACTGACGATGTTGGAGCCCAGGGATAGTCATTTTGTAGGCTGAGGCCTACTTGGAGGCAGTTTAAGATAAGACGTTGTTTGAATTTGGAGGCAGCAGCAGTTTGCCCTCCACACAGCAGGGGATCAGCTGACATTACTGACCCCCACTTTCACATGAACAAGTGTGTTTTTCTGTGTGGACAGCACTTCCGAGCACCAACTGGCGTTGTCGGAGCCCAGGGAAAATGAGGTAGTAGGCCGAGGCCTACTTGGAGCCAGGTGTAAATCTGAGGTTGTTTGACTGTGGAGGGAGCAGGACACTTTGCCATACACACAGCAGGGGATCAGCTGACGTTACCGAACCCCACTTACACATGAGCGAGTGTTTTGTCTGTGCGGACAGCACTTCTGAGCACCAACTGGTGGTGTCGGAGCCCAGGGAAAATCAGGTAGTAGGCCGAGGCCTACTTGGTGGCAGTTTGCGATTGTTTCTAGACTACTACTAACTGTCAGCGTACTCCAATTAGGCCTCTGTCTTCACTCTGTTTCGAGTATTTCCTCTGGCTTCCAACCACGCCAGTTGCTGCTCTGAAATGCCGTCTGCACAACCCACACTTGTTCCTGTGTTACTGGGGTTCTGTAACAGCAGCTTCTCCCTAGAGGTGAGTCAGGCAATGTCTCCTGCTCTGTCCACATTTCCACTACAAGTAGTGGGAATGTAGACAAAGCAGGAGACATTGCCGTGCTCAACTCTGGAGATGAGCAGATGTTACAGGACCCAGGTACCACAGGAACAAGTGTGGATTGTGCAGACGGCACTTGAGAGCAGAAACAGGCGGTGTTGTAGGCCGGAGGAAATACTCAAAACAGAGTGGAGACAGAGGGCAAATCAGAGAACATATTAAATCAGAGGTAGTCAGAAGTTGTAGGCAGCAGGAGAGTTTGCCGTACACACAGCAGGGGATCAGCTGACGTTACCGAACCCCACTTACACATGAGCGAGTGTTTTGTCTGTGTGGACAGCACTTCTGAGCACCAACTGGCGTTGTCGGAGCCCAGGGAAAATGAGGTGGTAGGCCGAGGCCTACTTGGAGCCAGGTGTAAATCTGAGGTTGTTTGACTGTGGAGGGAGCAGGAGAGTTTGCCGTACACACAGCAGGGGATCAGCTGACGTTACCGAATCCCACTTACACATGAGCGAGTGTTTTGTCTGTGCGGACAGCACTTCTGAGCAACAACGGGCGTTGCTGTAGCCCAGGAAATAAAGTTCAGGTCATAGAAACATGAACACAACAGGAGACCTGGATCCTGTTGCCAGCCAATTATTTATTCTGGAAGAGGACTGGCAAATTCAGGTGAGATCCAGGCCTTGTTCATTTTCACAAAAGTAAGCCGGTCAACATTATCGGCGGATAGTCGCGTGCGACGGTCTGTTACCACACCACCTGCAGCACTAAAGACACGTTCCGATAATACACTGGCAGCAGGGCAAGCCAGCACCTCCAATGCATACTGGCTAAGCTCTGGCCATGTATCCAGCTTAGAGACCCAATACTTGAACGGGGAAGAGCTGTCTGGGAGAACACTAACAGGGCACGACAAGTAGTCTGTCACCATCTGACGGAAACATTGCCTCCTGCTGACTGGAGCCGTCTGTGATGGTGTAGCCGTTTGTGGCGGTCCCACAAAACTTTTCCACATTTGGGCTATACTGGCCATGCCTTGTCCTGCGGCACTGCCTCTGCTACCTCTTTGTGCAGAGCTTCCTCCACTGCCGCTACCCACACATGGCTGCTTTGAAAAGCACTACCAGCAACACTTGTGGGGGGAATGGAGAACATGATGGCCTGCAAAGTGTTTCTTGGTACTCCCGCATTTTTCGCTCCCGGTTCAACTGTGGTATGAGGCTTTGTAAGTTGTCCCGGTAGCGAGGATCTAGGAGGGTGTACACCCAATAATCAGCCGTGTGGAGAATGTTGGCGATGCGGCGGTCATTTAACAAGCACTGCAGCATGAAATCAACCATGTGCTGCAGACTGCCAACTGGACCGGAAACGCTGTCCCCAGCTTGAGGCAGCATCTCTGCCTGCTCAGCATCACCCCAGCCTCGCTGTACACATTGACTACTAGAGCCTTGTGTACCTCCCTCCTCTGGAGAGATGTGTTCCTCCTCCTCCATTGACTCCTCGTCATCCTCCTCACTAAGTGTCCCCTGCCTGGGCCTTTGTGTGGAAGCACGTTGCGCAGACTTGCCAGAAGCAGATGGCATTTCTGACTGCTCATCCTCGACCTTTTCAAAAACCTCCTCACTTAGTGCTTGTAAGGTTTTTTGAAGCGGACAGATGAGGGGGACAGTCATGCTGATTAGTGCATCATCTGCACTGGCCATCCGCGTGGAGTCATCGAAGGCACGCAAAACTTGGCAGATGTCCCTCATAGTGGCCCACTCAGTGGTGGTGAAGTGTGTCCGGCGCACAGTGCGACTTGTTTGCGCCTGATGCAGCTGGTACTCCATTACTGCTGCCTGCTGCTCACACAACCGCTCCAACATATGTAACGTTGAATTCCACCTGGTGGGGAGGTCACATATGATGCGATGTTCTGGCAGGCGGAATCGGCGTTGCAGAGATGCAATGCGCGATCTTGCCATGCTGGAACGCCGCAAGTGAGCACACTCTAGGCGAACCTTGTGCAGCAGTGCATCAAGATCCGGATAGTCCCTCAGAAAGCTCTGCACGACCAAATTGAGCACGTGTGCCAGACATGGTATGTGAGTGAGGTTGCCTAGGCCCAGAGCTGCCACTAGATTTCGGCCATTGTCACTCACTACCAAACCTGGCTGGAGATTCGCTGGCACAAACCACACATCGCTCTCCTGCTTGATGGCATTCCAGAGCTCCTGTGCTGTGTGGCTCCGATTCCCCAAAGAAATTAATTTAAGGACGGCCTGTTGACGTTTGGCCACACCTGTGCTCATATCTGGCCTAACAGGCTCACGCAGTGCTGATTCCGAGGAACTAGAGTAGGAGGAGGACTCAATATGTACAGACTGCATTCCTGCAATCCTTGGAGTTGGCAGAATACATACAGAGCCACTCTCCAGATCTGTACCCGGCTCCACAACATTGACCCAATGGGCAGTGAGGGAAAGGTATCGTCCCTGTCCATGGCTACTGGTCCACGCATCGGTGGTCAGGTGGACCTTGCTACTGACGGCATTTAGTAGCGCATTTTTAATTTTTCCCTCCACATGCTTTTGCAGGGCAGGGACAGCTTGCCTGCTGAAATAAAAGCGGCTGGGCACATTGTATTGTGGAACTGCCAATGACATAAAGTTCCGGAAGGTGTCAGTCTCCACCAGCCTGAATGACAGCATCTCAAGGGCCAGTAGTTTGGCAATGCCGGCATTCAGAGCCAGTGCTCGGGGATGGTTTGCCGAGTATGGCCGCTTTTTCTCCCATGCCTGTGCTACCGATTGCTGGTGAGTGGCCTGGGAGTGTGCTGATGACTGCGAACGTGGTTCAGTGGGTGGAATTTCACTGGGTCTCTGGACAACAGTGGCAGTGGTTCTTCCATGGCGTTCCAGTGAGGAAGCCGAACCAGCTGTGTGTGAGCTGGAGGAAGAGGCCCCAACATGAGCTGAAGAGGTGGTAGGTGCTGCTGAAGGTTGGCCTACATCTTCAGTGTGTTTGTGTAACTCCACCTCGTGCTTGGTACGCACATGTTTCCACATATTTGTGGTATTGAGGTTGGTCACATTTTTCCCTCGTTTCACTTTCTGATGACACAGCTTGCATTTGACAAAGCAAATGTCATCTGCAACTGTGTCAAAAAAAGACCACGCACTGCAAGTCCTGGGAGCGCCCGTTTTGTGTTTTGGAAGAGGATTGCTCCTCACGGGTGCCAAAGTGGAGGCTACAGGCAACCAAGTCTGCCCCCGCCCTCTCCCTCCTCTTTTGGCCGTTCAGGGAATCTCTTCCTCAGAGCTGCTCCCACCACCTTCCTGTGGCTGACGCCATGATGGGTCAAGGACCTCATCATCTCCACTCCCCTCTTCAAGCATCGGCTGGTCCTGGGTTGTCTCGCCAGCACCGTATGCACCTGAAATTGGCAACTGAGTCTCATCATCTGATGCATACTGAGGTGTGCTGACCATAGGCACTGGCCCACCCGCCTCTTCAGATTCAGAGGGACAAAGCAGTTGCGCATCACTGCATACTCCCTCTTCTTCACGCTCTAGAATGCTGCTTGGCTGGCCACCTCTTTCCAAGCCAACAGATTCTGAGAACAGAAGTAAAGATTGAGATGGCTCCTGTCCAGGGCTCTCAGACTGCCTGGGCAATTTGGCAGGTGGTGAAGAGACAGATGGTTGCTCTTCAGTGCTCTGGCCTTGGGAGGATGCGGAAGTCATTGAAGTGGATGCGTTAGCTGCCATCCATCCGCCAACGGCTTCAATTTGTTCGTCACACAGCAGTGGGGTACGGCGAGGTCCTACAAAGCTGCGCATGAAGGACTGTTGCCTGGTAAAAGTGGGGGATGCCGGGTCACTGGTGGCCGCAGCAGACACCGAATCCCCACGTCCTCTCCCTGCTGAATCCCCCCGTCCTCTCCCTGCTGAAACTCCACGGCCACGACCACGTGCCTTACTCCCTGCCTTCTTCATCTTGGTAGACTGATAAAGATAGGCAGAAAAGTAAAAAAAGGGGTGGCTTAGTGTTCTTATTCCTGAACACCTGCTAACCAGTATAAGAAACACTAATTTGGCTAAGAGTGTGTGTACTACACTTTAATATGATCTAATGTGGCCTAGACAACTGTAAAGTGGAGTGTTTGGTGAACTTTATTTCCTTTTTTTTGGGTGGGGGGAAAGGAAAGGATGTGACCAAAGTTTGAAAGCTATAGTATCACAAACTTTTTGGAGCGATTACAATGCAGGAAGCTAACCTACAATGCAATTGATGAGGCTCCAAAAAATAGGGTGATACTAGCCTGGCTGGCCCTGAAGGGCACGAGCCAGCAAAAAGGCTCCTCTATCTAATCCTATATAGTGTTTGCAACCAACCAATGACAATGGATGCGGTTGGAAGCACACTAATATAGGAGCAAAAATCTGGCTAAATTAGCTGCAAAAAAGGACTATGTATGAGGCAGTGACGCACGCTGAGCGGACTACAGCTAGCGGTGGCTGTAGAACACACTGCAACGTGAGCTGCACTCACACACAGAGAGACCTATCAGACAGCCAAAAACAGTGCAGAGAAATGGGCTATAGCACTGAAAGGCTGCTGAAAGGCTCCGCTGTCCACTCCTTTAGTGTTTGCAACCAACGTATATAGATACGTATGGAAGCACACTATACAGGAGAAAAAAAAAGCAGCAATAAAAGAAAAATGTGTATGAGGCAGAGACACACGCTGGCCGGCCTACAAGCAGACGTGCCTGCAGGACACACTACACAGCATGGGTCTGCACTCACACAGCCCTTGCAGACAGCTGTGAAAACAGCGCTGCTAGGGAAAAGCAAGCTACACTGGTGGTTTATGTAGCCTGGGTTAAGCACTATATGTTTTGTGGAATCGCTATTTCTAACTGTCCCTCACAGTCTTCAACAGCAGCCTGAATTCACAGCAGAGTGACCAGAAATGGCGGCTGCAGCACTTTTTATAGTGCATCATGACATCATTTCAGCAGCCAATCACAGCCATGCCAGTAGTCAACATGCCTAACAGGATATGCCCACACTTCTGAGGATCCCCATTGGCTGAATCAAATCGAGCGGGCTCCTAGCATTATGGGAACTTCCGATTCCGGTATTCGATATGAAAAAAGTAACGGAACTAAGTATCGGAATTCCGATACAGCTAATATCGGCCGATACCCGATACTTGCGGTATCGGAATGCTCAACACTACTCGTTATGGCTCTGTCTTGTAAATTAAGCTTTTCCGTGCCACTTCCTCAGCATTAATTCAGCCTGAACTAGAGACCTAAAGAACAGACATATTGACCACACATGGAAGGTTGTAGCTGCTAGAAAGTTTATTCTAAGAAACCAGCTGAATCCAATGACTGTACTGATGCTGTCCTGATATTTTAGGACAAAAAACAGATTCTCAGTATTCGCATGATGTCAATCCCCACTTTGGCCAGAATTGCACATTTCATTGAAGTAACACACTTTCTCTTAATAATTGCACAGTTAAGTGCATTAAATTCCTTGGACTCCTAGAGCATTACTAACTTTTTAAGAAATCAAATTGGTCAATTTTTCTATTCTTTTCCCTCCTCGGAATGCGTGAGGAGATTTGTACAATATCTTCATAAGTTTGAACAGTGTGCCTCTAGTCTGTTTTGAGTGATTGCACATGAAGGAAAGCTAAATATTATTCCACCCATACTATATGTATTTATAGGTTGCTAGATTGCTTTACAGTACAAACTGCCAGAGACTGACATAAGGTTTACGTAGCATTTTAGTGAATAAAGTTTTTCAGGCAAGAAAATAGTGTGTACATGTGTTACAGAATTAAAAAGGTGGATAATTCACTATTATAGCGAGTCTGTCAGCACATGAGTGTGCAAATTAAGAAGAGCCCTGTGTAGTCCCCTATATATTGTAACCTTAGGGTGCACTGCTAAACCATTTATGCATTTTCCTATTATTCTTCTTTATTGAACTATACTAATGAGGTGCTTGGTGCACACTCATTGTGGCCGAGCTCTCCAGTACAGCTTCCCACCTGCTTATGAAATGAAGAGGACGACACATCAAGTCTTAAGTAAAAATCTTCAAACTTTTTTAGATGTCCATTTCATTAAAAATTCGAAGTGGTGAAGTCTATGACTACGGGGAGTATTGTGTTCCAGATACGTGTCAGAGTCACCATGATTCTGATGCACATCTGGAGCACAATACTCCTTTTGGTCATAGAGTCACTTCACAACGCTCACCTAAACCTGGCCATAAGATTGTTGGGTTCTCATGTAGTGTAATTGCTGCATTTTTCCACTTTTTTTTTTTTGCTCAGAAATTCTAAATGTCCATGTAAAGTGGATGTGATTTCATGAACTCCTGCCCACTGTGTGTCTAAAGATGCTGGTGACCTGTGCATTTTATGTGTTTTTTCTCCATAGGCTTCTATGTAGAGGTTGCATTTAAAAAGCACACTTGTGTTTTAAAGTAATCACGATATTTTGATCCAAGAATAACTATTGTGCTATATAGTCCAATTGAAATCTTATCCGTCACTCAACTCTACATCCAAGAGAGAAGTGAACAGAAAAGCACTAGAATGACAAAATTCCTTTTTCAAAAAATATATGCAATTTTTATTAAATATACAATTGATTGAAACAACACAAGACAAATAAACTTAGAAAGCATAAAAAGAATAGCCTAAAACTAAACCTCGACCTAAATCTGAAAATGCGAGGAAAAAGGTGATGGTGGAAACTATAACAATAGCATCAGAAAAAAAAAAAAAAGCCGCATTTTCACTACATATGAACACAGCCTTGAATAAGTGCTCCCTGTGACAATTTATTGCAATAGTTAATGTTGCTGAAACACAAGCCAAATTCACATATCAGGTCTTTTCTCATACACACATGTAAAAAAAAAAAATGAACCAATTTCCTTCAATGTGCTGGATCTGATTTTAAAACAGGTCCATCTGTTGATTTTTACTGTCTGTGTCATCATTTTTTTGTGTGTGTGCAAAATAAAAAACAAAAATCCAGCGGTTTCTAATGCTTCACTGGGAACCAGTCAGTGAAAATGGGACACCGCACAGGTGGCATCCATGTGCTGTCCATTTCTTCACTTGGACGGATGAGTGCGGAATAGCACCATAAAAATTAACCACACACGCATGAAAAACTGACATGTGATTGAAAACTAAGGGTGTGTGCACACGGTGCCGATTCTACTGCGAAATTTTCAGCGTGGATTTATATAAATCCGCAGGTCAAAAGACCTGCTGTTTATCTGCAGATTTACTGCGGATTAGCCTGCGGTTTGACACCTGTCATGGAGCAGGTGCCAAACCACTGCGGAATCCGTACAAAAAGCGACATGCTGCGGATTTAAATCCGCAGCAAATTCGCGAGGAAAATTCCGCACCATGGGCACTGCAGTTTTCAATTTACATTGACTAAAAGGGTACTGTACAGCGCAGCAGAATCTGCTGCGAATCCGTAGGGCCAATTCCGCTGTGGATCCGCAGCAGAATCCGCAACGCTAGCAATATCGCTGTAAAGTCACCGATTTTGTGACGTTGCAGCGATATTGTTAGCGATATCGCTGCATGTGATACCTCCGACCGGCTCCCCCACTGGTTATTGCTGATCGCGCGAGAAGCTGCTGGACCATTCCTCGTCGGTCACTTCCTGCGGCGCTTCCTGTGGCGCCGATGAGCGACGCGTGGAGCCGGGCGGCAGGACGCAGGATCACCGCGTCTGACAGGTAAGTAGCGACCCCCGACCCCTGCGATATCGCTGGTGATTTCTGCCTGTGTGGCAGCTCACTAGCGACCACCTAGCGATGCACCAGCGATCCTGACCGCGTCATATCGCTGGTGCATCGCTAGGTGTAACGGTACCCTAAAGGTGAACTTATACATTGAAATGAGCAAAAAGGTTATTCAGTGTAAAGGGAGCCGGCTATGTTGTCTGACCAACAGGTAGGATGTTATACAGTAGAGCAGGGGAAATGATCAGATTGATGTACAGTTTGTGGGAAAAGTTTCAGCAAAACTTGTATTTTATTGATTGAAATGCTTGGTGTTTGTAGGTTGAGATACTTGTGAAATCACTAGTAGGACCACCCACTGGACTCCTATACTTACAAACACCAGGGGCTTCAATTAATAAAATACTCTTTTTTTTTAGTCTAATTTATATGTACCCACTTGTATTTTTTTTTTTTTTAATTTTCGCTTTGTGGGCAGAGTCTTGCAATTCCAATTATTTATTCATCAATTATGACTTCTTAAAAAGTTGACAAATCTGGCTCAAGTTCACTCCAATCCCCCACGGCGTATTTTTACAGAATTTTTTTTTTTTTAAATTTGGAATCAAAAGTCACAAAAAAATCAGTTCAAGAGACAAAAAAAGTCAATTTTTTGTTACTTTTGAGTCAAATTCAAGAGTCACGTGTGCCATTTTGATGAATTGAGTGACTTAAAAAAAAATGCAAATGACAAATCGGGGGCAAAAGAGTTTTAATTCTTCTGCAGCAAAACATTTTCAATTTCTCACTTAAGATTGCAATTCCCTAGACTTTCTGCCAGCTGGATCTCCTCAAGGAGACATTGTACCTCCTGTAAGGCATATGCTAAGCATCTCTCTGTTAATGTCATTGATGCAATAAGACTATGGCCTATTGGGAATTGAGCAAGTCTGGTCAGCCGTGGTGACCTCTGACCAAGACTGATCAAAAAGGATGTACAAAATACGGTGTCAAGTCATTTTGCATGGTTAATCTTTTCTCATCTTTGATCTTAATCATTTTTTTTTTTGTTCATGCACAAAACAAGATTTTTTCTTTATAGCTGGTTGGCAACAGAAGAGGGCGTCTGCTAATGCAGTTGGTAGTTTAGAGAGTAAAAACAGATGTCAGGCAGATGACACAAAACTTAGGACAACAAAAATGTGAAGAAATATTGCTTCCCCTTCCGCAACTTTGCCTTTCTTTCTAGAGTTTGAACTTTGAATGTCAGATTATATCCCTCTAAGATTAATCAGCTGATCAACAATAAATCGTTTGTACATATATTACGCATGGAACATCAAAAAATGACCTAAAAAAAAAAAATCAATAAATACAATGAAGGCAAAAAGTAATAAAATATTGCAGATCTTTATTATAAAAGGCACACACATAGAATTAATGAATGGCGAAGATTGGAATAAGTCTTTAATATAAGACACTGACATGGTGACCATTAATGATTGTCTTTTGTAGATTCTCAGAGTGGGTTTACTCCCATATCTGAAAAGGTGAACAGCTAAAAGAAGAATGTCAGGAGAACATGCAATTACTATTAAAACTTTTAGTTCTATTCTCTACATGTCAAAAAGATATTAATGGAATATTAAATCCTAGTTAGTGCAGATAACATTTAATAGGATTCTTAATATGTAGCATTAGAGGGTATATGCACCTAAGAGCAACAGGTTACAGATTGCCTAAAGAAACGGAGTTGCGGTACTTTGAAAAAATTCAGAATACTTGAATGATCTTGAGTTCTAGTTCCTATTATAACGACACAATGTAAAACCTACTGTGCCGGTTGCATTGCGGTGGGGCTAAGAGTGAAACTTCCAAAACAAAGGCCCTCAAACACTATAGACTAAAGTTGGCAAACAGTGCAAACTGGATTGGGGTCTCCCGGCTCTCACCACAGTAGGTTCCCTTTCACCAATGACAAGTATGATCATGATTTCCACTTAAAGTATTGGAATAGCCCAGAGTCATACTAAGGGTTCATGCACAAGTCGGAACATTTCAGTTGATAAAGGATTGCAATGCATGAAACTAATCGAGGCACTCCTGACGCATAGAGATATATGAACCCATCACACTCTGGTTGGGAGAGCCGCGGCCAGTTCCTGAAATTAGAGGTCCGTGCTCGGTCCGACTGGCACAGGCCTCTGAATGAGTCCTCACAGTTTTGCTATTTTTAAGCCTAAACCAGTACAATTAAGGTTAAATAAGTAATTGTTACAAAGAAGTAAAGCAGCGTTCACACCATAAAACATGAAATAATAAAAAAGCATAGTCAATAAAGCATGGACCAAAAGCAATATATTGCCAAAAGCTGCATATATCAAGGCTCCATAAGTGGTCCACAGGCTAAACATTGATCTTAAGAGGCAAAAAGAAAAAATGTCTCCTAAAGGCTTGGAAGTGTAAACAATAAAGAACTAAGTGATACTCCTCTACCGGTAACCATCTGGATCCAGCACAGGCAGCTCCGTGGTCTGCTCGGACACAGGAAAAGGAGACGTCACAGCTCCATCAGTATCAGGATATATCATCAGTGCGTCACCAGAAAAACATCCGTATGATGTGCTGCTCAAGTCACCTGATTGCTGCAGCCAATCACAACCTACAGTGGTCCTGCTGCTGGTGGAACTGTGACGTCTACTCTTGGTGTGTCAGAGCAGACCAGGGAGCGAACTGTGCTGGATCCAGGTAGTTACCGATAGATGACAATTGGTTTATTTTTTACTGATCCAAGCACTTCGGATTATTTAGCTTTTTGCCTGGACAGCCCCTTTAAATCAAGATCCCAAACAACCTAAAGTTTTAATGATATTTTTTGCTGAAGTGTGGCCTGTATTTCCAGCCTGTATACGGAGTATTCCGGATTAGCACATAGTCAGTATCCTACTGAGGCATGATCGCAGTTAGTGGGGTGGCAGTCTCTGAATGCCCCCAATGATCATCTTTGGAGATACTTGTGTTCTCTCAGCAGCGATATGCGCACATTTCATCCAGATTTAGATTTTCAAGCAATATCAGATAGTATGATTTGCTATTAAAATGACTAAAATTATGATCTTATCCAATAACATATTACCCTGTATATTGAAAAAAAACAAAAAAAGCCTCCAAAAGCATACAATAATTATTTTCAAAATTACATATAATAACTTAAAAAGGGAAGGTCACCATAGTCTGACATTATTACTTCAATGCTCCTGAAATAAAAAAAAAAGCAATTTTGCCACCGGTTTTGATTAAAAATCTCCTGCCGTTTTAGGTCTACAATGATAAAACTGATCTATGGGTTTCCATGGTAACAGATTACATACTTTACTTTAATCCTGGATTCATCTTGCTATTTATTTGGCCTAACGTTATGTCACCTAGCAAATGTATGTTAGGAAGAAGTAGGGAGCAGAAGCATGGAGAGAAAAGCCATCCGTAAACACAGGCTAGGTACAGACTTCGTCATTTTCCATTATACATTCTTTGACATGGAAATTCCAACACCAAGAAGGAAAAGCTGTCAAATTCTGGAAATCACGGGATGGATAGACATGTTAATGATATGCAAATTATAAAATTGAAGCAAAATGTTTTTAAAACATCTGAATTTATTCAGTATCAACTATGAGCAGCACCTGCAGAATTACACACACTACCACACCTTGGCTCCAATCATCGAGGATATTAATGGCTTTCTAGGGAGCATTCTGCCACACTATGTGCACTTGGGAATGTAAACCATCAAGATCTGCTGCTGGCAGCTCCCTTTGTAATTGCTGACCAATTAAATTCTAGATGTGCCTGATGGGAGACAAGTCTGGAGATGCTGCAGGCCATGGCAAAAGGTTTAGGGCATGCAGGCTGCTCAGCAGAAGCAACATGCGGCCTGACATTGTAGTGTTAAAAAACGGCTCTTGTAACACTTTGGATAAATGGCCGTAGTATTGTTTTTTTGATTTAAATCGATGTCAGGCTAAGGTCAGACAGCCATATATTCTCTCTTCCGTGAGATTCGGGACGATTATGGAAATTACACTCTGACCAAATTCTGATCAGAGTGTGAGCATAGTGTGATCGAATTCTCTCAAATTGAGAGAATTGTATCACACTGTTAGGATAAGATGGAGAACAAAATTTCCACATCTTCTCCATTGTGCCAGTGTGAGAAAATCCAACTGCACTCAGATGTCATCAAAGTGCAGTCGGATGATTTCCATGCACTCATATATTTGCATGGCAGAGTGCGATGTGAATATCGGATCAAACTCTGACATACTGCAACTTTTCTTTCCTGGACTGTTTCTGTCTGAGGAGAAAAAAAAAAAAAAAATCAGACCCATAGAATAACATTGGTCCGAGTGCAATCCGAATCAGATGTTTTGTTGGATTGCGCCAAGACGAAAATTACAGTGGTGTGAGCAAGGCCCAACGTTCAGTTGGTAGTGTACCTTGAGATTACATAGGCGATGCCATGAAGAGGCATTCACGAAGGAAAATAGCACCAGACCTACATGTGAGATTACGATGTGGGGTGTTGTAATGTACTTTAGCTGGACCTATCTAGTATTCATCCCAAACACAGATCAGTTTTACATTGATTTGGTCATAGAACCAATGGTTCGGCAAATTCTGGAAAAGGTCCCAGGATCTGTTTTTCAACATGTCAATGCCGGGCCACATGTTGCTTGTGCTACTGTGAGCGGCCTGCAAGGCCTAAACATGATACCATGGTCTGCCGAGTCTATGGACTTATCTCCCATCTAGCACATCTGTATCATCATTGGGGGCTGTCAGCAGCGGATCTTGATGATTTGCATTCAGCGTGGCAGAACATTCCTTAGACAACCATTGATAATCTCTGTAAGTGTGAATTTCTGCACGTGACACTCATACTATATACTGAATAGCTCAAGATGTTTTGAAAATTGTTTTTCATCATTTGCATATCATTAACGTGTATTGATCCTGTGATTTCCATAATTCCACAACATTTCCTTATTCGTGATGGAATTTCAATACTGAGGAGTGAAGTCATGGCTGTGAATGTAGACATACACTTTCAGAATCATAGAAATAGCAGTATCCTCTAGAGACATAAAATCCAACTTACAATAAGAGGAAACATAAATTAGATAAAGAAACAATAATAAATAACATTTAATTTAAAAACATTCAAAGCAGACTATCTTGCTGTGGCGGGATCACACATTCTCCCTCATCAGTCGGACTCGGAGGTCCTCTGCTGATTTTCAAGGCATTCCTTGAGTTTATCTTCTGTCAATGTCAGTCGGCGCTCCAATATAGAAACAGTCTGCCAAAAAAAAAAGTATCACTCGAAAGTAGTACCGTATTTGCAGCTCTTCCCTTCTACAATAACACATTCTTTCTAAAGCCTCAACTGAAACATTTTTTAGAACCCTAGATATTTCCCTTTTCCAAAAACAAACTTTTCATGTATATTCTGCCATTGATCTTACAAAAGCAGATACACCGATCAGCCATCTTGTAACAGCAGCACCTGTCAACCGGCAGAATATTATACACCACGCATACAGAAGTATTGGGACACATCCCCCAATTACTGAATTCATGCTTCTCATCAGTCCCTCACGTGTATAGTCGATCCGGTAGCCATGCAGTCTGCCGTTACTAACACTTGTGAAATAATGGCTTGTTCTAAAGACCTCGCTGAACTTAACTGTGTTGCTATAATAAGAGGCCACCATTGTAACAAGTCAGTTCAAGACTCTCGCTCTTCTTAAAAATTCTATGATCACCTGTGAATGGTATTATTAAAATGAGGAAACATTTAGAAACCAAAGAAACGCACTCCCGAAATGGCAGTCCATGTAAAAGTTCTAGACCAAGGTCACCAAATGCTAAAGTGCATAGTGCCAACTCTCTGGAGACTCCATAACTGATGAGTCCAACCTTCTCTGGGATTAACATCAGCACATAATCTACGCACCAGGAGCCTGATGGCCTGGGTTCCCATGGTTTACTAGCAGAATAAAAAAAAACCTTACATCACCAAGCACAATGCCAAGTGTTGGATGGAGTGTTGGAAAACTGTCCTGTGCAGTGGTCAATCACGCTTCTCTATGTGGAAGTCTGATGGACAAGTCTGGCTTTAGAGAATGCTGGAAGAACATTACCTGCCGGGTGGCATGGAGGCTTATCCCCCCTGGGCCACTCACCCAGCAGCTGTGCAGGGCCGGACGCCTGATGGCTGCACACAGCAAACTGCGTGCGGCCATGCCTGCTGTGCAGCACAGTACTGTGAGATGCGGCTGGCAGCAGGGTTTGTGTCTAGATCAGAGTTGATTTCTTGAGGTAATTATGTCACTGGAAGGGGCGGGGCCTCCTTCAGTCCAGTGAAGATCCAATCGCAGGAAGCAGTGTTTTGGCAAGGCTGCTGGAGAAGTAAATGTGAAATGAGGGGCTCCACGATAGAGCCCTGTGAGGAGAGGACTAAGGGCTGCAAATGAGAGTGAGGAAGTAGGACTCGGTGTAAGGACCCTGAGGATGTATTTTGGAAAGGGGTTGTTGCTACTTGAGTGGACCTGCAAAGGGAAGATTATGATGAGGTGCTGTGTGTGGAATGGGGAGATGATGAGGGGCTTTGTGGGGAGAAAGGGGGGGTGATGAGGGGCTGTGTGTGCTGAGAAGGGAAGATGAGGGGCTGTGGGGAGATGATAAGGGGCTGTGGGGAGAAGGGGGATGATGAGGGGCTGTGGGGAGAAGGGGTGAAGATGAGGGGCTGTGGGGAGAAGGGGTGAAGATGAGGGGCTGTGGGGAGAAGGGGTGAAGATGAGGGGCTGTGGGGAGAAGGGGTGAAGATGAGGGGCTGTGGGGAGAAGGGGTGAAGATGAGGGGCTGTGGTGAGAGGGGGAATGATGAGGGGCTGTGTCGAGAAAGGGGGGGTGAAGATGAGGAGCTGTGGGGAGAAGGGGGATGATGAGGGGTTGTGTGGAGAAAGGGGGATGAAGATGAGGGCTGTGGGGAAAAGGGGTGAAGATGAAGGGCTGTGGGGAGAAGGGGGTGAAGATGAGGGGCTGTGGGGAGAAGGGTGAATGATGAGGCTCTGTGTGGGGAATGGGGGGGTGATGAGGGGCTGTGTGGGGAATGGGGATGATGAGGGGCTGTGTGGGGAATTGGGGGTGATTAGAGGCTGTGAGGGGAATTAGTGATGAAGGGCTGTGTGGGAAGAAGGGATGATTAGGAGCTGTGGGGGCTAAGAGGCTGTGTGGGGAATGGTGGGTGATGAGGGGCTGTGTGGGGAATGGGGTAAAGATGAGGGGCTGTGTGGTGAGGTGAATTGGGGGATGAAGAGGGGCTGTGTGGGGAATGAGGGGATGATGAGCGACTGTGTGGAGAGTGGGGGGTGATCAGGGGCTGTGTGGTGAGAAGGGGGATGATGAGGTGCTGTATGGGGAATGGGGGATAATGAGAGGCTGTGTGGGGGATGGGGAGATGATGAGAGGCTGTGTGAGGAATGGGGTGATGATGAGGGGCTGTGTGGAGAATGGGGGGCTGTGTGGGGAATGGGGGATAATGAGGGGCTGTGTGGGGAATAGGGGATAATGAGGGGCTGTGGGGGAATGGGGTGATGAGGGGCTGTGTGGAGAAGACCTTCATAATGTGTGTATATATATATATATATATATATACACACACATATACACACACACATACACACACTGTATATTTATGCATATATATTGTATACACAGTTGGGAAAAAAGTATTTAGTCAGACACCAATTGTGCAAGTTCTCCCAATTAAAAAAAATGAGAGGCCTGTAATTGTCATCATAGGTAGACCACAACTATGAGAGTCAAAATGAGAAAACAAATCCAGAAAATCACCTTGTCTAATTTGGCAAGATGTATTTAGCAAATTATGGTGGAAAATAAGTATTTGGTCATTAAAAAAAGTTCATTTCAATATTTTGTTATATATCCTTTGTTAGCAATGACAAAGGTCAAACGAATTCTGAAAGTCTTCACAAGGTTGGCACACACTGTTGGTGGTATGTTGGCCCATTCCTCCATGCAGATCTTCTCTAGAGCAGAGATGTTTTGGGCCTGTCCCTGGGCAACATGGACTTTCAAATCCCTCCAAAGGTTTTCTATGGGGTTGAGATCTGGAGACTGGCTAGGTCACTCCAGGACTTCATATGCTTCTTACAAAGCCACTCCTTCTTTGCCCTGGCGGTGTGCTTGGGATCAGTATCATGCTGAAAGACCCATCCACATTTCTTCAATGCCCTTGCTGATGGAAGGAGGTTTGCACTCAAAATCTCACGATACATGGCCCATTCATTCTTTCATGTACACAAATTAGTTGTCCTGGTCATTTTGTAGAGAAACAGCCCCAAAGCATGATGTTGCCATCCCCATGCTTCACAGTAGGTATGGTGTTCTTTGGATGCAACTCAGCATTCTGTCTCCTCCAAACACGACGTGTTTTGTTTCTAAAAAATAATAATACCAGAAAAACAAGTCCAATCCATAGTAGGTCCTACTTGTAACTTACAGGACTTAAAAGGAGCTGCTGCTAGTGTCTTCGTGCAAAGCATCGGGCACCTTGAGAATGGAATATGTGCTTGAAAAGGTTGGAGCTGTTTTTGCACTATTAGGCCAGGGTTACATTAGCGTATAGCATTCTTACAGCAGAGCATGCTCTCGCATAATCTCATGATGCATCACATGGGATGTTAGGAGTCAATCACATCTGTTTGTTGGGAGGACACTATGATTACGCTTTCCTCTATAATCTCTTGAATGAGCTAATAGATTATAGGTATACAGACAGGAAAGCTGAACTATAATGCCCTGCATTATAATTGTGTGAAAGGTGCTGTGCAGTAATCATCATTATCTTTGATAACAGCTTCTGTTGTGGAGAACGTCAGTGCAACATTCTATGCAACTGCAGATTAACAGACAGCTCTACTTACTAAAATAGGGACCCCTTTCACAGAATGTAAGGTCATACAATTCTTACGGGGGGGGATGGGGTCGCTCTGTGATCTTATGATGTAATTGAAAAGTATACCATGTATTTCCACATAGAGGGGACAACTATATATATCGTGGGGGACTACTGTCAGGATGATTGAAAAAAAAAAAACCTGGAGTGCTCCTTTAATTGTTTCCTACTTACATACATACTTGGTATGAATTATGAATGTACATAGAGCAAGTATTCTTCCTGAATCTTTCATGTTGACTATTGGGTATTTTTTTATGAATGCCAAAATTTGTTAAAAAAATACAATACATAATTTCTCAAGTGCATTGAGCATACCTGAGTTAATATACTTAGTTGGTCCAGAATTTGCTCCAAGGTGCTGCTGAGTGATGATTGGGAAACTGGTTGCACATCTGCCACATGTTCATCTCTGTGTCCTCTTTTCTTCATGGCAGAAGGCAGTGCTGGTGATGTGTTATAAGGCACGCTGTCACTCCTTCCAGGATTCTCACCAATGCCATGCGACTGATGTATCTGTGTAGTGTCACAAAAAAACAATAATGTAAGTATATAATTGAGTGGTTTGTCAGTCTATCTGCCCATTGATTGGGAGCTGATCTGCAGTATGCGGCAGCGACTACAACACATTGATTGGAATTATACTGTACAATGCTAAGCTCTGACCACCACTGGAGCCAATAATGACTGATCAGTTGGAGTGACAGCTGTCAAACCCCCACTGATCTGACATTCATGACCTATCTTAAGGATAGTTTATCTATATTATATGGCCAGATAACTCCTTTAAGGTTATTATCTATTCCAGAAAAAGCGGTTAAAGGGGTTGTCTGGGACTTTTATATTGATGTGCTGTGTTGCGGAGCTGCACAACACAGGTCTGTCTACGGATTGTTGCCATGGCTGGGCACCCCTAATACCCCCTATAGATTCAAATGGGATAGGCCATCAATATAAAAGTCCTGGGCAACCCCTTTAATTTTGGGCAAAATGAGCTTGTAAGCAAGAGCAACCAAGAAAGAATAAATTAACAGAAAGCAGGGCTATAAAGAGTATTAATAATTCATTATTATAATTCAAGTTATGCATGTCTTCCACATCATATTCAACAGCACTTTACAGACATTATCATCTCTATCCCCATTGGGGGCTCACAATCTAAATTCCCTAACTATATGTCTTTGGAGTGTGGGAGGAAACAGGAGAACGCGGAGGTAACCCACACAAACACGGAGAGAACATACAAACTCCTTGCAGATGTTGTCCTTGGTGAGATTTAAACCCAGGACCCCAGTGCTAACCACTGAGCCACCTGTTCTGCCCATAAGGTGCTACTGAAAGTAAAGGCATAGCTACAGGTGCTTCTGACAAAATGAGAATATCATCAAAAAGATAATTTATTTCAGTTCTTCAATACTAAAAGTGAGATTCATATTATATAGAGTTGTTACTGAGAGATCCATTTCATTTGTTTATTTCTGTTGATGATTAGGGCTTACAGCCAATCCAAAATGTTGACTTCCTGAAATGTATGTGTGACTCTTCCTCCAGACTCTGGGACCTTGGTTTACAAATTAAATGCAAAATTTACTTTCATCTGAAAACAACACCTTGGACCCACTGAGCAGCAGTCCAGTTCTTTTTCTCCTTGGCCCAGGTAAGACGCTTCTGGCGTTGTTTATTGGTCATGAGTGACGTGACACAAGGAATGTGACACTTGTAGCCCATGTCCTGGATACATCTGTGTGTAGTGGCTCTTGAAGCATTGATTCCAGCAGCAGTCCACTCCTTGTGAATCTCCCCCAAATTTTTGAATGGCCTTTTCTTAACAATGCTTTCAAGGCTGCGGTTATCCCGGCAGCTTGTGCACCTTTTTCTACCACACTTTTTCCTTCAACTTCCCATTAATATGCTTGGATACAGCACTCTATGAACAGCCAGCTTCTTTAGCAATGACTTTTTGTGGCTTACCCTCCTTGTGGAGTGTGTCAGTGACTGCCTTCTGGATATCTGTGAAGTCAGCAGTCTTCCCCATGATTGTGGAGCCTACTGAAACAGTCTAAGGGATGTTTTTAAATGCTTAGGAAGCCTTTACTGGTGTTTTTTGTTAATTATTTTAATTTACTGAGATAACTACTTTTGGGTTTTCATTGGCTGTAAGCCATAATCAACATTAAGAGAAATAAACACTTGGAATAGATTACTCTGTTTGTAATGACTCTATACATGAGTTTCACTTTTTGTATTGAAGGACTGAAATAAATTAACTTTTTGATGATATTCTAATTTTGTGACAAGGACCTGTATGTACACATGCTAAAAACTACCGTATATGTGGATAGTAATACTCCTCTTATAGCTCGTCTGCTTTAGGGCATAGACATGATCTGTTACTGCAGCTTAGCTTCAGTGTCTTCAGAGAATCTGAAGTAGTCTAAGACACTCCCCCTATCTCTTCATTGGTCCTGGCTGCTACTCCCTCCTTTCCTCTCCCGATAGCCCTGCCTCCTTTGATACCAAGTACAAGTGCTCGGTGCAACAGTGGCGGGGCTAAACATTTAAGTGCACGTTCCCTCTTACAAGTTTTCCATCCATCTCCTCCCTTCACTGACTTTATAATGCAGAGCTGTCAAAGAGGGGGAGTGGAGAATGATGGAAATCAAGTAGGTGCACTTATTGATTGCTATGCCATGGGTGCACTCACTGTCTGTGCATAGTTTGAAGAGTCATCTTGTGATAAACTCCCTCTAATATACAGAAGCTTAGTCCAGTTCTTTCCTCCACATGCCATCAATCCTTAAAAGGGGTTGTCCCCTAACGGAAAACCCCCTTAATAGTTCAGTGCAGCAAAACATGCAAAAATCCCCAGAAAAAAACAGATCTCAGTGCCATGTAGTTTGACAGTCATGTGACTGCTATAGCCAATCAAAAACACTGCTTCCACTGTAAGGAAATAGTGAAGGCTGAATGATTCCAATCAGGTGCCGTTCTTTATGGCACATGGCAGCAGGTTAAAAACCGTGCTGAGATCAGCGTAGACAGGAGCTGTGTAGTAATTGACGATGATGTAAACCAGGGTTAACTTCACGTATCAGTTGGAAGAGTTAGGCTATGTTCACAAGCTGCATTTTTTAATGCAAATTAATCCTGCTTTTTACCTTAGTACCAGCTAAACCTACGAGATTTCGGAAATCTCATGCACAGGCTTGTTTGTTTTTTTCTTAATGGAATTGGAAAACTGCGGCATATTTTTCACCCATACAAAGCAATGAGTGTGCAAAAACAAGCAACGTGTGAACATTGTTTAAAAGTCAGTACCCATTTTTACCAAAACTGCATGAGAAATGCAGCAATACACTGTGCGCATCGAAATGAATGCACCATCTGAATACTGGACAGATGAGCCATCTCCAGTGGCAATTACTATATAGGAACTAAAATCAGCTTCAAGCAATTTGGATATCAGGTCACCGGGAAGAAGTTGTCAAGTCTTACAGGGTAAGCAGAACACGTACTGACAAGTTTCAGAAACAAGGGGTTAATCAGAGCACAATGAGAAGTTCTGCTCCTTTGTACAAGGTACCAATAGTTGCAATTTCTCACTATTTTCCGTCTAGCAATTAAAAAAAAAAAAAATCCTATATCCAGTAGTTCAATCCTGTATGGACCTTCTCCTGGGTCCACGGTCCACAGTGATGAGAACGCTCCATTTTACTCTAGGTTGTAGGAGGATTAATGCACCGATGGCGTCATTGATACTGAAAACGCCACATAAACAGTAACGTATAGGAGGACAGAAACTATATTGTACAGGTTTAACCCTTTGGGTACTAATTGTTTTAGGAGTCTTAAATAAATCAACAAGCTACTTTTCGTGAGCGGCGGTCGGATGCTATAGCAACAACTGAGGGCAACATGGGAAACACACTTTGCATTTGATACATAGCACAGTACACCACATCCTGGATGTGCATCAGTGTCACCCCCGGACCACAGCCTCTTACTATTTTTTAGCTCTTACCACAGAGACAACAAAGGGTCGCTTGAGCTTCCTTTTTTCATAAAAAAAAGAATCCTTGTGCTGCAATTCTCTACATAGTCATGAACGTCTGACTTCTGTAACGTGTTTCGACATGAAGTAGAACTACTCAAAGTTTTCCATTTATTAGTGTTGACAGACCATAAAGTGAGTGTCCATGTGCACCTTTCCCTTCACTTCTGTGTAAACCCCCCAAAGACACTCTTAAGGCATATCATTTCATTGTATTTGTGGGACTTTTTATGCATTTGGGTTAAGATGTTAACCATCCATTTTCTATACTAAGGGAATATTTTCTTCAAATGACATTTTGATACAGAAATAATGAAGTTAAAGAAAGGGTGGTATTGTTCGTCAGCTTATATTTTCACAAGATAAACTTGTATCAATTGTTTTTATTTTATCAGAGGAACTGAAAAGGAAAAATGCAGTTTCCAAGAAGCTGAACACCAAGAAAAGGGCCATTTTGTTTTCACAGGCACCACCAAACCAAACCCGAAAGTAGACTTTTCAGGACTTGTAGCAAAAGATTACACTTTTTGGTTTATTCTAGAAAATTGTGTAACATATTTCAATTCTGAATGAGAGTCTTCATCAGGTACACAGTGGGGAAAATAAGTATCTGATACACTGCCGATTTTGCAGGTTTTCCTACCTACGATGAATGGAGAGGTCCGTAACTTTTATCGTAGGTACACTTCACCTGTGAGAGACAGAATCTTAAAAAAAATCCATAAAAATCACATTGCATGATTTTTACATACTTACTGTTTTATTGCATGAAATAAGTATTTGATCACCTACCAATCAGCAATAATTCTGGTTCTCACAGACCTGTTAGCTTTTCGTTTAGAAGCCCTCCTACTCTGCACTCATTACATGTATTAATTGCACCTGTTTGAACTCGTTATTACCTGTATAAAAGACACCTGTCCACAAACTCAATCACAATACAACCTCTCCACCATGACCAAGATCAAAGAACTGTCAATGGATACCAGGGACCAAATTATATAACTGCACAAGGCAGGGATGAGTTACAGGACAATAGGCAAGCAGCTTGGTGAGAAGGCAATAACAGTTGGCACAATTATTAGAACATAGAACAAACACAAGATCACTATCAATCTTCCTTGGTCTGGGGCTCCATGTAGCATCTCGCCTCCTGGGGTAAGGCTGATTCTGAGAAAGGTCAGGAATGATCCCTGAAATACACGTGAGGACCTGGTCAATGACTTGAAGAGAGCTGGGACCACAGGCGCAAAGATTACCATTAGTAACACACTACCCCATCATGGATTAAAATCCTGCAGGGCACGCAAGGTCCCCCTGCTCAAGCCAGCACATGTCCAGGCCCATTTGAAGTTCGCCAATGACCATATGGATGATACAGAGGATGCATAGGAGGTTATGTGGTCAGATGAGACCAATATAGAACTTTTTGGTATCAACTCCTCTCACCGTGTTTGGAGGAAGAAGAAAAATGAGTACAACCCCAAAAACACCGTCCCAACTGTGTAGGACGGTGGGGGAAACATCATACTTTGAGGGTGCTTTTTTGTGCAAAGGAGACAGGACGACTGCACTGTATTGAATATAGGATGGATGTGGTCATGTATCGCTAAATTTTGGCCAACAACCTCCTTCCTTCAGTAAAAGCATTGAAAATGGGATGTGGCTGGGTCTTCCACCATGACAATGACCAAAAACACACAGCCAGGGCAACCAAGGAGAAGCATTTCAAAGTCCTCAAGTGGCCTGGCCAGTTTCCAGACCTGAAC
Source organism: Dendrobates tinctorius (assembly GCF_039654945.1). Lineage (NCBI taxonomy): Eukaryota > Metazoa > Chordata > Amphibia > Anura > Dendrobatidae > Dendrobates > Dendrobates tinctorius. The sequence goes on from NW_027361908.1 coordinate 30,532,010, forward strand.
GTAACAGAAAATCTTTGCCGGGAGCTGAAACTCATTGTTGCCCAGCGACAGCCCCAAAACCTGAAAGATCTGGACAAGATCTGTATGGAGGAGTGAGCCAAAATCCCTGCTGCAGTGTGTGCACACTTGGCCAAGAACTACAGGAAACGTCTGACCTCTAATTGCAAACAAAGGTTTCTGTACCAAATATTAAGTTCTGTTTTTCTATTGTATCACATACTTATTTCATGCAATAAAATGCAATTTAATTATGTAAAAATCATACAATGGGATTTTCTGAATTTTATTTAAGATTCTGTCTCTCATAGTTGAAGTGTACCTACGATAAAAATAACAGACCTCTTCATTCATTGCAGGTAAAAAAAAACTTGCAAAATTGTCTGTGTATCAAATACTTATTTTCCCCACTGTATGATGATGAATTGAAATACATGGAGCAAAACTGTTGACATTTTATGACGAGTCTTGAAGATTTTGTCAGAAGGTTAGGTCTAGCAGTGTACCTGGGAAATGAAATAGTCCTCCCTTCTATCACCAGATTCAAAACATGATCTTGTCTAGAGACAACTGTATGAATTACCATATATAGGTTGCCCAAGCCACCAGCCAAAGAAACACTTTCTAATACATGCCACAAATGGAAGTGTGCCTAAAAAGCACATCACCAGTAGATTAGTGAGAAACCACCATGAATGTGTATGCAAATTATCTCCTTTGCAAAATGAAAAATTCTCACAAGTACCACCTAGGAGAGAGAGAGCTACGCAACAAGTCAAAGTCCAAACAATTTACATGCCTTGAAACCTGACCAAAAACTCATCTTCAGTCTGCCCGATTTGGGGCGTTTCCCCCCCAATTTGTGTAGACAAGAGTCTGGGTCCTTGAGATTTCTGATAAGATCCCATACTCAGCCAGTTTGGGGGTTAAGAGAACCAGTACGTCCCTCATGGTTTGTCTGTGTATACATGAGGTATGATGAATATACCGATCTAGAGAATAATTAACCTTTTTCTCCGTTTTCCACCTGTATGAATCTGAATGGAGCGCCATCGACAGACAGCATTGTTTTGGTAAACTCACTTGAAAAGAGACCACTTCTGGAGAAATATGATTGTCATGGTGAGACATCTCTAAGTCTTGTGATACCTCTAAAAATATGCCCCAAACATCAAATTACTGGGTCATTAACATTACTTCAGCTAATGTAATATCAGTATGCTGCATTTATGTATCTGTAGTTGCTAAATGTATGTAAACCACATTAATCTTCAGAGGCAGCATTTTTACATTGGAAACATCAATGGGAAATGAGGAAGCATTGATCTCAATGAGGGAACATTTCTGCTTTCCAGATGAATGGAGCTTCACATTTATCCCTTACTACAAATTCAAAAATATATTTGGCTTATTATGTGAATAAGAGAGTGATATTTTCAGTTGTGAGCTTACAATATGTTTTTATCAGGAATCCACCATCATGCCAACGCTGCAGAAAACAATACTACTGGTACATCTCAAAGACAACAAAGCTGTAGCCAAAACAAAGCTATAAACTGATTATCAAGAGCAGCTAAGCACAGGATACAGAACTTAAACTTATCATCTGCATTAGGGTTTCCTATGCAATAACAGTTAAACATGTTTAATACCATCATATGCTTGGGATACGGTTGACAAATCAGAGTTTGCCTCGTTAAATTAAAAGAACACTCCTAAAATATGATTAAATGTCTGTTTATGTAATGTCATAATCTAATCTCTTTTCTAATATACTTAAATTAAAAATTCCCTATCATTCCCTCACTACGTTACGAGACAGCATCAGAAGGAAGAGGTTGCGGTCCCTGCCTCAGCCCCCATCTGAAACGATGCATCACCAGTCATGTTTGTTTCAGTGACTGGCGTTGCACCTGATCCTACTGAGTATTTGTCGGTTGTCAATTTGGACGTATGCTCAGTAGGATATTGTCAATGCGCAATATTCTTTTTAATGCACAGTGACTGTGTTACCTCTGATAAGAAGGGACGACACGGCTACCGAGCGCACTGTCACTATGCATTGTAAGTAGATTAACTGCAGATCAGGAAAAGGAAGCCAGTCCTCTCGTGAAAGTGACATCACTTGCAAGACCGGGGCTGGTCTTTGTTCATCAGGTCCTTTCCTGACAATGCGTTTCAACTTGGGGCAGAGGTTCTATCAGCTATCGTTGTCTGTTTGCGCGTTAGCAACATTTTAGTTGAAAAAATATAACTTTTCATTCCACTTTGCATTAATTCTGTCATGATCCAGTGTTGGATCAGGCGGTATTAAATGCATTAAGTGAACTTTTTTTTCCTTTGGTTCCAAAGTGTGTCGTGATTGCCCCCGGTGGCCATTAGAATCATCACGTGGTGTCGTTCATTCTAAGTTGCCCGGTGGTGGGGAATGGTATCGCACCTTAGGTTTAGGTTAATGTTCACTTAATTATGGATCAGGTGTGACACCCTATAAAGGTGTGCTCAGGGTGTTCACTCACGGCCTGTGAGATTGCTTTCACTTTGAGTGGGAGAGCCTGGATGAAGGATGGGGCTGGTGAGGAGTCCTGCGCAGCTTAGCCAGGGGGGACGTGTTGCAGCTATGGTGTCTGGACGAAGGGCTGGCATGGCGTGGTGGGGTCGCAGTGATGAAGTCAGCGGGAAGTGTCTGCATGGTCTGGTGGAGTGGCTACTATGGAGAGTGGCACTCACCATGTGGGACTTGGCCGCTGAGCTGGACTCAAGCATGCTTGACTTCGTGGCAGAAGCTGAACACTTCCTTGGGACTCTGGTACTAAGCAGCTGCAACTGGTGTTGGACTCTGCTCCCAGGCTGCACTAAGGTGAAGGATCCTGTTATGGTGATGGATCCAGGTGGAGGAGAAGATGCACTCAGGTGGAGGGCTCTGTTGCTAGGAGCGCACGCAACAGAGCAAAGCTAAGTGGTGTTTCCCCTGTATTGTCTCTTTCCTCATGTGTGTTATTAGTGCAGTGGTGGGATTAGTCTCTGCACCGACCCATTCCCTAGTGAGGGTTTAGGGTCAGGGTGAGCAAGGGCGTTAAGGTACGCGTGCGGCGACAGGTGCGGAGCCTGTTTAGGGAATGTAAGGAGTGCAGGGACACTGGCTCAGGGGAGCTTAGGAGGTCTCCATGTCCCCATTCCCTATCGCAGGGCCCACCATTGTTAAAGTTTCCCAGGTTCCCCCTTTATTATTTTATTATTGTATGTATAACGTGTAATACCTAAATTCGCCAGGTGGAGGCGGCGTATCCACCTGCACGTTTTATTATTTAAATGCGCCCCACTGGAGGCGGTGTATCCAGGGTCACTTGTGTCACATGGGTTCGCCTTGCGGAAACATCTGCGTCCTGACACACGTGATCATGACATTATCACAGGCCCCTCAGTTTTTTTTTCTGGTGAGCTTTGGCCATGTGGAGACCGCTGAGTAATTGCTGCCGGGCCTCACTGATGTGAGTGGGGAGCGGCAAGGTGTTTAGAGCCGTTGCAGCAGCAGTTATCACGGTCTGGGGCCTCTGCTCAGGTAACCAGGAAATTAAACTGGCGGCTTTGGCAATTTGCGGGTCTGGCAAAAGCCCCTGGAGTCGCTGCTGGGGAGCGGGACTTGCTCTTGCACGTGGGCGTACCCAGGCAGGTGGGAGGAATGGTGCCCCACGGAGCTGCTTGGTGTTCCCCGAGGTGAAGGGGTGCGTTCCAGTGATGAGCAGACTGATGTAGAGTCCGCGGGGTTTACGCCAAATCTTCAAATACCACCGTAGAAGCCGCCCCTCCTGGCCATGTGGAGGCGGCCAGTGAGTGTATATTTCCTCCATTTCCCGTCCCCTTCTCCTCCTGGTGTGTGCAGCAGGTGTGCTGCGGGGGAGTAGGGACAAATCTCAACCCTCGCCATTAAACCAACCCTGGGAGGCGCAGACCTCATGGTGAAGAGGGTTGGAGGGTGGTGATCCCTTGGTGAATAGCGGGGGTGTGAGTGTGGTGACACAGGGGGACGCCTCTGTGATCAGGTCCTGAATGAGTTCACCAATTTTTTGACAAACGAATGTGTGTAATAAACGTTCAGGTCCGGACCTGTGTGTGAACGAGCATGTATGTGTGCCACCAAAAAACATCTTGTGGAAGTGTGTTGTGGAGCCTGATCAGCTCATAACAAACAAACATACACATACATAAACTCGTTCCCCAGGTCAGCGCTGTGGAGATGAGTGGTGCCTCCAAAATTAACTTTATTGCCAATACCAGCGGTGCGTTTGTCATAAACCTGAAGTGTCAGGTAATGGTGGGGTGAACTCAGGGTCTGGGCGTCCCCGCTGTGGGTGTTCCCCTAATGAGGGGTGGTCTTGAGGGTCCAGAGGCCCCTCATTAAGGAGGGGGTACTGTCATGATCCAGTGTTGGATCTGGCGGTATTAAATGCATTAAGTGAACTTTTTTTCCTTTGGTTCCAAAGTGTGTCGTGATTGCCCCCGGTGGCCATTAGAATCATCGCGTGGTGTCGTTCATTCTAAGTTGCCCGGTGGTGGGGAATGGTATCGCACCTTAGGTTTAGGTTAATGTTCACTTAATTATGGATCAGGTGTGACACCCTATAAAGGTGTGCTCAGGGTGTTCACTCACGGCCTGTGATATTGTGAGATTGCTCTCACTTTGAGTAGGAGAGCCTGGATGAAGGATGGGGCTGGTGAGGAGTCCTGCGCAGCTTAGCCAGGGGGGACGTGTTGCAGCTATGGTGTCTGAACGAAGGGGTGGCATGGCGTGGTGGGGTCGCAGTGATGGAGTCAGCGGGAAGTGTCTGCATGGTCTGGTGGAGTGGCTACTATGGAGAGTGGCACTCACCATGTGGGACTTGGCCGCTGAGCTGGACTCAAGCATGCTTGACTTCGTGGCAGAAGCTGAACACTTCCTTGGGACTCTGGTACTAAGCAGCTGCAACTGGTGTTGGACTCTGCTCCAAGGCTGCACTAAGGTGAAGGATCCTGTTATGGTGATGGATCCAGGTGGAGGAGAAGATGCACTCAGGTGGAGGGCTCTGTTGCTAGGAGCGCACGCAACAGAGCAAAGCTAAGTGGTGTTTCCCCTGTATTGTCTCTTTCCTCATGTGTGTTATTAGTGCAGTGGTGGGATTAGTCTCCGCACCGACCCATTCCCTAGTGAGGGTTTAGGGTCAGAGTGAGCAAGGGCGTTAAGGTACGCGTGCGGCGACAGGTGCGGAGCCTGTTTAGGGAATGTAAGGAGTGCAGGAACACTGGCTCAGGGGAGCTTAGGAGGTCTCCATGTCCCCATTCCCTATCGCAGGGCCCACCATTGTTAAAGTTTCCCAGGTTCCCCCTTTATTATTTGATTATTGTATGTATAACGTGTAATACCTAAATTCGCCAGGTGGAGGCGGCGTATCCACCTGCACGTTTTATTATTTAAATGCGCCCCAATGGAGGCGGTGTATCCAGGGTCACGTGTGTCACATGGGTTCGCCTTGCGGAAACATCTGCGTCCTGACACACGTGATCATGACAAATTCCTGTCAAGCACCTGAAGGTTATCCCCTTTGCGTCATGTACCATACTAGTACGGCGCATGTCACTTCTCTCACTTTGATGTGGGCTCCGGCGATGAGCTAACATCATTCCCGGGATATGTCAGCTGTTTGGATGTGAGTAATTCTGCTACATACAGGTGATCTAATCATCGCCTGTATGTAGCAGAGCCGATCGGGTTATGGCAGCTTCTAGTCTCCCATGGAGACTATTGAAGCATGCCAAGAGTAAAAAAAAAATGCTTCTAAAAATATTAACAAAAAAAATAAGTTTAAATCACCCCCTTTTGCCCCATTCAAAATAAAACACTAAAAAAAAAAATGTATACACATATTTGGTATTGCCGAGTTCAGAGTCGCCCAATCAATAAAAACAGGGATTTTTGTGTACTCGTAGTAAAATCCTTTTCTCAGAGTGACTCATTGGGGGACACAGGACCATGGGTGTAATGCTGCTGCCACTAGAAGGCTGACACTAAGAAAAACGCAAAAAGATAAGCTCCTCCTCTGCAGTATACACCCACACACTGGCTCCAGCTGAATCAGTTCAGCGACAAAGCAGTAGGAGATCATAACATCATATGAAAGGATAAAACATCAAACCGAAGACCATACTCAAGCCGTCAGGCCAATAGGGTGGGTGGGTGCTGTGTCCAGCTATATTTAGAAGGGGCAATCCACCAGGGGGTGATGGAATTGCTGCAGGGACAAATGAATTGCGACAAGCAGCATAAACTATTGAAAGAGAATGGATTCCTGTCCCAGCAGATAGTGAGGTAAAGGGCGACAAAGTGCCCGTGTCCCCTGATGAAAGGCTAGGACGTGTCACAAGGGAAAATTACCAACCCTCGGGAGTTATGAGGGGTCATTCCAAAAAGGGGTTACCTGCTGATCCAGGACCGGGAAAGATTTAAGTTTATCAGTCAGCCCAGGTGAGAAAAATAGTCCAAAGAGATAGACACAACAGCGCATGCTTGGAAAGACTGCCCCTTGATCAGGAGGACATCTAGGTATGACAGAACGACTCCACCCCAAGCATGTCGAATAGACATGACAACCGCTATGACCCTTGTGAACGCCCTGGGATCGGTGGCGAGGCCGAAAGGCAAAGCCTTAAATTGGAAATGTTCCTCTTGGACAGATCGAAATATGAAGGTAAGCATCCCGTATGTCAATGGTTGCTAGGGACTCCCTCTTCTACATTGAAGTGATCACAGAGCAGAAGAACTCCCTCCCTCCTGAAGGATCCTGATGTACTTCTTGAGTAACTTCATGGCCCATGCCACTCTGTCCTTTCTTCAGGGACGAACCATGCTGTAGGCCAGGAGGAAACTCTTCATGTATCCAGAGCCAGATATGACATAGGAATAGACGTCCGCCTACGAAAGGATGTGTACAAGAAATATTCCCTGGCCAAGGAGATCCGATTGGATAGTTCTGCTGCTGGAAGGTCAGTGTCTTGTATGGTCCTGCTCAGGGTATCGGCCCAAGAGACCATAGATTTAGATACCCAAACCGCGGCAAAAAAGGGGGGAGTGCTGATCCCGAAGCCACAAAAACAAAAAACTGAACGGCCCAGGTTTTCTATCTGCCGGTCTTTGGGGTCTTTAATTGAGGAACCATCTGGTAAGGACTGAAGGGCTTTTGAGGCCAAGCGGGAGACAGGCGGATCAACCGGAGGGGATTCTTCCCATTCCTTTCGCAATCAGGGGAAAGGGGTATCTCGCCTCTATAAGCTTTTGACTTTGAATCGCACGTCCGATCGCTCTCCGTGCCGGCAAACTATGTCCTAGCCTTCCATCTACCCACTCCAAGTCAGAACAGGGGTGAAGGACCGTCCATCTCCCTGCCATCACCCCTGATCATCAGGGGTGATGGGAAGGAGGTTGCACAGACACGGTAAATGCCTCTGGACATCCAAGGGGGTTAACTGGTCGTGGATGGGTAAGGGCTGTTGGGCCGGCATCAGAAAAAAGGGCGGTATGAACCTGGTTGCAGAGATGGGTACATGGAGGCGACTGTCATGGTCCATACTGGATCATGTCAGATAAAAGCACTGGTAACCTTTTTTTTCTCTCTCTAAGCTTTGTGCTTATAGTTTTGCCCCCGGTGGCCAGTATGGTCATTGCACTGGTGTTTTTAGTTCTACTTTGCCCCCGGTGGTGGTTAGTGTAATTGCACGGGAATCACTAACAGGTGTGCTTGCTCAATAAAGGTGTGTCAGTTGTGCTCACTCACGTTGGTGATATTTTTGGTCTTTTCCTACCAGCCTGGGTGAAGAAGGGAGCTGGAAGAGAGTCCAGGGCAGCTCAGTCAGAGTCCTGGAGTGGCAGCTATGGTGTCAGTGAGGAGTTCGTGTAAAGCATGGTGGAGTGGCAGCTATAGTGTCAGTGAAGAATTCTTGCAAAGCTTGGTGGAGTGGCAGCTTTGGTGTAGAGCTGCACTCAGTTTGCTGGACTCTGTTACTGGAAAGCTGCACTCAGGTGCTGGATTCGGTTGCTGGACAGTTGCACTCAGGTGCTGAACTCTGTTGCTCCAAGTCGGCACTCAGTACTGGACGCTGTTGATGTAAAGCTGCACCCAGGTGTTGGACATGGTCGGAGGAAGATGTACTCAGGTGTTGGACTCTGTTGCCAGGAGCAAGAGCAACAGAGCAAAGCTAAGTGTTTTCCTGTTTGTCACTTTTCCTCATATTGGTGTTAGTGCAGCGGTGGGGCCAGTGCCTGTGCCACCCAGCTCCCTAGCAAGGGATAGGTGCAGGGTTTGCCAGGGCGACAGGTTACTGAGCGGCGACAGGTTACTGAGCGGCGCCCGATGCGGAACCGGCATAGGGAACGTTAGGGACACTGACTCAGGGGAGTGCAGGAGGTATCCACGTCCCCTTTGTATTAGTTACCGGCCTGCAGGCCGTGTCACACTGGACAATTACATGTGCCGCGTCCTGTTGTATTAGTTACCGGCCTGCTGGCCGTGTCACACAGGACGGGGCACGTGACAGCGACATTCTACATTCCCATCAGTTGCTGGTGTGAAATGAACGGTACCCTGAAGGGGTCTGTCGACCTGGAATAACGTGGCATGCCCATGACAAAAAAATGATGCCGGAAGGGGTACTGTTATGAATGAGTCACCGGAGGAGAAAACAAACATACAAGCTAAGTCCAGAAAACCGGAGAGGTTGGTAGCTATTGGATTGCAGACCCCTGATCCTATTCACTACAACTAACAGTAGCCGTGGGGGGTTCCTACGGTGCCCTAGACCCCTCGTCACAGCCGGAGAACTACATAAGCCGAAAGAAAGAAAGAAAGAAAGAAAGAAAGAAAGAAAGAAAGAAAGGGGAAATCTAAACTGCCCCAGAGCAGACCCCAAAGCAATAGACAGCCCCCAACATGTATTGTCGGTGAAAAACAGATGAAAACACAAACACAGACAGAAAGACAGGCTGAGCAAACGATGGGGCCCAACTAACTAGACAGGACAGGAGAGAAAAGACGCTGGCTGCAATCCGCAAAAAACCCTACAAAAATGTCCCAACCGTCTGATAGGAAAAAAGGCCCTGAAGTCGCTAGACTTCAAAATCACTATATCAGCACTCAGGTATATTCTGAAAACAGAGCAAAGAGATCAACTGATCAGAGACAAAAATGGAATTCAGCCAGTCCCAACCAGGACTGGCTGAATATAAACACTAAGGAAACCAGACAAAATCTCATGGAATAATAGTAGGGCAAAAACTTAGCTTTTAGTAGACAGGAACTAAAACTGGATGCCAGAGCTCAGAGCAGAAAGGATCACCAGCAAACCCAGCAGGGCGCCGGCTGCCTTATATCCACTCAGAAATTCCAGATGTCCAATCTCACTGCGCCTGTTCAGATAACAGGTTCTTCCCATCCCAATCAATTTCACTACCTCTCTTCACCAGCAGCGGGAGTTCATCAGACATCAAAGGTGAAGGGTAAAATGAACTCACAACAGTACCTCCCCCTTGAGGAGGGGTCATCGAACCCTCATCCACGCCACCAGGGCGATCAGGATGGGTCCGATGAAAAGCACGAACCAATCTTTCGGCATGAATATCGGATGCAGGGACCCAAGAATTATCCTCCTGGCCATAACCCTTCCATTTAACCAAATACTGGAGTCTCCGTCTAACCAGACGAGAATCCAGTATCTTCTCAACCTCATATTCCACATTACCTTCAACCAATACAGGGTCAGGAGGTGCCACCGCAGGAACTACTGGCTCAACAAACCTCTTTAACAGAGACTTATGAAACACGTTATGGATCTTGAATGTAACAGGAAGAGCCAATCGAAAAGAGACTGGATTAAGAATCTCCAAAATCTTGTAAGGTCCAATAAATCTAGGTTTAAACTTTGGAGAAGCCACCTTCATAGAGATAATCTTTGACAACCAAACCATATCACCCACCTTAAACCGGGGACCAATGGTCCTATACCGGTTGGAAAACCGCTGGGCCTTTTCCTGGGAGAGAGACAACTTATCCACCACTTGGTCCCAGATCTGGTGCATTCTCTCCACCACAGTGTCAACACCTGGACAGGCAGAAGACTCCACCTGCCCTGATGAGAATCGAGGATGAAACCCAAAGTTACAAAAAAAAGGTGACATCAAAGTGGCAGAACTAGCTCTATTATTTAAAGCAAATTCGGCCAAGGGCAAAAATGAAACCCAATCATCCTGATCAGCAGAAATAAAACTTCTCAAATACGACTCCAAAGTCTGGTTTGTTCTCTCCTTCTGCCCATTGGTCTAAGGGTTAAACGCAGAGGAGAAGGACAACTGAATTCCCAGCTTGGAACAGAAAGTCCTCCAAAATCTAGAAACAAACTGAACTCCTCTGTCAGATACAATGTTCTCAGGAATCCCGTGCAAGCGAACCACCTGTTGCAAAAACAAGGGCACCAACTCTGAGGAAGATGGCAACTTAGGGAGTGGTACAAGATGGACCATCTTAGAGAATCTATCACAAATCACCCAAATAACAGTCATTCTCTGAGAGACAGGCATATCAGAGATGAAATCCATTGAAATATGGGTCCATGGCCTCCTGGGCACCGGCAAAGGGATCAACAACTCACTAGAGTGAGAACAAGGTTTAGACCGGGAGCAAGTCCCACAGGACTGCACAAAATTCCTGACATCACGAGACAAGGCAGGCCACCAAAAAGACCGACTCACCAAATATCTAGTACCAAAAATACCTGGATGACCAGCCAATGCGGAGCAATGAACCTCAGACATCACTCTCTTCCTCCACTGGTCAGGAACATACAATTTTCCAATGGGACAACGCTCAGGTTTGTCCTCCTGAAACTCTTCCAGAGCATGTCTCAAATCGGGCGAGATGGCAGAAAGAACTACCCCCTCACCTAAGATGGTAGCAGGCTTGGTCACAATAGGAGAATCAGCAAAGAAACTCCTAGAGAGGGCGTCTGCCTTGACATTCTTAGTGCCCGGAAGAAAAGAGACCACAAAATCAAAACGTGTGAAAAACAAGGCCCACCTAGCCTGTCTAGGATTCAAGCGTTTAGCAGACTCCAGGTAAATCAAATTCTTGTGGTCAGTAAGGACCACGACTTGATGTTTAGCTCCCTCCAACCAATGTCTCCACTCCTCAAATGCCCATTTCATGGCTAACAGTTCCCGATTCCCCACATCATAGTTACGTTCAGATGGGGAGAACTTTCGGGAAAAGAAAGCACAGGGATTCATTTTAGATGTTACAGGATCTTTTTGGGACAAAACAGCTCCTGCACCAATCTCAGAAGCGTCCACCTCTACCTGAAATGGGAGTGAGACATCAGGTTGCCGCAAAACCGGGGCAGAAGTGAACCTTCGCTTCAGCTCCTGAAAGGAAGAAACAGCCTCCGGAGACCAATTCAGCACATCAGCACCCTTCTTAGTCAAATCAGTCAATGGTTTGGCAATACCAGAAAAATTAGCTATAAATTTACGATAAAAATTAGCAAAACCCAAAAACTTCTGGAGGGCCTTCAAAGAAGTGGGCTGAACCCAATCATAAATGGCTTGTACCTTGGCCGGGTCCATTTCAATAGTTGACGGAGACAAAATAAATCCCAAAAATGAAATCCTCTATACACCAAAAAGGCATTTCGATCCCTTGATATACAGGGAATTCTCCCTCAAAATCCCGAACACAGTCCGAACATGTTCCACATGAGAGTCTCAATCCTTGGAAAAGAATAAAAAAAATATCATCCAGATAGATGATCAAAAATTTATCCACAAAATCTCAGAAAATATCATTCATGAAGCACTGGAAGACAGAAGGGGCATTAGTGAGCCCAAAAGGCATCACCAGGTACTCAAAATGTCCCTCCGGAATATTAAATGTAATCTTCCATTCATCCCGCTGCTTAATGCGAATAAGATTATACGTCCCTACCTGAGGTCAAGCTTGGTAAACCAGCAAGCACCTTTAACTCTGGAGAATAGATCAGAAATCAGGGGTAACGGATACAGATATTTAACAGTAATTTTGTTGAGGGAACGATAGTCAATACAAGGCCTTAATGAACCATCTTTCTTGGCCACAAAAAAAAATCCAGCACCTAAGGGTGAAGAGGATGGTCTAATATGACCCTTCTCCAATGACTCCTAAATATAGGATCGCATAGCCTCGTGCTCGGGTACAGATAAATTGAAAAGTCGACCCTTGGGAAATTTACACCCAGGGCTCAGCTCAATTGCACAGTCATAACTCCTATGAGGAGGCAAAGACGCAGACTCATTCTCACTAAATACATCATAAAAATCAGCCAAATAGTCAGGAACATCATGTGACTGGGGAGAGGTGGAGAAAACAGGAGCGTCACTAAGGGCACAACGACAACCCCAACTCACCACAGACACAGATTTCCAATCCAATACTGGATTATGGATTTGCAACCAGGGAAACACCAGAACGATGGTATCATGCAAATTATGCAACACCAAAAATCTGCAATTTTCTTGATGGTCTGGGGCGACCCGCATTACCACCTGGGTCCAAAACTGAGGCTTATTCTTCGCCAAAGGAGTAGCATCAATACCCCTCAAAGGGATAGGCGTCCGCAAAGGTGTCATAGGAAACCCACAACGTTTAGCAAAATCCAAGTTCAGAGCTGCTCCCGAATCCACAAAAGCCTTAGCGGAAAATGTGGACAGGGAGCAGATCAGAGTAATTGCCAGAAGAAACTTAGGTTGAACACCACCCATAGAAAATGTGTGTGCAAAACGTTTCTCTCGGATAGGGCAGACAGAAATCATATGAGAGGCATCTCCACAGAAAAAACACAGCTTATTACGCCTTCTGAACTCCTGACGTTGCACCCTAGACAAAACTCTATCACATTGTATAGGTTCAGACATTTGTTCAACAGGTGGCAACACCTCTCGTACAGTTTTGCGTTCACGCCAACGCCGATGAACCTGAATGGCTAATGACATAGAATCGTCAAGACCAGAGGGAATAGGAAATCTCACCATAGTATCTTTTACAGTTTCTGACAAACCCTTCCGAAAGAGAGCTGCCAAGGCACCATCATTCCAGGTAGTAAGGACCGCCCACTTTCGGAATTTTTGACAGTACAACTCTGCAGAATCCTGACCCTGGCTCAATGCCAACAGGGCCTTTTCAGCCTGATCAATAGCATTAGGTTCATCATACAACAACCCCAAGGCCTGAAAAAATGCATTCACATCAGTCAGAATAGGATCATCAGGTTTCAAAGAAAACGCCCAATCCTGGGGATCGCCGCGCAGCAAAGAGATGACAATTTTAACCTGCTGCGCGGAGCTCCCCGATGAGTTAGGCTTCAAGGCAAAAAATAATTTACAATTATTCTTAAAATTCAGAAATTTAGACCGATCCCCAAAAAACACATCAGGAGTAGGGATCTTTGGTTCAGCAGCATGTGAATGAGCAAGGTAGGCGGAAATTCCCCGCACTTCAGCAGCAAGCTGCTCCACACGATCAGACAATTGCTCAATCTCCATTGAGAAAAAATTCCTCCTACGGCCTCAGAGAAATAGAGGAAAAAATATACACACAAAAAAAATTCTGACACTTTTTTTTTTTACAATTCTTTGCTGCTATTGAGTTCCCTAGAATCTGCGGTATGGCTAGTGATTCTGTTATGAATGAGTCACCGGAGGAGGAGAAAACAAAAATACAAGCTAAGTTCAGAAAACCGGAGAGGTTGGTAGCTATCGGATTGCAGACCCCTGATCCTATTCACCACAACTAATAGTAGCCCGGGGGGTGTTCCTACGGTGCCCTAGACCCCTCGTCACAGCCGGAGAACTACACAAGCCTAAAGAAAGAAAGGGGAAATCTAAACTGCACCAGAGCAGACCCCACAGCAATAGACAGCCCCCAACATGTATTGTCGGTGAAAAACAGATGAAAACACAAACACAGACAGAAAGACAGGCTGAGCAAACGATGGGGCCCAACTAACTAGACAGGACAGGACAGAAAAGACGCTGGCTGCAATCCGCAAAAAACCCTACAAAAATGTCCCAACCGTCTGATAGGAAAAAAGGCCCTGAAGTCGCTAGACTTCAAAATCACTATATCAGCACTCAGGTATATTCTGAAAACAGAGCAAAGAGATCAACTGATCAGAGACAAAAATGGAATTCAGCTAGTCCCAACCAGGACTGGCTGAATACAAACACTAAGGAAACCAGACAAAATCTCATGGAATAATAGTAGGGCAAAAACTTAGCTTTTAGTAGACAGGAACTAAAACTGGATTCCAGAGCTCAGAGCAGAAAGGATCACCCGCAAACCCTGCAGGGCGTCAGGCTGCCTTATATCCACTCAGAAATTCCAGATGTCCAATCACACTCCGCCTGTTCAGATAACAGGTTCTTCCCATCCCAATCAATTTCACTACCTCTCTTCACCAGCAGAGGGAGTTCATCAGACATCAAAGGTGAAGGGGAAAATGAACTCACAACAGGGTACGTGGAGAATACACTACACGTTCCCGCCTGTTGTAGCTTTGGAGAGAACGGAGCCCTTAAGGGATCCATCGCCCCTCTGTAATTTTACGAAAAAGATGTAAAATAAAGAAAAAAAGAAAAGTCAGAGCTGTGATCTGAAAGTCAGAGCACATGTGCCTTCTTCTGATGGTCATCAGTGCAGGAGGGGGTACGTGGAGGCGACACTCCACGTTCCCACCTGTTGTTGGTTTGGGGAGAGCGGAGCCCTTAAGGGATCCGTTGTCCTTCTGAAATCTGAGGTGGAGGCTGGCAAAGGCTCCGGCTGATAGAGGAAGGACTGTATCACTTTGGTCAGTGGCGTCATGGACTGCAACAGCGTCGAAGCCCGCTCATAGGTGCTAGGTACACTTGGTTCAGTATCGGAGGAGGACTCCTGAGTGCATTCGGGCTCACCGTCCCTGCAGAGATGGATACTAGGTCCCCGCAGCAACAAAGTCTGGCAGTATGGTCATGACCGTATGTACCTTGTTACCTTTTTTTTTTTTTTTTTTTAGATATCCTCGGGAGTGACATAATGCACCACAGTATGCTGGCTTATACTGCTAATATCCTCCAATAGGAAGTGGAGCTCAAAGGAACTGCACGGAAAGGCCAATATGGGCTGCTGTGTCTGCTGCAGTGTCAGGGCTCTTACCTAGGTCCTGCTGCCCGAGAGTGCCGCCGGTCTGCTGTGTCCCTTTAAGACACCACTGCAATCTCATTGGCACCGAGCCAGCTGCAGAGATCCGGCCGGGTGGATAAAGATGGCCCCCGGGAGTTGTGGCGTGCGGAAGTCTCGCAGTGAGCAAGAAGCGCAAGTTTGGGGACGGGGCAATGGTCACAACACCATCCGTTGGCGGAGCCTTGGGATTGCTTCGTGAGTAGGTCCAAGCCAGGGCCTAAATTTCTGCAGCCAGCAGGAACGAAACCCGGGGGAGGGGGACGCCAAGGGGGAGCACACTGCAGCTAGACACAATCAGAGGAGAGAGCACAACAGCGGGCGAATGGAGCTCTGGAAAAGAATCCTGCAGACATTTGTGAGTCATGTTTACACTGGGGGCTGTTCTTGGGGTGCGCAGGTGTAGGGTCCAGACACTCCGTGTTCACAAATATGCCCAGACACCAATGCTGCACCTCACAAGGCTCATTTTTAATTCCCACGTAGGGGTTAACTCCTTTAGGTTTGAGCAGGGCTGCTGGTCCGGCTGAAATAAGCCTGGCTCAGAAAGGAGTACATGGAGGCGACACTCCATGTTTCCGTCTGTTGTTGGTGTGGAGAGATCGGAACCCTGAAGGGAACCATCATCCCTAAAGAAGCTCAGACATACCTTACCTGATCGCTAAATGGCGTAGCAATAAAAAAAGGTCAAAACGCCAGAATTACTTTTTTTGGTTGCCATGACATTGGATTAAAATGCAATAACGGGCGGTCAAAAGATTGTATCTGCACCAAAATGGTATTAATAAAAACGTCTGTTCGGCACGCAAAAAATAAGTCCCGACTCAACCCGAGATCACGAAAAATGGAGATGCTACGTGTCTCGGAAAATGGCGCAAATTTCTTTTTTTTAACAAACTTTGGATTTCTTTTCACCACTTAAAAAAACAAGAACCTAAACATGTTTGGTGTCTATGAACTTGTAATGACCTGGAGAATCGTAATGGCAGGTCAGTTCTAGCATTTGGTGAACATGGTAAAAAAAAAATCCAAAAAAAAGTTGTGGAATCACACTTTTTTTTTGCAATTTCACTGCACTTG
Organism: Dendrobates tinctorius; assembly: GCF_039654945.1. NCBI lineage: Eukaryota > Metazoa > Chordata > Amphibia > Anura > Dendrobatidae > Dendrobates > Dendrobates tinctorius. Next base: position 30,548,350 of record NW_027361908.1, read on the forward strand.
AAATTTTTCCCCCATTTTCCAGTACATAATATGGTAAAACCAATAAGTCGTTGAAAAGTACAACTTGCCCTGCAAAAAACAAGCCCTCACATTGCCATATTGACGGAAAAATAAAAAAGTTATGGCTCTGGGAAGAAGGAAAATGGGCTGCGGCAGGAAGGGGTTAAACAAACTTCCTGACAGCAGTGTTCAAAACTGTGAGGGGGTGCCATTTTCAAAATGTTATCAATTTTGTTGAGGTTGTCCACTGAACAAGACCTCTCTAAGTCACTTCAAAACTGAATTGGTCTGTTAATCTTTTAACCCTTCTAACATCCTAACAAGGTAGATGTAAGTTAGACATATGGAAAATGTTATTTATTAACTATTTTGTCTGGTGCAACTATCTGGTTTAAGGATATAAACATTCAAAGTTTAAAAATTGCACATTTTTTAAATTTGCCAAGTTTACGATTCATTCAAAAACAAACAAATTATATGGACCTAAATTTACCAAACAAAGTACAACGTGTCACAAAAAAAGCTCAGAATCTCTGTTGTCTTAAAGTGACACATCAAAGCTGATAACGTGACCTGGTCACTAAGGGGTTAAACAGAGTACCTCATCAAATTGGTGCTGCTCCACTGATTATTGAACAGTCTTTTTTTTTCCTTCTGTGCCCCTCTGTTCCAAGGTTTTGCCAACCGGGAGCATGTGTTTTGGATGGCTTCTCGCGGCCCCGTTCACCTAGACCACTAGCTCTCTCTATGAGAGTGGATAGTGGAATTTTAGGACAGCGAGGTAATCTAAGAGGTAAGGGACCAATATGCCAATGTTTTTTTCAAAAACACCACAGTCTAAACAGTCACAGCTGCAATAAGGCAGGCAATATCTGATTCATGCTTCCTGCAGTTCAGGCAGCATAAATGTACTGTCAGGTTTCCCTTACAAGACCTATTACTATATTTGCAGCATTTTCACATATTAAATTATAGTTAGTGAAAATGAACACTTCTAGTCAGAATCATCTTTTTTTTCGGGTTACAGCACCACTCCAGTCTCTTTTTTTGCAACTCTGGAGTGGTGAAACTAATAGAAGCCTAGTCTTATACTTAACGGCCAACGTCTTCAGCTGGTCCAGATCCTGCTCTGTCATCTTGTGACGGCAACATCTGACGGGCCAGTAGTCAGCGGTAAAAATCACAAGCTCTCAATGAGTTACAATGAGTAGTGAGTGACTTTTGGATAGCCCAGCAAACACTAGAGCCATTGGGGCAGGTCACAAACTGCAAAAAATGAACAGAAACGGCGCTGCGAACAGATGGAATAATTAAAAAAAAAGCTAGAGTTGTACGATAAGGATGAACAATAATTTTAGCCGACCTATCACAGACCGTCATTGTTTAAAGTGAAGGCGGCCATGTTTCATTTTTTCCGCTAACAGATCTTTTGTTCATTGAAAGAGAAAGATTGTTTGTTTGATCCTTGTCTTCATCTACTTAAGTTAGTGACTACATTTATGCTATGGTGTAACAGGTCACAATTATAAAAATAAATTCTAGGACATTCAGAGATGTTTAATCAGTAGACTGAAAAAAAACGTAAAAAAATTGAAAGTTACTTACTGCAATAAAACATAAAGCTGTGTGAGCTGACTGAAGCAATTGTAAGGCTGTAGATATCTAAAGGTGAGAAATTTTTCAGCAGACAGCCAAGTCTAAATTTAGCAGCCCAGGAAGGATAACACTCCAGCACTTACATAAATTACAAAAACACGGAGGCACACGGTAAGCGCTAAAAATAACAATGTGACCTGTGCAATCAGAGCAGGAAAGTGTTCAAAGCCTACAGCACTAAAACACAGAAGATGCATTGGAAACAGCGAGGGACATGGTATTGACGTACTATGTATACACTAGTAAGGTATGGGTGTTCAGACATTTCGTTAAGGCACCAAGTCAGTGGCCCCGTTAGGACTTGCGTCCGAACCCCCCGCAAAACGGGATTCAGATGCATGAGCCAATGGAGTCATAGACTATAATGATGCCAGTGGAGCTAACATGTGCTCTGCCGTGCGGCATTTTTTGGCGTGTACACCGACTGGAGGCGGACACTCAGACGTATAGGCCTGGAAATTATGTACGTTCACTCTGCCGGCATCATTATAGTCAGCAATGGCCCCATCAGGGCATACATCCGAGTTCCATTTTGTGGACGTAAGCCCTGACAGAGCCAATGAATGCAATGTGAAAGCACGGTTATGGGAGTATGTTGGCCCGGAAGCTCCAGCATCCTTTCATCATAATAGTCTCCTATCAGCACAGAGCACCTTTATTATGAATGTAGGTTTTACATCTTCAGTACCAGAACTCTCTGCTGGTAATCCACTGTAATATAGCATTAATCAGCCATTTACAAATTGCAATACGTCAGTCTGTGACAATAATGCCTATTATATTGGCAATGTAGCCTATTCCAAATTTGCATAGCATGTTATTGTGGAGGACAATTTCTACATATTATAGATACAGTTAGGTCCATATATATTTGGACAGAGACAACATTTTTCTAATTTTGGTTCTAGACATTACCACAATGAATTTTAAACAAAACAATTCAGATGCAGTTGAAGTTCAGACTTTCAGCTTTCATTTGAGGGTATCCACATTAAAATTGAATGAAGGGTTTAGGAGTTTCAGCTCCTTAACATGTGCCACCCTGTTTTTAAGGGACCAAAAGTAATTGGACAGATTAAATAATTGTAAATAAAATGTTTATTTCTAGTACTTGGTTGAAAACCCTTTGTTGGCAATGACTGCCTGAAGTCTTGAACTCTTGGACATCACCAGACGCTGTGTTTCCTCCTTTTTGATGCTCTGCCAGGCCTTCACTGCGGTGGTTTTCAGTTGCTGTTTGTTTGTGGGCCTTTCTGTCTGAAGTTTAGTCTTTAACAAGTGAAATGCATGCTCAATTGGGTTGCGATCAGGTGACTGACTTGGCCATTCAAGAATATTCCACTTCTTTGCTTTAATAAACTCCTGGGTTGCTTTGGCTTTATGTTTTGGGTCATTGTCCATCTGTAGTATGAAACGACGACCAATCAGTTTGGCTGCATTTGAATGGATCTGAGCACACAGTATGGCTCTGAATACCTCAGAATTCATTCAGCTGCTTCTGTCCAGTGTCACATTATCAATAAACACTAGTGACCCAGTGCCACTGGCAGCCATGCATGCCCAAGCCATCACACTGCCTCCGTGTTTTACAGATGATGTGGTATGCTTTGGATCATGAGCTGTACCCGCTTTCGCCATACTTTTCTCTTTCCATCATTCTGGTAGAGGTTGATCTTGGTTTCATCTGTCCAAAGAATGTTCTTCCAGAACTGTGCTGGCTTTTTTTTAGATGTTTTTTAGCAAAGTCCAGTCTAGCCTTTTTATTCTTGATGCTTACGAGTGGCTTGCACCATGCAGTGAACCCTCTGTATTTACTTTCATGCAGTCTTCTCTTTATGGTAGATTTGGATATTGATACGAGGTATCCTAGAGAGTGTTGTTCACTTGGTTGGCTGTTGTGAAGGGGTTTCTCTTCACCATGGAGACTATTCTGCGATCATCCACCACTGTTGTGTTCCGTGGGCACCCAGTTCTTTTTGCATTGATGAGCTCACCAGTGCTTTCTTTCTTTCTCAGGATGTACCAAACTGTAGATTTTGCCACTCCTAATGTTGTAGCAATTTCTCGGATGGGTTTTTTCTGTTTTTGCAGCTTAAGGATGGCTTGTGTCACCTGCATGAAGAGCTCCTTTGACCGCATGTTTCCTTCACAGCAAAACCTTCCAAATGCAAGCACCACACCTCACATCAACTCCAGGCCTTTTATCTGCTTAATTAAGAATGACATAACGAAGGGATTGCCCACACCTGTCCATGAAATAGCCTTGGAGTCAATTGTCCAATTACTTTTGGTCCCTTTAAAAACAGGGTGGCACATGTTAAGGAGCTGAAACTCCTAAACCCTTCATCCAATTTTAATGTGGATACCCTCTAATGAAAGCTGAAAGTCTGAACTTCAACTGCATCTGAATTGTTTTGTTTAAGATTCATTGTGGTAATGTCTAGAACCAAAATTAGAAAAATGCTGTCTCTGTCCAAATATATATGGACCTAACTGTACATACAAAAGTAAATGGTTGGTCCCATCTTCATTGGTGGGCTTAATTGGATAGTGCTGGCAGAACCAAACAACTTTCGAGTTCACAGTTTACTGAAATTCCTCCCCTGACAATTGGGGTTTTTTGTTAATTATTGAAGTGTTGTTGCCTAGAAAACTGGCTAATCCTGCAGTCATCTAGCAACAGCTGCTAAACAAGAGCAGTGCTTACAAGCTTTTTCCAACTCTAAAGCTGGATGAGTCCACTGTTGGTTCTCGATCCTGGACAGTTTCAATGTTACCGTGCTCCTCATATAGAAAATACTGCCTCATATAGAGACATGAGAAAGTCTAGTTTGGGCCATCAGCACAAAGATATCGCAGTATGAACTGTCAATCAAGCAGGAGCACACCGCTCTACAGCAAGTCAGGAGGCTGGGAAATGGTATGCTTCTAACAAAGTAGAAAAAAAAGGATTTAATCAACTAGGAGCATTTGGTCACTCCTAAACTCAGTTATTATGAGCAGTAGGTTTTATCCACAAATTGTGCCATTTACTGGCTTTAGGCTTTGTCCGAAACTTTGATATTGATGGCCTATTCTTAGCATAGCACATTAGTACCAAACCCACAGATTAGACTGTCGTCAAGAGTAGACATGAGGGAATATCTTCAGCTCCCTCCTTATTCGGCAAGCTATAACGCTTACCGAATAGCTGCATTGGTAACCCGAATGCCTGGAGCGCTCCCGATGATCAGCTGTTTGGCGCCGTGGCTGTGTGACAGTCACAACAAACAGTCTATCCATGCATGTGCTGTGACTATCACACGGCCGCGGCGCTGAACAGCTGATCAGCAGGAGCGCTCCAGGTATCCAGGTTCCCGCGGTAGCTTGTTCAGTAAGCGCTATAGCTTGCCAAATAAGGAGGGATCTGACGATATTTGCTTATATCTAGTAAAGAGTAAACAGTGTAAGGAGCTGCAACACCACAGCTCCTTACATCGGGCAGTGGCCATTCCCAGAACACACTGAAGTACCAAGATGACTTTACCATGTCTAAGTTAGAGGATATATACAAGAAAACCACAGAAAAATACAGTGAGTCTTTGATGTTACCCACCTACACACCACCCTCACCAGTAGTATTAAAAATTTTACTCTCCTGTGTAACGAGAATCGAAAATTTGAGAAACTATACTTTTGTGCAGCAGGCCATATATTAAGTGAAAACTACAGTGTAAGGCTATGTTCACACGTTGCGTTTTTGCTGCATTTTCTTTCTGCAGGCAAAACCTGCTCTCTTGGCAGTAAAGAAGCTACTTACAAAAAACAGGCATAGGTGTGTTTTTTGCTGCGCTTTTAAGGATCGCAAAGTTCAGCTTTGCTTCCACCACAGAAGCATGAACACAGGCCGGCAATGCAAGGCATATGTGAACCTTAAATTCATTTTTGGGAAAAAATGGGAAATTTGATCAAATTATTCAGTGGAAAAAAGTGACTTCTAAAGAAAAAAAAAAGTTCACACGAGCTCATGAAAACATACACAATTACAAATATAACAGTGGGGGGAGGTGAATTAGTCAAGAATAGCTTACCTAACAGTTTACCTTAGCGTATGTGTGCGCAGCGTATAACGGTGTACCGATCCGCATGCGTCTTGCGTACATATCTTTAACAATGTGTACGCAGGGATATGCGTTTGCTTGCGTAATGCGTACGCATGCGTCGTTTCGCGGTGTCCGGTGAACGCAAAATGTTGCATTTTTGAGTCGTCAATTTCGCGCAGACATACGCAAGCGGATGAGTGCATAGAAACAACGCATTACTGTCTATGGGAACGCATTGGCACGCAAGGACTTGTGTACGAATGCGTTCTTCATACTAATCATGTCCAGGAAATCATTTCACCACCTGAAAAATCTTGTGTGTGGCTTTTGTCAAGGAAATTCTCCTGGAACAGCATTTGCCGCATTACAAAATTTGTTGAAAATTTGAACGCATGCACTGAAAAAACGCAAATGCAAGCAAAAACGCATACAAATGCATGCACACACAGGGTTTTTGTTGGCGTCATGCGTAAGCTGATGCGGATACAAAAAGGCAACGTAACCAGGTGTTCGAATGCGTTTTGGCATGCGTTTGCGCATGCAGAGGATATGCTGTGCACAGAGACGCTAATGTGAACATAGCCTAAGACATTGGCAGATCATTGAGTTTTTAGGACACTGTTTAGTTTCACACTTTAGTCAGCTCTTGAGTTGATCAGGTATTGTTGAATTTCACACCTTGGTCATCCAATGTTTACTGTAAAGGGCCTGTCACACTAAGCGACATCGCTAGCAATATCGCTATAACGTCACTGGTTTTTGTGACGTTATAGCGATATTGCTAGCGATATCGCTATGTCTGATACCTCCGACCGCTCCCCCGCTGGTTATCGCTGATCGCGCGTGAACGTCCTGGACCGTTTCTCGTCGTCAGCTTCCTGCTGTGGAGACGAGTGGACGCGGGCGGGAGGACGCAGGATCGCCTGGTGTGACAGGTAAGTAGCGACCCCCGACCCCTGCGATGTCGCTGGTGAGATCTGCCTGTGTGGCAGCTCACTAGCGACCACTTAGCGATGCACCAGCGATCCTGACCGCGTCATATCGCTGGTCAGGATCGCTGGTGCATCGCTAAGTGTGACAGTACCTTAACACATCACTAATTTAATTAAGCTGTACTAACCCTATCTGCCATTCTCAGGTGAGGAGACCAAGATATTATGGTTTAAACTTGGTCAAATTACAAAAATAAATGGGTTTCACATACGGCTTGTACCAAAGCCTGATACCGGTATTTTGCACTTACTGATTTCTATGGGTAAAAAAAAATGATGAAAAGTGACATGATGCAGTTTTAAGGAGCGCAGCAGGTTTCCAATTCAGTCAGGAAAAAAACTAATGTGTATGCACGAGATTTCTGAAATCTCATAGATTTGCTGGTACTGTAAAACGCAGCTTAACATTTGCAGGAAAAACATGTGAACATAGCCTAAAGCCTTTTTTTGTATTTTCGTGGCAGCAGAATTTAAAGTCAACATCTCCACAAGTCGGCTAACTCTTACTAAGGGTAGAGAGTGATTAACAAGAGTAAAAATGTAATGACTTATCCCAGTATAAACAATTACCAAAAGTTACCCGACAGAGTAGTGAGTGTTTGCAAAGGTGCACAAAACAAATTGGCATTTAGTGGGAGCCAGTGAGAGCTCCAGCAAGTTCTAGGTCAGCAGGAAGCTCATTATGAGTTGACAGTCCAAGCTACAGAAGCACTTTTCTGTAAGTGGCACATGAATAATTTCCTGTGTGAAAGCCCTCCTGTTAGAACTGCATTCCTCAGGGTAGATTTCTTCTAAGAGGATGTTACTCTTCCACAGGAAGAGAGGAAGGAACCAGTTGTTGCTGGATGTGTGGGTTGATAGCTGTCGGGCATTTTTCGCATGCCTCAGTATCAGCTGTGACAGTGATGGCTTGAGCTCAAGTTCCCAGCCCAGTGAGGAAAAAAAAAATCAAATGACTGGCTGTAAAGACAGGGTCACGGTTTACAAGTACAGTGATCTCAGGAAGCTCAGAGACAGAAATAACACCTGGAACGTCGAAACCTCCAAGTGCCAGGAAATTGCTCATTTAATCTTAGACTAGCAAAGAAGAATAAATCATGTTGACATAAACGTTACTTAAGCCTTTTATTGACATCTATGCTTTGTTGCCTTGCTACCAGTGTTCATTAAAACACACACCCAACCAATGACCTGCAAGCGTAACCCCAAAGACTCCTTCATTTCCATTCAATGAACAGCAGTGGACAAAGGTTTGGAGACCAATTTTGGTTTTCACAAATTTTGCTGCTTCAGTTTTTATAGTGGCAATTTGGATTAACTCTATTAATTTGAACAAACTCTAGTTTGTTATGAGTAATCAGGTGAAGTGCAAAAAAAATGCCAAGTCATTCCTTGCAATGAAAATTGAATTAATTACAAATAGCCCCATTTCCACTGATTATGGCCTTGCCACAAAATGACCTGCACACATCATTTCGGTGATCTCATTAGCTCAGAAGAAAGTGTTAACAAGGACAAGGCAGCTTATATCACGGTCATGCTGACTGAATTATAAGAACAAACTGGTTGCTTTAAAGGGTGGCTACCTGAGGCTTGAAATCACAAGGCCCAATATATTAAGACTTGTGTTTTGCACGCCAATCTTAAATAACCAGAAACGCTGGAGCAGGATGCGCCTAAATCATTAAGACTTGCATGCACCTCCGTAAGAAGTGTTATTTCTGGAGTTCACTTCTGGCGACATTTACACCACTTAGGTTGAATAGATTTTGATGAATTAGATGAGTGGGCCCCGCCGCAATTTTTCAAGATCCACCTTGGAGACGCTGGAAAGGTCTGGCGTGAACATTACACATGCTGCAACATTTTTGCGCATCTCTGAAGTGTGTACATTTTTTTTTACATTTCAAGGTGTTTTATGCTAGAAAACTGGCATAAATACCTTGATATATCTGGCCTATTGTCTTCTGTAAACCATGGTTACCTCTAAGGAAACCAGTGCAGTCATTATTGATTTGCATCAAAATGGCTTTACAGACATGCTTGTAAGAATGCCCATAAAACAACCATATACTGGATCATCAATAACGTCAAAGAGGAGATTCAATTGTTGTGAAGGAGGCTTCAGAGCACTCAAGAATGTACAACATGTGCTAGGACCTAAAGAGGATTCAGCTACTCAACACCAGTGAAGAGCTTGATCAGGAATGGCAGCAGGCAAGAGGCATTGAATCTGCACACACAGGTGAAGGCTTTTCGAGGCTGGTCTGGTGTCAAAAGGCAACTTCTTTCCAAGATAAATCAGTGAAAGACAGACATTCTACAGGAATTACAGGGTTTGGATTGCAGAGGACCCGGGGTAAAGTTATATTCTTTTATGAAACCCCCTTCAGACAGTTTGGGATATCTGGAAGAATGATTAATCAGAGAAGAAAAGGTGAAAGCTACTATGAGTCTTGTGTCATGCCAAAAGTCAAGCATCCTGAAACCTTTCATGTGTGGGGTTGTTTTCTTCCCAGATAGTGGTAGTTTTGTCTAAGAACACTGCTATGAATACAGAATAGTATTTAATCATTCTCCAAAACAAACTTCTAACGATGCAGGAGCAATTTGGTCATGAGCAATGCTTTTTCCAGCATGATGGAGCATAAGGTCAAAAGGCAAATGTGACAAGTTGGTTGGTGGAGAAAAAATTAAAATTTTGGGTCCACGGCCAGGAAAGTCCCAGATCTCAAGCCCACTGAGAACCTATGGCCAATCCTCAAAAAGCAATGGAAAACAAAAATCCAGAAATTGTAATAAACTCCAATCACTGATTAGAGAAGAATGGGTTGCCATCAGTCAGGATTTGGCCCAGGAGTGAATATTCAGCATGCCAGGGAGAATTGCAGACACCTTCCGAAATAAGGGTCAACACTGCAAATTTCGATTCATTGCCACAACTGTATGTAGCCATAAATTGTTTTTTTAGCAGGATATTCATAGATTATTACCATTTATGTGCCAAAAAGAATCATGCTGGACAACTTCTATTTAATTTATTATAACCCTCTACTTCACTACTCTGTTGCTAAAATATTTGGTCTTTGTTAATTTTTCAAGTGTATGTTAAATAACTAAAAGGTCTCAAATTAACCAGAAGCCCACCATACACAGTGCTCCTGTAAATAGAGGAATCGGAAGAGATAGCTAGTTGCCGAATGATCAGCTGAACCATCATTCTGGCCAACAGTCATCTAATGTTTAAGGGGCCCAAAAGTCTTCTCTGCTGACAGTATGGCACCCCCATCTGGAATATGGCTGATAATGGAGCAGCACATTACCAAATATGACCAGCAGCCTCCATTGAATAACACTTCGAATTACACTGTAGGTGCAAAATTTTCCCTAGGCCGTGCACAGCATTATTCACTGGAGAACTCCAATAGATGGGTCTGGTTACATGGCCCTCCATTAATGGTCATGTTGTGAGAAGACATCTCGTATGTTCAGTGAATAAGACTGGGGGTGGTACTTTTCAGAAGAGGATATTGGCACAGATGTTTTAACAACACAACATGACTGGGTTGCTTCTAGTACTGCTTCCTTAAATTTGTCAAGTTATAGATACTATTCTTTTAAAGGCCTCTCTGTAAAAGGTACAAACACTGGTTTCTAGTGCATTCAGTAGAAAAAAAAAAGATTTAACTGTACTTGCTGTGTCTAGCGTTAGCCACTTGAATAGAGTGCCTTTGTAAGTTACCACTTTAAAATTGTTATGGTGCCCGACCAACCCTTCTTTCTACTGATCGTAGGAGTGCTGGGGGTTGTTGCATTCACACAATTTTAAACTAAGCTAAAACATGACATGTTGTTTGTGAGCACTCGTAAGTTTTGAAAAATGCCTAGAAAGTTGTCAGAAATTCGGAAAATGGTGCAAATTGTGGTGCAAATGTACACCTGCTCATTGCAGACAAACAGTACATTTTATTTTATGAATAGCCCAGAATGCTTTAAATTTATTACAACTCATTAGGCCTGTTTCACACATCCGTTTGTGTCCATCAGTCAAAATCCGCCGTTTTGCAAAAAAAAACGGATCCGCCATCTGTTGGATCCGTTTTTTTGCAGATCCGCCAAAATTTTGACGTCCGTCGACATGCCCGAACGGACCATGCAATGTTTTTTCGGGCGGCAGGATCCGCACTTCTCACTGCGCATGCCCGAAATACTTCACTCAGCCAGAAATTTAACCCTAAACTCTGTTCTGGCGGCTGAAAAATCTCTCTCTCCTTCCCCAGGCAGCGGTTCCTTTAAAATTCTTCCTTTGACGGATCCGTTAAAATAACGGTCCGGTGACAAACGTTGTGGTCAGTACAGGAACGGATCCGCTATCCGCCATTTTAGCGGATTTTGACTGAACAAAAAAACTGATGTGTGAAACAGGCCGTAGTCTTTTAATACATTTCTCAATTTTTTTTAGACCATCTCCAGAAACACCAACATGACTACTTTCTTCCAAAAACAGAACCACGACTGTTCATGGGTTTTCTGTATTTTTAGCTTTGCTCCTTCAAAGTGAATGATCTCCTGGATCTCCTCATACCTTTTCCAACAGCACATTCAGCGTCTTCCACTCCCACACTACCTCCTTATCCCACCTTCTCTCTGTTGGAGTCCCCCAAGGCTCTGTTCTAGGACCCCTAACTCTACCTCAATCTATACACTTGGCCTAGGACAACTCAAAGTCCCATGGATTCCAGTACCACATTTATGGTGATGACATTTAGATCAGATCTACCTCTCTGGCCTAGACGTCACTTCTCTGCTGTCCAGACAAATGTGGACAAATCTGAACACATCATCTTTCTTCCATCTCACAGATCTTCCTTACCTGATCTATCTATTACAATTATTTACATCACGCTTTCCTCCGTACCAGAAGTCCGCTGCCTCGGAGTAACCCTTGACTCTGCCTTGTCCTTCAAACCGCACCCCCAAAGCTTTTTCCACCTGCTGTCGCCTCCAGCTAAAAAATATCTCCAGAATCCGTCCTTTCCTCAACCCTCAATCTACTAAAATACTTGTGCATGCCCTCATCTCCCACTTCGACTACTGCATGCCCTCATCTCCCACTTCGACTACTGCAACATCCTTTTCTGTGGTCTCTCTGCTAACACTCTCGCACCTCTCCAATCTATCCTTAACTCTCCTGTCCGACCAATTCATCTCTCTCCTCGCTACTCCTCCCCTCTGCAAATCTCTTCACTGGCTCCTATTCCCTCAGCGCATCCAGTTTAAATTACTAATACTGACCTACAAAGCCATCAATAACCTGTCTTTCTCCATATATCTCTGAACTAATCTCCCGATATCTTCCCTCACGTAATATCCGGTCCTCCCAAGACCTCCTTCTCTCCTCCACTCTTATTCACTCCTCACCTAATCACCTCCAAGACTTCCCCCCGATCATCCCCCATCCTCTGGAATTCCCCCAACACATCCGACTATCAACCACATTTGGATCCTTCAGACAGAACCTGAAAACCCACCTCTTCAAGAAAGCTTACAGCCGAAAATGACCCCGCTGCCTCCTCACCACTACCGGAGCTACCTACTTACCAACACGGGAGCTGCTGCAACCCCCCCAACCTACTGTCTCCTTTCCCCACCATCCTGTAGCATGTAAGCCCGCAAGGGTAGAGTCCTCTCCCCTCTGTATCAGTCTGTTATTGTTAGTTTGTTTACTGTAAGTGATATCTGTAATTTGTATGTAACCCCTTCTCATGTACAGCACCATGGAATCAATGGCGCTATATAAATAATAATAATGAGACTTATCTACGTCGCTACACACAGCCTGTGAACATCTGTGGTGCCGGTTTCAGAATCTCTTTAATCATAGACAACCACTTGCTTCCAGGTCTCTGCATACGGATCACATAGCCGTCGGCTCTTCCACGTGAGAGAATTGGACGATTATGCGAATATCACTCGGATCAAACTCGGGCTGAGTTTTAGCCGAGTGTCATCTTAGTGAGATCGAATTCTCTTGTAGGAGAGAATGGGATTTCAGGTGCGAAGACGACTGGCCATACATGTTCACTGACACAGGTCAATGGATGAACAATCTCTCTGTGAAAGTTCTTTACAGAGATTTCTTTTATGGGCTTGTGACTATTAGATGAAAATTTTTCACACATCCAACTTCTTCCTGCTACAGATGATGTAATATTGTTTGATTAACCTGATGGTTCAAATTTTACCCACAGATCGATGATTTTGATTGAAATTGCTTATTTTTAACAACTTTACACTTATCAACATGGCCAACTTTAGAAACTGAAGTGAGCAACATGCTCCAGAACACAATTGCCTTGTCATTTATGAAAAGGGCACCCTTCTCTGTATAAAAAAAACCTAGTTATTCTGCCTCTACAAATCTAGCAGATGCAACTGACATACACCTAAATGGTAATAATGTCACTCATTGCCAACATTTTTAAATCCTTCCCTTGCATTCCTGCCCTACATCAGCCGTAATATGCATTTATCACTTGGGTAACATTTATTAAAAGGTTACATAAGCAAATAGTGACACCCTGTTAGAGCTTATCTGTAACCGAAAATATGAAAGCGGATGTCTTGGATAATTTAATTATGGAAGAGCCAGTGTCTTCGGCATTGAGTGACTCACTTGAGGGAGTTCCTGTACTATTAACAGCCGAAAGGGCATTTCCATGTAAAAATTATTTATACTCTGATGTATTCAGCCTCCAGGTATAAAAATAGCAATAGGAATATATTAAAAAGAAGAATCTCCTGGATGCTAATTTTAAAGGGACACTCTCAATTGTAAGGTTAATGTTGCATATTGTTAATGCAAAGACAGATTTCAAAGCAACAAAGTAAAAAATGCAGAAAAGTAGCTTTTGGGTTCATAAGAATTAAATCAAACCATTAGCAGCGTGTTTTATATACTGCAAATATGTCACGCTTTAGTCATGTCCTTGGATCCTAATGAACTGATGGAGGGAACACATTTAATGGAAAGGTCAAGTTTTCATACAAGTACTGAATGTTATGAATGTCGAAACAGTAACCATCATAAAATGTGGCATTGAGATGTTATATCCCCCTCCATTATTACTTTCGGAGCACAGTCCACAAACTACTCTACTGGTGCAGTGAAGGCTACAGGAAAAGGTCTTCTACTGGGCACCGGCTTGCTCTGAAATATGCTTCTTGGAGATTTATGGATCTGCTCGGGATTACTATTCCACAAGAGCATTCTTACGGATGTTATAATTGGATTAACTCCATAAATACTAGGGCTATCGAGCCATCAACATATAAATCTACTGCTCAGGGTCAGCGGCATGCATTTTACTCCTGACTGTTCACAGGGGGATTAGCCTAACATCTTGAAATCCAACCTAATGGACACCATAAAAGTGGCGCTGATAAAATCCAGCTCGCCTTTGATTACACAACTGTTTTAGCCGATTCACACGTTCATAAATCTCCTGAGTAGCTAGGAAAATGTATACCTTAGCGACCATGGTATGTTTCTCTTTGTATTCTCAGAAAACTAGATTTATCTGCTTACTCAACTATAGTAAAGTACATTTACAGATATGACAAGATTAAATTAGGCAACAGCTATAGCTGTGAAAATCAAGAAAAAGACATTATGCTGTTAAGTACAAACAAAGCTCAGTTACTGGTTATCCACAGTACATACCATAAAAAAGAGTAATACAGTATATATATATATTAATATTTTTTTTTAATGGTATTTACTGTGGATAAACAGTAACTGAGCTGCGCGTGTATATATATAAGTATTCGGCCCCCTGGAACTTTTCAACCTTTTCCCACATATCATGCTTCAAACATAAAGATACCAAATGTAAATTTTTGGTGAAGAATCAACAAGTGGGACACAATTGTGAAGTTGATTGAAATTTATTGGTTATTTTAAATTTTTGTGGAAATTCAAAAACTGAAAAGTGGGGTGTGCAATATTATTCGGCCCCTTTACTTTCAGTGCAGCAAACTCACTCCAAAAGTTCATTGTGGATCTCTGAATGATGCAATGTTGTCCTAAATGACTAATGATGATAAATATAATGCGCCTGTGTGTAATCAAGTCTCTTTATAAATGCACCTGCTCTGTGATAGTCTCAGGGTTCTGTTTGATGCCCAGAGAGCATCATGAAGACCAAGGAACACAACAAGTAGGTTTGTGATACTGTTGTGAAGAAGTTTAAAGCCGGATTTCGATACAAAATAATTTCCAAGACTTTAAACATCCCAAGGAGCACTGTGCAAGCGATCATATTGACATGGAAGGAGTATCATACCACTGCAGATCTACCAAGACCCGGCCGTCCCTCTAAACTTTCATCTCAAACAAGGAGAAGACTGATCAGAGATGCAGCCAAGAGGCCCATGATCACTCTGGATGAACTGCAGAGATCTACAGCTGAGGTGGAACAGTCTGTCCATAGGACAACAATCAGTCGTACACTGCACAAATCTGGCCTTTATGGAAGAGTGGCAAGAAGAAAGACATTTCTCAAAGATATCCATAAAAAGTGTTGTTTAAAGTTTGCAACAAGCCACCTGGGAGACACAACAAATATGTAGAAGAAGGTGCTCTGGTCAAATGAAACCAAAATCGAAATTTTTGGCAACAATGCCAAATGATATGTTTGGCGTAAAGGCAACACAGCTCATCACCCTGAACACACCATCCCCACTGTCAAACATGGTGGTGGCAGCATCATGGTTTGGGCTTGCTTTTCTTCAGCAGGGACAGGGAAGATGGTTAAAATTGATGGGAAGATGGATGGAGCCAAATACAGGACCATTCTTGAAGAAAACCTGTCGGAGTCTGCAAAAGACCTGAGGCTGGGACGGAGATTTGTCTTCCAGCAAGACAATGATCCCAAACATAAAGCAAAATCTACAATGGAATGGTTTACAAATAAACGTATCCAGGTGTTCGAATGGCCAAGTCAAAATCCAGACCTGAATCCAATCGAGAATCTGTGGAAAGAGCTGAAAACTGCTGTTCACAAATGATCACCATCACACCTCACTGAGCTCGAGCTGTTTGCCAAGGAAGAATGGGCAAGAATTTCAGTCTCTCAATGTAAAAACTGATAAAGACATAACCCAAGTGACTTGCAGCTGTAATCGCAGTAAAAGGTGGCACAACAAAGTATTAAGTTAAAGGGGCCGAATAATATTGCACGCCCCACTTTTCAGTTTTTGAATTTCAACAAAAATTTAAAATAACCAATAAATTTCATTCAACTTTACTATTGTTTCCCACTTGTTGTTGATTCTTCACCAAAAACTTACATTTGGTATCTTTGTGTTTGAAGCATGATATGTGGGAAAAGCTTGAAAAGTTCCAGGGAGCCAAATACGTTCTACTTTCGCAAGGCACTGTATATATATATATATATATATATACACACACACACACATGCATATATACACACACACTAAGGCAACTACAGATCTGGAAGGAAGAACAGGAACATGAAGTGCCACCATGGCAAAACAAGCCGCTTGCTGCGTGGGGTGTACCAATGACAGATAATGGAGGTGGCTGACATGGAGAAATCTTACCAATGGCTGGAGAAAGCTGGACTCTGAGACAGCACAGAGGCACTAATCATAGCGGTACAAGAGCAAGCTCTAAGTACCAGATCCATAGAAGCATGAATCTACCACACAAGACAAGACCCAAGGTGCAGACTATGCAAAGAAACCTCAGAAACAGTCTGACACATAGTGGCAGGATGCAAAATGCAAGCAGGAACAGCATATACCGAATGCCACAACCAAGTAGCAGGAATATCTGCACAGCATATGGGCTAAGTCCCCCTAAGTACAGGTGGGAGACCCCAAGGAACGTGGCGGAGAATGAAAGGACTAAAATTCTGTGGGACTTCAAGATCCAGACAGAAAAGTAGATATTGGCTAACCAACCAGACATTGTGATAGTACACAAGGACCAGAAGACAGTAATGATAATAAATGTGGCAGTGCCAAGTGACAGCAACATCAGAACAAAGGAATATGAGAAGCTGGAGAAATACCAGGGGCCTCAAAGAAGAACTGGAGATGTGGAAGGTGAAGGCAACAGTGATTCCCAGTGGTGATAATAGCACTTGGAGCAGTGAACCCTAAGTTGGAAGAATGGCTACAACAGATGCCAGGAGCAACATCTGAGCTCTCTGTCCAGAAAAACACAATGCTGGGAAAAATTAAGATCCTGCGCAGAACCCTCAAACTCCCAGGCCTCTGGTAGATGACCCGAGAATGAGGAAGGACAAAAAAGACCACCACCATTTAGGGGTGAGAAGGAAGTTTTTATATATATTGAGATATATATGTTAGTCTAGAGACACTAACGCCCCCTTGACTAGTCAAAGCCCTCATTTACATATCATAAACGGACTTTAGAAATACTTTTTCTAAAGATCTGTTTGTGTGTGTAATGTAATTCAGGGAATTTACATATGTAGACAATGCTGGTGGTTCTGGGGGCATGAGGGACATGACCGATACCCTTTTAGAACTCACATGATCGTCAGGAGATGCATGGCTCAGAGCTGAAGGGTGGTGCCAGTTCAGAAGATACCACCATGGTTACTTACCGGTAGCCGGTTTTTCCGGAACCCATGACAGCACACCTGAGAGAGGGATCCGCCCCGCCAGGACAGGAACCTACTGAGATATAAGGGGCGGCACCTCTCCCCCGCTTTAGTTGGGTTACAGAGCATTGAGAGGACTTCCCAGTTAGTTACATGTTAATCCAGCACCACATCACACAAATGCACCCTAATTGTGCACACAATTAGGGGGATATACGGGTGCTGTCATGGGTTCCGGAAAAACCGGCTACCGGTAAGTAACCATGGTGGTTTTCCATTCACCCATGACAGCACACCTGAGAGACTTTTGGAGACTTCGAAACACCTTAGGGAGGACCACCGCTTGTAGCACCCTTCTACCAAAGGTTAAGTCAGCAGAGGATAGATTTATAGGGCTTAAAGAAGGTGGAAGGTGAGGCCCAGGTAGCGGCCTTACAAATCTGTTCAATTGATACCTCTGCCCAGGAGGTCGCCATGGCTTTGGTGGAATGAGCCTTGATGCCGTCAGGAATCGGGATACCACTAGCTGAGTAGGCTACACTAATGGCCTCCCTAATCCATCTAGCAATAGTCCCTTTTGAAACCCCATAGCCTTTCCTGGCATCCTGAAAAGCTACGAATAGGGATTGGGACTTCCTCCACTGGCTGGTGACAGATATGTATTCTAGCAGGGCTCTCTTAACGTCCAAACTATGGAACTTTTCTTCCCCTGGATTCTTTGGATTATCACAGAAGGATGGGAGGACAATCTCCTGACCCCGATGGAAATCTGATGCTACCTTAGGCAGATAAGCGGGGTCTGTCCTTAGCACCACCCTGTCCTGAAAAACTTGTGTATAGGGTGGATTTACTGAGAGAGCCTGCAGGTCGCTTATCCTACGGGCTGATGTAAGGGCCACTAAAATGATTGTTTTTAGGGTCAGAAACTTTACGGGGAGCTGATATAATGGCTCATATGGTTCTTTTGTAAGGGCCTCTAGTACTAGGTTTAAATCCCAGGGAGCTATCTTGGGTATTGGAATAGGCTTAGCCCTATGACATGATTTGATGAATCTGGCTATCCATCTATTTGCTGCCAAGTTGCAGTTATAGAGCGCCCCTAGTGCAGATACCTGAACCTTAAGCGTATTTACCACTAACCCCAGCTGTAATCCTGCCTGTAAAAACTCCAAGATGGCACTAATCGGGGGTTCTTGTTCTAACGGCTTACCTAGGAACTGTAGGAATTTATTCCATGTTCTGCCGTAGATATTAGTCGTTATCGGTTTCCTACTTTTAAGCAGGGTGGCCACCAACCCCGGAGAGAAACCTTTACCCCTTAAAAGCGACCTTTCAAATTCCACGCTGTCAGATGGAATCTCTTGACCTGTGCGTGGAGTATCGGGCCCTGGGCTAGAAGGTCCGGGATTTCTGGCAGAACCCATGGATCGGAGAGGGACATCCTCCGCAGTAGCGCAAACCAGGGCCTTTTTGGCCAAAATGGGGCTATTGGAATTACTCTGGCTTGATCGCTCCTGATCTTCTTGACCACTGTTGGGATCAGAGCGTCTGGGGGGAACGCATAGGCCAGCTTGAAGGCCCACTGAATATCTGAATATGCAGAGAGTCCACTGCCCATGGATCTTCTCTTGGGTTTAGGGAGCAAAACCTTCATGTTTGCCTGTTGTGTTTGTTGGCAAAGAGGTCTATCACTGGTTCCCCCCAAAGCTGTGTTATTTTTTGGAAAATGGACCGATTTAGGACCCATTCTCCCTGACTCAGAGTATTGCGGCTTAGGAAATCGGCCTCTATGTTTTCCGCCCCTTTTATGTGTAAGGCTGTTAATGAGTGTAAGTGTTGCTCCGCCTTGCCCAGGATGTCGTCTGCTGCTTTCATGAGGGAGTATGATCTAGTTCCCCCTTGGTGGATGATGTATGCCACCGTCACTTTGTTGTCTGACATGATACAGACATTGCGACCCCTGAGTAGGGGAAAAAAGTGGGTTAGGGCTTTGTTCACAGCCCACAATTCTCTGAGATTGGAGGATGCCCTCCTTTCTTGAGGTGTCCAGGACCCCTGGCCTACGTGACCCCTTAAGTGCGCCCCCCACCCCAGGGAGCTTGCATCTGTTAGAATCACGTCTGTCACCTGTTTGTCCCAAGGTATTCCCGTGGTCAAATTTGTACTGTCTAGCCACCAGTTGAGAGAGTCTCTGGTCTCTAAGGAAAGCTCCAGACCTCCTTCTAAACGCCCTCTTAGCGATCTTTGTGCTGCTAGTATCTCCCACTGGAGTTGACGGGTGTGAAATTGAGCCCACCTGACTGCCGGAATACAGGACGTCAGGGTGCCTAGCAGGGACATCGCTTTCCTCAACGTCATCTGAGGTTGGTTTCGGGCAGACCAAGCCATGTTCCGTACCTTCTCTATTTGGGCCTCCGGAAGCAGACACACCTGCTGTTCTGAGTCCAGGATAAATCCTAGGAAGGTCTGTTGCTTTAGGGGTTGTAGTTTTGACTTTTTGAAATTTATTATCCACCCTAATTCTTGTAAGGTGTTGGTCACCTGGCTTAACTGCGCAGTACATTGGTTCTCGGAGTTGCCCACTATGAGGAAATCGTCCAGATAGGGTATTATGACCGTATCGTGAATCCGAAGGAAAGCTGTTACCTCCTCTATGACCTTGGTGAAAACTCTCGGGGCTATGGATATACCAAATGGAAGAGCTGTAAATTGGAAATGCTTTAGTACGCGTTGAATATAAAGAGCTACCCTCAAGTATTTTTGATAATCTGGATGGATAGGGATATGATAATATGCATCCTTCAGATCGACTACAGCCTTAAAGCAATCTTGATGTAGTAGCTTTATGGCCGTAGTCACTGACTCCATCTTGAAGGTCTGATTTCCTATCCACCGATTGAGTCCTCTGAGGTTTATAATCGTCCGGAACGATTGGTCCGGTTTCTTGATCAAAAAAAGTGGTGAATAGAAACCCCTTCCCTTCTGTGTGTCTGGGACTTCGTAAAGGACCTGTTTGTTTATTAGGTTCAGGATCTTCGCTTATAAGGCCAACTGTTCTTCAGCTGCTTTTCTGATAGGGGTAACCACGAACACTGCTTTCGGCTGGTGAATAAAGGGGATTTTTAGGCCTTCTCTTAAGATGCCTAGGGTCCAGGTATTGGAGATCTTTTCCCAGGCCTGGGAAAGAGTGCTAACCTCCCCCCTACTGGAATACTGGCGTCATTGTGGTGATTTATTTGAGGTGGAGGGACCCCCACCAAACATAAATCCTGACTTTTTTTCCTTTTGTTCTCCCAGCTCCTTCTATCGGCCGGAGGACGCCCCCTATTGAACCTTCCGCTCCTCCGAAAGGGCTGTCTTCTCTGCACTGTTGGGAACATGGGGAAGCCTTTTTTCCTATCGCTCGCTTTCTCCAGGATGTCGTCTAGGTTCTTCCCGAATAAGAACCGACCATCACAAGGGAGAGAGCACAGTTTAGCCTTAGATTGCAGGTCACCCAAACAGCCTTTAGGCCAAAGTGCCTGTCTAGCAGCATATGATAAACTAGCCGCTCTGGCCGTTAACCTCATAGAATCCGGCGAGGTGTCCGCTAAAAAAGCTGCTACCCCATGCAAGAGATACATATCCGCCAATATCTTCTCTTGGGACCTTTGATGCTAGTTTTTCTTCCAACTGCTGCAGCCAGATCATGAGGGAGCGTGCCGTGCAGGTGCCCGCTATTGCCGGCTTTAATCCTCCCGCTGTCGCTTCCCATGCATGCCTCAGATAGGAGTCGGCTTTATTGTCTAGTGGGTCTCTAAGAACCCATGAATCTTATAGGGGCAGGGCCGATTTCTTAGAAGACCTGGATACTGCTGAATCTATTTTTGGGACCTTGTCCCATATTTCCGCATCCTTGTGCTCAAAAGGGTATCGCCTTTTAGAGGTGGAGGGAAGAGCCCCTGACTTTTCGTGTTTCCTCCACTCTCTTTGAATAAGCTCCTGGAATTTTTCGTTCACCGGAAAGGTACGCTTTTTTCTCTCCTGGAGTCCCCCAAACATAACGTCTTCTAGGGTTTTTGTCGTCTTCTCTTCCAGTAGGCCCATTGTTGTTCTAATGGCCTTTAGGAGAGCATCTGTGTCTTCCACCGGAAAACATGGCCTACCCCCTGTGTCACTGTCTGAGGAGTCTGATGAGGACGCCTGTTCCAATTGAGACGAGACCAAAGAGGAATTTGAGGGAGAACTAGGGGGATTTTTTCTACCTATCCTCCCTTTTTTCAATAGGGTCTTAATTGAACCTTCCATATCCGACCTAAGGGACGATATCAGATTAGCCGCGAAACTAGGCGCTTCCTCCGCCATGGTTCGCTGTATACAACTGGCGCAGAGGTCTTTTTGCCAGTCTCTTGCTAGGGCTGTTTTCCATATGGCGCAGTCCCTATTATTTTTCTTGCTTCCTGACTTTCCTACAGAGTAAATCATACAACAGAGAATCCCTATTAACATAAATGCTAGCATTCACGAAGATCACTCACCACCCGTAATCAAGGGTACCGGACTAGGAGGCTGCGTCGGAGCACGTGACTTGTGCTCTCTGGATCTCGAGGATTCTCCTGATCTGCGGCTGGGGCGGCTGCTGCTTGACCGGCTTCCATGTTTGCGGCCAGAGGGCTGTGAGGGCGGCAGAGACAAGGACCTCTCCTGCTCTGACTCCATACCTGCACCGTCTGCCCCTGCCGCAGCGTTTAAATACGCCTCCGTCCTGTGAGTGGCCTCCGTTCAGCTGCCTCCCCACCCCCCTGCGACCGCTGGCCGACCGCCTTCAGAAAAGCCGGCCGGCATCGCACCAGGCGCCATGACACGGTCGCCTGGTGCTGACGTCAGCCGGCGCGCCCACAATCCTTTGCGCCGCTGACATCAGTGGCCGTCAGACGCCTCGGGGATCAAAATGCGGGCGCGCGCGAGGGGAGGGCAGCGCGGTGGGGGCTTCCCGGAGCCACCGGGATCCCACCGACGCCCACACGAACCCGGAACCCCGGAGGGCCCGGGGACTGTGCCTTCAGCACCCGACGGCCGGCGCTACAGGTAAGATACCTGTTGTTCCTGCGTCGGGACGGGGCTGGGTCTTTTTTTTCTCTTCTGTTTCTTTTTCTTCGCCCATGACAGGCACCGCCGACAGTGGGGTTCCTTCCAGGACAGGAACCCAACTGAAGCGGGGGAGAGGTGCCGCCCCTTATATCTCAGTAGGTTCCTGTCCTGGCGGGGCGGATCCCTCTCTCAGGTGTGCTGTCATGGGTGAAGGGAAAAAAATATGATATTTTTTTTCTTATTTTGTACAGTACATTAGATACATTAAAATGGGTTTTCTATTAGTGGACAATAATTTTAAAGCTCAGTTTAGACCTTCACTGTTGGAAACAAATGATCAATGGGGCTTCCAAATGTATGGTTCTTGTTTGGCTATAGAAGGTCAAATTGTTCAAGTGTCCTGCTGGTAATTGCATGTGGCTAGTAAATGGCTAAATTTAGATTAATTATATTGTTTCTATGTATTGTTTCTTATCATATTTGGCAACAATGATGAATGGTCTCTTACTTAAAACCTCTGCATTTTCATATCAATTGAAGTCTTCTTTGGAGATATATAATGGAAGTCAGTGATGTATACAACAGTTTTAACAACAAGATGGAAAAGAAAAAAAAATATACACGTCATACTTTTAAAAAAAATGTTACTACATAAAAGCAGAGTGGGGCAAAGTGCCGTTCTTGTCCTGCCTGGGACAGTAAAAAAAAAGTTGACCCATTTTCATGAGAGTGTTTTGAATCACATTTCCAATTCTACACATATACAGTAGAACACGTAGGTTATAATAGGACGTCTAAATGAGTGCAAACCTTTGTTTAAACAAATCCTGCATAACATAATATTCCCCCGACCATTTAATCCACATTAGCAGCACAATTTTGCCAAATTTAGCTACACATTTATGGCAGAAGCAAAGGTTTAGGGTTCTTTGCATGTGATATACAGTACTCCATAACGCAGGGGTCCCCATACTGTAGCTCGAGAGCCACATGTGGCTCGCGATCCCATCAAATGTGGCTCGTGGCTGTCTGCCAGCTTGGTGCATTAGCTCCAGGTCTAGCAAACAGATATGAAGAGCACATCTCAAAAGTGAATTTTGTGAGTAGCCCTGCACAGAAGAGCAGATCTGGATTCACATTTACTAGTCTTAGGGGTTTAGAGAAAATTTAGGTATGGTACGCTGGAGACATGATGATACTACTGGTCAGAGGAAGTGCTTGAAGCTGGATGTGACGTCATGCTGGGAGTGCTTGATGGGAAGGTGCTGAATAGGGGTATTGTAGGAACCCCTGAACCAGGGTGGTTTCTGTTGAAACGTTTTGGTTATAATCATTATTCCCATAATGAGGGCTTTGGTTGCATTACTGTGATTAGGGCAGGAGTTGGATGTGGTTCGCAACCCACTCTCGGAGCTGTGTGTGGCTCACAGCCTTCTCACTGAACTAAATGTGGCTCTCAAGATCAGAAAGGTTGAGGACCACTGCCATAACGTATAATGCCGAGGAGCCTTAGGTGGATTACACATGACGATCATTTGCTGAAAAAGTACCTGGGGTCAAATATGAAGTTAAATGGATTATAGTATTAGAAAAAGTTGTGACCTGAATATATCCTAACAATATTAACATGGTTTATGTCTATATTCTAAGACTACACAGCCTTTCTCCACCTGTAGTGAAGTATAAACCAGTAATTAGGCTAATTATGTATCTATTTCTTTTGCTAGTATCATAGAATACAATATGCCGCCACACCTCGGTGTTTACTAACAATACTTGTCATTTTTTTAATAAATGGCAGCTATTTACAGGCATACTTCCGGAGTTCCTCGTAGAGGAAAAATGCATCCAGATTTGTTAAAAGTCAGCAATACACAAATGAACGCCACAATGTAATATTTTACATTTACCTTTAAAAATGACAAAAATAGAGAAACGTATAATTATGCAAAATTCTATTCATTCCATTAAGTGGGATAAAACAATCCAGACACCACGGCAACCCATTATTACATAACTTTTCATTTGGAAAAGGTCCATAGACAAGGATTATTACGCTGCCACAGCAGGTTGTCAAATGTATTGGAGATTTGAACTGTGCCAGTCGTACACTACTGCACAAATAAACTCTCTAAATTAATCTCCAAAAGACAAGCTTTAGCCGTGACGGCTTCCCAGGAGAGTGGGATCATGCCTCCGATGACAGTAACGATGTCACTTTGAGTAGAACTATTTTCAGCCGCGTTGTTCAGAGGACTAGTGGGGAATAACTGGAAGAAAACCAACACTAGTGATGCTTCTATTAATATCAGCCCTGCGGAAGTCTAGCTTTTCATTGCCTCACCCTCCAAAGCTTTAATCTTAAGGGAGTCATGCACAGCCTCTACTAGTTTTATTAAAATAATAAACCGGTAATGCATACGTTGACATTACTTTCATGCATATATCGCTTTATGTCATCACAGCTTACAGGGGTATTCCAGAATTGCAAGGCATCCTCTATTTATGGGATGACCTACTGTTAGTGGGGGCTCGCCCAGCGATCTGGAGAACGGAACTCTGGATTCTGAGTAAAGGAATTTGCAAAACCAATCTTGAATTAAACAGGGGAGCGCATGTTCAGCCTCCACTCCAATCACTGACTATGGGACGGATGGAGAAAGCCAAGCACACACATTGTAAAAAGCACACGTAGGGTGATAGCAAGAGGAAGAGTCTATCTGATGAATTCAGTATAGTTTGGAGGAGAGAGGGGATAGAATTATTAATAAGTAACTAAAACTTTGATTTTATTTAAAACACAACAGTAAAAGCAAACAATTGAACTTTGTAATACATCTATTATCTAAAACTACCACTTGTTAAACTTAAATGTCCCTTCTCTAAGCTGTTCATTGGCTATGCTGATGAAGTCTGTACACTGAGGGCCCAGAATACTGCAGTTGTCTTTGGGGTAATGTGCTGGAGAGAGACAGACACAAAAAGGGTGCAAATGTTTTATAGTGTTCTATCTCACTCGAGCACTGTATTCACAGATACAATGCTCAGTGTTTCAAAATAATGTCCTCCGTGCTGCTACAACTGCTTCTGAGAGATAGGAAAGCATGTCCTCACAGCTAGTCTATACCCACTAGCTCATCAAAACCGTAAAAGTTAAAGCATACCATTATTTAAATTTTTATTCCATAAATCACATGAAAATAAGCAACTCTGTAATATATCTTATCAGAGAAATCTACTTCTTTTTCTGTCAAAACTGATCAGTCACTATCAAAGTGTTCAATTCCCTGGCGTTCATAGGAAATCTGCAATGACAAGAATGGGGGTCTTCTGCAGACCCCCGGCTGTCATGCCAACCCATTGGAGCAACGCGATCATGTGACAGGGGCGGCGAAGGGCAGGGTTTGTGACGCGCTTCTGGTAAGTGCAAGCTAAATGCCACTTCAGAGATTGACAGAGGCATTCAACATGCTCACAGCTGCAGGTGGATCGCGATTCCACACACAGCTAGACACATGACAGTTGATCAAATTAGCTGTCATGTGCCTGAAAAGACGTGGGCTCAGCGCCGGAGTCCACATTCAAATGCTGGACATGAGCTATGATAAATCTATACATCATAGGTCATGACGGGGTTAAGATCTCTCCACAGGTTTCAATGATCTAGACTTATTGCTGGCCACTTCAGAACTCTCCAGCAGTTTGTTTCCATCCATTTCTGGGTGCTTCTTTAAGTAGGTTTGGTGTCATTGTCCTACTGGAAGACCCATGACCTAGGATGCAAGCCAAGATTTCTGACACTGGACACTACAATATGACCCAAAATCCATTGGTAATCTTCAGATTTCATGGTGCCTTGCACACAGTCAAGGCACCCAGTGCCAGAGGCAGCAAAACAACCCCAAAATATCTTTGAGCTTCCACCATATTTGACTGTTGGTACTGCGTTCTTTTCTTTGTAGGCCTCATTCCATTTTCAGTAAATAGCAGAATGATGTGCTTTACCAAAAAGCTCTATCTTGGTCTCATCTGTCCACAAGATGCTTTCCCAGAATGATTTTGGCTTACCCACAAACATTTTGGAATACTGCAGTCTAGCTTTTTTATGTCTCTGTCAACAGTGAGGTTCTCATTCCATAACGTTTAATTTAATTCAAATGTTGACAGATAGTTCGCACTGACACTGATGCACCCTGAGCCTGCAGTACTGCTTGAATTTCTTTGGAATTAATTGGGTACACTTATCCACCATCTGGACTATCCTGCATTGCAACCTTTCATCAATTTTTCTGTGCCGCCCAAGTCCAGGGAGATTAGCTACAGCTCCTTCGGTTGTAAAGTTCTTGTTAGGAGTCAGGTTCCTGCGTCTGCTCTGCAGGAATCCAGACTCTTACATTCTGTGGTCTCTTGCTCTTTATCTACCACAGAGGAGATTGCCTTGCAGAAAATCTCTCCAGGGGCTAAGTCCCTCTGTCCTCCTACTGAGCATGCTCATGAGACGGTTTCCCATTGGAGATCGGGAGTCATGTGCTCAGGTCCTGCTCCAGAACTCATTGGTCCATCTCAGAGATCTGGAAGCTTCCGTCTGCTATAAAAGGCGCGCATGGCCGTTCCGTTCCGACTATACTGCTATGTGTGAATGGTGACGGATGTATGATTCTGGTGACTGGCTTATTATGAAACGCCTTCCCTCTGATATTACGCATGTGGTTAGGGAATTAGTTCAGTAGTCTGTACCAGTCTGTGGCAAGCCTTAGGCCACTGTGCACACCGCACCTCTGCACTAGCATCCGACATAGCGCGTGCTTTGCAGCTGTGTCGTCCAACGGCAGAGTCCTGCGCCGCACTGCAGTTGCAGCCCTTCTTGGCATTCGAAGTAGCGACGCCGCACACACGGTAGGTTTAGACGGACGCAGCCCCTCTGTCTTTAGTTCCTGCTCCTGTGACCCAATACCGTGTGTGCATTTACCTGAGGCCTGTGACTCTAACAGGCTCAGCCTTTTGTATGTTTTTGTTGCGGCGCCTCTGTGTGTGAAGAGAGCCCACTCTGCGCACTTCGGGTGAAGTTGAACCCGTGCGCATTATATCGCCATATTGCTCGTCTGCCATTACTCAGCAGCGGTTGTAACACCTACTGCACGGTGGACCCCGAGCGGCGAACGCACTTTATTATTATTTTTATTTAGTGCGTTCCGCCGTTCCTAACTGTTCTTGATTATGTTGCACACTGTGAACAAAGCGACATCAAGATTTCTGGAGGACTTATAACCTTGAGATTGTTCAACAATTTTGATTCTCAAGTACTCAAGACATTTTTCTTGCCCTTTTCTGTTCTCCATACTTCAATGGAAGGGATTCTGTGGAAGATTACTTCTTCCTTACTGTAGGATTGATCACATGGATATATGTGGTTAATCCTGAGGAAGAAGTAATTTTGTACTTTGAAATGCGTCGAATAAACCACTACCTTATCAACTCATCTAATGGTATATACGTTCATTCAGCAGCGTGGAAACCATCCACCAAAATCCCTTCCTTTGATGTTTAAATGGTCACTGGCTGATCTGCTGCAGCTGATGCCCGCATTCCATGCTTTTTCAACAGATATGTCAGGTTAGTTTAATCTGAGTATAACCTAAATTTGTCTACCGGATAAGCCCCTATTTTGCTCTAATTTCTCCAACAGTTCCTTTGATTGTTCTCCATACTTTGCATGATATACACAGACTCACAATACAAAGATTGAGTCAACTTCTCCCCTTTTTATCGGGTTTCAGGTGTGATTTTCATTATTACCCACACCTGTTACGTGCCACATGTGAGTTTGAACAAGCATCACATGTTGAAAGAAAGTTGTTTACCAACTTTTTTGGAAAAGTGTCAACAATTTTTTTCTGTCCGATATTTGGAGTTGTGTTGTGAGTTCATTTTCCCCTCCGTCACTGAGGCCTGGTGAACTCCCTATTCTAGTGAAGGAAGGTAGTGAGCCTGATTATCAGGCACCTGGGACTAATGAAGACGATTGGCTGAGTGGAGTCACTGACTGGATTTAAGGCAGCCTACGCCCTTTCTGCCCTGCGGGTGATTTCTCTGTGGACTCTTTGACACCAGTCTGATTCCTGCTCTCCTAAAGCTAAGTTTTCTGTTTTGCCTTTTGCATCTAAGATTTGTTTTTGTTTTCTTGCTTTTTGGATTCTGCCACTCCCTGCTGGAGTGTGCAGTGTTCCATGAGCTCTGTCTTCTGAAAGTACCTGAGTGCTGATTTAGTTTTTGAAGCTTAGTTGCTTCAGGGCCATTTTTTATATCAGCTTGTTGGCTTTTGTCTCTGATAGGGTTTTTGGCAGATTGCAGACAGCAGCCTTCCTATCCATTCCTATCTAGGTAGTTTTTGGGCCCCGTCTTTGCTCAGCCTGTCTTTCTGTCTGTGTAAGTGTTTTCATCTTGCTTCACCGTCATTATATGTGGGGGGCTGCCTATTGCTTTGGGGTCTGCTCTGGGGCAGTTAGATTTCCCCTTTCCTTCTTTAGGCCTATGTATCTCTCCGGCTGTGATCGAGGGGTCTAGGTCATCGTAGGAACCCCCCACGGCTACTGCTAGTTGTGTTGATAGGTTCAGGGGTCTGCAATCTGATAGTTGCCAACTTCTCTGGTTTTCAGGACTTAGCTAGCATTTTTGTTTTTGCCTCCAACGGTGACTCAATCATAACAGAGTTGTGTGTGAAAATATGTCCAATTTGGCTTTTTTCTCAGTTTTTTTGTGTTGCTCCAATACACATAAAAGAAATAAACACGTGTATTACAAAACATGTGTAATTGCAATAATTTTCTTTGAGAAATACTTCACTCTCTAAAACAATTTCAAGGGTGTCAACACTTTTGTCCAAGACTGTATTTAAATGAGATGTGTGCTACGGGCCAGATACTGATCTGCCTCCATGAAAGGGCGGGTCACCAGTGTGATGGTTACAAGTGAGATGTTTAATGGTCGCTCTCTGCTCTCCTGATCTCACTGTAGAGCTGTGTGTGATTATAACTGACACATCTGAAGGTTCCTCTCACCTTCAGAATTTACATAAGAAAACAGTGGCTTTCTCTGGAATAAGACATCAAATCGCAGATATCAAGGTATCATTTTATTCAGCATCCTATAATCTGGATGCCCGGATAAATGGCTTAGGAGGGTTGATGCTACCAACAGTTTCCCTTTAACCCCCAAGAATGGTTTGCACATTAATGACCGGGCCAATTTTTACAATTCTGACCACTGTCCCTTTATGAGGTAATAACTCTGGATCACTTCCATGGATCCCGGTGATTCTGACAGTGTTTTCTCGTGACATATTGTACTTCATGATATTGGTAAAATTTCTTTGACATTACTTGTGTTTATTTTAAAAATTCCGCAATTTTCCAACTTTGAATTTTCATGCCCTTAAATTAGAGAGATACAGTTGTGGCCAAAAGTATTGACACCCCTGCAATTCTGTCAGATAATGCTCAGTTTCTTCCTGAAAATGATTGCAAACACAAATTCTTTGGTATTATTATCTTCATTTAATTTGTCTTAAATAAAAAAACACAAAAAGAATTGTCCTAAAGCCAAATTGGATATAATTCCACACCAAACATAAAAAAGAGCGTGGACAAAAGTATTGGCACTGTTCGAAAAATCATGTGAGGCTTCTCTAATTTGTGTAATTAACAGCACCTGTAACTTACCTGTGGCACCCAACAGGTGTTGGCAATAACTAAATCACACTTGCAGCCAGTTGACATGGATTAAAGTTGACTCAACCTCTGTCCTGTGTCCTTGTGTGTACCCCATTGAGCATGGAGAAAAGAAAGAAGACCAAAGAACTGTCTGAGGACTTGAGAAACCAAATTGTGAGGAAGCATGAGCAATCTCAAGGCTACAAGTCCATCTCCAAAGACGCGAATGTTCCTGTGTCTACCGTGCGCAGTGTCATCAAGAAGTTTAAAGCCCATGGCACTGTGGCTAACCTCCCTAGATGTGGATGGAAAAGAAAAATTGACAAGAGATTTCAATGCAAGATTGTGCGGATGTTGGATAAAGAACCTCGACTAACATCCAAAC
This sequence comes from Dendrobates tinctorius, assembly GCF_039654945.1. Taxonomy (NCBI): domain Eukaryota; kingdom Metazoa; phylum Chordata; class Amphibia; order Anura; family Dendrobatidae; genus Dendrobates; species Dendrobates tinctorius. The sequence continues at coordinate 30,578,899 of NW_027361908.1, forward strand.
AAGTTCAAGCTGCCTTGCAGTCCGAGGGTACAACAGTGTCAACCCGTACTATCCGTTGGCATCTGAATGAAAAGGGACTGTATGGTAGGAGACCCAGGAAGACCACACTTCTTACCACGAGATATAAAAAAGCCAGGCTGGAGTTTGCCAAAACTTACCTGAAAAAGCCTAAAACGTTTTGGAAGAATGTTCTCTGGTCAGATGAGACAAAAGTAGAGCTTTTTGGGCAAAGGCATCAACATAGAGTTTACAGGAGAAAAAAAGAGGCATTCAAAGAAAAGAACACGGTCCCTACAGTCAAACATGGCGGAGGTTCCCTGATGTTTTGGGGTTGCTTTGCTGCCTCTGGCACTGGACTGCTTGACCGTGTGCATGGCATTATGAAGTCTGAAGACTACCAACAAATTTTGTAGCATAATGTAGGGCCCAGTGTGAGAAAGCTGGGTCTCCCTCAGAGGTCATGGGTCTTCCAGCACGACAATGACCCAAAACACACTTCAAAAAGCACTAGAAAATGGTTTGAGAGAAAGCACTGGAGACTTCTAAGGTGGCCAGCAATGAGTTCAGACCTGAATCCCATAGAACACCTGTGGAGAGATCTAAAAATGGCAGTTTGGACAAGGCACCCTTCAAATATCAGGGACCTGGAGCAGTTTGCCAAAGAAGAATGGTCTAAAATTCCAGCAGAGCATTGTAAGAAACTCATTGATGGTTACCGGAAGCGGTTGGTCGCACTTACTTTGGCTAAAGGTTGTGCAACCAAGTATTAGGCTGAGGGTGCCAATACTTTTGTCTGGCCCATTTTTGGAGTTTTGTGTGAAATGATCAATGTTTTGCTTTTTGCTTCATTCTCTATTGTGTTTTTTCATTTAAGACAAATTAAATGAAGATAATAATACCAAAGAATGTGTGTTTGCAATCATTTTCAGGAAGAAACGGAGCATTATCTGACAGAATTGCAGGGGTGTCAATACTTTTGGCCACAACTGTATGTCACATAAAATACCATACTTAACAAGTAAGATTTCCCACATGTTTACTTTACATCAGCACAATTTTGGAACCCAAATTTTTTCTTTGTTAGGAAGTTATAAGGGTAAAAATTTAAACAGTGATTTCTCATTTTTACAACACCATTTTCTTTTTAGGGACCACATCACATTTCAAGTCACTTTGAGGGGTCTATATGAAAGAAAATACCCCAAAGGTGACACCATTCTAAAAACTGCACCCCTCATGGTGCTCAAAACCACATTCAAGAAGTTTATTAACCCTTCAGGTGCTTCACAGGAATTTTTTGAATGTTTAACCCCTTCCTGACATCAGACGTACTATCCCGTCCATGGGACCCGGGCCCCTATGCCCATGGATGGGATAGTACGTCTAGCGCGATCAGCAGCGCCCACGTGGTGAGCGCCGCTGATCGCGGCCGGGTGTCAGCTGATTATCACAGCTGACACCCGGCACTATGTGTCAGGGGCGGTCACGGACCGCCCCCGACACGTTAACCCCTTGCACACCGCGATCAAACATGATCGCGGTGTACCGGGAGTTAAAGGGAAGCATCGGCAGGGAGGGGGCTCCCTCCGTGCTTCCCTGAGCCCCCCACGGCAGCGCAATGTGCAGCGCTGCTGCGGGGGACTCCTTTCCTCCAGGCCCCCGGATCCAAGATGGCGACGGGGGCCTTCGGGGGCCTGGAGGAAGCTGGCTTCCTCAGTGCCTGCAAAGCGCAGGCATGAGGAAGCCTTGTGCACTGCCTGTGACAGATTGCTGATCTGTCACAGTGATCTGTGATGTGACAGATCAGCGATCTGTCAAAGGACAGTGATGTCCCACCTGGGACTATGTAATAAAGTAAAAAAAAAAATAAAAAAAAAGTGTAAAAATAATTTAAAAAAAAAAAAAATCGCCAAATAAATTAGTAAAAAAAAAAAAAAAATATTCCCCAATAAATTCATTTTTTGAAAATAAAAAAAAACCAAAACAATAAAAGTACACATATTAGGTATCGCCGCGTCCGTAACGACCCACCCTATAAAATTGTCCCAATAGTTAACCCCTTTAGCGAAACCCTTAAAAAATAAAAAACGAAGCAAAAAATAATGATTTATTATCATACCGCCAAACAAAAAGTGCAATAACGCGCGATCAAAAAGACGCATATAAATATCCATGGTACCGCTGAAAACGTCATCTTGTCCCGCAAAAAACGGGATGCCACACAGCATCATCAGCGAAAAAATAAAAAAGTTATAGCTCGCAGAATAAAGCGATGCAAAAATAATTGTTTTTTATATAAAATAGTTTTCATTGCATAAAACCGACAAAACATAAAAAAACGACCTAAATGAGGTATTGCTGTAACCGTACTGACCCGAAGAATAAAACCGCTTTATCAATTTTACCGCACGCGAAACGGTGTAAACGCACTCCCCCAAAAGAAATTCATGAAACGCTGGTTTTTGTTCATTCTGCGTCCCAAAAATCGGAATAAAAAGCGATCAAAAAATGTCACTTGCCCAAAAATGGTATCAATAAAAACGTCAACTCGTCCCGCAAAAAATAAGATCTCACATGACTCGGTGGGTCAAAATACGGAAAAATTATAGCTCTCAATATGTGGTGATGCAAAAACTATTTTTACAATAAAAAGCGTCTTTTAGCGTGCGACAGCTGCCAAAAATAAAAACCGCCATAAATAGTAAATCAAACCCCCCGTTATCACCCCCTTAGTTAGGGAAAAATAATAAAATTTAAAAAATGTATTTATTTCCATTTTTCCATTAGGGCTAGGGTTAGGGCTAGGGCTAGGGTTAGGGCTAGGGTTAGGGCTAGGGTTAGGGTTAGGGCTAGGGTTAGGGCTTGGGTTAGGGCTGAGATTAGGGTTAGGGGTGTGTTGGGGTTCGGGTTGGAGTTAGAATTGGGGGTTTCCACTGTTTGGGCACATCAGGGGCTCTCCAAATGCAACATTGCGTCTGATCTCAATTCCAGCCAATTCTGAGTTGAAAAAGTCATATCGTGCTCCTTCCCTTCCAAGCTCTGCCATGCGCCCAAACAGTGTTTTACCCCCACATGTAGGGTATCAGCCTACTCAGGACAAATTGCAAAACAATTTTTGGGGTCCAATTTCTCCTGTTACCCTTAGGAAAATAAAAAATTGGGGGCAAAAATATCATTTTTGTGGAAAAAAATGATTTTTTTTATTTTCACGTCCGAGCGTTATAAACTTCTGTGAAGCACTTGGGGGTTCAAAGTGCTCACCACACATCTAGATAAGTTCCGTGGGGGGTCTAGTGTCCAAAATGGGGTCACCTGTTGGGAGTTTCAATAGTTTAGGTACATCAGGGGCTCTCCAAACGCACATGACACCCGCAGACCATTCCATCAAAGTCTGCATTCCAAAATGGCACTGCTTCCCTTCCGAGCCCCGACGTGTGTCCATACAGTAGTTTTCTCCCACATATGGGGTGTCAGCGTACTCAGGACAAATTGGACAACAACTTTTGCGGTCCAATTTCTCCTGTTACCCTTGGGAAAATAAAAAAATTGGGGACTAATTGATCATGTTTGTGGAAAAAATACAATTTTTTTATTTTCATGCCCTGGCATTATAAACTTCTGTGAAGCCCTTGGGGGTTCAAAGTGCTCACCTCACATCTAGATAAGTTCCTTAGGGGGTCTAGTTTTCAAAATGGGGTCATTTGTGGGGGGTTTCCACTGTTTAGGTACATTAGGGGCTCTCCAAAGGCAACATGACACCCGCAGACCATTCCATCAATGTCTGCATTCCAAAACGTCACTACTTCCCTTCCGAGCCCTGACGTGTGTCCATACAGTAGTTTTCTCCCACATATGGGGTGTCAGCTTACTCAGGACAAATTGGACAACAACTTTTGGGGTTCAATTTCTCCTGTTACCCTTGGGAAATAAAAAAATTGGGGAATAATTGATCATGTTTGTGGAAAAAATACGATTTTTTTATTTTCATGCCCTGGCATTATAAACTTCTGTGAAGCCCTTGGGGGTTCAAAGTGCTCACCTCACATCTAGATAAGTTCCTTAGTGGGTCTAGTTTTCAAAATGGGGTCATTTGTGGGGAGTTTCCACTGTTTAGGTACATTAGGGGCTCTCCAAAGGCAACATGACACCCGCAGACCATTCCATCAATGTCTGCATTCCAAAACGTCACTACTTCACTTCCGATCCCCGACGTGTTCCCATACAGTAGTTTTCTCCCACATATGGGGTATCAGCATACTCAGGACAAATTGGACAACAACTTTTGGGGTCCAATTTCTCCTGTTCCCCTTGGGAAAATAAAAAAATGGTGACTAAAAGATCATGTTTGTGGAAAAAATACGAATTTTTTATTTTCACGCCCGGGCGTTCTAAACTTCTGTGAAGCACTGGGGGGTTCAAAGTGCTCACCACACATCTAGATAAGTTCCTTAGGGGGTCTAGTTTCCAAAATGGTGTCATTTGTGGGGGGTTTCCACTGTTTTGGTACATCAGGGGTTTTCCAATCGCGACATGATGTCCGATCTCAATTCCAGCCAAAAACGTCAAATGGCGCTGCTTCCATTCCGAGCTCTGCCATGCGCCCAAATAGTGGTTTACCCCCACATGTGGGGTATCAGCGTACTCAGGACAAATTGCACAATAACTTTTAGGGTCCTGTTACCCTTGGGAAAATAAAAATTGGGGTGTAAAGATCATTTTTGTGGAAAAAATATGATTTTTTAATTGTACCGCTGTACGTTATAAACTTCTGTAAAGCCCTTGTGGGTTCAAAGTTCTCACCACATATCTAGATAAGTTCCTTGGGGGGTCTAGTTTCCAAAATGGGGTCACTTGTAGGGGGTTTCCACTGTTTAGGTACATCAGGGACTCTCCAAACGTGACATGGCGTCCGATCTGAATTCCAGCCAATTTTGCATTGAAAAAGTCAAACGGCGCTCCTTCCATTCTGAGCTCTGCCATGCGCCGAAACAGTCGTTCCCCCCCACAAATCAGGTATCAGCGTACTCAGGACAAATTGCACAATAACTTTTGCAGTCCAATTTCTCCTGTTACCCTTGGTAAAATAAAAAAAATTGAACCTGAAGTATTTTTTTTGTGAAAAAAAGTTAGATGTTCATTTTTTTTTTAAATATTCAAAAAAATTCCTGTGACGCACCTAAAGGGTTAATAAACTTCTTGAATGTGGTTTTGAGCACCTTAAGGGGTGCAGTTTTTAGAATGGTGTCACTTTTGGGTATTTTCTATCCTATAGACCCCTCAAAGTGGCTTCAAATGTGATGTGGTCCTAAAAATAAAATGGTGTTGTAAAAATGAGAAATCGCTGGTCAACTTTTAACCCTTATAACTTCCTAACAAAAAAAAATTTTGGTTCCAAAATTGTGCTGATGTAAAGTAAACATGTGGGAAATGTTAGTTATCAAGTTTTTTGTGTGCCGTATCTCTGTGATTTAAGGGCATAAAAATTCAAAGTTGGAAAATTGCGAAATTTTCAACATTTTTGCCAAATTTCCGTTTTTTTTCACAAATAAACGCAAGTTATTTGAATGAAATTTTACCACTAACATGAAGTACAATATGTCACGAGAAAACAATGTCAGAATCACCGGGATCCATAGAAGCGTTCCAGAGTTATGACCTCATAAAGGGACAGTGGTCAGAATTGTAAAAATTGGCCCGGTCATGAACGTGCAAACCACCCTTGGGGGTGAAGGGGTTAAAAAAAAAATTGAACATTTAACTTTTTCACAGAAAAATTAATTACTTCAGATCCATTTTTTTAAATTTTACTAAGGGTAACAGGAGAAATTGGACACCAAAAGTTGTTCAATTTCTCCTGAGTACGCTGATACCCCATATATGCAGGTAAACCACTGTTTGCGCGCATGGCAGAGCACAGAAGGTAAGGAGCGCCGTTTTGACTTTTCAATGCAAAATTGGCTGGAATTGCGATCGGACGCCATGTCGTGTTTGGAGAGCCCCCTGATGTGCCTAAACAGTGGAAACCCGCCACAAGTGACACCTTTTTGGAAAGCAGACCCCCTAAGGAACTTTTCTAGATGTGTGGTGAGCACTTTGAACCCCCAAGTGCTTCACAGAAGTTTATAACGTAGAGCTGTAAAAATAAAAAATCATTTTTTTCCACAAAAATGATCTTTTCGCCCCCAATTTTTTATTTTCCCAAGGGTAACAGGAGAAATTGGAAGCAAAAAGTTGTTGTGCAATTTGTCCTGAGTGTGCTGATACCCCACATGTGGGGATAAACCACTCTTTGGGCACATGGCAGAGCTCAGAAGGGAAGGAGCGCCAGATTTTACTGTTATGGTTTACAGGTGCCATGACCCACTGGGAGAGCCCATGAGGTGCCAAAACAGCAGAACCCCCCATAAGTGACCCCATTTACAAACTACACCTCTCCATGAATTCATCTAGGGGTGCAGTGACCATAATGACACCATGGGTGTGTCACAGAATTTTATACCATTGGGCAGCCATGCGCAGAGACTCGGGAGGAATGGAGCACTATTTGCCTATTCAAGTGAATGGGTCTGTGCACATCAGAGTATTTCCACGAACCGTGTGTCCGTGGGCAAAACACACTGACATGTCCATTTTTTAAAGTCAGCACGGGCCACAAAACATCCAGCACATGTGCATGCGCATAACACACATGGATGTCATCCATGTGACACGCATCGGCGCCGGGGAAGAAGCGTTACAGTAAGTCCTGTTCCCCGGAGCCGGGTGCTGAACATGGCTCTCATCACTCTCCTCTGCTTGTGCCAATCGTCGGCAGAGTAGGAGAGAATGATGAGAGCCGTGTTCAGCACCCGGCGTCGGGGAATAGCGCTTACTGTAAAACTTCTTCCCTGGCACCAGTCCTTGTGGTACTGATGCGGCCACACATGTGCCGCAAGTGTTACACACACTGACACATCTCTGGTACCAGAAATATTAGGACATGTGAAAGAGGCGTTATAGCGGGTTTTTATGCTTGGCAGATGTTCTACGGTAAAAGAGGCTTTTTATTGCAAAAAATAGTTTTTGCATCACCATATTTTAAGAGTTATAATTTTTCCATATTTTGGCCCACAGAGTCATGTGATTTTTTGCGGGATGAGTTGACGTTTTTAATGGTACCATTTTCAGGCTCATGACATTTTTTGATCGCTTTTTATTCCGATTTTTGGGAGGCAGAATGAACAAAAAACAGCCATTCATGAATTTCTTTTTTGGGGGGGCGTTTATACCGTTCCGTGTGTGGTAAAATTAATAAAGCAGTTTTATTCTTGGGGTCAGTATGATGACAGAGATACCTCATTTATATAATTTTTTTATGTTTTGGCGTTTTTATACAATAAAAACTATTTTATAAAAAAATATATTTTTGCATCGCTTTATTCTGAGAGCTATAACTTTTATTTTTCCGGTGATGGAGCTGTATGGGAGCCTGTTTATTTCGGGACAAGATGACGTTTTCAGCGGTACCAAGATCCGTCTTTTTGATAGCGTGTTATTCCACTTTTTGTTCGGCGGTATGATGATAAAACACTGTTTTTTTTGCCTTTGTTTATGGTGTTCAATAAAGTGGTTAACTAGTGGGACAGTTTTATAGGTTGGATCATTACGGGCGCAGCGATACCAAATATGTGTACTTTTATTATTTAGATTTTTTTTCATTCAAATATTTATTTAGTGCTAGAATAAATATTGATTTTTAAAAAAAAAATTTTTACAATTATTTTAATTTTTTTTTTTTTTTTTTACTTCATTCTAACTTTTACACTTTGTCCTACTATGGGACAATCATGTTTTGCAGGCTGATCGCTTCTATAGCATGCAGATGAAGCAGCATCTGCATGCTATAGAAGCTGTCAGCGCTGAATGTAATTTACACTGACCTGAGAGACTTCACGACATGCACTGCGGACGACAGGAAGTTTCTTAGCTCTGGTAACCCGGATGTCGTCATGACAACATCAGGTTACCATGGCAGAAATCGGGACCCTGCGTCACGCCACAGGGTCTCCACTTCAAAGGAAAAAGGGGCTGTCAGCCCTCTGCCAGCTCCCGGAATGCTGCGACCGTGTTCGATCGCAGCATTTCAGGGGTTAAAGTGCCAGGAGCGGTCTGTGACCGCTCATGGCATTTAGTGCCGGTTTCAGCAGTGAGAATCAGTTGACACCCGGCCACTCACCACCCGTGTGCACGGCCGATTGCTATGACGTACTATACCGTCCATGGTCAAATTGTGCAGGGTCACATCGACGGTATAGTACGTCTCATGGCAGAAAGGGGTTAACAATGAATTATAGTAATTAAAACACAGAGTACTAGGCTTTTTTAAAAAAATAATACTACATCAAGATTCTACAAATGCCATTAGAGTTGCACGTTACATAAGCATGCAGGTAATTCAATAGTGGATAAGGAAATATCTGAACATAACCCTGATAAGGAGAATGTGCTGTATAAGAGCTTAGGTAGTGCCACACACTGAAAAACAAATATGTTTAGGCAGGAGGTTTGAAGTAATAGGGTCACTAATAGTAATGAGCGAGTGTGCTCGGATGTGTTGTTATCCGAGTATCTCAAGGGTGCTCGTATAATATGTTTGAGTCTCCACGGCTGCATGATTCGCAGCTCTTAGGCAACCGCAACACATATGGGGATTGTCTGTTAGGCAAACCCGCATGTGTTGTGGCTGTCTAACAGCTGCGAATCATGCAGCCGTGGGGACTCAAACATATTATACGAGCACCCCTGAGATACTGGGATAACACCGTATTCGAGGACACTCGCTCATCACATATCACTAATACAAGCAGCTGACTTCAGATGTTGTTCATTTGTGGGACTTTCTGCCTAAAGTTTTGTCTTAAGCATGTGAAATGCATGCTGAATGGGGTTGAGATCTGGTGATTGACTCTGCCGTCGCAGAAAATAACACTTCTTTGCCTTATAAAACTCCTGTGTTGCTTTTGCAGTAAGTTTTGGGTCATTGCCCATATATACCATGAAGCGCCATCCAATCAACCTTGCTGTATTTGGTTGAATCTGAGCAGAAAGTACCGCCCTGTACACTTCAGAATTGTTTCTGCTGCTTCTGTCTTCAGTCGCATTATAAATAAAAACAAGTAACCAAGTGCCATTGAAGCCATGCATGCCCGTGCCATCACACTGCCTCCACCATGTATTACAGAAGATGTGGTGTGGTTTGTATCATGAGCCATTCCAAGCCTTCTCCATACTTTCTTCTTCCCATCGTTCTGGTACATGTCATCTGTCCAAAGAATGATTCTCCAGAACTGGGCTGGCTTCTTCATGTGTTTTTTTTTTTTTTTAGCAAAGTCTTATCTGGCCTTTCTATTTTTAAGGCTGACTAATAGTTTGCACCTTGTGGTAAACCCTCTGTATTTCCTCTCAAGAAGTCTTCTCTTGCGGTAGACTACTGAAACACCTACTTTCTGGAGAGTGTTCTTCAATTGGGTGGATGATGTGAAGGGGTTTTTCTTCACCAAGGAAAGGATTCTGTGATCACTCACCACTCTTGTCTTCCGTGGACGTCCAGGACTTTTTGAGTTCCCAAGCTCATCAGTGCACTCTTTATATTTTGCAGAATGTACCAAAGTGTTGATTTCGCAAATCCTAACATTTCTGCTCTCTCTCTGATGGATTCATTTTTTTTTTCAGCTTAGTGATGGTCTGTTTCTCTTCTGTTGACAGTTCCTTTGACCGCATGATGTGGGTTCACAGCAACAGCTTCCAAATGCAAATTCCACAGCTCCAGACTTTTTACCTGATGGTGGATTAATGAAGCCCATGCAGCCCATTTAAAAGTTTTTAAGATAACGGTCCAATTACTTTTAGTCCCTTTTAAAAAAAAGAGACAACCACTTATAAAAGAGCTTGAATTCCTAAACATTTACTTCATCTAGGATGTCAATACCCTCAAATTAAAGCTGAGAGTCTGCACATTAATCCCAATATTGATTATATAACTTTATCTTGAATATGCTTTGGTAAACAGCTAAAATATCAAAACTTGTATCAGTCTAAATATTTCTGGACCCAACTGTACTTTTCCACTGGATCAATTTCACCCTGTTCTGCCTCGGAAATGCAACAGTGGTCTCACGTGTGTTTTGGATCATTGTCATGTTGGGAAAATGTTATCGCATATTTCTAAAACCTATCACAATATCATTTTTGACAGGATTTCTACTTCAATTGAGTTTTCAGCGATCGCTATAAAATAAATACGCGTAAGTCAGCATTAGAATTGCCTGCTGCTGCAGCATCCGCACACCGTTGGTTTTTACTGGACTAGTTGTGATGGCATCCCATCCTTTACCTGACTGCTGAGGCCACCGATTGGATGGGAGTAGTTAGATGCCTGATGAACAGGATATCACCCTACCAAAAATAATGACGTTCCTGCGAATTTCAGCTGCAAGAAACACATTTTTATTTCAGAACTATCCCTATGATCAGGAAAGCTTTCGAAGACTTGTAGGAAACCCATAACAGAACTAGCTGCCGCTCTGTGAATGATGCACTTTATGTCTGCACTTTTTACTGTAAATTTATATAGAACATTTAGTCTTCCTACAAATTAATTGATATGACATTTTTATAATGAGTGTTAGTACCTGTTCATTGGAAGCAATGTTTCGAACATCTATAATAGGAGGATTGAAGGTTTGTGTATCAGCCACCTCAAACATGGGATTTATCTGCAGAATATAAAAGAATAGGTTTTACAGTGAACAATTGAACACATTCATGTGACCATAACAGAACAAGCAGAAAACACAAATCAGAATGAAATATTAAATATGTGAAAAAATAAACAATGCAGACTGTATGGTCAAATGTATTGGGATGCATACATATTACATCTACAGGAGCTTTTGTGACCTATCATTTCAAATCCATAGGCAACTTTCACCCTTCGTAGAAGGTTTTCTGCAAGGTTTAGGAGTAGTCTGTGGCAATTTTTCCACATACTCCAGAAAAATTGTGAGGTCACGCAATGATGTTGGAGTAGAGGACCAGGCTCGCAATCTCTGTTTTAGGTTATCCCAACTGTGTTTATGGCATGAGGTCAGGGCTCTTCGTGGTCAGTCATGCTCTTCCAAACCAAACTTACCCAACTATGGTTTTATGGACCGTGCTTCGAGCACTGGGACACAGTCATAAGGAACATAAAAGGGCCATCCCCAAACTGTTCCCACAAAGTTGAGAGCTACAATTGTCTAAAATATTATGTAAGCTGATGACGTGCCCCAGAGGCCGTGGGATACTCGGTACCGGGCCAGTCGTCTTAAAGGGATGGGTCACAGTGGCAGTGACCCAGTCCGTGGCCCCAGGCGGTCATGTAAAATGGGTAGAATTGAATGGGAATAAAGTTTACGTAGAGAATCGTGACGCCACCTGTGGTATTCTGGTCAGAATGACCAGTGCTGCAGTGTTGCTTCTCTGAGGCTAGCTTCACAATAGCATTTTGGGCCGCAGCGCACGGCCGCCGCTAAGCCCCGCCCCCTCCGGTCATCTCCACCTAGTATCGCACACGGCTGTATGTGATCTGCACACCCTATCTTTAGGATAGGGTGCGCAGACCGTGCGCTGCGCCCTTTTGATGGTGCTTCGAGCGCAGCAAAATGCAACATGGTGCGTTTGGCGCACCCTCGAAAGGGCGCAGTGTTGTGAGTTCATTTTCCCCTTGAAATGTTTGAAATAGAGGAACACAGTATTGTAACTGAGGAGCAAACTGAAGTTGCTTCAGATGAACAGCAACATGATAGTTTAGATCTTGTTGAAACTGTGTCAATATGTTCTTTCATTCATCACATGCGCTGTGTTGTGCATTCGCTACAGCTGGCTATAAGAGACAGTCTGCAAGAAGGACATGCTGCTGCACTGATTGGTAAGGTGAGAAAATTGGCTACTGTTGCCAGAACCCCTAAAGTTGACTCAATTTTGAAGAGACATGCTGGAAAACGGGCAATTATTGATCAAGCCACACGATGGGGCAGTGCTTACTTAATGATTCAGCACTTGGTTGAACTGAAAACCTTTCTTGTAGACATGGCTAACCCTCAACTGACGCTAAATGGAAGTCAGTGGAATCAGGTGACTGAGCTGGAAAAATTGCTAGAGCACCCATTTACAGTGACTAAAAAATTACAAGCCGAGGACTTAGAGAGGTTGTTCTCTGCTCTCAAAATAATTAGATCAGATTTGAGGGCATCCATGAAGGAGGATCTGACAGAGGCAATACTTTTTCTGAGGACAAATTTATAGATTTCTTCTTATTAACTGCATAAAAGTGTTTATTGCATATTTACTTACAGTTTAGAAAAGTTTATAAAAGTTATTTGCTATATTCTAATTGTATTCTAATAAATGTAGTTTTTGCTCTAAGTGGTCTGATTACTTATATGATGGTGAGAAACTGAATAAGCACGATGTTTAATATTTTACAACAGTAAATTTGTTGTTATGAATTGGCCATTTATGAAGGAGTCGGAGTCGGAGCCGGAGTCAGAGCCGGAGCCTGATAAAATCCAGGAGTCAGAGTCGGAGTCGCAACTGTGGCTTACCGACTCCACAGCCCTGTCTAAGATGGTTCATCTTGTACCACTCCCTAAGTTGCCATCTTCCTCTGAGTTGGTGCCCCTGTTTTTGCAACAGGTGGTTCGCTTGCACGGGATTCCTGAGAACATTGTATCTGACAGAGGAGTTCAGTTTGTGTCTAGATTTTGGAGGACTTTCTGTTCCAAGCTGGGAATTCAGTTGTCCTTCTCCTCTGCTTTTCACCCTCAGACCAATGGGCAGATGGAGAGAACAAACCAGACCTTGGAGTCATATTTGAGATGTTTTATTTCCGGTGATCAGGATGATTGGGTTTCATTTTTGCCCTTGGCCGAATTTGCTTTAAATAATAGAGCTAGTTCTGCCACTTTGATGTCACCTTTTTTTTCTAAACTTTGGGTTTCATCCTCGATTTTCTTCAGGGCAGGTGGAGCCTTCTGCCTGCCCAGGTGTTGACACTGTGGTGGAGAGAATGCACCAGATCTGGGACCAAGTGGTGGATAAGTTATCTCTCTCCCAGGAAAAGGCCCAGCGGTTTTCCAACCGACATAGGACCATTGGTCCCCAGTTTAAGGTTGGTGATATGGTTTGGTTATCATCAAAAAATATCGCTATGAAGGTGGCTTCTCCTAAGTTTAAGCCTAGATTTATTGGACCTTACAAGATTTTGGAGATTATTAATCCGGTCTCTTTTCGATTGGCTCTTCCTGTCACATTTAAAATCCATGTGTTTCATAAGTCCTTGTTGAAGAGGTTTGTTGAACCAGTAGTTCCTGGGGTGGCACCTCCGGACCCTGTATTGGTTGAAGTCCTTGTCCTGTCCTGATCTGGCTGTACATCACTTCAATGACACTCTTAGAAGCACCCTTGACCAAGTAGCTCCCCTCACCCTCAGAACCTCCAAACACAGAGTGAAACAGCCCTGGCTCACATCGCAAACCCGATTTCTCCAGCGATGCTCTAGGTGTGCTGAACGCTTATGGAGGAAAACACACACACCAGAAGACTTCATACACTTCAAATTTATGTTAAGGACATATAACTCTGCCCTTCACCTCGCCAAACAGACCTACTTCACCACCCTGATCTCCTCACTATCCAACAACCCCAAGAAACTTTTTGACACCTTTCACTCCCTCCTCAGGCCAAAAGCACAAGCCCCTATCACAGACATTTGCGCTGATGACCTGGCCTCCCACTTTATAGAGAAAATAGACAATATCCGTCAGGAAATCCGCTCCCAATCACCAAGTTCAGTGACTCCCATCCCTCCCTGCATTTCCCCTGGCTCACTCTCCACATTTGCTCCCATCACAGAAGAAGAAGTCTCCAGGCTCCTCTCCTCTTCTCGTCCAACTACAAGCACAACGACCCCATTCCCTCACATCTCCTCCAGTCTCTCTCCCCAGTCGTCACAACTCACCTAACTACAATCTTTAATCTCTCCCTCTCCTCTGGCATTTTCCCCTCCTCCTTCAAACACTCTATCATTACTCCATTACTAAAGAAACCCACCCTTGACCCATCCTGCACAAACAACTACAGACCAGTCTCCAATCTCCCCTTCATCTCTAAACTCTTGGAGCGCCTGATATACTCACGCCTTACCCGTTACCTCTCCACTCACTCCCTCCTAGACCCTTCACAGTCCGGTTTCCGCCCCCTACATTCGACAGAAACTGCACTCATCAAAGTGACCAATGACCTTCTGACAGCAAAACGTAATGGTGACCATTCTCTGCTCATTCTTCTCGACCTTTCTGCAGCTTTCGACACTGTTGACCATCCTCTCCTACTCTCTAGGCTCCAGTCACTAGGCATTAAGGACACTGCTCTTTCCTGGTTCTCCTCCTATCTTTCCGACCGCTCCTTCAGTGTTCTGTTTTCTGGCTCCACTTCATCTCCTCTTCCTCTCACTGTTGGGGTACCTCAGGGCTCAGTCCTTGGCCCCCTTCTCTTCTCTCTCTATACAGCCCCAATTGGACAGACCATAAGCAGATTTGGCTTTCAGTACCATCTTTATGCTGATGACACACAACTGTACACATCATCCCCTGACCTTACCTCCGCTGTACTACAGAACGCCACTGACTGTCTGTCTGCAGTCTCCAACATCATGTCTGCTCTCTATCTGAAACTCAACCTCTCCAAAACTGAACTTCTTCTGCTCCCACCATCTACTAACCTCCCTAAATCTGACATTTCCCTCTCTGTGGGTGGCACCATAATAACACCCCGACAGCAGGTGCGCTGTCTGGGTGTTATGTTCGACTCCGATCTCTCCTTCACCTCCCATATACAATCTCTTGCCCGCTCATGCCGCTTACACCTAAAGAACATCTCTAGAATCCGCCCTTTTCTCACCATGGAAACAACAAAAACTCTCACTGTCGCCCTGATCCACTCCCGCCTAGACTACTGTAATGCTCTATTAATTGGCCTCCCTCTCACTCGACTCTCCCCTCTCCAGTCTATCCTTAATGCAGCAGCCAGGGTTGTCCATCTGGCTAATCGTTTCTCAGACGCGTCCGCTCTTCGCCAGTCGTTACACTGGCTGCCAATTCATTACAGGGTACAATTCAAAGTACTTGTTCTCACCCACAAAGCTCTCCACAGTGCGGCACCCCCTTACATCTCCTCCCTCATTTCTGTCTATCGGCCTAACCGACCGCTGCGCTCTGCAAATGACTTTCGACTAACCTCTGCCCTAATCCGTACCTCCCACTCCCGACTCCAAGACTTCTCCCGTGCTGCGCCAATCCTCTGGAATGCTCTACCCCAAAATATTAGGACCATCCACAATTTGCATAGTTTTAGGCGCTCGCTCAAAACACATTTGTTCAGAGCGGCCTATCACATTCAGTAATCAAAGTCATGTTTGTGTGTGTGTAGCCCATTCACTATCTCCATCTAACCCCCACCCCCTGAAGATGGCTGGACCGTCATTGTAAATACATCATTGTAAATACAAACCTGTGCTTTGTATCCCCCCCACCTCATTGTAGATTGTAAGCTCCACGAGCAGGGTCGTCTTATTTCGCTTTAATTATTGTATTGTTAACGTTGTTACTTATGACTGTTGTGTTTGAAACTGTTCAACTGTAAAGCGCTGCGGAATATGTTGGCGCTATATAAATAAAGATTATTATTATTATTATTATTGAAGGTAACATGGAATATGAGGTAGAGAAGATACCGGATTCCCGTCTGGCTAGACGGAGACTCCAGTATTTGGTTAAGTGGAAGGGTTATGGTCAGTTGGATAATTCCTGGGTCTCTGCGTCTGATATTCATGCCAAAAGATTGGTGAGTGCCTTTCATCGGGCTCACCCTGATCGCCCTGGTGGCGTGGATGAGGGTTCGGTGACCTCTCCTAAAGGGGGAGGTACTGTTGTGAGTTCATTTTCCCCTTCACCATTGAGGTCTGATGAACTCCCTCTTCTGGTGAAGGAAGGTAGTGAGGCTGATTACCAAGCATCTGGGCAGGATGATTATGACTGGGTGACGGGAATTGCTGACTGGATATAAGGCAGCCGACGCCCTTCTGCCTTGCTGGTGATCTCTCTGAGGGATTCTAGGAGACCAGTCTGATTCCTGCTCCTCAAAAGCTAAGTTTTCTGCTCTGCCTTTTGCATTTGTGTTTTGGTTTTCCTTGTTTTTCTGGATTTCTGCCATTCCCTGCTGGGGTGTGCTGAATTCCTTTTTGCTCTGTCTTCAGAAGATACCTGAGTGCTGATATAGTCTTTTTGAAGCCTAGCGTCTTCAGGGCTTTTTTCCCTATCAGCTGTTGGCTCTTGTTTTGATAGGGTTTTGGCGGATTAGACAGCAGCTTTTCTATCCTGTCCTATGTAGTTAGCTTGGGCCCCATCTTTTGCTCAGCCTATCTTTCTATCTGTGTGAGTGTTTTTTCATCTTGCTTCACTGTCATTATATGTTGGGGGCTTCCTATTGCTTTGGGGTCTACTCTGGGGCAGTTTAGATTTCCCTTTCTGCCTTTAGGCCTATGTAGTTCTCTGGCTGTGATCGAGGGGTCTAGGGCACCGTAGGAACCCCCCACGGCTACTGCTAGTTGTTGTTGATAGGTTCAGGGGTCTGTAATCCGATAGCTGCCAACTTCTCTGGTTTTCTGGACTTAGCTAGTATTTCTGTTTGTGCCTGCAACGGTGACTCATTCATAACAGCGCAGCGCACGCAAAATTCTACTAATGCACGGTCAGCGCACCCTATGCTAAAGATAGGGTGTGCAGATCGCATGTAGCCATGTGCGATACTAGGCGGAGATGACCGGAGGGGGCGGGGCTTAGCGGCGGCCGTGCGCTGCGGCCCAAAACGCTAGTGTGAAGCTAGCCTGAGACAGATGTTATGATGCAGCAGAGTTGTTAAAGCTCTCCACAGGTAGAGCTGTAGTCCCAGGACAGTTGAGATGAGTTTGTAGCTGGTGAGGTAGTGTGGAGTGGAGGATGTGGAGTGCTGGGTGGGAGGAGCAGAAAGAACGTAGATGACACAATTGCATGTAGTTCCAAGGGCTTTACTTACAGTCTGGTGCACACAGATGCCCACTTCAGTGCTGCGTTCTCCAGGTGAGGGGTCCAGACAACTTCCAGGTAAGATGAAGTACACCCTTCCAGCACTCCCTGTCTGTATGTACCTTTCTTGGCCGTCTCCACACAATATGCTGCTTTACTCTTTCTTTCCTTTCCAGCACTTCACAATTATCGTTCCAGGCCAGCAGCTGCGAATCCTGTCAGACTACGCATACCCTTCCGTTTCTGTGATCCTATATAGCTGCCTTTCCAGTCGGAATAACTGTGGTAGGGGCGATGGTCCATAAAGTCACCACAGCTATCGGCTTGCTAGTAGCGCCCTGAGGTACGCTAGCCAGGCTAGGGGCCGTGACCCTTTGCGACCAGTTTCTCCCTCCAACTGACATCAGCGTGGAGAAGGGACCCACGGGGAGTATGCTCCAGCCGTGTCCCAGAAGAACCTTCTTTCAGTTTAGGGAGCTTTCTTATCATCCAATCCGTCCAGCAGCCTCTAATCAGTAGAGCTGCTGCAGACACGTCCTTCTCCTTCCCTCCCTCTGAGGGAATTCAACTCTAATTCCTATCCTTCTCCCGCTCTCAAGCTATGCTCCGCCCACCTCCCAGCACTCTTCGTGTTCCAAGCAGGGGCCATAAAGGGTGCTCTGCTACACTACTTGTATGTGTGGGATGTGGGATGGAATGATGGTCAGGTGTCTCCACCTTACCTGGTTGTGGGATACCACACCTCTGGGTGAGGTGCAGCATCTCTCTGGCGACTGGACCCTCAGGGGCGCCAAACTGAAGTATTAAAACTTGTCCTTCATTGAAGTCATGCCCGGGGCCCATGGCCAAATTTCCCTCATTAGAATGTTTTGTGTGCCACGATCGGCATCACATATCTTTAGGCAGGGAGCTTTCCTGAAGCTCCGTTACCGGCAATACAGAATAGCAGCACAGGTCCAGGGGGCTCCCATCACCTTTTCTGTGATGTCATCATCACGCCATCTTAGACGGAAGCACATCAGCCAGCGCAGATGCCTCAGGCTCAGCATATAAGCGTTTGCCACAAGAAGAAGTGGAGCCACGGGAGTTCGTATGGCAAGGTAATTGTTTTTTTGTTTTTTTTCAATAAATTCAATAAAATGAGAGTGGGAAGGAGGAAAGTAAAATGGAGAAGGTGGGATGAGAGGAAATTATAATGAATTGGGGGGTGGGAGAAGAAATTAGAGAGGTCATGACAAAGAATTGGAGGAAGGGGCAAGTAATTATAATGAAACCGGGATCGGGAGGTGCACAGTGGGGGGCGTTGAGGATGCAGGAAACTGGTAAGGGCCCCGTCACACATAGCGATCTCGCTAGCGAGATCGCTGCTGAGTCACAAGTTCTGTGACGTAACAGTGATCTCACCAGCGAGATCGCTGTGTGTGACAGTGATCAGCGACAGCCCCCCCTGCCGGTATCGCTGATCGCTGTAGGAAACCCCTGGACATTTTTTGGTCGCTGGTCTCCCGCTGGCCAGCACGCATCGCTGCGTGTGACAGGCGGGAGACCAGCGATCAGCTGGTAACTAAGGTAAACGCAGGGTTTCTAAGCACAGCGCTGTGCTCAGAAACCCTCTGTGTACCTTAGTTACCAGCGCGCTGATACAGGGAGCTGGTAACTAACTAAGGTACACATCGGGTTTCTAAGTGACGCACGTCTCTTAGAAACCTGATGTGTACCTTAGTTACCACCGCCCTGCATCAGCGCGCTGGTAACTAAAGTACACAGCGACGCCGCGTGCTCGCCGTGGCTGGTCCTGATCGCTGGTGAAGCTGTCTGTCTGACAGCTCACCAGCAATCATGTAGTGACTCACCAGCGATCCTGACATGTTGATATCGTTGTCGGGATCACTGGTGAGTCGCTATGTGTGACGGGACCTTAAGAGTACAGGGGTTACTTAATTTATATATTTATTGGGTGGGGAAACTTGACAAATAATATTTAATGGGGGCACAGTGGTGGATCATTAATTTACATTTGTAATGTAGGTTGCAGTTATGCTAATTATATATTAATGGTGGCTGCACATCTGTATTCAGAAGTGGAGTGTGTGTGGGGGGATTTCTTACTCAGTAGACATATTGTCACAATTAATTTTTGGATTTTATCTTTTTGGGCCAGCAAGGATTAATGTCAGTTTCCTTGCTGGCAGATGTGTTATGATTGAGTCACCGTAGGAGGCAAAAACAGAAATACAAGCTAAGTCCAGAAAACCAGAGAAGTTGGCAACTATCAGATTGCAGACCCCTGAACCTATCAACACAACTAGCAGTAGCCGTGGGGGGTTCCTATGATGCCCTAGACCCCTCGATCACAGCTGGAGAATTAAAAAGGCCTAAAGAAAGAAAGGGGAAATCTAAACTGCCCCAGAGCAGACCCCAAAGCAATAGGCAGCCCCCAACATATAATGACGGTGAAGCAAGATGAAAACACTAACACAGACAGAAAGATAGACTGAGCAAAGCCGGGGCCCAAAACTACCTAGATAGGA
Source organism: Dendrobates tinctorius (assembly GCF_039654945.1). Lineage (NCBI taxonomy): Eukaryota > Metazoa > Chordata > Amphibia > Anura > Dendrobatidae > Dendrobates > Dendrobates tinctorius. Next base: position 30,598,571 of record NW_027361908.1, read on the forward strand.
AAGGACAGGAAGGCTGCTGTCTGCAATCTGCAAAAACCCTATCAAAGACATAAGCCAACAAGCTGATATGAAAAAGACCCTGAAGCAGCTAAGCTTCAAAAACTAAATCAGCACTCAGGTATTTTCAGAAGACAGAGCTAAAGGAATTCAGCACACCCCAGCAGGGAATGTCAGAAATCCAGAAAAACAAAGCAAAACAAAGTCAAAGCACAAATGCAAAAAGCCGAGCAGCAAACTTAGCTTTAGAGGAGCAGGAATTCAGACTGGTCTCCAAGGATCCCACAGAGAAATCACCCGCAGGGCAGAAGGGCGTCGGCAGCCTTATATCCAGTCAGTAACTCTACTCAGCCAGTCATCATCATCAGCCTCAGGTGTTTGATAATCAGGCTCACTACCTTTCTTTACCAGAAGAGGGAGTTCCTCGGGCCTCAGTAGTGAAGGGGAAAATGAACTCACAACACAGATGCTTTGTTGCTGGTCAGCTGATGAGGGTGGTGACCATTCCCACCATCCTTTAAATAGCCATATAACGCATCAGCTGAAGGTTGGTAATAAGAGTTATTCTATGTAGGCCAGCCTTGGAGTTTGCAGTTCTCTGGTGTCACCGCTGTATCTGCTACTTCTGTGGAGTTCAGGGTCCTGTTTCAGTATCTTCTGCGGTCTGGAGCTTGGCAGCGGAGCCTGGAGCTAAGTTTCTTGTTTTCTGTTCTTGTCCATCTCATGCTTGTCACTACCCCCTGTGTTTGTACCATCTGCAGTGGTGATGCTAGCGTCCTTGCTGGCCGGTACACTAGCCAGGGTATTTTGAGGTGAGAGCTAGGGACTAGGCACGTGACGGCGGTGGGGGGGGAGGGGGGAGTACCCGCATAGGGCATTAGGGATAGGCACAGGATCTGGTTAGAAGGCGCCCCATCTCCCGCTCCCTTTTTCCATCCTGTTGTGTGTGTTATGCAGGCCGCCAGTCTTATCCATCCCGACACATATATGTATGTATATGTGACCTTCTCTAAATTCTCAGGGGTGCGGCTATCAGTGCGACAAACTCTGCAGAGTCCCAACGTTAGGACATCAGACAAGACGTCAAGAGTAAGTTATTGCATGTAAGTATTTATTCTGTATAGGGGTACATTTACACTGACCGACCAGCGGCACTAAGCAATCACTAATCTGTAGATCATTATCAGTTGTCAGTCATTTACTGAGGTCTGTAGATGTGGTTAAAATCAAATTTTATTCCCGATTTCCAGTACAACTTATACCACACAAAAAAAAACACAAAACCGCAAAAATTTAAAATTGCCCTGTCAAGATGGCATTAATATATTCCAATACATCCACGTTCCAATGTCTGAATTAGTTAGTCCAGGCTTCAAAGACAATATATATGTAGCACTGATTAAACATATCTCATTTGTACAGCAGGTAAAAAAGTGCACCAAGCACCATTGTAAAAGCAGAGTTCAAAAGACAAGTAACTGTCTAGAGAATAGAAAAATATTCAGAATTGAGAGTCCTCAGTGGTTGATACCTTTTAATGGCTAACTGAAAAGATGGTAACACATTGCAAGCTTTCGAGACTACGCAGGTTTCTTCATCAGGCTATACTAATACAACATCTGAAGAATCACATATATATGCACAACACAACACAGAAAAAATGCAATAGATAAGACAAGTGACGTGAAGCAGAATTATCATTATGGGATAGGGAGAAACACAAATATTGGACTAGTTCATAGATAAGGAGTCCGGATGTTTTATTGTCCTCTGATCGGGGTCTCCTAATGTGTTGTGATGCCCCCACAAGGTCTTAGGAGCAAATTCCTTAATTGATGTAAAAAGACATAAATCCATGCGACACATTCATTCCAGCACTGAGAGTGTCAAAGGTCATCATAAATTTATACTCCCAAACCCTCCTGTCTCTCTGAGATGTGAAGTTACTTTTCAATACCAAAATATTCAGGATTGAGAGTCCTCAGTAGTTGATACCTTTTAATGGCTAACTGAAAAGATGGTAACACATTGCAAGCTTTCGAGACTACTCAGGTCTCTTCATCAGGCTAGACTAATACAAAATCTGAAGTCACATATTTATGCACAATACAGCCTAGAAAAAATGCAATAGATAAGACAGGTGACTGGCTAACGCGGTACAAAGATATACATCTTTCCTGTTTTCAATACCAGTAATTTCATATCCATGGTGTTGTTGTGATCAGGCATACAAAAATGTTTTGCCACAGGTAGATCTAATTCTCTAATTGTGTTTCTCCCTATCCCATAATGACAATTCTGCTTCACGTCACTTGTTTTATCTATTGCATTTTTTCTGTGCTGTGCATAAATATGTGATTCTTCAGATGTTGTATTAGTCTAGCCTGATGAAGAAACCTGCGTAGTCTCGAAAGCTTGCAATGTGTTACCATCTTTTCAGTTAGCCATTAAAAGGTATCAACCACTGAGGACTCTCAATTCTGAATATTTTTCTATCTACTGGCTAACACGGTACAAAGATATACATCTTTCCTGTGTCTAGAGAATAATAACAGTGCCACCTGCTGTCTACTTATGTGTGTTGCAAGGGAAAAATTATAGAATTTTTACAGTTCAGCACGAAATATAGGAACGTTCCACCTCTTGGGTGCATAATCATGCAGTGCTGCAGTTTTGTGAAATCGTGGCAGAAACACGAAAAAAAGGACTTGGCTATATAAAACTGGGGCCATTTATGCCACAAAGAACAAACAGTGCTTTTCTAGCTGATTTTGTGATAGTCATGCTGATAAAAATTCCCCACAGCCAGCCCATAGGAGGTATACACCCTCTGAGTTACTTTAATTTAGTACAACATTGTGTTCTAATAATCTGTATCATTCGCTTTACAGTCAGAAGTGATCTGGCTAATGGAGAAGACAAGCAGCAAATTAATATGAGCTTTTACGGCTTTCTCAGTATCGGAGCTCATTGTGGCGCTAGTCTGCACATTGCAACAGTACCCTCTCCTCTACAAAATGGGCTTCTATATTATAATATATATATATATATATATATATATATATATATATATCACACACTGCTCAAAAAAATAAAAGGAACACTTAAACAACAGAATATAACTCCAAGTAAATCAAACTTTTGTGAAATCAAACTGTCCACTTAGGAAGCAACACTGATTGACAATCAATTTCACATGCTGTTGTGGAAATGGATTAGACAACAGATGGAAATTATTAGTAATTATCAAGACACCATCAATAAATGAGTGGTTCTGCAGGTGGGGCCACAGACCACATCTCAGTACCAATGCTTCTGGCTGATGTTTTGGTCACTTCTGAATGTTGGTTGTGCTTTCACAGTTGTGGTAGCATGAGACGGACTCTACAACCCACACAGGTGGCTCAGGTAGTGCAGCTCATCCAGGATGGCACATCAATGCGAGCTGTGACAAGAAGGTTTGCTGTGTCTGTTAGCATAGTGTCCAGAGGCTGGAGGCACTACCAGGAGACAGGCCAGTACACCAGGAGAAGTGGAGGGGACAGTAGGAGGGCAACAACCCAACAGCAGGACCGCTACCTCTGCCTTTGCGCAAGGAGGAACAGGAGGAGCAATGCCAGAGCCCTTCAAAATGACCTCCAGCAGGCCACAAATGTGCATGTGTCTGCACAAACGGTTAGAAACCGACTCCATGAGGATGGTCTGGGTGCCCGACGTCCACAGATGGGGGTTGTGCTCACAGCCCAACGCCGTGCAGGACGCTTGGCATTTGCCACAGAACACCAGGATTGACAAATTCGCCACTGGCGCCAAGTGCTCTTCAAGGATGAAAGCAGGTTCACACTGAGCACATGTGACAGGCGTGACAGAATCTGGAGACGCCATGGAGAGCAATCTGCTTCCTGCAACATCCTTCAGCATGACTGGTTTGGCAGTGGGTCAGCAATGGTGTGGGGTGGCATTTCCTTGGAGGGCTGCACACCTCTCCATGTGCTCGCCAGAGGTAGCCTGACTGCCATTAGGGACCGAGATGAGATCCTCAGACCCCTTGTGAGACCATATGCTGGTGAGGTTGGCCCTGGGTTCCTCCTAATGCAGGACAATGCCAGACCTCATGTGGCTGGAGTGTGTCAGCAATTCCTACAAGATGAAGGCATTGTAGCTATGGACTGGCCCGCCCGTTCCCCAGACCTGAATCCAATTGAACATATCTGGGACATCATGTCTCGCTCCATCCACCGTCACGTAGCACCACAGACTGTCCAGGAGTTGGCGGATGCTTTATTCCAGGTCTGGGAGGAGATCCCTCATGACAACATCCGTCGAGTCACCAGGAGCTTGCCCAGGTGTCGTAGGGAGGTCAAACAGGAACGTGGAGGCCACACACACTACTGAGCATCAATTCCTTGTCTTGAGGTATTTCCACTGAAGTTGGATCAGGCTGTAAATTGATTTTCCACTTTGATTATGAGTATCCTTCCAAATCCAGACCTCCATGGGATATTAATTTTGATTTACATTGATAATTTTTATGTTTTCTTGTTCTCAACGCATGCCACTATGTAATGAATAAAGATTTGCAGCTGCGATATTTCATTCAGTAATATCTACAATGTGGTATGTGTTCCCTTTATTTTTCTGAGCAGTGTATATACAGTGGGGAAAAAAAGTATTGAGTCAGCCACCAATTGTGCAAGTGCTCCCACTTAAAAAGATGTAATTGACATCATAGGTAGACCACAACTATGAGAGTCAAAATGAGAAAACAAATCCAGAAAATCACCTTGTCTGATTTAGCAAGATTTATTTTGCAAATTATGTTTGAAAATAAGTATTTGGACATTAACAAAAGTTAATCTCAATATTTTGTTATATATCCTTTGCTGGCAATGATAGAGGTCAAACGTTCTCTGTAAGTCTTCACAAGGTTGGCACACACTGTTGGTGGTAATGGTGGCGCATTCCTCCATGCAGATCTCCTCTAGAGCAGTGATGTTTTGGGCCTGTCGCTGGGCAACACGGACTTTCAAATCCCGCCAAAGGTTTTCTATGGGGTTGAGATCTGGAGACTGGCTAGGCCACTCCAGGACCTTTATATGCTTCTTACGAAGCCACTCCTTCATTGCCCTGGCGGTGTGCTTGGGATCATTATCATGTGAAAGACCCATCCACATTTCATCTTGAATGCCCTTGCTGATGGAAGGAGGTTTGCACTAAAAATCTCACGATACATGGCACCATTCATTCTTTCATGTACATGGATCAGTCGTCCTGGTCCTTTTGCAGAGAAACAGCACCAAAGCATCATGTTGCCACCCCCATGCTTCACAGTAGGTATGGTGTTCTTCGGATGCAACTCAGCATTCTGTCTCCTCTAAACATAATGAGTTTTGTTTCTACCAAACAGTTCTACTTTGGTTTCATCAGACCATATGACATTCTCCCAATACTCTTCTGGACAATCCAAATGCTCTCTAGCAAACTTCAAATGGGCCCAGACATGTACTGGCTTAAGCAGGGGGACACGTCTGGCTCTGCAGGATCTGAGTCCCTGGCGGCATAGTGTGCTACTGATGGTAGTCTTTGTTACGGTGGTCCCAGCTCTATGCAGGTCGTTCACTAGGTCCCACTGAGTTTTTCCTCAACGTTCTTGTGATCATTTTGACCCCACGGGGGTGAGATCTTGCGTGGAGCCCCAGATTGAGGGAGATTGTCAGTGGTCTTGTATGTCTTCCATTTTCTTATTATTGCTCCCATCACACAAAGCTACTTGCCTATTGCAGATTTAGTCTTACCAGCCTGATGCAGGGCTACAATTTTGTTTCTGGTGTCCTTCAACGGCTCTTTGGTCTTCACCATAGTGGATTTTTTAGCGTGACTGAGGTTGTGGGCAGGTGTCTTTTATACTGATAACAAGTTCAAACAGGTGCCATTACTACTGGTAATGAGTGGAGGACAGAGGAGCCTCTTAAAGAAGAAGCTACAGGTCTGTGAGAGCAAGAAATCTTGCATGCTTTTAGGTGACCAATAGCTTAGTTACTCACCGATAACGGTGTTTCTCGGAACCCATGACAGCACCACGGAGAGAGGGGATCCGCCCTTCAGGGACAGGAACGTACAGATAAAAAGGGCGGTACCTCTCTTCCGCCTTCAGTTGGATACAGAGCATCAGAGGGTCTCCAGGTTAGTTAGACAACAGAAATATATACACAATATTATAATACTGCTTATTTATCAAAAGCACCGTGCCTAAACGGAAACACTCTACTAACAGTAAAAACGTGCTCACCATACTAGTGAAGGGGAGGGGAATAAGGAATAAGTAACTAAGCTATTCTCTCTCACCCATGACAGCACCACGGAGAGAATTACAGAGATTGGTAGCTTAGGGAGGGACCACCGCCTGAAGGACCCTTCTTCCGAAGGTCAGGTCAGACGTAGAGGCTAGATCTAATCTATAGTGCCTAAAAAAGGTCGAAGGTGATGACCAGGTGGCCGCCTTACAGATTTGTTCTATTGATACCTCAGATCTTTCAGCCCATGAGGTCGCCATTGCCCTTGTGGAATGAGCTCTCAGCCCCTCCGGGATGGTATTTCCACTGGATGAGTATGCGAGGGCAATCGCATCCCTTATCCACCTTGCCAGGGTACTCCTGGATGCCTTGAGCCCCTTCCGAGAACCCTGGAAACATACAAAGAGAGAGCCTTCCTTCCTACATTTTTTGGTGTCCTCTAAGTACTGTACTAGGCACCTTTTAACATCTAAAGTGTGGAATTTTTCTTCCCCCTTATTTTTTGGATTTGGGAAGAAGGAAGGAAGACTACCTCTTGGGACCTGTGGAAATGTGATGATACGTTAGGTAGATAGGCCGGGTCAGGTTTTAGGATGACTCTATCCTCTAGAATTTTTGTAAAAGGTGGCCCTGCTGATAAGGCTTGAATATCGCTCACTCTTCGAGCAGATGCTAGTGCCACCAGAAGCACCGTTTTAAGTGATAGGATTTTTAGGGGTGCCGAGTAAATTGGTTCGAACGGAAGGCCTGTCAGTGTTGAAAGTACAAGATTCAGGTCCCATGACGGTAACCTTTGACTAGCTATTGGCCTAGATCTGGTTGCGGCCTTAATAAACCGTGCTACCCAGGGGTCACCTGCCACATCATGGTTATAGAGGGCACCTAAAGCCGCTATTTGTACTTTTAATGTGTTGACTGCCAGACCCTGTTCTAGGCCCTTTTGTAGAAATTGTAGGATCAATCTGAACCCCGTCCTGAACCTTTGCCCTAGAAGTGGATAGGAATTTTTTCCATGTTCTGCCTTAAGCTCTCATGGTAACCGGTTTCCTACTTTTTTGTAGTGTAGTTATCAGGTTCTCTGAAAATCCCCTGTCCCTCATCAGTGCCCTCTCAAATTCCATGCTGTTAAATGGAGGTTCGGTGCCTGAGGATGTAACAGGATCTGGTAGGATCCATGGGTCTGTTACTGAGAGCATTCTTAGCCAGGAAAACCAGGTTCTTTTGGGCCAGAAAGGGGCTATCAGTATCATTCTTGCCCCGTCCTCCCTGACTTTCTTTAGGACCGCTGGAATGAGCAAGATTGGGGGAAAGGCATACAGTTGTGGCCAAAAGTATTGACGCCCCTGCAATTCTGTCAGATAATACTCAGTTTCTTCCTGAAAATGATTGCAAACACAAATTCTTTAGCATTATTATCTTCATTTAATTTGTCTTAAATGAAAAAACACAAAAGAGAATGAAGCAAAAAGCAAAACATTGATCATTTCACACAAAACTCCAAAAATGGGCCAGACAAAAGTATTGGCACCCTCAGCCTAATACTTGGTTGCACAACCTTTAGCCAAAATAACTGCGACCAACCGCTTCTGGTAACCATCAATGAGTTTCTTACAATGCTCTGCTGGAATTTTAGACCATTCTTCTTTGGCAAACTGCTCCAAGTCCCTGATATTTGAAGGGTGCCTTCTCCAAACTGCCATTTTTAGATCTCTCCACAGGTGTTCTATGGGATTCAGGTCTGCACTCATTGCTGGCCACCTTAGAAGTCTCCAGTGCTTTCTCTCAAACCATTTTCTAGTGCTTTTTGAAGTGTGTTTTGGGTCATTGTCCTGCTAGAAGACCCATGACCTCTGAGGGAGACCCAGCTTTCTCACACTGGGCCCTACATTATGCTGCAAAATTTGTTGGTAGTCTTCAGACTTCATTATGCCATGCACACGGTCAAGCAGTCCAGTGCCAGAGGCAGCAAAGCAACCCCAAAACATCAGGGAACCTCCGCCATGTTTGACTGTAGGGACCGTGTTCTTTTCTTTGAATGCCCCTTTTTTTCTCCTGTAAACTCTATGTTGATGCCTTTGCCCAAAAAGCTCTACTTTTGTCTCATCTGACCAGAGAACATTCTTCCAAAACTTTTTAGGCTTTTTCAGGTAAGTTTTGGCAAACTCCAGCCTGGCTTTATTTATGTTTCGGGGTAAGAAGTGGGGTCTTCCTGGGTCTCCTACCATACAGTCCCTTTTCATTCAGACGCCGATGGATAGTACGGGTTGACACTGTTGTACCCTCGGACTGCAGGGCAGCTTGAACTTGTTTGGATGTTAGTCGAGTTTGTTTATCCAACATCCGCACAATCTTGTATTGAAATCTCTTGTCAATTTTTCTTCTCCGTCCACATCTAGGGAGGTTAGCCACAGTGCCATGGGCTTTAAACTTCTTGATGACACTGCGCACGGTAGACACAGGAACATTCAGGTATTTGGAGATGGACTTGTAGCCTTGAGAATGCTCATGCTTCCTCATAATTTGGTTTCACAAGTCCTCAGACAGTTCTTTGGTCTTCTTTCTTTTCTCCATGCTCAATGTGGTACACACAAGGACACAGGACAGAGGTTGAGTCAACGTTAATCCATGTCAACTGGCTGCAAGTGTGATTTAGTTATTGCCAACACCTGTTAGGTGCCACAGGTAAGTTACAGGTGCTGTTAATTACACAAATTAGAGAAGCATCACATGATTTTTCGAACAGTGCCAATACTTTTGTCCACCCTCTTATATTTGGTGTGGAATTATATCCAATTTGGCTTTAGGACAATTCTTTTTGTGTTTTTTCATTTAAGACAAATTAAATGAAGATAATAATACCAAATTATTTGTGTTTTCAATCATTTTCAGGAAGAAATTGAGTATTATCTGACAGAATTGCAGTGGTGTCAATACTTTTGGCCACAACTGTATGTTAGACTCTGTGTCCATGGGAGCATAAACGCGTCCAGAGTTAGAGGATTCCCCCTGGGATCTAGGGAGCAGAAGGTGTCTACTTTTTTGTTTTTGAAATCGGCAAACAGATCTATGTCTGGGGTCCCCCACATTTTTACAATCTGCCGAAAAATGGACCACTTTAGTACCCATTCCCCCTGTCGTAATTGGATGCGGCTCAGAAAGTCTGCCCTTTGATTCTCTGTACCCCGGATGTGTGGATGTGTAGGGCTGTCAGAGATAGTAGGTTTGCCTCTGCCAGTTTGAGGATTTTGGCAGATGTGTCCATTAGGGCTTGGGACCTGGTTCCCCCCTGATGATTTATAAAGGCCACTGTGACTCGATTGTCCGAAAGAATGCGGACATGGTGATTCTGGAGCAGGGGTAGGAAGTGTGTCAGTGCATAGCCTACTGCTGGAAGCTCTTTTTGATTTGAGGAGGCTTTTAGTTCTTGATCTCCCCATACGTTCTGAGTCACCTCGTTGTTCATGTGTGCTCCCCATCCCGTGGGACTGGCATCCGTTGTCACTATGTGTGTTATCTTTGTTACCCAGGGGATCCCTTTGGACAGATTTTCCTGGTTTCCCCACCAAACTAGGGAATGAATAGTTCTTGAATTTAGGGTAATACGACCCTCTAGGTGTCCGCCTATTGCTGTCTTGTTGGCTAATACGTCCCACTGGAGATCTCTCGTGTGTAACTGAGCCCATTGAACTGCTGGCAGGCAGGCGGATAGGGAACCCAGCAGTGACATAGCCTTCCTTAGTGTCATAGAGGTATTTTGGATTGCTCTCGCTGTAATTTGAGCGATTTTCTCCTTTTTGTGGTCTGGGAGGCGACAATCCTGAATGTTTGAGTCTAGTGTTAGGCCCAAGAATTCTTGTACCCTGCTGGGCTCCAATCTTGAATTTTTTAGATTTAGAAGCCAGCCTAGACCTTGTAGAGTGTCCATCACCCTGTCCCTCTGTTCTCTGCATTTTTGAGCCGAGCTGCCTGCTATTAGGAAATAGTCTAGATACGGGATTATTATTATGTCTTGTTCCCTTATATGAGGCATCATTTCTGCTATTATTTTGGTGAATACCCTCTGGGCTATCGATATTCCGAACGGAAGGGCTCTGTACTGGAATTCTTTCACCTTGCCCTTTATTGAAACGGCTAACCTGAGATATTTTCTGTAGTCTTTGTGGATAGGGACGTGATAATAGGCGTCGCTGAGATCTAACACCGTCATGTAGCAGTTTGGGAACAAGACTTTGGTGGTGGACCTGATCGACTCCATTTTGAAGCTCTGATTCCTGACGTATTCGTTTAGCTTTTTCAGATTTATAATCATTCGAAAGGTGCCGTCCGGTTTGGTTACTATAAAAAGAGGGGAGTAGAACCCTCTGCCCATATCCTGCAGGGGAACCTCCTGGAGGACTCCTTTTTTTACTAGGCCTAGGACCTCGCTTTCTAGCGCTTCCTGTTCTCGCGTACTGGATCTCAGCGGCGTTGTTACATACTTTTGAGGTGGGAGAGAGAGAAAGTCTATTCTTAGGTCCTCCTGGATTAGGTTTACTATCTATGGGTTGTTTGAAATTCTCCTCCAGGCTGGAAGAAAAAGGGTTAACCTTCCCCCCCACCCTGGGCGTACTGTCACTTGGAGGGCTTTTTGTCTCGAGGAGAGTTATTAAAGAAGAACCCTCTATCTCTTCTTTTGTCATCCCACTTTTGTTCCCTTGGTGGTCTCCTCTGAAAAAACCTCCTATTTTGAAAGGGCCTCGTAAATGCTGCTGGCCCTAAATTTGGGAATCCTTTCTTCTTGTCTCCTGCTTTTTGGAGGATGTCATCTAACGTCTCCCCAAAAAGGAATTTCCCTTCACAGGGGATTGAACATAATTTCATTTTGGTCTGTAGGTCCCCTGGCCAACTTTTAAGCCATAGTGTCCTTCGGGCCGCGTTTGAAAGTGCTGCTGTTTTGGACGATAGCCTGACTGAATCGGCCGATGAGTCCGCTAGGAATGCAGCCGCTCCCCTTATTACTGGGATAGAATCTAAGATCTTATCTCTTGGTGTCCCTTCCCTCAGCTGTTTCTCAAGTTGGTCCACCCATACCATTAGGGCTCTTGAGGTACATGTCGCCGCTATTGCTGGCCTGAGGTTACCGCCTGCCGACTCCCATGCCCCCTTTAGAAAGGTATCCGCCTTTTTATCTAGGGGGTCCCTGAGGGTGCCCATGTCCTCAAAGGGAAGGGCGAATTTCTTTGAGGCCTTAGCGACTGCTACATCGAGTTTCGGGGCTTTATCCCAAGACGTAGATGCCTCCTCCTTAAAGGGATATTTTCTTTTAAGGGAAGGGACTGTAGTATTTTTCCTGTCTGGCTTGACCCATTCTTTTTTGATTAGGCCTTTGACAATTTCGTTAAGCGGAAATACTCTCCGTTTTTTCTGGCCTAGTCGGCCGAACATTATGTCCTGGACTGTTTTATCAGACCTAAGGTCCAATACCCCAATGGTAGACCTTACAGCTTTTACTAGTCTGTCTACCTCTTCTAGGGGAAAACAATGACGCCCTCCTGTTTCCTCATCTGAGGATGAGGAGCCGGATTCCGAGGTTTTAGACGTGATTTCTCCCGACGTGGAAGAGTCTGACTGGGAGGTTTCTATCGTGTCTTTCTTCCTCGTTTTATCCCTATGCTTATAGGTCACGAGGGCACTCTGAACCTCTGATTTAATTGCGGCCCTTAGGTCGGATGCGAAATCCGGAGTCTCCTGACAAAGAATTTCTTTTGTGCAAGACTCACATAGTTTTTTCTCCCATGATACAGGTAGGGGTCTAGTGCAAGTGGGGCATTCCCTGTTCTTCTTTTTTGCCTTCTTCTTTCCCTAATAAGGGAGAGGAATTGTAGTACAAGGGTGAACATTCACGAAGATCACTTACCCCCAAAAGGTGCGCGGCTGCAGGTACCGGTTCGGGAGATGGAGTCAGGTCCTGTATAGGCTGATCTCCTGGTGGCGATTTGCTCCTTGCCGCTGACGTACTACGCTGCGTGGAGTGACTGCTGGAACGGCCCTCTCTGTTTCGTTCCTTTTGTCGGTGGTGGTGTTGGTGGTGCTGCTGCTGCTTGAGCTGCTGCCTGGCATGCTGCTCCTGTTGCTGGTCGCTATCCTCCATTATTAGGATCGCTTCCAGCCAGGAGTTTCTGTACCCACCATTTTTAAAGTTGCCGCCCGCGTGACGTCACCGCTCCCATCCTGCATCGCGTTGGTCGGGGAGAGCGCTCCTGCGCATGCGCCTGATTCAGGGACCCGGAAGCTGCTCCTCTACTTCCGGGGCAGAGGCCATCTTGGTACTCTCTGTACCATGGCGCTGCCCGAGCTTCCACCGGGTCCCCTCGAGCCCCGATCTCCTTTCTGGAGCGGCGACTCTGGCGTCTCTCCCCGCTCACCCGGCAGCCCGCATCGGCCCCAGCGGTGGCGGCTTCGGGCACCGTTCTTGCCGCAACAGGGGCCTCCCCGCTGCCGAATACCGGACGGGCCGGCCCCGGATCCTTCCTTTGATACACAGGTACGCCGTACTGTGGGTCCCCCGTCAGGGACAGGAACCCAACTGAAGGCGGAGGAGAGGTACCGCCCTTTATATCTGTAGGTTCCTGTCCCTGAAGGGTGGATCCCCTCTCTCCATGGTGCTGTCATGGGTGAGAGAGAAATACTTATTTTCCACCATAATTTGAAAAATAAATCTTGACAAATCAGACAAGGTGATTTTCTGGATTTGTTTTCTCATTTTGGCTCTCATAGTTGTGGTCTACCTATGATGGTAATTACAGGCCTTGCTCATCTTTTTAACTGGGAGAACTTGCACAATTGGTGGTTGACTAAATACTTATTTCCCCACTGTATATATATGTGTAGATGAAATGATCTCTAAAAGGCCTAAATTTACAGATTGACACATTTCCTTTTTATTTTAGGCAAAATAAAATATACGGTATATAAATATATTTTCATCTTTAACATTTTAAAAATTACAAAAAGGAAAATGGGCCAATGCAAAAGTTTTGGCACCCTGCATGGTCAGTACCTAGTAGCATCCCCTAGCTTGTTCGCTATCATCCTATCATTTCATCTTCAACTTGCTTAACTGTTCACAATAACAGCAATTTTTACCAAAGATGCTCAAACCTTTACAGGTCACGGTATAATTTTTTTATTTATCTTATCTTAAATAGTTTTAAAACAATTCTTAATTTTGTATAAAAAAAAAAATCTTTATTTTCTGGAACCAACAATTTATTTTTTGTTCATGGACCTGGATGAGGCTTGTTTTTTTATGTGGGGGTTATAGTTGTCAATGGTACCATTTTGTGGTACATACAATGTTTGGGTCACTTTCTACTGCATTTTGTTGTAGGAAGTGCTGTGTCTAAAAAGAAACTGCAATTTCAGTAATTCTATACTTCTGTGTGAGATATAATCACACCCTGCTCTGATCTCTCTGCAGAGCAATTACAAATTGAGCAGAACAAATATAAGGGTGATTAATGATAAGTCCGGACCGAACAGGCAGTGTGGGGTAGGTGTAGTAATGCAGAGGTGTTTTTGCTATGAGAGGCGGAGACCTGCTAGAAAAGTTTATATGTGACACAGCTAAACTCCGCTGCACTGCCCATTGCTCCACAGGGACTTCATCTGAAAGGTTTCAATGATCTGAACTTTCTAATCATGCAGTAGATTAGACATGAAGATTGGGCTGACTGTCAGACATCGCACACACCGTGAAACCTTTTCCGAGCTATTTTGGAGGTTTGTTCTTTTTCTGCTGTGTTGCTGCCTGCTGATGATTGGTCAGCATCATACAGGGAAAAGAAGGCGTACACGACCCCAGTGAAAACTGTCTGATAACACTCATTTGAACTTAAGGACCAAATATATGGTCTTGTAAACATAGCCTCACAGTGTTTTGCAGCTGTACTGCCCATTAAGGTGAAGTACATAGACAACGTGCTTCACCTGCACTTATCTTGCGTTTGAAAAACTGCAGAAAAATAAGCTTAAAGAGGTATTCCCATCTCCAAAATCCTATCCGGATATGTAGTGGGTGTAATAATAATAATAATAATAATAATAATAATAATAATAATAATAATAATATCAGAAAATAAATCCATTTAGAAATGTAGTATAGTTCTTCTAATTTGCTCTCTTTTTCCTCAAGTGCAGGCATTGCAATAGCTTAGGTTATGGTTATGACCACTCATATAGTGACAGTTAGCTAGTTAGTTAGCTAGTTGCTAGTGGTCGTATCCTTGGATATCTAGGCTAATGCTATGCCCTGCACATGGGGTAAGAGACATAGCTAATCAGAAAAACTATACTTTTCCAAATTTGCTAAAACTTTTACACCTGATCTATATTGGGATAGGATCTTGTAGATGGGAAAACCCCGTTAAGTTAGGGAAATCTAATGGGCCATTATTAGTCAACTCATTACTGTCACAGCTGCTGTAAAAACTGAGGCAAACGATTCAGGCTGAAGAGGGTTACGCTGCTGCTTAGTATGTAATATTGCGGAGGACCAATACACTATAATATTTTATTTCATAAAGGTTTGACTGGTATCTTACCTCAATGGAATGGCCACTGCTTGTGTGGAAGTGAGAAGAGCGCGGATAAATGTCATTCAAATGGGGGGCTGCTTCAGGAATCAGCCTCTTCTCTTGTATTTTACTGATTTCTTTATTTTCAAATTGGTCAAAATTTGTTTTCCAGACTAAAACCTATAACACACATAAAAAAAAGGTCACGCTTGTCTTATACATTTTGTACACTGTGATCTACAGTAATAATTAACAATTATTTTCCGTCTCTACCGACTGGGAAAGCTGGGAGGGCAAAATGCGGCTCTGCAAAGCGCTCCCAGGGTATTCCATGGGGCAGCACTTATTACATTGGGACAGGCAGTGGAGATTATTTAAAGAAAAAAGGTAAAAAGGCCAAATTTAGAGAAATAACACTGCCACAGCCACACTACCAGAGCAATGAATCATAGAAAAATCAACCTACCGTCCAGTGCTCACATACATCATTGGCTAAGAATATATCATTTAGGTTCTGTCAGTTACATATATGTGTTCAGTGCATAGATCACCATGAAAAGGTTGCTCCCATTTTTAGATGTTCTCATTTATACAAAGGAATGGTGATAACTTGCTGATTGGTGGGGTCTCCGCTTTTCCTGGCAGAATGAAGCACTGTTGCAGAAGGTCAGACCACAACCGGTCAGCAAGTAACCAACTATCATATGGATAGACGTTAACAGATAAAGGGTTATACCCATGTTTAGGAGATAAGAGAACAGAGCTTGTGGAGGAGAAAGTATTGAAAAGGTGTAACAGAGGTAGGGGAACTCAGAGGTGACTTCTAATATCAGGTGCTGCCCTTCACATGTTCAAGACAGCGGCCCCAATTCATCAGAGTATTTTCGCTAGAAATCTGGAGTAAAGATTTTTGGTATTCACAATAAAATCTCTTTCTTGTAGACTTCATTGGGGAGCACAGGAACCAAGGGTTCATATGATGCCACCTGGAGGCTGACATCTTACCAAAAAAGCCAACTAATCCCCACCAGGTCACACTTGTTTGCCGACACCAAGTTATTTAGTGGAAAAGCAATACCAAGAATCCCCACCTCAAACAAAAGAGGGTGCTGTTATGATTCGGTAACCGAGGAGGATAGCCGGGGCATAGGCTAGGCAACCAGAAAACCAGAAAGGTTGGTAACTAAGCGGACTGCAGACCCCTGAACTGACAACATAACTAGAATTAGCCGTGGGACGTACCTACGATGCCCTAGACGCCTCAGCACAGCCAAAGAATTAACTAAGCCTAAATAAAGAAAGGGGAAAGCTAAACTGCCCCGGAGTAGAACCCCAAAGGAATAGACAGCCCCCAAACATATATTGCCGGTGAGACAAGATGAAGCACAAACACAGGCAGAAAATAGAGTAAGCAAATGATGGGGCCTAAACTGTCTAGTTAGAATTGGACAGGAAAAAATACTGTCTGCAGTCACGCAAAAAACCCTAAGAAAAATCCAACACGTCTGATATGCAAAAATACTGAGGCCACACGACCTCTCCCCCACTAGATCAGAATTCTGGTGTGAACTGGAAGCAAAGCAAGAGATACTGATATACCAGTGGATTAGAAATACTGAACAAACTGACATGAGCTGAAGCATATGGAACAGGGTCCAGCGAAGGTCCCTGCGGGGAACAAGGCTGAACACACAACAGCAAAGCAGAAACCAGAGTAAGGCAAAAACAGACAAATGACTTATCTGAAAGATGCAGGACAAAGCAGGGGACAAACAGACTTCCAAAGTACACAGGAAGAAACAAAATCACCAGCAACAATTGAGGGAAGGTTGCTCACTTAAATCCTCCCAGTCTGTAACACCTGATCTCCAATCATCCTCTTCAGGTGATTGACTTCTGTCAGCTAGACCAACTTGATTACCCGCTGCAACCACCAGAGGGAGTCCAAACTTAGAAGCCAGGTCAAAAGTATTCACAACAGGGTGCTGTGTACCCCAATGAGGGCTACAAGAAAGGGATTTTACAGTAAGTACCAGAAATCTTTATTTCGGAGTCGCTATGTTAAGGGGACACAGGGACCATGGGACGTCCTAAAGCTGTCTTTGGGGTAGGAAAACTAATGGCAGTATTACAGAAGGGAGAATGGCAATCATTAAGGCTACTACCTGAGCAACTGCTGCTTGTAGTGTCCCTCTGCTAAGATTTGTATCCCTAGACGCAAAAGGTAACAGCTCCGCAAAATTGTGGACAGAAGACTAAGTAGCAGCCCTGTGGAATAGGAGAACAGGCACAGAGGATTCTTCCCTGTGGGGAGAAGAGCCATACCATGGCAGGGGTGCCCAACCTTCTGCATCGAAACCAGAGAACAATGGTAGCCATATAAGTGACCTGACATCTGCCAGAACGTGCTGGAATGATCCACAAGGTAACCTAACATCCGAATGGAATTGTGAGAGACAGGTAGAGCTGTACAGCTATGATTACATCAGATAATGTAAGTACCTCTTTGGGAGAAGTGTGAAGTAGCTAAAGAAAGGACAGCCATCTCCTCATTAAAGGGATGGATTGTGCTAAGTAACCTAGACACAGTGTCAGGTCAGCGCCATTATACTGATTACAATACCTTGGTTGATGAAATCAGTCATCTGGTTGTTGTTTAATCATTATTTGTGGTTTTGAGTTAATGATATGCTTTTTCTCCGGGGTGACCTGTGGGGGATCTGCAGAAGGGGATTTTTTAAAAATATATATAATATTCATTATGTAAATTAGGGGGCAGGTCAGTGAGGGATCAGTGACCTGTCAGAAGCCATACACATGAATACCTAGTCAGAGCACCACATGAAGACCCCCCTTCCCCATAGGCCACCCCGTAGCACAAGAATATGATTAACTCAGAACTGAAAATAAAGATTAACCCCTTAAGCCCCAAGGGTGGTTTGCACGTTAATGACCGGGCCATTTTTTACAATTCTGACCACTGTCATAACTCTGGAACGCTTCAACGGATCTAGGCGATTCTGAGATTGTTTTCTCGTGACATATTGTACTTCATGTTAGTGGTAAAATTTCATTCATATAACTAGCGTTTAATTGTGAAAAAAACGGAAATATGGAAAAAATTTTGAAAATATTGCAATTTTCAAACTTTGAATTTTTATGCCCTTAAAATAGAGAAATATGTGACACAAAGTAATTACTAAATAACATTTCCCACATGTCTACTTTACATCAGCACAATTTTGGAAACAAATTTTTTTTTTTATTAGGAAGTTATAAAGGTTAAATGTTGACCAGCGATTTCTCATTTTTACAACAAAATTTACAAAACCATTTTTTTAGGGACCACCTCACATTCAAAGTCAGTTTGAGGGGTCTATATGGCAGAAAATACCCAAAAGTGACACCATTCTAAAAACTGCACCCCTCAAGCTACTCAAAACTACATTCAAGAAGATTATTAACCCTTCAGGTGTTTCACAGGAGCAGAAGCAACATAGAAGGAAATAATTAACATTTAACTTTTTAGTCACAAAAATGATATTTTAGCAACATTTTTTTTATTTTCCCAAGGGTAACAGGAGAAATTGGACCCCAAAAGTTGTTGTCCAATTTGTTCTGAGTACGCTGATACCCCATATGTGGGGAGGAACCACTGTTTTAGCACATGGCAGGGCTCAGAAGGGAAGGAGCGCCGTTTGACTTTTTAAACCTAAAATTGGCTGAAATTGAGATCGGACGCCATTTTCCGTTTGCAGAGCCTATGATGTGCCTAAACAGAGGAAACCCCCCACAAGTGATCCCATTTTGGAAACTAGACACCCTAAGGAACTCATCTAGATGTGTGGTGAGCACTTTGAACCCCCAAGGGCTTCACAGAAGTTTATAACGCCCGGGTGTAAAAATATAAAATCATATTTTTTCCACAAACATGATGGTTTAGTCCCCAATTTGTTATTTTCCCAAGGGTATCAGGAGAAATAGGACCCCAAAAGTTGTTGTCCAATTTGTCCTGAGTGCGCTGATACCCCATATGTGGGGGAGAAACACTGTTTGGGCACACAGCAGGGCTCGGAAGGGAAAGAGCGCCATTTGATATTTTCAACCTAAAATTGGCTGAAATTGAAATCGGACGCCATGTTCCGTTTGGAGAGCCCATGATATGCCTAAACAGTGGAAACCCCCCCATAAGTGACCCCATTTTGGAAACTAGACCCCCTAAGGAACTTATCTAGATGTGTGGTGAGCACTTTGAACCCCCAAGTGTTTCGCTAAAGCTTATAATGCCCAGGCGTGAAAAAAAATATTAATTTTTTTTTCCACAAAAATGATCTCTTAGTCCCCAATTTGCTATTTTCCCAAGAGTATCAGGAGAAATTGGACCCCAAAAGTTGTTGTCCAATTTGTCCTGAGTGTGCTAATACCCCATATGTGGGGGAGAAACACTGTTTGGGCACACGGCAGGGCGCGAAAGGGAAGTAATGTCGTTTTGGAATGCAGACTTTGATGGAATGGTCTGCGGGCGTCATGTTCCGTTTGCAGAGCCCCTGATGTACTTAAACAGAAACCCCCCACAAGTGACCCCATTTTGGAAACTAGACCCCCTAAGGAACTTATCTAGATGTGTGGTGAGCACTTTGAACCCCCAAGTGTTTTGCTAAAGTTTATAATGCCCGGACGTGAAAATATAAAATCCTATTTTGTTTCCACATAAATTATTTTTAGTCCCCAATTTTTAATTTTCCCAAGAGTAGCAGGAGAAATTGGACCCCCAAAGACGTTGTCCAATTTGACCTGAGTACGCTGGTACCCCACATGTGGGAAAAAACTGTTTAGGCACATGTTGGGGCTCGAAAGGGAAGTAGTGACGTTTTGGAATGCAGACTTTGATGGGTCTGCTGGCGTCATGTTCCGTTTGCAGAGCCCCTGATGTGCCTAAACAGGAAAAAAACCCCACATGAAACATCATTTTGTATACTGGACCCCCAAAGAACAAATCTAGATGTGCCCCCAACTACACTAATGTAAATTAGTAGTGCATGGAGGTGTGGTACAATTTGAAGCAATCCTTCATATACAGGCCAGGTTTTTCGGGGCAGGTGTCGCACTGGTAAATGGTGTCCTTGCGTATTCCCTTTTTTTAACACACTCGGCACCTTTTTTGCGGCTTACCTTTTCTACCAGTTGGCGGGACCACCCCCAGAAAATGCTGACTTGGTACGATACGAGCACCTTCAGTTCCGGAAGTACTGGGACTCGCTCCTTCCTGAGCGCCAAACATCAGGGCCTTAACCACTACCTCCTGGAAATGAAGGTACGACGTATCGGTGGGGTGTGCACATTGTGACAGCAGGAATGCGTTGAGCATTGCCATTTGCACGATGTGCACGGCCAGCTTTTTGTACCACGCCCTTGCCTTTCTGAGAGCATTGTACGGTTGGAGGTATTGATCGGAGAGATCAACGCCCCACATGTTTTTGTTGTACCCCACTACACAGGTCGGTTTTCTGACCTGTGTGGAGGTACCCCGTACAGTGCAGAGGGTGCTGCCATCACCGTGTATGGTGGTCAAGAGATGGACATCCCTCTTGTCCTTGTACTTGACCACAAGCAGGTGGTCGCTACATTGGGCTCTGCTCTCACCTTTTCTGAGCATCTGCCCAAGTAGCGTCTTCGGAAGGCCTCACTGATTTTTGCGGACAGTACCGCAGGCTGCGGTACCTCGCGCAGAGAGGGATTTGAAGAGTGGGATGCTGGTATAAAAGTTATCAGTGTAGAGGTGATAACCTTTATCCAGCAGTGGGTGAATCAAATCCCACACAATTTTCCCATTCACTCCCAGGACAGGGGGACACTCAGGGGGTTCAATCCTGGTGTCCTTTCCTTCGTAGACTCTAAACCTGTGAGTGTACCCTGAGGTACTCTCACAAAGTTTGTAGAGTTTGATTCCGTACCTGGCCCTCTTACTGGGCAGGTATTGACGGAAAGAGCCTTCCCTTGAAATGGACCAAGGACTCATCCACGCTGATGTTCCTTTGGGGCACGTACACTTCAGCAAACTTTTTGTTGAAGTGTTCGATGACCGGCCGAACTTTGAACAGACGGTCAAAGTTGGGGTCATCTCGTGCGGGACACAGTGCATTTTCGGTATAATGCAGAAACTTGTGGATGGCCTCAAAACGCGTCCGGACCATGACCATTCGGAACACTGGAGTGTTTTATAAAATATCAACACTCCAATATTGCCGAATTTCCGGCTTCTTCAGTATCCCCATGTGGAGGACCAGGCCCCAAAACTGCATTATTTCAACTGCGTCCACGGGAGACCAGTTGGAATATGTTGAAATCGGGTTTTCCGCCAAAAATTGACGAGTGTACAAATTAGTTTGCTCCACCATGAGGTTAACAAAATCCTCAGAGAAAAAGACTTTGAAAAAGTCTATTTCTGTGAGGCCGGTGGTGTCAAACTTGATTCCTGATTCTGCCACAAAATCAGGAATCAGTGGCTCATAATTTTCGGGGGGCGAAGTCCATACAGGGTCTACTGAATCAGTTTCAGGCATGGTGGGTGCTGCCTCATCTTCTGTCCTGGAGCGTCTGCGTGGCGGTTCCGCAGGACCCGAGGAGGAGGATGAGGAGGGGGGAGAGGAAGAGGATGAAGAATCCGAAAAATAAAGAAAAGTCGGATCGTCATCCTCGCTATCAGTGTCGGAGGCAAGGTAAGAATATGCCTCCTCCATTGAATAACGCTGTTGGGACGAACGCGATGGGCGGGACATTTTTTGTGAAAGTGGTGCTTGGGTGTACTTTATTTACAACTATGTGTAGGTGTGGGGGGGCTAGTGATTGGTGCACACTATTCTGTAAAGAAAAAGCTAAAAGAAAAAAGGAAATGGGGAGAAAAATACCTATGAAAAGAAAAGTCTAAAACAGCAGGCCCTAGCTCTGATAAGTGAACGGGGTCACTTATCAAAGTTCAGTGGCGGCTGCTGGGTGTGCGTACAGGTGTGGTGCAAGGGGGGGTGAAAAAAAGGAAATCAGCAGGCACAAGCTCTGATAAGTGAACTATGTCACTTATCACAGTTTGGCGGCTATGCGATGCGAATAAGGAGTTGGCGCTAAGGGGGCTGCTAAATGTGCGCACAGAGGCGGCGCAAAGGGGGATGGAGGTGGTAAAAAGTGGGGAAAGGGGGGGGATGAAGAGAGATCGGACAGGGATCAGGGATTAGCACTTACACTTGTAGTTAGGTGGCGCAAAGAGGGGGTAAAAAAAGGAAATCAGCAGGCACAAGCTATGATAAGTGAACTATGTCACTTATCACAGTTTGGCGGCTGTGGGATGCAAATACGGAGTGGCACAAAGGGGGCTGCTAAATGTGTGCACAGAGGCGGCGCAAAGGGGGATTGAGGGGGTAAAAAGAGGGGGAAGGGTGGGGATGAAGAGAGATCGGACAGGGATTAGCACTTACGCTTGTAGTCAGGTGGCACAAAGAGGGGGTGAAAAAGAAGGAAATCAGCAAGCACAAGCTATGATAAGTGAACTATGTCAACTTATCAAAGTTTGGCGGCTGTAGGATGTGAATACGGAGCTGGCTTAGGGAAAAAAAAAGCAAGCACGAGCGTTGATTGGTGAACTGCGTCACCAACCAACGCTCGGCGGCTGCTAAATGTGCGCACGGAGGTGACGCAAAGGGGGGGTGGAGGGGGGTAAAAAGAGGGGGTAGGGGGAAGGGGGATGAAGCTAGATTGGGGGGGATGAAGCTAGATTGGGGGGTGAAGCTAGATTGGGCAGGGATCGGGGATCAGGCAATACTAACAGTTGTAGGGTTTTCTTTCTTCTTTCTTTAGCAGGTATTGTGATGCTACAAGCTGCTGTGGCACCACAATACCCAGCACACCAGGAGATCCAGACGTATGACCGCTCTCTAGGGAATCCTCAGTTATTGTGAGGACCCCCTGCAGAGCCGTCATACAGGTCACAGGCAGGTCAGGGGCAGGTCACAGAGCGGTCACATCGCTGCTGTGACCTGCCATTGGTGGGATCGAATGATATCGATCCACCAATCCCTGCACTGCCTGGTGACCATGGCAACCGCCTAGGATCGGAGCTCACAGCTCCAATTCAAAGGCAGGTCATGCCCAGGTCATCAGGAGGGCACAGAGCGGTCACAGAGTGACAGCTGCTGTGCCCTGTGGTTGGCGCGATCGCCGATCTAATTGATCGCGCCAACCAGCTACTGCAGGCCCTACTGGGCCTGTATCAGGTCCCTGCCTAGGATCGGTGCTAATATAGCACCGATCCGGACCGATACTGGCAGAGCAGAGCGGCGCTGTGCCCTGGGATTGGCGCGATCGATATGATCGGCGATTGCGCCAATCCGGGGGGGTTTTGCCGGTGCCTGGCGTTGCCAGGCATCGGATCCAGGATCGAGTACATCGGTACTCGATCCCAGCCTAGCACATCATTGTTTCAGCAGCACCGATTGGCTGAAACAATGAGAAGCGCTGTGATTGGCTGTTTCGATTTCAACAGCCAATCACAGCGATCGGGAGGAAGGGAGGGCGGCGACGTCGCGATGTCGCATTAAACGCCATGACGTACTATCCCGTCCCTGGGAATTAAGTCCCAGGGCACATGGACGGGAGAGTACGTCTCATGGCAGAAAGGGGTTAAACAACAACCACAAGATGGATTTCATCAACCAAAGTATCATTTTAATCAGTATAACGCCGTCAACCTGACACTGTATATAGGTTAGGCGAGAACCACCACTCAGCACCTCACATGATGCAAGAGATCATGAAGAGGAAAAAAATAAATAGTAACCCTACCGGAAAACCAGAACCAAGATATGCCTCTGACCGGCATGAAAGGAGAGGACTGAAGGGCGTCCAAGACCAGAATGAGGTCCCCCAAGATCTAGATTATAGATGCCTCAAGTTCGCCCTGTCTGGGCTGTTCTAACCTATGACTTACAAATCAAGTTTTGCTGGAACAGGGTAACCAAGGCAGAAACCTAGTTCAAGCCTGGGCCAAGACAGGGAGGCAAAAATTAAAAAGGAATAGAATCATAGAATGATGGAGTTGGAAGGGACCTCCTGGATCATCTGGTCCAACCCCCTGCTCAAAGCAGGATTCACTAAATCATCCCAGACAGATGTCTGTCCAGCCGCTGTTTGAAGACTTTCATGGATGGAGAACTCACCACCTCTCGTGGCAGCCTGTTCCACTCATTGATCACCCTCACTGTCAAAAAGTTTTTTCTAATATCTAATCTGTGTCTCCTCCCATTCAGTTTCATCCTATTGCTTCTAGTCTTTCCTTGTGCAAGAGCTAGAGCTGCCGACAGATTATTATCATCTAAGAACAAGAAGCATTCTAAATGAAATGGTATAAAAATGACGTCTAAGGACCTTGTTCCTTAAACCTGGACAGACAAACCTAATACGAAAGGCCCGAAGCTTTTCATACAGCAGACACAACAGTCGTGCTGCTAAATTGGGTAGAAGAGGGGACCGTTGGGAAAGGTCTATCTGGATACTACGGGTGGTACCCAGGGGAATCTGCAATGAAGAACAGGAGTTCTGGACTCAATCTGAAGAATCCTGAGTTTAGCAGGCATTTAAAATCCTGCCCCAAAGACAAAGATTAGATTCCCCTGGCCTGGATTCCCCTGACTTAGCCAGTGTTTCGATGGATAGATGTTGGGAAGTCAGGGCTTCACCTTTACCTCCATGCAAACGAGTCACACTGTGGAGGATAGGCGGTATAAGTCAAAGGCAAAAGAACCAATCGCTCCAGGTACCTGATCACCAAATGTGTCAAGATATATGCTCCTATCAAACGAGAGAGGATACAGCCTGAACAGTATAGGCTGTATCCTGTCGCTTCATGGGGTGAGTGAAAAATTTTGGCCACAACCCACATCTTCTAAAAAACAAAAGGAAGGGACTAAAGGATAGTTCTTAACCTGCCTAATAAAGACCAAGACAGGTCTGCTACTCAGAGAAATGTCTGCCTCCGTATGACACCAAGCTAAACTGAATAACTGGGTGTTGGCTGCCCAGGTGTAGACTGCTGCGGAGGAGTCAGCTTCTTATTTCTAAGTTGTATTCTTAGGGTCATCCTCCATGTGGCAGCATATTAACTTATGGTTCCCATGTGCCCCCAATGAAGTGACAGCGAAAACACTTTGATAAGTTGCAAATTCTTGGCGCTTTCACACAAATTTTGCCCAGTTCTGCCAAAATGGGTGGAGCTAGTGTGGGATGGGGACATTATTCTACAGCACTTCTAAATCCTAATAGGAGTAAAATTTGTGGTGAGGAGCAAGGTGATGTGTTACTCATATTGCGCCTTTAAATGAATCAGGAGCTTCTGAATCGCTCTTTATCAAGAAGGGTGTTGCTCACGCCAGTCTTGATGGATCAGAACCTATATCTTTTACACATTATGGGTTAGGTTTACTGATTTTTACCATTTAATGCTCACATTACCTTAACAGTCACCAACCCACATAAAAGCACTTGTTCTTTTTATTCCATGTATTCATAACAAAGGAATACTATAAAAGGGCTTGTCTGGGCTGTTTGAGACACGAGCTGCACACTTGGGATTATAAGCCGACCGCTTTTCCTTCCACTACTTTCAATGATCTGAACTGATACAGGCAGAAGAGAAAATTGTCGATACATGATCACAAGTATAACACACGCGAGCGATTGCGTGACTGCAGTGACATGAGTTTAAGAGCAACAAAATCCTAACAGTGATTACATTACACACGGTTAGGATTCAGCATGAGAGACTCCCCCTTAGGTTTATACATGGCCCATACATCCTATTAAAAGTAGTCAGGTGTTTGAGAGCAGCATGATGTAGGTACAGAGAACTCTATTCCAGCGATGTGTCACTTACTGGGATGCTTCCTGACGTTTTAATAAAATCACAGATTTAGATGCTGCACATATGATCGTTCTCTGGTGCAGAGCTCTGTATAACTCCACCCACACCACTAATTGACAGCTTTCTGTGTACTCTGTGCATAGGCAAGAAGCTGCCAATCAGCAGTGGGTGCGGGGTTATTCAGATCTCATAAATATGGAGGCCTACATAGCAGCAGGATTACTAGTCCTCCAGTGATAATTTCCTGCTGATAAAACCGTGATTTTTTTCAAAGCTACAAGTAACCCAGTAAGTGACATCACTGGAATCAAGTTCTCTGTCTTTACATTATGCTGCTCCCAGACACAATCCTAGCGAAATATTCCCTTTAAAAGCAAATGGCATATCACTGGGCACCTAAATACATTATATTTAGATAACGGCAGCATTATTCATTCCATATGTACTGTATGCCGAACTTAGTGACAGACCTGTGCATCGGTGCCTCCAGAAGCAAACTGGTGTCCATCTCTTGAGAAACCCACCGACAACACAGGGCCCTGCCGATAAAAAACAAAACACATAATACAATTTATTTGGGGGGAGGAGTAAAAGCAAATATATAAGATAGAATTAAATACGTTCACTAATTCTTATAGACAAGTACTAACTAACTGCCGGTGCATAGGTTTATCAGACTTTCACCACAACCTACTGATAAAATATGGAAATGTAATATATTCTATATCAGCACTAAGTGTGGTGATATGCTTACGTCCAATGGATGCACAGTGTATCCCGATGCTATTACATAGAAAACCTGGCATACAAATATCTATTACCGCAGCTACGGTGGGTACGGAAAGTATTCAGACCCCTTTAAATTTTTCACTCTTTGTTTCATTGCAGCCACTTGGTAAATTCAAAAAAGTTCATTTTTTTTTCTCATTAATGTACACTCTGTACCCCTTCTTGACTGAAAAAAAAATGAAATGTAGAAATTTTTGCAAATTTATTAAAAAAAAAAAAAACTGAAATATCACATGGTCATATCTATTCAGACCCTTTGCTCAGACACTCATATTTAAGTCACATGCTGTCCATTTCCTTGTGATCCTCCTTGAGATAGTTCTACTCCTTCATTGGAGTCCAGCTGTTTTTATTAAACTGATAGGACTTGATTTGTAAAGGCACACACCTGTCTATATAAGACCTCACAGCTCACAGTGCATGTCAGACCAAATTAGAATCAGGAGGTCAAAGGAACTGGCCAAGAAGGTCAGAGACAGAATTGTGGCAAAGCACAAATCTGGCCAAGGTTACAAAGGAATTTCTGCAGTACTCAAGGTTCCTAAGAGCACAGTGGCCTCCATAATCCTTAAATGGAAGAAGTTTGGGACCACTAGAAGTCTTCCTAGACCTTGTCGTCCAGGCAAACTGAGCAATCGTGGGAGAAGAGCCTTGGTGAGTGAAGTAAAGAAGAACACCAGGATCACTGTGGCTGAGCTCCACAGATGCAGTAGGGAGATGGGAGAAAGTTCCACAAAGTCAACTATCACTGGAGCCCTCCATCAGTAGGGCCTTTATGGCAAAGTGGCCCGACAGAAGCCTCTCCTCAGTGCAAGACATATGAAAGCCCGCAAAGAGTTTGCTAAAAAAAACACATGAACTCCCAGACTATGAGAAATAAGATTCTCTGGTCTGAGGAGACGAAGATAGAACTTTTTGGGGATAATGGCATGTGTGGAGAAAACCAGACACCGTTCATCACCTAACACTAAATGCCACAGATAAAAACCAAATGGCACAAGGAATGTGGAGTACAAAATATAAACAATTTTATTCATATTAGAATTCATATATCATACAATCACATATAGATGCCTCAAATTATCAGAAAAATCGCTGGAAACATGGACAAAAAAAATCACTACATTATCCAATAAATAAAACATTAATTCGTGCTAAAAATGGCATATAATACCCAAGCAGTCATATATAAGACCGCTAAGAATCCATATTGTAATAAATGCCCAAAATGACATTTTATATCCTAAACATAGTGCCTGGATTTTACTAAAGTGGATCAAGTTCTAACAGCCTAAAGGGTAAGCCATAATAATGCTACCGAATGTAAAATTAGCGATACCTGTGCATATGTGTCCACGCTATCACCGCAATCTACCCCGACGCGTGTTTCACCTCGTCTTCTTCCGGGGGCGTGACTACAAGGAGGCTGGAAGTCATTATAAATTACCGATGACCAATCAAAGGGGCGATAACGGCCCACCGTTAGTTAGCTCTTACTGAGGTTGTATTTAAACCATCAGATAAAGGGGGGAACCTGGTAATCTGGCCTACTGAAATGTATCAAAAGCAGGCATTCAAATTATTGAATGACAGAGATTGTTATGAGAGACTATCAGTGAGTCCATTGCAATTGTTTCATAGGGAACTAATCAGAATATTGGAGGAGGCCTTCACTAGGGGTACAATTCCGAAAAAAAATGTTGGATTATGTTAAAGAATTGCATCCCCGGCTTCCAGCTTTATATTTGATCCCAAAAATTCACAAAAATGCGCTAGACCCACCTGGTAGGCCAATAGTATCGGGTAATGGGGGCCTGTGTGAGGTTGTTACCATGGTGTTGACCATTACCTTAAACCCTTGGTGAGGGATTTACCGTCTTATATTATGGACACAAATTCCGCGTTACGTAGACTTGACGGCATTTCATTGAATGATGGCGCCACCATGGTGACGGCTGATGTGGAGGCCCTATATACCTCGATACGTCATGAGGATGGATTGGAAGCTGCTTCATGGTATTTAAATGCAACTAACATGGATAAGGACCTTGTATCATTGGTATTACAGTTGTTGGAATATGCACTTACCCACAACATTTTTATTTTTAAAAATGTTGTTTATAGGCAATGTCAAGGTACTGCAATGGGGGCGTGCTGCGCCCCATCGTAAGCCAATTTGTTTCTTGGCCTTTAGGAACGCAAGATTTTCGTCACTGATCCGGTATCTCATTCCGGCCCGGCAGCAGGTTGGATAAGATACATAGACGACATTTGGTAGGGATCCATGCTTGAATTATCAAAGTTTATGGAATCCCTGAATGACAATAACCTTAAAATTAAACTTACTTTTAAGACAGGTAGGACTATTGAATTTCTGGACCTTCTAATGAAGGCGGATGAGAGAGGTGTTTTGTCTACGGATCTGTTTAGGAAATCCACATCGACTAATTCTTTTTTTTACACGCAACATCTTCGCATCCTCCAGCAACCCTTAGAGGGATCCCCATAGGACAATTTTTACGTGATAAAAGGATTTGTACGAAGGCAGAAGATTTTGAAATTCAAGCAGCTGATTTGACACAGAGGTTTCATGAAAGAGGTTACAGTAGAAGTATACGAAGAGGCTACCGGAGAGCCTTATGTTTTGAGTTCATTTTCCCCTTCACCATTGAGGTCTGATGAACTCCCTCTTCTGGTGAAGGAAGGTAGTGAGGCTGATTACCAAGCATCTGGGCAGGATGATGATGACTGGGTGACGGGAATTGCTGACTGGATATAAGGCAGCCGACGCCCTTCTGCCTTGCTGGTGATCTCTCTGAGGGATTCTAGGAGACCAGTCTGATTCCTGCTCCTCAAAAGCGAAGTTTTCTGCACTTCTTTTTTCATTTGTGTTTTGGTTTTGTTTTTCCTTGTTTTTCTGGATTTCTGCCATTCCCTGCTGGGGTGTGCTGAATTCCGTTTTGCTCGGTCTTCAGAAAATACCTGAGTACTGATATAGTCTTTTTGAAGCCTAGCGTCTTCAGGGCTTTTTTCCCTATCAGCTGTTGGCTCTTGTTTTGATAGGGTTTTGGCGGATTACAGACAGCTGCTTTTCTATCCTGTCCTATGTAGTTAGCTTGGGCCCCATCGTTTGCTCAGCCTATCTTTCTATCTGTGTGAGTGTTTTTTCATCTTGCTTCACCGTCATTATATGTTGGGGGCTGCCTATTGCTTTGGGGTCTGCTCTGGGGCAGTTTAGATTTCCCTTTCTGTCTTTAGGCTATGTAGCTCTCCGGCTGTGATCGAGGGGTCTAGGGCACCGTAGGAACCCCCTACGGCTACTGCTAGTTGTTGTTGATAGGTTCAGGGGTCTGTAATCCGATAGCTGCCAACTTCTCTGGTTTTCTGGACTTAGCTAGTATTTCTGTTTTTGCCTCCTACGGTGACTCATTCATAACAGCCTTAGATACATCAAGGAATGACCTCTTATACAAAAAAGATACGTGTGTACGTGCTATGGAGAAAACCAATCAGGTACGTATGATCACTCCATACCACAATAAATGGCACCAATTTAAGGGCATTTTCCAGAAACATTGGATAGTCTTTCACACAGATCCTATTTTGAAAAAGATCTTACCAGAAAAACCTCTCCATTGTGGCTAAAAGATCCAAAAATCTTCGTGATTTGCTAGTACATAGTTTGTACAATCAATCAGACAGGGGATAGGATCTCTAGAGACAGTATTGATCCCGGTTTTTATCCATGTGGCCTATGTAAGGCTTGCCTCAATCACATCAAGACTAAAACTTTCTGTAATTTTGACAAAAGCAAGACTTACAATATCAGAAAACATGTAACTTGTGCCTCCCGTGGTGTGATTTACCATGCAACCTGCCCTTGTAACATGATTTACATTGGGATAACCACACGTGAACTTAAAGTTTGCACACGTGAGCATTATCGTGACATCGTTAATGCTAAGACTGTTGAGGAAGAGTCGACGTTAAAAACATTACCCAAACATTTCAGGAAGTACCACCATTGTAACCCGAATGGTTTGAAGATCAATGGTATTGATTTGGTGACACTGGGAGTTAGAGATGGTAATATTAGTAAAAAAAAACTGGCACAAATAGAAAGCAGGTGGATTTACCGTTTGGGTTCACTAGCACCGCAGGGGCTTAATGAAAGTTTTGGGTTTGGGGCTTATTTGTAACTAGATTATGGCCCGATGCTATCGCATCGGGAGGATGCGATAGCATCACACCTCTTGCCATGTTAACCCTCAACACACACAGTCCTCTCACTCTTTCACTCCATATACGACCCCTTCTCTCACTCCATCTCTCATACTCACGCCATCATCGCCGCTGCTCCACGATCCCCGACATCTTCTTCCGCCGGCGCCATCCTGGATCCAGACGTTGTCCACGCCGGCGACATGTTCTCGTGGCGACGCCATCTTGAGTATCGTGAAATCCCGCGATACTCAAGATGGCGTCGCCGGAAAAACATGTCGCGAGATTTAGCCGACGCCATTTTGGATCCCGACGTCCTCCACGCCGGCGACATGTTCTTGCGGCGACGCCATCTTGACTATCGCGGGATTTCGCCGATCCAAAATGGCGTCGCCGCAAGAACATGTCGCCCGTCGTGGAGGACGTCTGGATCCAGGATGGCGCCGGAGGAAGATGATGTCGGGGATCGTGGATCAGCAGCGATGACGGCATGAGTATGAGAGACGGAGTGAGAGAAAGGGTCGTATGTGGAGTGAAAGAGTGAGTGGACGTGAGTGGAGATGGTGAAAGGTGAGAGGAGTGTGTGTTGAGGAGGAGTGGTGTGTTGAGGGTTAACATGGAAAGAGGTGTGCGGTGACGTCACCAGTTACAACTGGACGGAAGTTGTTACAACCGGAAGCTGCTTAGGGCATTTATTATTATAGATTGGGTTTGTTTATTTTCTCTTTGTCCTGAGGGAGTTTTATGGGGGGTTTTGGTTTTATTGTTTTAGTGTTTGTATTTTGTATTCATTTATGTATTGCTCTTCCATATAGGATAGTCCCTGTAGTTTATCCGGTGTCCGACCTTCTTGGAAGATCCGTAGAGAGCTTGAATACCTTGATGATGATGTTCCTTGAATTGCTACCCTTGGAAGTGGTCTTCGAGAATTTGAAGAGTTAAAAATAACCAATTTGTTCCAATTGGAATTGCTTTTGTTCCAATATATGTGGGCATTATTTGGTGCCCCTGCTTAGGTATTCTTGTAACGTTAATGGGATTTGGATATCAGAGGGAACTAGGCATCTTCATGATATCTATTTACGGCTTATCTATGGGCAGTATGGGGGTTGGGTGGATTTATGGCCAGTGTTTAAGGTTCACATTACTGCACTATCAAAAGTATTTTATTATAGGTGAATTCATTTGGATATACCTATATACACTCTTTTACTGTATTCACATTATGTATATGTATTGTACGATTTTTCTACCTGGTATAATGCAAAAATTAATGTGGGTAAAGTATAATGTACACTTCTAATCATTGTATTCACATTAGGCATATGTGTTATGCGATTTTTTGTTATTTAGATATAATGCAGCCCAGTTTTTTAAAAGTATTATTTTACATAATGAGCTTTTTGTTTGTCTTTATGCACATGAGTTTAATGTGGCTCTAAAATATGCACATTGCACTTTAGATATTTTGTTCTATATTTCACTAGGCACTCTGCACTTTCATGGCTGGTGTATGTGCGCATGCGCTGCCTGGATCGCCCTGAGCTTCCTAGTCCCGGCATCAAAATGGTGTCGCTGAACTTCCGCCCGGTTGTGAGCGGCCCATTGTCCGGAAGTGGGTGGCTCTGTGAGGTGCGGTCTCGGCGCCAGATGCGCCGCTGTACTCCGGGCCCATTATCCACACATATCTCGCCAACCAATGGGTGGGCCGCTACCGCCCATATACTTCTCGCTAACTAACGGTGGGCCGTTATCGCCCCTTTGATTGGTCATCGGTAATTTATAAGGACTTCCAGCCTCCTTGTAGTCACGCCCCCGGAAGAAGAGGCGAAACGGGCGTCGGGGTAGATCGCGGTGATAGCGTGGACACATATATACATAGGTATTGCTAATTTTATATTCAGTAGCATTATTATGGCTTACCCTTTAGGCTGTTAGAACTTGATCCGCTTTAGTAAAATCCAGGCACTATGTTTAGGATATAAATTGTCATTTTGGGCATTTATTACAATAAGAATTCTTAGCTGTCTTATATATGACTGCTTGGGTATTATATGCCATTTTTAGCACAAATTAATGGTTTATTTATTGGATAATGTAGTGATTTTTTTTGGCCATGTTTCCAGCGATTTTTCTGATAATTTGAGGCATCTATATGTGATTGTATGATATATGAATTCTAATATGAATAAAATTGTTTATATTTTGTGCTCCACATTCCTTGTGCCATTTAGTTTTTATCTGTGGCATTTAGTGTTAGTTAGTCTTTGCGGAATGTACCCATGGTTGGTGTTGGGTTTTAAGGACTAATATGTAACTGTTCATCACCTGCCTAATACAATCCCAACAGTGAAACATGGTGGTGGCAGCATCATGCTATGGGGGTGTTTTTCAGCTGCAGGGACAGAACGACTGGTTGCAATTGAAAAAAACATGAATGCGGCCAAGTACAGAGATATCCTGGATGAAAACCTCTTCCAGAGTGCTCTGGACCTCAGACTTGGCCGAAGGTTTACCTTCCAACAAGACAATGACCTTAAGCACACAGCTAAAATAACAAAGGAGTGGTTTCAGAACAACTCTGTGACCATTCTTGACTGGCCCAGCCAGAGCCCTGACTTAAACCCAATTGAGCATCTCTGGAGAGACCTGAAAATGGCTGTCCACCAACGTTCACCATCCAACCTGACAGAACATGGAGATGATCTGCAAGGAAGAATGGCAGAGGATCCCCAAATCCAGGTGCGAAAAACTTGTTGCATCATTCCCAAGAAGACCCATGGCTGTACTAGCTCAAAAGGGTGCTTCTACTCAATACTGCGCAAAGGGTCTGAATACTTATGACCATGTGATATTTCAGTTTTGTGTTTTTTTTATATATTTGCAAAAATTTCTACATTTCAGTTTTTTTCAGTCAAGATGGGGTGCAGAGGGTACATTAATGAGGAAAAAATGAACTTTTTTGAATTTACCAAATGGCTGCAATGAAACAATGAGTGAAAAATTTAAAGGGGTCTGAATACTTTCCGTACCCACAGTATGTCCATGGCTGGTGATGCTATCTGGTACCTGGTGCCCATGGAGTGTGTACAGCAATCTTCCCTCCAGCAGGTCTATTATTTTCACAGTACCATCATTAGAGGCAGAAAGGAGGAACTTTCCAGATGGATGGAATGACAGACCGTTCACCCCGGCACTGTGGACTGAGAAACATTCACACCGTTATATTAGAAAACACTGGCTCCATATCTGAAGAAGGGCACATCTACACCACAAAAAAAGGACATACTAAAGGAAATTTGTCACCAGATATGTGCCAACTAATCTGAGATCAGCACGATGTAGAGACCCCGATTCAGTGAGGTGTCACTAATTGGGCTGCTTGCAGTAGTTTGGACAAAATCATTGCTTTATGATTAAAGGACTAGTAAACTTGCTGTGACCTAGTCCACCATATTAATGAGTTGTATAGAATCATGCACCCACCACCGATTTGCAGCTTTCTGTGGATTATGCTTAGGCAGGAAGTTGTCAGTGATGTTGGTGGGGTTATACAGGGCTCAGCATTCTGAGCACAGCTAGATCTGCAGCAGATAAAACAGTGATTTTATCAAAACTGAAGCAAGCAGTAAGGGATCCATCGCTGGAATCAGAGTTTTTACTTCTACATCATAAAGCTCTCAGATGAGGTAGCAAAAACCTGCTAACAGATTCCATTTAAGATTAAATAAAGTTGTGGAGAAAAAAAAAGTCTCCATTTTTAAAGGGAACCTGGAATGTAAAAAAAAACGCTATTAACTTGAAGATGTGGTTAATAACATTCTAAAGCTGCATGGTTGCCACTTTGAAAGCTGGGCTGCCGCATGGAAATTAACTTTATTCCGTCCGGCTTTCAGTCAGAGGCATGGTGTCCGTCACCACTCAGTACATTGTGAGCAGTGGTTTTAATCAGGCACCGGCGGCAGTGACCTGATGCACCGTAGAGCCGGCTGTCAGCCAGTGCCGAGGCATGCGCACAGCCACCGCTCACAGTCTACTGAGCAGTGACTCAAGCCACGTCTCTATGACGGAGGCTGCTGGAACTTGTTTTCCCTCACAGAAAGCATCAGCAGCAATCCTATACTATCCTTACTGTATACGCTTTTTGGCTTCCTCCCCCGCCCAGGAGCTGCGGTATGATCAGACCATGCTCCTATATGGTGAGACACGGCCATTACACAGTACACAGCAGGGGCACATTTATAAGATTATCTCAGCACAGGAACATTTGTTTTAAGCCCCCGTTACACACTGCGATATTGCTAGCAATATCGCTGTAAAGTCACCGATTTTGTGACGTTACAGCGATATTGCTAGCGATATCGCTGTGTCTGATACTTACCTCCGACCGGCTCCCCAGCTGGTTATCGCTAATCGCGCAAGAACGTCCTGGACCGTTTCTCGTCATCAGCTTCCTGCTGGGCTTCCTGCTGTGACGACGAGCGACGCGTGGAGCCGGGTGGGAGGACGCAGGATCGCCGCGTCTGACAGGTAAGTAGCGACCCCCGTCCCCAGCGATGTCGCTGGTGAGATCTGCCTGTGTGGCAGCTTACTAGCGACCACCTAGCGATGCACCAGCGATCCTGACTGCGTCATATCGCTGGTCGGGATCGCTGGTGAGTAGCTAGGTGTAACTGTACCCTTAGACACATCCAGTTGTGGATATTATTATTCCAAAATCTATTGAGTAAAACGTGCTTTATTTGTGGGACGACAACATTTGCTTCAAGATCCTTATAAACCTAGGGAAGCACACATCGGCACAGCTGGTTTTTGCTGAGCAAACAACTGCCTGGTTCCACCCAACTGGGTATCATGGAGACAGTATGAATTATTATGTATGAGGATGTCAAGTTCAGGTCAGGCGACCCGCGACTTGTCTGTACATCCCTGTCTATACTCAGGCGGCGACTTACGAATACGTAAAACCGGCCTAAAGTTAAAGACTACTGATGACTGAACTTGCTCAGATAAGGTGCTATCCAGCTAACAGAGTGACTTCGACGTGCTCGAATAATATGTTCGAGTCCCCGCTAGTGCATGTCTCCTGGCTGTTCGATAGTCGCAACACATGCAGGGTGTCCATGTTTGTTAATAAATTCCTCCATGTGTTGTGGCTGTCAAACAGACATGAGACATACAGCAGCGGGAACTCGAACATAATATTCGAGCACGTCGAAGTCACTTAGTTCACACCCGAGCATGAACGGATATCACCGTATTCGAGCACGTTCCCTTATCACTAGTGAGCACTTGTGATATTGTAACCCCACTTCTCCACATGTGTTGATTAATCATTAAGTTATTTGAGTAGCGCCATTTGTTTGTCTATTAAATGTGTGTGTCCCTTAACCTTAAATACATCCCCCTTTACTTCTTTGTTTTGGGTTGCTCCATTTATTAAAATTATTGCATTATTGTGTATGAAGAAATAAACAGATTTTTACATACATTTGAAGATAATGGGATTCCATCTGTGTTACTATAAAGTCTAATGCAAAACAGTACACAATCCTGGTGGGGGTGGTGGGAAGAGGAGGTATGAGGCAATTTGCTTACTGATGTCGTTATACTTTTTAAAAAAATAAAATACTTCATAAAAAAAAAAATCACATAAAAAACAACAGTAAGCTTATTTGCACGATCTAGTCGTCAGGTGAAAAGAGCCAAGCATTATTGGATGACTTTTCTAGTCACCTGACCACTGGAGCCAATTACAGGCCTCAGTGGTCCTGTGGCATAAGAATATTGACATCACTTATAGTGAGTAGAAGACCACCACTCTATATATATATATATATATATATATATATATATATATATAGAGAGAGAGAGAGAGAGAGAGAGAGAGTTGTGGCCAAAAGTATTGACACCACTACAATTCTGTCAGATAATACTCAGTTTCCTCCTGAAAATGATTGCAAACACAAATTCTTTGGTGTTATCATCTTCATTTAATTTGTCTTAAATGAAAAAACACAAAAAGAATTGTCCTAAAGCCAAATTGGATATAATTCCACGCCAAACATAAAAAAGAGGGTGGACAAAAGTATTGGCACTGTTCAAAAAATCATGTGATGCTTCTCTAATTTGTGTAATTAACAGCACCTGTAACTTACCTGTGGCACCTAACAGGTGTTGGCAATAACTAAATTACACTTTCAGCCAGTTGACATGGATTAAAGTTGACTCAACCTCTGTCCTGTATCCTTGTGTGTACCACATTGAGCATGGAGAAAAGAAAGAAGACCAAAGAACTGTCTGAGGACTTGAGAAACCAAATTGTGAGGAAGCATGAGCAATCTCAAGGCTACAAGTCCATCTCCAAAGACCCGAATGTTCCTGTGTCTACCGTGCGCAGTGTCATCAAGAAGTTTAAAGCCCATGGCACTGTGGCTAACCTCCCTAGATGTGGACGGAAAATAAAAATTGACAAGAGATTTCAACGCAAGATTGTGCGGATGTTGGATAAAGAACCTCGACTAACATCCAAACAAGTTCAAGCTGCCCTGCAGTCCGAGGTTACAACAGTGTCAACCCGTACTATCCATCGGCGTCTGAATGAAAAGGGACTGTATGGTAGGAGACCCAGGAAGACCCCACTTCTTACCCCGAGACATAAAAAAGCCAGGCAGGAGTTTGCCAAAACTTACCTGAAAAAGCCTAAAACGTTTTGGAAGAATGTTCTCTGGTCAGATGAGACAAAAGTAGAGCTTTTTGGGCAAAGGCATCAACATAGAGTTTACAGGAGAAAAAAAAAGAGGCATTCAAAGAAAAGAACACAGTCCCTACAGTCAAATATGGCGGAGGTTCCCTGATGTTTTGGGGTTGCTTTGCTGCTTTTGCACTGGACTGCCTGACCGTGTGCATGGCATTATGAAGTCAGAAGACTACCAACAAATTTTGCAGCATAATGTAGGGCCCAGTGTGAGAAACCTGGGTCTCCCTCAGAGGTCATGGGTCTTCCAGCAGGACAATGACCCAAAACACACTTCAAAAAGCACTAGAAAATGGTCTGGCGGCGTGGGTGGATGATATTAAACATGGAAGTAGAGGAATTTCGGATTATAGTCCAGTTATTCTCAAGCTTAAATTTGGGCCATTGACTAATAGGATAACATGGAAGTTGAACCCTTTTTGGCTGAAGTTGATAACATCCCCTGATAGAACGATAGATCAATTACGTTGCTTCGTCTCATCCCACCCCGAACACCGAAATATCTTTGTATTCTGGGATGCTCTTAAAGCTTATTTACGGGGTTGCTTATCCTCTACAATTTCTCATATTAAGCGAGTGACATCGAAAGAGGATGGCGAGATGGAGCGACGTCTGAAAGATTCGGAGGCAGCCTATATATTGGATCAAACTAACAGTAACAGGGTAGAATGGCTGACCGCTCAAAGGCTATATGATCAATACTCTGACACTAAAACGAAACGTAAATTATTCTTTGCCCGTCAGTCTTATTTTGAAATGGGGAATCAGGCAAATAAATTTCTGGCATACTTAGTACGACAGCATAATGATACTAATACAATTCTACAGGTTCGTGACTAAGATGGTACTGTGGTTTCCTCAACTGAAGAGATACTAAAATGTTTTTCTGACTATTATGGTTCATTGTACAATTCTAAGACTGATGGGGAAGGCCTGGAGTGTTTAAATTATTTGTTAGATATAGAATTTCCTAAGCTAAGTCCTTCCCAACGGGCCTTTATGGATGCAGAGTTTACTCTGGAGGAGGTAGAGGATGCCATGGCCTTCGGGAAGGCCCCCGGGCCAGATGGATTTCCTGTGGAACTATATAGGAAATATCAGGATATACTGGCACCCCTTTTGTTGATAGTGTTTCATGGGATTTGGGAGGGCCAATATAATAGTTCTTAAAAAGGAGGGGAAGGATCCTCTAGATTGTGGATCTTATAGGCCTATATCATTAGTAAATGTGGATTATAACATTTTTACAAAAATTTTAGCCAAAAAAATAAATTCAATCATATTAGATCTTGTACACCCTGATCAGACGGGTTTTATGCAGGGTAAGAGTATTTCCATAAATATCAGACGAGTCCAGTCAGTGGTCCAATATAGCTCTCTGGTACCAGATAATGAATGGGCATTGGCATCGCTGGATGCGGCCAAGGCCTTTGACTCGCTTGAATGGCCTTTTCTCCGTGCATGTTTACAGAGGTATGGATTTGGTGAAAGATTCCAAAAATGGGTTAATGTTATATACATGAAGCCCAAGCCCGGGTTATTGTAAATAACTCCATATCTGAGCCATTCTCATTAGATAGGGGAACTCGTCAGGGGTGTCCCCTTTCCCCGGCCCTTTTTGCTCTTGCTATTGAGGCGTTGGCAATACGTATAAGATCCTCCCCTAATATTGCTGGTATAGAAATAGCGGATCGGATAGATACCATAGGCCTATATGCTGATAATATGGTGATATTTATGGACAAAGCGGAAGAGACCATGGCAAGAGTGATCACTACCATAAATAATTTCAGTAAATATTCTGACCTATACATAAATTGGGAGAAATCTGCTTTGATGCCTCTTTCCCACACTTCAATGCCACGACTTGAGACTCTCTCCTTACTGCCCATTGTAACTAGTTTTAAATATTTGGGTGTTCATATCTCTCAGGGTGGTAAATTTGATCTGCAACTCAATATACAACCAGTGCTGGAGATGGTCAGGAGTAAATTCGCGATCTGGGGCAAACTTCCACTGTCTGTAGCCAGACGTATTAATTTAATTAAAATGATATTACTCCCCAAGCTTAGCTACTTTCTTCAGCATAGTGCGGTGGTGGTACCCAAATCCTTTTTTGCTAATTTAAAATTCCCAAACCACATCCTTTATTTGGGGGAAAGTAAGGCCTAAACTTAAATTAACCACTCTACAGAGGCACAAGAAGGGAGGAGGGGCAGCGTTACCCGATTTCTTTTTATATTATTTGGCTGGGCAGGCCAAGGCCATAAGTACATGGATGCCTGGAGGCCAGCTTCCGAATTCTGAGAACCATCTACTTCACGCTGCAGGGATTGGTTGCCCACTGGGTTTTTTGGAAATGAGGAAAATAAATGTCTTGAAACTGTTAACCCTGCTTCGTCTGGCACGATCGATATGGAGACAGATCAAGAGGGTAGTTAGATTTGGGGATGTTATAGCTGAAATGCCCCTATGGAATAATGACTATTTCCCGGTGCTACTTAAACATCCATCCGCTGAGTTTTGGGCTCAATACAGTGTCTCGACGATAGGTGATCTATATGATCATGGAACATTGGTATCCTTTGAGCAATTACAAGTTAATCGTGGCGTCCCGAGATCCCAATTTTTTCGCTATTTACAGCTAAGATCAGCTTTTCAATCGCACATGAGATGTATGGGTATAGAAAATGCCATTTCGTCTCTACCTCTGATAGGGATTCTTAAATCACAGGGCCCTCAAGGTCTCATCTCCTCTCTATATACATATATGCTGTCAGTGGGGACAGAAAATGCCTTAGACTCCGTTAAGAAGAAATGGGAGAGACTCATCCCGGGTACATTGGGTGAGGAATGGGAAGAAATCCTGGAGTCACCAATCTGGGTGTCTCCGTCTGCCAACAACAGGATGATACAACTGTATATTAATAATCAATCATATTTGACTCTTATTCGACTCTTTAGGATGGGCCGGCACCCGTCATCGGAATGTTTAAGATGTCACTCAATAGATGCAGATTTTATCCATATGATCTCGTGCTGTCCTGTTGTTGCGCAATACTGGAGGGGGGGTGACGTCATTATTAACATCCTTGGTACAAACCCCTGTTCCCCTTGAACCACTGATTTGTCTGTTTGGAGTGTGGGATGAGGAGGCCTGGGGTCATTATGTGGGGATCTTTCTACGGGAAACACTGTTCATGGCGCGGAAGATACTAGCATTACGGTGGATGGGGAATTCATCCCCTTCTCTTGGGTCCTGGATCACTCTGGTAAACTCGATTATCCCATATGAACGTACACTGTATCAAAATAGATGGTGCCCGGGTAAATTCAAAAAGATTTGGGAGAGGTGGAATTCCTCTCACCTCACTTTGCAGGGCGGGGAAGTCGCACAGTAAACCGTTTATTGTATAGAAGTAGGCTGCGGAACTGTTTACGTTTTGGTAGATGTAGGTAGGTTTAGAAGCTAGGCAGGTTTTTATTACTGGTACAATAACACAACACTACTATGATTCACTTGATTATGTCTGCTTTATTCACACACAATTGTTGCACATATTATGCTTCACGTCCTCATGTTACTTGAGCATATATATACTATGTACCACGCTTAACATTTTGTACTAAATGTGTGTATTATATAACTGCTAATGGTTCAATAAACAAATTTACAAAAAAAAAAAAAGCACTAGAAAATGGTTTGAGAGAAAGCACTGGAGACGTCTATGGTGGCCAGCAATGAGTCCAGGCCTGAATCCCATAGAACACCTGTGGAGAGATCTAAAAATGACAGTTTGGAGAAGGCACCCTTCTAATATCAGGGACCTGGAGCAGTTTGCCAAAGAAGAATGGTCTAAAATTCCAGCAGAGCATTGTAAGAAACTCATTGATGGTTACCGGAAGCGGTTGGTTGCAGTTATTTTGGCTAAAGGTTGTGCAACCAAGTATTAGGCTGAGGGTGGCAATACTTTTGTCTGGCTCATTTTTGGAGTTGTGTGTGAAATGATCAATGTTTTGCTTTTTGCTTCATTCTCTTTTGTGCTTTTTCATTTAAGACAAATTAAATGAAGATAATAATACCAAAGAATTTGTGTTTGCAATCATTTTCAGGAAGAAACGGAGTATTTTCTGACAGAATTGCAGGGGTGTCAATACTTTTGGCCACAACTGTATATATACACTAGAAATAGGCGTGATGCTATCGCATCAGGAGTGTGGTGAAATTAACATCTGTGTATGCTTAGTGGTTCTGACAGGAGCAGTGCGTGTACAGCGCGCAGTTGTGGCTGTTACTGCGCATGCGCGGGAATTGCGGCCACAAACTGCGCCTGCGCAAGTGACATACATGTCACTGCTATTCCCGCGCATGCGTAGTAACAACGTGGCTGTTACAGCGCCTGCGTGGGAATAGCGAAGACGTGTACAGTATATGCTAGAGCATAAGCTGACCCAAGTATAAGCCGAGACACCTAATTTTGCCATGGAAAACTGGGTAAGCTTATTGACTCAGGTATAAGCCGGGTATGCATTGTTCCCCCGTCCTGTCCTGGTATGTGTGGCTCCCCCCGTCCCTGTCCTGCTATGTGTGGCTCCCCCCGTCCTTGTCCTGGTACGTGTGGCTCACCTCATCCCTGTCCTGGTAGGTGTGGCTCCCCCCGTCCTGTCCTGGTTTGTGTGGCTCGCCCGGTCCCTGTCCTGGTAGGTGTGGCTCCCCCTCCTGTATGTATGGCTCCCTGGTCCCATCCTGTATGCATGGCTTGCCTTGGCTCGGCTCCCCCGGTCCTCACTCGTCCTCTTCGCGTGGTGGCTGCAACATTCCTGCATCTCTCTCCGTTTTCCCGGCTTACAGCAGCACTTCCTGTGTTGTGAGTTCATTTTCCCCTTCATTACTGAGGCCCGAGGAACTCCCTCTTCTGGTAAAGAAAGGTAGTGAGCCTGATTGTAAAACACCTGAGGCTGATGATTGTGACTGGCTGAGTGGAGTTACGGACTGGATATAATGCTGCCGAGGCCCTTCGGCCCTGCGGGTGATTTCTCTGTGGGATCCTTGGAGATCAGTCTGAATTCCTGCTCCTCCAAAGCTAAGTTTGCTGCTCGGCCTTTTGCTTTTGTGCTTTGACTTTGTTTTTGCTTTGTTTTTCTGGATTTCTGCCATTCCCTGCTGGGGTGTGCTGAATTCATGTAGCTCTGTCTTCTGAAAATACCTGAGTGCTGATTCAGTTTTTGAAGCCTAGCTGCTTCAGGGCCTTTTTCATATCAGCTGGTTGGCTTATGTCTCTGATAGGGTTTTGGCAGATTGCAGACAGCAGCCTTCCTTTCCTATCTAGGTAGTTTTGGGGCCCCGTCTTTGCTCAGTCTATCTTTCTGTCTGTGTTAGTATTTTCATCTTGCTTCACCGTCATTATATGTTGGGGGCTGCCTATTGCTTTGGGGTCTGCTCTGGGGAAGTTTAGATTTCCCCTTTCTTTCTTTAGGCTTATGCATTTCTCCGGCTGTGATCGAGGGGTCTAGGGCATCGTAGGAACCCCCCACGGCTACTGCTAGTTGTGTTGATAGGTTCAGGGGTCTGCAATCTGATAGTTGCCTACTTCTCTGGTTTTCTGGACTTAGCTTGTATTTCTGCTTTTGCCTCCTACGGTGACTCATTCATAACAGAATCTCCCGCCATACCGCAGATTCTAGGGTACTCAATAGCAGGAAAGAATTGTAAAAATTGTATATTTTTTCCTCTATATCTCTGAGGCCGTAGGGGGAATTTTTTTTTTTTCTCTCAATGGAGATAAAGCAATTGTCTGATCGTGTGGAGCAGCTCGCTGCGGAAGTGCAGGGAATTTCCGACTACCTTGCTCATTCACATGATGCTGAACCAAAGATTCCTACACCTGATGTATTTTTTGGGGATCGGTCTAAATTTTTGAATTTCAAAAATAATTGTAAATTATTTTTTGCCTTGAAGCCTAACTCGTCAGGGAGCTCCGCGCGGCGTGTTAAAATTGTCATCTCTTTGCTGCGTGGCGATCCCCAGGATTGGGCGTTTTCTTTGAAACCAGATGATCCTATTCTGACTAATGTGAACGCATTCTTTCAAGCTTTGGGGTTGTTGTATGACGAACCTAATGCCATTGATCAGGCTGAAAAGACCCTGCTGGCATTGAGCCAGGGTCGTGATTCTGCAGAATTGTACTGTCAAAAATTCCGAAAGTGGGCAGTACTTACTACCTGGAATGATAATGCCTTGGCTGCTCTCTTTCGGAAGGGGTTGTCAGAAGCCGTAAAAGATACTATGGTGGGATTTCCTGTTCCCTCTGGTCTTGACGATTCTATGTCATTAGCCATTCAGGTTGATCGGCGTTTGCGCGAACGCAAAGCTGCACGAGAGGTGTTGCCACCTGTTGAACAAATGTCTGAACCTATGCAATGTGATAGAGTTTTTTCCAGAGAGCAGCGTCAGGAGTTCAGAAGGCGTAATAAGTTGTGTTTTTTCTGTGGAGATGCCTTGCATATTATTTCTGTCTGTCCCAAACGAGAGAAACGCTTGGCACACACGTTTTCTGTTGGGGGTGTTCAACCTAAGTTTCTTCTGGCAATTACTCTGATCTGCTCCCTGTCCACATTTTCCGCCAAGGCGTTTGTGGATACGGGAGCAGCCCTAAACCTAATGGACTTGGATTTTGCTAAACGTTGTGGATTTCCGATGACACCTCTGCAGACGCCTATCCCTTTGAGGGGAATTGATGCTACTCCTTTGGCTAAAAATAAACCCCAGTTTTGGACCCAGGTGGCAAGGCGGGTCGCCCCAGACCATCAAGAAAATTGCAGATTTCTGGTGTTGCATAATCTGCATGATACTGTTGTTCTGGGGTTTCCCTGGTTACAGATTCATAATCCAGTTTTGAATTGGAAATCTGTGTCTGTGGTGAGTTGGGGTTGTCGGTGTGCCTTTAGTGAGGCTCCGGTGTTTTCCACCTCTCCTCAGTCGCATGATGTTCCTGATTATTTGGCGGACTTTTATGATGTATTTAGTGAGAATGAGTCTGCGTCTCTGCCTCCTCATAGGAGTTATGACTGTGCAATTGAACTGAGCCCGGGGTGTAAATTTCCCAAGGGTCGGCTCTTCAATTTATCTGTACCCGAGCACGAGGCTATGCGATCCTATATTAAGGAGGCGTTGGAGAAGGGTCATATTAGACCATCCTCGTCACCCTTGGGTGCCGGGTTTTTTTTTGTAGCCAAAAAGGATG
This sequence comes from Dendrobates tinctorius, assembly GCF_039654945.1. NCBI lineage: Eukaryota > Metazoa > Chordata > Amphibia > Anura > Dendrobatidae > Dendrobates > Dendrobates tinctorius. Next base: position 30,643,333 of record NW_027361908.1, read on the forward strand.
GATCATTAAGACCTTGTATTGATTATCGTGCCCTCAACAAAATTACTGTTAAATATCAGTATCCGTTACCCCTGATTTCTGATCTATTCTCCAGAGTTAATGGTGCTTGCTGGTTTACCAAGCTTGACCTCAGGGGGGCGTATAATCTTATTCGCATTAAGCATGGGGATGAATGGAAGACGGCGTTTAATACTCCGGAGGGACATTTTGAGTACCGGGTGATGCCTTTTGGGCTCACTAATGCCCCTTCTGTCTTCCAGTGCTTCATGAATGATATTTTCCGAGATTTTGTCGATAAATTTTTGATTATCTATCTGGATGATATTTTGATCTTCTCCAAGGATTGGGATTCTCATGTGGAACATATTCGGACTGTGTTCCGGATCTTGAGGGAGAATTCCCTGTATGTCAAGGGATCTAAATGCCTTTTTGGAGTACAGAGGATTTCTTTTTTGGGATTTATTTTGTCCCCGTCAACTATTGAAATGGACCCGGCCAAGGTACAGGCCCATTCACGATTGGGTTCAGCCCACTTCTTTGAAGGCCCTCCAGAAGTTTTTGGGTTTTGCTAATTTTTATCGGAAATTTATAGCAAAATTTTCTAGTATTGCCAAGCCATTGACTGATTTGACTAAAAAGGGTGCTGATGTGTTAAATTGGTCTCTGGAGGCTGTTTCTTCCTTTCAGGAGTTGAAGCGAAGATTCACCACCGCCCCGGTTTTGCGGCAACCTGATGTCTCACTTCCATTCCAGGTAGAGGTGGATGCTTCTGAGATTGGTGCAGGAGCTGTTTTGTCCCAAAAGGATCCTGTAACATCTAAAATGAATCCCTGTGCTTTCTTTTCCCGAAAGTTCTCTCCATCTGAACGTAACTATGATGTGGGGAATAGGGAACTGTTGGCCATGAAATGGGCATTTGAGGAGTGGAGACATTGGTTGGAGGGAGCTAAGCATCAAGTCGTGGTCCTCACTGACCACAAGAATTTGATTTACCTAGAGTCGGCTAAGCGCTTGAACCCTAGACAGGCTAGGTGGGCCTTGTTTTTTTACACGTTTTGATTTTGTGGTTTCTTTTCTTCCTGGAACAAAGAATGTCAAGGCAGACGCCCTCTCTAGGAGCTTCCTTGCTGATTCTCCTGTGGTGACCAAGCCTGCTACCATCTTAGGCGAAGGGGTAGTTCTTTCTGCCATCTCGCCCGATTTGAGACGTGCTCTGGAAGAGCTCCAGGAGGACAAACCTGAGCGTTGTCCCAGTGGAAAGTTGTATGTTCCTGACCAGTGGAAGAAGAGAGTGATGTCTGAAGTTCATTGCTCTGCTTTGGCTGGTCATCCAGGTATTTTTGGTACTAGAGATCTGGTGAGTCGGTTTTTTTGGTGGCCCTCCTTGTCTCGTGATGTCAGGAATTTTTTGCAGTCCTGTGGGACGTGCTCCCGGTCTAAATCGTGTTCTCGCTCTAGTGAGTTGTTGATGCCTTTGCCTGTCCCCAAGAGGCCATGGACCCATATTTCAATGGATTTCATCTCTGATATGCCTGTCTCTCAGAGGATGACTGTTATTTGGGTGATTTGTGATAGGTTCTCTAAGATGGTTCATCTTGTACCACTCCCTAAGTTGCCGTCTTCCTCTGAGTTGGTGCCCCTGTTTTTACAACAGGTGGTTCGTTTGCACGGGATTCCTGAGAACATTGTATCTGACAGAGGAGTGCAGTTTGTGTCTAGATTTTGGAGAACTTTCTGTTCCAGGCTGGGAATTCAGTTGTCCTTCTCCTCTGCTTTTCACCCTCAGACCAATGGGCAGACAGAGAGAACAAACCAGACCTTGGAGTCATATTTGAGATGTTTTATTTCTGCTGATCAGGATGATTGGGTTTCATTTTTGCCCTTGGCCGAATTTGCTTTGAATAATAGAGCTAGTTCTGCCACTTTGATGTCACCTTTTTTTTGTAACTTTGGGTTTCATCCTCGATTTTCTTCAGGGCAGGTGGAGCCCTCTGCCTGCCCAGGTGTTGACACTGTGGTGGAGAGAATACACCAGATCTGGGACCAAGTGGTGGATAAGCTATCTCTCTCCCAGGAAAAGGCCCAGCGGTTTTCCAACCGACATAGGACCATTGGTCCCCAGTTTAAGGTTGGTGATATGGTGTGGTTATCATCAAAAAATATTGCTATGAAGGTGGCTTCTCCTAAGTTTAAGCCTAGATTTATTGGACCTTACAAGATTGTGGAGATTATTAATCCGGTCTCTTTTCGTTTGGCTCTTCCTGTCACATTTAAAATCCATAATGTGTTCCATAAATCTTTGTTGAAGAGGTTTGTTGAACCTGTTGTTCCGGGGGTGGCACCTCCAGACCCTGTATTGGTTGAAGGTAACATGGAGTATGAGGTAGAGCAAGTACTGGATTCCCGTCTGGCTAGACGGAGACTCCAGTATTTGGTTAAGTGGAAGGGTTATGGTCAGGAGGATAATTCCTGGGTCTCCGCCTCTGATATTCATGCCAAACGATTGGTGCGTGCCTTTCATCGGGCTCACCCTGATCGCCCTGGTGGCATAGTTGAGGGTTCGGTGACCCCTCCTCAAGGGGGAGGTACTGTTGTGAGTTCATTTTCCCCTTCATTACTGAGGCCCGAGGAACTCCCTCTTCTGGTAAAGAAAGGTAGTGAGCCTGATTGTCAAACACCTGAGGCTGATGATTGTGACTGGCTGAGTGGAGTTACGGACTGGATATAATGCTGCCGACGCCCTTCTGCCCTGCGGGTGATTTCTGTGTGGGATCCTTGGAGATCAGTCTGAATTCCTGCTCCTCCAAAGCTAAGTTTGCTGCTCGGCCTTTTGCTTTTGTGCTTTGACTTTGTTTTTGCTTTGTTTTTCTGGATTTCTGCCATTCCCTGCTGGGGTGTGCTGAATTCATGTAGCTCTGTCTTCTGAAAATACCTGAGTGCTGATTCAGTTTTTGAAGCCTAGCTGCTTCAGGGCCTTTTTCATATCAGCTGGTTGGCTTATGTCTTTGATAGGGTTTTGGCAGATTGCAGACAGCAGCCTTACTTTCCTTTCCTATCTAGGTAGTTTTGGGGCCCCGTCTTTGCTCAGTCTATCTTTCTGTCTGTGTTAGTATTTTCATCTTGCTTCACCGTCATTATATGTTGGGGGCTGCCTATTGCTTTGGGGTCTGCTCTGGGGAAGTTTTAGATTTCCCCTTTCTTTCTTTAGGCCTATGTATTTCTCTGGCTGTGATCGAGGGGTCTAGGGCATCGTAGGAACCCCCCACGGCTACTGCTAGTTGTGTTGATAGGTTCAGGGGTCTGCAATCTGATAGTTGCCTACTTCTCTGGTTTTCTGGACTTAGCTTGTATTTCTGCTTTTGCCTCCTACGGTGACTCATTCATAACATTCCTGTATTTAGCGGTACAGTAATGAGTATGCGCTCCACGCCTATGTCCATATTCATTACTTTAATGAGCGGTACCACGTGACCGCTGAATACGTTTTAAAGAACTGAAAATGTTCATTTGTGGAATTTGCAGCATTAGGAGGTCACATTCACTGAACAAAAAAGCTATTTAACTCCAAAACATCCTAACAGGCCAAGTTATATGTTAACGTAGGAACCCTTCTTTGATATCACCTTCACAATTCTTGCATCCATTGAACTTGTGAGGTTTTGGAGAGTTTCTGCTTGGATTTCTTTGCATGAAGTCAGAATGCTGTTCTAATGTGAGCTGCCTCCCACCCTCATAGATCTTTTTCTTGATGATACTCCAAAGGTTCTCTATAGGGTTGAGGTCAGGGGAAGATGGTGGCCACACCATGAGTTTATCTCCTTTTATGCCCATAGCAGCCAATGACTCAGAGGTATTCTTTGCAGCATGAGATGGTGCATTGTCATGCATGAAAATGATTTTGCTCCTGAAGGCACATTTCTGCTTTTTATACCATGGAAGACAGCTGTCAGTCAGAAACTCGATATACTTTGCAGAGGTCATTTTCACACCTTCAGGAACCTTAAAGAGCCCTACCAGCTGTTTCCCCATGATTCCGGCCCAAACCATGACTCCTCCACCTCCTTGCTGATGTCGCAGCCTTGTTGGGACATAGTGGCCATCCACCAATCATCCACTACTCCATCCATCTGGACCATCCAGGGTTGATCGACATTCATCAGTAAACAAGACTGTATGAAAATTAGTCTGCATGTATGTCTGGGCCCACTGCTACCATTTCTGCTTGTGAACACTGTTTAGGGGTGGCTGAATAGTAGGTTTATGCACCACAGCAAGCCTTTGAAGGATCCTACACCTTGAGGTTCGAGGGACTCCAGAGGCACCAGCAGCTTTAAATATCTGTTTGCTGGTTTGTAATGGCTTTTAGCAGCCGCTCTCTTAATCCGATGAACTTGCCTGGCAGAAACCTTCCTCATTCTGCCTTTATCAGCACAAACATGGTCTGTGCTCAGAATCAACCACAATCTCTTAACAGTACGATGATCGCGTTTAAATTTTTGGGAAATATCTAATGTTTTCATCTCTTGACCAAGGCATTGCACTATTTGATGCTTTTCAGCAGCAGCAGAGAGATCCTTTTTCTTTCCTAAATTCCTTGAAACCTGTGCCCTGCTTAATAATGTGGAACATCATTCTTAAGTAGCTTTCCTTTAATTGGGCTCACCTGGTAAACTAATTATCACAGGCATTTGAGATTGATTTCAGTGATCCAAAGAGCCCTGATACACAATACCATCTATGAGTTTATTTGAAAAACAAAAAATTACATCTCTATGACACATAAATCCAATTTGCATAATAATTTGGAACACAGTGTATCTATAATAATAAATGCCCTAAGCAACTTCCGGTTGTAACAACTTCCGTCCAGTTGTAACCGGTGACGTCACCGCACACCTCTTTCCATGTTAACCCTCAACACACACACTCCTCTCACCTTTCACCATCTCCACTCACTCTTTCACTCCACATACGACCCTTTCTCTCACTCCGTTTCTCATACTCACGCCGTCATCGCCGCTGATCCACGATCCCCGACATCTTCTTCCGCCGGCGCCATCCTGGATCCAGACGTCCTCCACGCCGGCGACATGTTCTTGCGGCGACGCCATTTTGGATCGGCGAAATCCCGCGATAGTCAAGATGGCGTCGCCGCAAGAACATGTCGCCGATGTGGAGGACGTCGGGATCCAAAATGGCGTCTGCGAAATCTCGCGAGATTTCGCCGACGCCATTTTGGATCCCGACGGCATCCACGCCGGCGACATGTTCCTGCGGCAACGCTATTTTGGATCGGCGAAATCCTGCGATACTCAAGATGGCGTCGCCGCAAGAACATGTCGCCGGCGAGGACGATGTCGGGATCCAAAATGGCGTCGGCGAAAACTCGCGAGATTTCGCCGACGCCATTTTGGATCCCGACGTCGCCACGCCGGCGACATGTTCTTCCGGCGACACCATCTTGACTATCGCGGGATTTCACGATACTCAAGATGGCGTCGCCGCAAGAACATGTCGGGATCCAAAATGGCGTCGGCGAAAACTCGCGAGATTTCGCCGACGCCATTTTGGATCCCGACGTCGCCACGCCGGCGACATGTTCTTCCGGCGACGCCATCTTGACTATCGCGGGATTTCACGATACTCAAGATGGCGTCGCCGCAAGAACATGTCGCCGGCGTGGACAACGTCTGGATCCAGGATGGCGCCGGCGGAAGATGATGTCGGGGATCGTGGAGCAGCGGCGATGACGGCGTGAGTATGAGAGACGGTGTGACAGAAGGGGTCGTATGTGGAGTGAAAGAGTGAGTGGAGATGGTGAAAGGTGAGAGGAGTGTGTGTGTTGAGGGTTAACATGGCAAGAGGTGTGATGCTATCGCATCCGATAGCATCGGGCCATAATCTAGTATATATATATATATATATATACATACAGTGGGGAAAAAAAGTATTTAGTCAGTCAGCAATAGTGCAAGTTCCACCACTTAAAAAGATGAGAGGCATCTGTGATTTACATCATAGGTAGACCTCAACTATGGGAGACAAACTGAGAAAAAAAAAATCCAGAAAATCACATTGTCTGTTTTTTTTTCATATTATTTGCATATTATGGTGGAAAATAAGTATTTGGTCAGAAACAAGCAATCAAGATTTCTGGCTCTCACAGACCTGTAACTTCTTCTTTAAGAGTCTCCTCCTTCCTCCACTCATTACCTGTAGTAATGGCACCTGTTTAAACTTGTTATCAGTATAAAAAGACACCTGTGCACACCCTCAAACAGTCTGACTCCAAACTCCACTATGGTGAAGACCAAAGAGCTGTCAAAGGACACCAGAAACAAAATTGTAGCCCTGCACCAGGCTGGGAAGACTGAATCTGCAATAGCCAACCAGCTTGGAGTGAAGAAATCAACTGTGGGAGCAGTAATTAGAAAATGGAAGACATACAAGACCACTGATAATCTCCCTCGATCTGGTGCTCCACGCAAAATCCCACCCCGTGGGGTCAGAATGATCACAAGAACGGTGAGCAAAAATCCCAGAACCACGCGGGGGGACCTAGTGAATGAACTGCAGAGAGCTGGGACCAATGTAACAAGGCCTACCATAAGTAACACACTACGCCACCATGGACTCAGATCCTGCAGTGCCAGACGTGTCCCACTGCTTAAGCCTGTACATGTCCGGGCCCGTCTGAAGTTTGCTAGAGAGCATTTGGATGATCCAGAGGAGTTTTGGGAGAATGTCCTATGGTCTGATGAAACCAAACTGGAACTGTTTGGTAGAAACACAACTTGTCGTGTTTGGAGGAAAAAGAATACTGAGTTGCATCCATCAAACACCATACCTACTGTAAAGCATGGTGGTGGAAACATCATGCTTTGGGGCTGTTTCTCTGCAAAGGGGCCAGGACGACTGATCCGGGTACATGAAAGAATGAATGGGGCCATGTATCGTGAGATTTTGAGTGAAAACCTCCTTCCATCAGCAAGGGCATTGAAGATGAAACGTGGCTGGGTCTTTCAACATGACAATGATCCAAAGCACACCGCCAGGGCAACGAAGGAGTGGCTTCGTAAGAAGCATTTCAAGGTCCTGGAGTGGCCTAGCCAGTCTCCAGATCTCAACCCTATAGAAAACCTTTGGAGGGAGTTGAAAGTCCGTGTTGCCAAGCGAAAAGCCAAAAACATCACTACTCTAGAGGAGATCTGCATGGAGGAATGGGCCAACATACCAACAACAGTGTGTGGCAACCTTGTGAAGACTTACAGAAAACGTTTGACCTCTGTCATTGCCAACAAAGGATATATCACAAAGTATTGAGATGAAATTTTGTTTCTGACCAAATACTTATTTTCCACCATAATATGCAAATAAAATGAAAAGAAAAACAGACAATGTGATTTTCTGGATTTTTTTTTCTCAGTTTGTCTCCCATAGTTGAGGTCTACCTATGATGTAAATTACAGACGCCTCTCATCTTTTTAAGTGGTGGAACTTGCACTATTGCTGACTGACTAAATACTTTTTTTCCCCACTGTGTGTGTGTGTGTGTGTGTGTGTGTGTGTGTGTGTGTGTGTGTGTGTGTGTGTGTGTGTGTATATATATATATATATATATATACATACACACACACACACACATACACAGTATATATATCATACAGCTCTGGCAAAAATTAAGAGTCCCCTGCAAAATGTTCAGTTTGTCTGATTTTTTATTTTGCTCTTTATAGATATATTTTTGAGTAAAATGTAAATTGCTCTTTTATTGTATAAACTACTGACAACATGTCTTCGAATTTTCAAGCACAAAATTTTGTATTTATTTTCAGAAAATGAGAAATGGTCAAAATAACAAAAAAATGCAGTGCTTGTGGACCTCAAATGCTAAAAAAACAAGTTCACAATCATTTAGAAACAACAATAGTACACCATGTTCCAAATTATTATGCAAATTGGATTTAAGTGTCATAGCGTTTTGTTTTTTTTTGTCAATGAAACTCAGTGATGGTATTGTGTCTCAGGATTCTTTGGATCACTGAAATCAATCTCAGATACCTGTGATAATTAGTTTGACATGTGAGCCCAATAAAAGGAAAACTGGATGTTCCACACTATTAAGCAGGCCATAGTTTTCAAGTAACATGGGAAAGAAATAGGATCTCTCTACTGCTGAAAAGCATCAAATAGTGCAATGCCTTGGTCAAGGGATGAAAACATTAGATATTTCCTGAAAACTTAAGCATGATCATTGTACTGTTAAGAGATTTGTGGCTGATTCTGAGCACAGACGTGTTTGTGCAGATAAAGGCAGAATGAGGAAGGTTTCTGCCAGGCAAGTTCAAGACAGCAGCTGCTAAAAAGCCATTACAAACCAGCAAGCAGATATTTGAAGCTGCTGGTGCCTCTGGAGACCCTCGAACCTCAAGGTGTAGGATCCTTTAAAGGCTTGCTGTGGTGCATAAACCTACTATTTGGCCACACCTAAACAGTGCTCACAAGCAGAAATGGTTGCAGTGGGCCCAGACATACATGCAGACTAATTTTCAAACAGTCTTGTTTACTGATGAATGTCGAGCAACCCTGGATGGAGTAGTAGATGGTTGGTGGATGGCAACCATGTCCCAACAAGGCTGCAACGTCAGCAAGGAGGTGGAGGAGTCATGATTTGGACCGGAATCATGGGGAAACAGCTGGTAGGGCCCTTTAAGGTTCCTGAAGGTGTGAAAATGACCTCTGCAAAGTATAAAGAGTTTCTGACTGACAGCTGTCTTCCATGGTATAAAAAGCAGAAACGTGCCTTCAGGAGCAAACTCATCTTCATGCATGACAATGCACCATCTCTTGCTGCAAAGAATACCTCTGAGTCATTGGCTGCTATGGGCATAAAAGGAGATAAACTCATGGTGTGGCCACCATTTTCCCCTGACCTCAACCCTATAGAGAACCTTTGGAGTATCATCAAGCAAAAGATCTATGAGGGTGGGAGGCAGTTCACACCAAAACAGCAGCTCTGGGAGGCTATTCTGACTTCATGCAAAGAAATCCAAGCAGAAACTCTCCAAAAACTCCCAAGTTCAATGGCTGCAAGAATTGTGAAGGTGATATCAAAGAAGGGTTCCTATGTTAACATGTAACTTGGCCTGTAAGGATGTTTTGGAGTTAAATAGCTTTTTTTGTTCAGTGAATGTGACCTCCTAATGCTGCAAATTCCACAAATGAGCATTTTCAGTTCTTTAAAACATATCAAATGTTTAGAAATTCTACTGTGCCTAATAATTTGGAGAAGTGCATTTTGAGATTTTGAGTTTTTATTCATTTTGGAGATTATACTGTCATCATTGGGAGGTTTCGTAATTTAGGAAAATCAAAGAAAAATATCATTTGAATAATAATTTGGAACACGGTATAATGTTTTAACTCAGGAAGAGTTCTGAAATCAATATTTTGTGGAATTACCATGATTTTTAATCACAGCTTTCATGTGTCTTGGCATGCTTGCCATCAGTCTTTCACACTGCTTTTGGGTGACCTTATGCCACTCCTGGTACAAAAATGTAAGCAGTTCTTTGTTTGATGGCTTGTGTATATCCATCTTCCTCCTGATTACATTCCAGAGGTTTTCAATGGAGTTCAGGTCTGGAGAATGGGCTGCCCATGACAGGGTTTTCATGTGGTGGTCTCTTAATTTTTGCCAAAGCTGTATATATAGATATAGAAAAATCAAAGAAGCAGCACACAGCTTTTTTTGCACTAAAATGAAGATTTTAATAGCCCGTTTGAGTGCGATATTTCGGCTCTGTGTGTGGGCCTTTTTCAAGAAGTGCACATTCAGGATATTTAAAAGGAATCTGTCACCTCAATTTGGCGCGGTATGTAAATGAGTTGTGTCCGGTCCATGGGCGGTGTTTTGGCTCCTTCCCTCCACCCCTCCTTGGCCGCTGTATGCAGTCTTTCTGGGAATTTCCGTAGCTGTCGTCCAGATTACGAGTATGCGCAGTATGCTTTGCCCAACTGCGGGCAAAGCCGAAAAGCATTAGTGTGCATGCGCCGGTGAACTATGTCCTAGATCACAGAAATCCAGGAAATCCTTCTGCACTTTATATATAAATATGGAATAACAAGATATGAAATTGCATTGTTTTGACACTAACTGATGTAAATTGTAATCACTTCACTGCATACTTTAAATATCCTGAATGTGCACTTGTATAATGCTTGAGAAAGGCTCACACAGGGCCGAAACGTCACGCACAAATGGGTTAGTAAAATAGCTTTTTTCTGCACTAAAATGATGGTGTGCTGTTTCTTCGATTTTTATAGTATAAGGACTGGTATGTAACTGTGAAGCCTTGCACCCAACTATTGCAACTGTTCAGGTGCTGCTTGCTGATTTTATATATATATATATATATATATATATATATATATATATATATAAATATATTTGTTTATTTTTTTTAAATCCGCCACATGGTTTGAGAACTTTTTACTTAGTGCCAATTCTTTCGGTCATTACCGAGGCGTGACTCCCAGAGTTCTGTTGGAGGTATGGTTAGGTTGCCCTACATTATTACCCGGACAATACCACCCACAAAGATCAGAAAAATTAACAATAAAAAAGCTTATATTTCTGGAAGAATGTGAACCACATCACCAGAGCTGAACTTATCTAACATTAGAAAGATACAGTCCACAGCGGCAGAATTTCACATAGTGATCTAAGTCCAGCACATGCAACAGTAGAGATCTCATCATTTTTGTAGGGATAAAAGGGATAAAAAATAGTTTTGTTCCCATCGTATGTCTATTAATCAGTTGCTGAGATTTTATGCAACTAAAATGTGATACCTTGATAATGCTGCAGTAATTTGTTCATGCGAATATCCCAGACTTTCACTGTACTATCAGACGATGCAGAGGCGACGCACGTTCCTGATGGATTAAAGTGAACATCATTGGAATGCCTGAAAGAAATGGAAGACCGGTAAATGTGGAGTTTTTCAACTTACTTTTTACAACCCAGATAATCTCTTTAAAAAGATATTGACGTAACTTCTTTTCTTCAGAAGAGCACCACTTCGTTTTCCCAACTTCTTCCCAGTTCGACTTCCCAGTGCATCCTTAGACAGTCAAGGAGGCGTCATCAGGAGGCAAAGGCTGCAGTCACTGTCAAAGCCTCTGCCCCCTCCCTGAAAGCTCATTTCAGGGGCTGGGCTAGTACTTCCGCACTGTGCACAATAACAGCGTGCTCTGTGTTGCTTGCTCAGATCAGTAGTAATGAGCCAGCACTGTCAGTGTGGTGCGCTGTCAGAATACCCAGTGATCAGACACCAGTGGCATCACTTGCAGGGGCGGAATTGCAGTATATGGTAAAAATCATAATAATAATAATCTTTATTTATATAACGCCAACATATTCCGCAGCGCTTTAGAGTTTAACAGTTTCAAAACACATAAGTTAACACTACAATTATAAATGCAAAATTAGACAACCATGCTCGTGAGGGAGGAGGGATGGGTTCAGACAGCAAGGGGGAAAACTACACCGATTAATAATTCCAGTTATCAACACTATGGAGGGGGGGAAAATTAAGGTACTAAGTTGGAATGTTAGGGGTTTATCTGACAAAACTAAGAGGGCAGCTATATTCAAATATATACAAGACCAGGGCCCATCGGTGGTGTGCCTCCTGGAGACTCATCTTTTACCGCACACAACGAGACTCTTGAATAGGCGATGGATACAGAGGGCCTATCACTCTACTTTTTCTAGCTACGCAAGGGGGGTATCTGTGCTAATTCATACTTCAATACAATATGAGGAAATAGAGGTGCATATTGACCCGGATGGGCAGTGTGTAGTCATCAAATGTAAATTATTTGGCCACCTTATGTGCATTGCCGCTATTTATATTCCACCCCCCTACTCGAGTACTAAGCTGAGGGAGACTTGGGAATTCTCAGGAAGAGGGGGAGTATTGCCTCTTTTGATAGTGGGTGACTATAATAATGTAATAGACTCTTATTGGGACAGGAATAGGAGGCCGTTGGGAGTATTGAGTGACACTATAACCCCATTTGGCAATTTAGTTCGGGAAATGGGTCTGATGGACATTGGAGGGTAAGAAATGACGGGAAACAGTGCTTCTCCTGCTATTCAGCTTCTTATAATACCCTATCTCGCATCGACATGGCATTAGCTAATGAGTTGATGAATGCAGTGGTGGGGGATGTGCAATACTTACCGAGAGTGATCTCGAACCACAGTCCCATCCTTGTGTCCATTAAACGGGAGAGTTTGAGAGGAGGGATAAGGGGAGAGTGGAAGTTACATCCGGCCTGGATACAACATATAAATATGCAGGGCATCATGCGAGAGATTGGGGAATTCTTTGTCCATAATGATGATAGTGCTCATCCTCTGGTGGTATGGGACACCATGAAGGCATATCTCCGGGGAATTCTATACAGGGATATATGTAGGAGAAAGACACAAACTAAGCGAGATGAGGTGGATAGTCTGGAAGCCCTAACTATGGCGGAAATAGAAATGGCACAGCACGCTACACCCGACACTCAACTGACACTTAGGCAGGCACATGAAAGGGTCAATAGGTTACTACTAGATAAAGCAACTGGCTAAAGTGCTGGCGAACCGACTAACTGGTGTTGTTGATACATTGATCCATATGGATCAATCGGGGTTTATGCCCAACAGACCAACAGCAGCCAATATACGGAGACTAAATCTCAATCTGCAGTTGCCAGTCGATAACCCAGGTGGGAGGGTGATAGCCTCACTTGATGCCCATAAAGCCTTTGACTCTGTAGAATGGTCATACCTGTGGAGAGTGCTGCATAGTATGGGCTTTGGTCCTCAATTTACAGCATGGATTCAGCTATTGTATACTCAACTCACAGCTAGAGTTAAGATTAATGGGGTAATGTCTGCGGTAATACAGCTGCATAGAGGAACGAGGCAAGGCTGTCCACTGTCGCTGCTCCTGTTCGCTATTGCGACAGAGCCATTGGCGGCTGCTATTAGACGCAACAAGGCAATAAAGGGGTTTCAATATGGCGATTTGGAGGAAAAGGTGGGCCTGTATGCGGATGACCTTTTGTTATTCCTAGGGGACCCCTCGGCTTCATTGGATCATGCTGTGCAGACCATTGAGGGGTTCGGTGAGATCTCAAGACTGACCATAAATTGGTCTAAATCAAGCCTATTTAAAGTGGACAAGGAGGTGGTATGGACTCAGGAAGACATAGGGGCCAACAAACTACAATGTGTGGAAATGTTTAAATATTTGGGGATACAGGTTTCCCTACCGGTGACTGAGTACCTTAATACTAATCTAGTACCTCTACTGGCAATTCTAAGAACTAAGGTGGATACTTGAAACAAATTACACTTGTCGGTGGTGGGAAGGATTAATCTACTTAAAATGGTTTTACTGCCCAAGCTTTTATATATATTACACAACTCCCCAATCTGGATACCGCAGAAAAGGTTCGGAGTGGTGAATTCACTGTTTAGGGCCTTGGTATGGGGTAATAAATAACCTAGAATAAGGCTTGAAACCTTGCAAAGACCAAAGGATGAGGGGGGACTGGCACTACCAAATCCAGAACTGTATTTTTAGCTGCCCAAAGTCAACATCTCAGAGGGTGGTCTAATCAAGAGAAGGCAGGCGTCATCAGAGGAGTGCTGGAATACGTACTAAATAGAAGCCCGTTGATACTTGGCCTAGAAGATGGGAAAATGGGTGTAATGGGAGACGGGTGTCCCACTCTGCGACTCTTACAAGACCTGTGGAAGAGACTAAAGAGGGTGAGAGGGGTGACCGGGTTGACTAGATTCACAGTTATATGGGATAATAGTAACCTCCCAGAGATTCGGAAACTGATTTGGGAGACTGGAAGGCTGGAAACGTAGGGGGCTGACATTAATGTCTCAAATTATGGATAACGGGGAGCTGAGACCGTTTGTGCAATTACAGAGTGAGTTTCAGTTGCCGGATTCTGAATGGTACCACTACTGTCAGGTACGGCATGCCATCACGGCTCAAAAACTTTCCAGAAACCTGCAGATACAATCTGACATAGTGTTGGACTGTATATGTAGTGGTGCTGGACTTACAAAAGGGGTAATTTCTAACACCTACAAAGATATATTGCATACACATTTAATGGGCTTCCCACTTAAAGCAAGATCCAAATGGGAGGGAGAGATTGGGGTGATGACTGACGAGGTATGGGACAGCGTCCTAGATTATGTCCCCAAACTCACTATGAGTGAACCAGCTAGGTTGTCCCATTTTTATGTGATCCATCGTGTGTACCGTACCCCCTTCTGATGTTTAAAATGGGGCTGAGGGACAACTCTGACTGTCCAAGATGTGGGGGGTCTGATGCCGGAATCCTTCATATGATGTGGAATTGTCCCAGGCTATCTGCGTTCTGGTTTAATGTCATTAACAGAATAGAAGGGGCTTACGGAAGTGTTATGCCCAAAAACCCACTGGTCTGCATACTGGGATATGTGGAGGAAATTGACATAGTTAATAGTGCAAAGCTTGCTATAGCCAGACTACTATATGTAGCAAGGAAGCTGATTGCGAGGAACTGGATCAGGAAAGAACCACCTTCTGGGAGAGAGTTTGTGAAACAGGTGTCTTGTATCATCCGGCTGGAGGAAAGGATATATGCTAAAAGAGGTTGTGGAATCCCTGGCTACAATACGGTACAGTTAACTGATGGGAATGTGCTATATTTTACAATGCTGGTGTTGTGGATAGACCACTAATACCCGGACATAGAAACATTTCTGTTTTGTATGGTTTGATTGACAATATGGGTAAAAAGGATGACTAATGGTACATTACAGTGTAAGAGAAATCTTAAGGAGAAAAGAGTTATATAAGCTGTCTACACGGGGGGGTGGGAGGGGGGGAGCAGGGATGTTCAATTTGTAAATCTATTGTTTGTGGAAGATTTACTGTATATTCTGTATTTTGAATTCTGATTAATAAAAATGTATTTGATAAAAAAAAAAAAAAAAAGAAATGAGGGAGGAGATGTAGGGGGGTGCCGCACTGTGGAGAGCTTTGTGGGTGAGAACAAGTACTTTGAATTGGATCCTATAATGAATGGGCAGCCAGTGTTACCATTGGCGAAGAGCGGATGTGTCAGAGTACCGATTAGCCAGATGTATGACCCTGGCTGCTGCATTAAGTATGGACTGGAGAGGGGAAAGTCGGGTAAAGGGTAGACCAATTAATAGAGTGTTGCAGTAGTCCAGGCGTGAGTGGATCAAGGCAACAGTAAGGGTTTTTGTTGTTTCCATGGTGAGAAAAGGGCGGATTCTAGAGACGTTCTTTAGGTGTAAGCGGCAAGAGCGGGCAAGAGATTGTATATGGGATGTGAAGGAGAGATTGGTGTCAAACATAACACCCAGACAGCGCGCCTGCTGCCGGGGGGTGTTATTATGGTGCCACACACGGAGAGGGAAATGTCAGGTATAGGGAGGTTAGCAGATGGCGGGAGCAGAGAAGTTCAGTTTTGGTGAGGTTGAGTTTCAGATAGAGGGCGGACATGATGTTGGAGAATGCAGACAGACAGTCACTGGCATTCTGTAGTACAGCAGGGATGATGTGTATAGTTGTGTGTCATCAGCATAAAATGGTACTGAAAGCCAAATCTGCTGATGGTCTGTCCAATTAGGGCCATGTACAGAGAGAAGAGAAGGGGGCCAAGGACTGAGCCCTGAGGTAACCCAACAGTGAGAGGATGAGGAGATGAAGTGGAGCCAGCGAACAAAACACCGAAGGAGCGGTCAGAAAGATAGGTAGAGAACCAAGAGAGAGCAGTGTCCTTAATGCCACTGGAGCCTAGAGAGTAGGAGACGGTGGTCAACAGTGTCGAAAGCTGCAGAGAGGTCGAGAAGAAGGAGCAGAGAGTGTTCACCGTTACATTTTGCTGTCAGAAGGTCATTGGTAACTTTGATGAGTGCAGTTTCAGTCGAATGTAGGGGGGGAAGCCGGTCTGTGAAGGGTCTAGGAGGGAGTGAGTGAAGAGGTAATGGGTTAGGCGGGAATAGACTAGGCGCTCCAAGAGTTTAGAGATGAAGGGGAGATTGGAGACTGTTCTGTAGTTGTTTTTACAGGATGGGTCGAGAGCGGATTTCTTTAATAATGGAGTAACGATAGAGTGCTTGAAGGAAGATGGGAAAATGGCCGAGGAGAGGGAGAGATTAAATATTGTAGTTAGGCGAGTTGTGACAACTGGAGAGAGACTGGAGATGTGAGGGAATGGGGTCGGTAGTGTATGTAGTCGGACGAGAAGAAGGGAGGAGTCTTGAGACTTCTTCTGTGATGGGATCAAATGTGGAGACTGAGCCAGGGGAAATGCAGGAGGGATGAGAGTCACAGCACTTAGTGGTTGGGATTGGATTTCCTGACGGATGTTATCTATTTTCTCTATGAAGTGGGAGGCCAGGTCATCAGCACAAATGTCTGTGATAGGGGCTTGTGCTTTTGGCCTGAGGAGGGAGTGAAAGGTGTCAAAAAGTTTCTTGGAGTTGTTGGATAGAGGAGTTCAGGGTGATATAGTAGGTCTGTTTGGCAAGGTGAAGGGCAGAGTTATAGGTTTTTAACATAAATTTGAAGTGGATGAAGTCTTCTGGTGTGCGGGTTTTCCTCCATAAGCGTTCAGCACTCCTAAAGCATCGCTGGAAAAGTCGAGTTTGCAATGTGAGCCAGGGCTGTTTTACTCTGTGTTTGGAGGTTCTGAGGGTGAGGGGCGCTACTTGGTCAAGGGTGCCGCTGAGAGTGTCATTGTAGTGATGTACAGCCAGATCAGGACAGGAAAAAGAGAAGATTGGGGACAGTGATGAGTGTAGGGAGTCTGCAAGTGTATGAGGGTTAATGGCTTGTAAATTTCTGAATGTGTGGTAGGTAGGAGTGTGCTGGGGTTGGCGAGGATTTGTGAGCGTGAAGAAGAGAATGTTTTGGTCAGAGAGGGGAAGCGGTGAGTTATTTAGGTAGAGATTGAACCGAGCCGAACAAAGACCAGGTCAAGGGTGTTTCCGGCTTTGTGTGTCTGAGAGGTCGAGAGCTTTGAGAGGCCGAGAGAAGTGGTTAGTGATAGAAGCTGGGATGCAGATGTGGAAGTGGGCCTGTTAATGGGGATGTTGAAGTCTCCCAGGATAAGGGTTGAGAGTTCTGAGGACATGAAGTGCGGCAGCCAGGCTGAGAAGTGGTCAAGGAAGTGGGTGGGTGAGCCTGGGGGCCGGTATATGACCGCTACTCTGTGGGATAGGGGATGGAAGAGCCTGATGGTGTGGACCTTAAAAGAAGGGAATGAGAGTGTTGGAACTGGGGGGGATGACCTGGAAAGTGCATTGTGAGAACAGGAGTATGACAACTCCACCACCAAGTCTGTTTGTGGGTCTTGGGGAATGGGAGAATTGTAAGCCACTATGGGAATTGGCAGCAGGGGAGACAGTGTCAGAGTCCTGGATTCAGGTTTCAGTGAGGGCCAACAGATTCAGAGAGTTGTTCTGAAAGTAATTGTGCAGGAAATAAAGCTTGTTACAAACAGACCTTGGATTCCAGAAGGTACAATTGAAAGAGGGAGATGATTCATGGTGTTTTATCAATGCCAGCCACAGGCAAAGCTTCACAGAAGCACCATCATAACAGGAACAGGGTCTTCTGCAGGCCTGCAGCCATCAAGGCAACACTATGGCACCTAGAGATTGTGATGTGGGGAGCCATAGGGCAGTTGGATCCTCTGGACAGTGTGCTGTCAATGCAACTGTCAGTGACAGCGGAATCAGCCAGATCAACAGCTATGAATAAAAAAAGCATCATCTGCCAGAAATAAAGCAGGTTCAATTTCTGAGCCTGCTTTAAAGGGAATCTGTCACCCCTTTTTTGAGACATCATATAATGATATCATTCAATTGTGTGTCACATAAGGATTCTCTTAGTACTTTTGCTTCCCCCTGACCCCGCACCTTTCATGCATAAATACCTTTTTTATATCGGTTCAAATGTATGTAAACTGCTGCTGTCCGGTCCGCTGGGCGGGGCTTATTCAACTGCTCCCCCCTCCCTGCCTTGCTCTACACAAGAAGAAATGTGTAGAGCAAGACAGGGGAGGGGAGAGCAGGTAAATAAGTCCCGGACAGCGGCAGTTTACATACATTTGAACCGATATAAACAAGGTATTTATGCATGAAAGGTGCGGGGTCAGGGGGACACAAAAGTACTAAGAGAATCCTTATGTGACACACAATTGAATGATATCATTATATGATATCTCATAAAAGGGGTGACAGATTCCCTTTAAATAAGGCGACCTGACAAACAACGTCCTTGTAAACTATATTTGGGAAGGGATTAAAGAAGACCTTTCACTGGATTTTTTTAAATTCAAGTTGAGTACTTCCTCCGATTGCCAAAGCTCCACCGATTCCCGAACAGTTTTTCTTCTTTTTTTTTTTTTTTTTCTTGTTTCTTGCCTGTGCCCCTCCATTCCAAAATCATGTCCCTGGAAATAAAGAAGCAAACTTTCCCTTCAACCAACTGGATACATACCACACAACCACTCTGTGCGCATTTACGGTACTTTTTCTCCTCCGGGGCTGGACAATCAAAACACTGCCACACCCACAGAGAAGTTCTGTGGTCTACACCCAGTTACATGAAGAGGAACTCTGTCACTTTATTTCCAGGGGGTATAAATTTGGAATGGAGGGCACAGGAAACAAGGAAAATCTGTTCCACAATCAGTGATGCAGCATCAATTGAGGGAGGAACTCTGTTTAAGGCTGAAGTCACACACAACGTATAAAAATATGGTCCGTTTTTCACAGACCAGAATCGCACAGATTTTTCATGAACAGTGATCCGTATGTCATTCGATTGTAATGCCAGGATGGAAGGATGAATTTCTCGCATCTAAGCAACCGTGTGACATCCGTATGGCATCCGTATGATGAGATTTTCTCACCGGCTCTTGCAAAATGGACATATAATGGATCCCAATGACAGGTTAAAACACAAACGAAATAACAGATATATACACATAGAATACACACATATTATATATATATTTATATATATATATATATATACACACATACATACACACACAC